>NW_003852417.1:15745737-15757433 GCF_000181295.1 Otolemur garnettii
AAAAAAAAAAAAAAGACTAAGTGTATAAGTACCTAGATACTACATAAATATTATTTGAATTGGAAATTAGGTGACTATATGTTCATAAACTTGCCTTTATAAAAATAAGCCCTTTTCAGATTTTTTAATGTTTTTTACAGAGAAATCAACAACTGATGATGATGTTCAGAAATCAGACATCTCATCAAGTAGTCAAGGAGTGATAGAAAAGGAATCCTTGGGGCCTCTTCTTTTGGAGGTAGGTATCCTCATTGTCACAGAAGGTGATTAAAATCAAATCTTTGTTGTAGTAAATTTGTTTTTTTCTTTATCTTCTTTTATACCTTATAGCCAATTAATAAATTACAAAACAAAGTAATCTTTTAAATAACTTGTTATAATTAGTGTGAAAACTGATTACTGTCAACTTACTATAACCAACAGTTACTATTTCAGAATCAAATGTAAACAATGAACATGAGAAATTTTCATAAGGCATTCTAAATAGTCAGAGGGAAAACTGAAGCCTACTACTGTATGGCTTTGCCTTTGGGGTGGTTAGGACTAATTGAGAAAATGAAACAGTAGAATTATTTAGCCGTTCATCTTTATATATACCATAGAATTTTACTTTCAATTGAGGGATGCCTAAGTTTATTGTAGCAAGTACTTTTCAGAGTTTTCTGAATAAGAATTTTTCAATTGCTTATAAAAAACATTCTGAGAGAATTACTATTTTAACTACCAAACTTTGAAGTATGAAGAACTTTTTAAGTTTGTGTGGTTTTTACCTGCTTCCTATCTGATCTTTATTTGACGTACACCCAGCACAAATGCTTTGTTCCCTAGCATCCTCGTTACCTTAAATGCTTTCTCTCCTGTGTGAATATTTAAACACACTCATCCCTTACAGTATATGCCTTTCTATCTCTAGGCCTAATTTAATATCTATATTTATGTGTGTGTGTGTGTATTTATGTGTATGCACACACACGAAATACTATGTATTTTCATCCCTTCACTTTTCTTTGCAATGGAGACAAGACCCAGATATGTACGTCTGGCCTTTATCTTTTCCCATACTCTTCCATTCCTGTACTTTTATCAGGCTGTTCAATATTTTTTGACTCTCCTGTTAGTAACTTCTTCCTCAAACTCTAAATTCTTTATTTCCCCTCTGCAGTATACAGGTGCTTTGCTACTCTATTGGTTTTAATGATTTTTATTAGGGCAATCCACATAATTTTGTAGAATTATAAAATATCAATAATATTACCTATTGAAACAGGAATGGAAAGTGCTCTCTGAGCAAGTACATACACACATAACCGAGGTATAGTTATGGGTGCTGATTACTGATTTTTTTTTTATTCTTTTCACATCCTGTCAAGTTGATTGCATGACACTTGACCATATCTCAGAAAACTGTTGTAACAAGTACAGTAAAAGCGTTAATGGTAGGATTTAAGTGATGGATATATAGTGGTAGATATTCAGATATTGTGAATTTTTTCAACTTCTGCTACATTTTGAAAATTTTTAATACAGGGTGGCCACTATTTTAAATTGCACTCGAACTTTATGGCCACCCTGTATAAATTGCTAGAGGAAAGTACATAGGTACCTTATGTTCATTTCCCACTTCCCTCTCGTGATGTTGCCATCATTGACAACCTAACTGATATTTTTTTAAATCTCTTTTTCTTTATTTCCCAACTTTGTCTTATTGACTTAAACTTTGTGGAGTTTAATCCAAGTCCGCTAAGATAGGAAAGGTAGAAAAGCTATTAAGAGATTTTCCATAAAATTATCCAGGCTACGGTCTAGAGTACACTGTTCAATATGGTAGCCACTAGTTACCTGTGGCTATTAAAACTTAAAGTAAATAAAGTTAAAAATTCAATGTCTCAGTCTGATCACCCACACTAAAAGTGTTAGATATCCACATGAGGTTTATTGCTGCTATATTGGACAACACAGGCATAGAATATTTTTTTCATCATTGCAGAAATCTCCAGATTTTAAAATTGATCAAATATCCATCATAATATGAGAAATTCTCATTACATAATATTAAATTTATTCTTTTTTTCTTTTAGAAAGGTATAATATGAGATAAAAATGGCATATAGTACTCATAGAGTATAAGCATTATTTTTTTTTAAGTGCACCATTTCTTTTCTTTGGTAAATTCCTCTGCCTCTTATTCAAAGCTCTGCTTATTCAACTCTACCCCTCTTTATTTCTCATTGCTCCCTAAGAAAAAGTCTCTGTTTCAGTCCGGGAGGTCACCCTGTACCTTGCATGTGCAGTCAAGCTTCCCTACATTTCTGTGTGGCTTTTGACAACTTGTCGATTACCCACTCTCCTCTCCTTGAAACTTCCCACACCCTGACAGTGCTCTGTGCTCTATTTCTGCTTGCTTCTCAGCCTCCTTCTCGGATTTCTTTTTCTCTATCTGCCTCTTCAGTGTTATTGTCCCCCAGGATTCTGGCCTTAGATCTTTCTCTTTTTTAATTCTGTGAACATTTCCTGGGAAATTTTATCAATGTCTGTGTCTGTATAACATATTCATATATATTATGTAATATCATTTAGATTTTTTTTTGCTTTTAAGCAACAGATAACCAACTCTGACTAACTTAAGCAAATGTAAATTTATGGGCATGATTTTGGATGTTGGAAGCATGCTTGGAAGCAGGATGAAACCCAGGCATCTTAAAGAGTCTAGAAAGTAAAAACTTTCACGACTAGTCTCATTAGAACCATCCAGGCAGTGTCCCCTCGCTAGAATGAGTGTACTTCAGCTAGGTTTAGTTTTTTGTACTTCACCTCAGGGTTCACAGTTAGGGACGAAATCTCAATGGACCGATTAAGGAATGCCACAATGCTTTATTTAATGAAGAAGAAGTAATTCCCCAGAGGAAATCGGAGTATTTTTAGGAAGAGGAAAAGACGATTATAGTTAAAAACAAACGAGAAACCCAAATGATTACTGTATATACCTGTGAATTGTGAAGGTCTATCTTTAGCCTAGATCTCTCTTCTAATTTTCTTTTTCATTATATCCTACTGCCTTTAAACATCTGTTTGACTGCTCCAGTCATTTCAAATGTAACATTTCCAAAACTAAATTTGTATTCCATGTTTACCTCCTTTAAAAAAAAAAAAAAAGAACAAGAAAGGTGAGAAAAAGAGAAGACTATTTTCCCCCACTGTTTCTGAGGGAAAGGGGCTTAGAAGGGGCCAGAACCCTAATGTCATTAATAGAGAAGTCACTCCAAATGCCCAGCTCCCGCAGCTGCTGCAGGGCACCAAACGCTGTTTTTTCTGCCTCTGTCAGGTTCTCTTCCATCTCTTCCACTTGCATTGCCTTAATTCAGGCTCTCATTTGAATGGGGCTTCACAGCAGGTCTCCTTCCTCATCCGTAGGCCATTGCCTTGAGATGATCCCCTTTGCTTTCAGGATAAATTCTTAATTTTTTCCCCTTCTCTTTGAAGCTGTTTCTGTTAAATATAACGCAAATATGACAAGTACTATAACAAGGCTTCTCCTTCTTTTTTAGTCTCTGAGCTGTTTCCTCTGTCTTGAATGTCCTTTCCACCCCTCATCCACCTGTTACTTCTCTGTATTCTTAAAGCCTTGGCTCTGGTGCAGAGAAGCCTCCTTCAGGCAACCTCACCAATGGCAGACAGTCCTTCTCCCGCCGCAGGTGCCTCACTCTGTCCTTAACTTTTGTGACTTGTTCTGTTGTACTTCATTATGACTGTGTATACTTGTCTTTAACACCTCAGAGATTATAAAATTGTCAAGAATTATGTGTTTTATGTCCAGAACTTTGACAAGTGACTGACACTTGGATGGTAGTCTCATTAAAGCCAGAGCCCTGTGAAAAGCTTTGGTTAATGTGAACCGTGCTGTTGAGACACAAGGTGGTCCTCTTCACAGGGTGACATCCAGGGCAGAGGGAAAAGCTCTCAGATTGATTATGTTGTATTTAAAGGACAGGCATTTGTTAGCGTCTCTGCGTGCAGCACAACTTAAGACCAGCTGTCAGGATTTAGAGGGATGGGAAGAGTACTTCCCAGAAGCACACTTGGAAGTTAATTATATGTACAACAGATGAGGGAAACTTATAAAACAAGAAATACTAGATTATATTAATTAGACATACTTAAAGTAAAGAGACATGTTTCTACAAGTACTTGGTGGGAGGTTTATTTTGTACATGATACTCTTAGAGGTAGTAATGCACAAAGTTATTTGGTAAATTTTTAGACTATGTATTAGACATAAAAATACGTATAGTATTATAGAAAGAAAGAAAGAAAGAAATCTGCTGTACACCCTGGTGACTAGAGTTAGTAACAATTATTATATACTTGAAAACTGCCAAGAGAGTAGATTTTAAATGTTTTCACCGCAAAAATGTCAAGTATGTGATGTGATTCATAGGTTAATTAGCTTGAATTAGCCATTCTACAGTTTATAAATTTCAAGACATGTATATATAAGTATATAAAATTTTTTGTCAACTAAAAATAACAATCCTAGTGAAAAAGATACCTCACAAAAATAAGGTAGATGTAAAGGGAAAGTATATTATTGGATGCCTTTATTACATTATGATACTCAGTTTTAAATCCTATCCACCAGTCACACAGTTGTTTCTTTATTTCTTTTTTTATTTTTTTTTTACAGTTTTTGGCTGGGGCCTTTATTACATTATGACACTCAGTTTTAAATCCTATCCACCAGTCACACAGTTGTTTCTTTCTTTATTTCTTTTTTTATTTTTTTTTTTTTACAGTTTTTGGCTGGGGCTGGGGTTTTTTTTTGTTTGTTTGTTTTTTTGAGACAGAGCCTCAGGCTGTCCTGCTGGGTAGAGAGTGCTGTGGCATCACAGCTCACAGCAACCTCCAAGTCCTGGGCTCAAGCGAGTCTCCTGCCTCCACTTCCCAAGTAGCTAGGACCACAGACGCCTGCCACAACGCCAGGCTATTTTTCTTTTTTTTTGGTTGCAGCCATCATTGTTGTTTGGCGGGATCAGATTCAAACCCACAACCTTAGGTGTATGTGGCTGGCGCCTCAGCCACTTGAGCCACAGGCGCCGAGCCGGGGGAGCTGGGTTTGAACCCACCACCTCTGGCATATGGGGTCAGCGTCCTACTCCTTTGAGCCACAGGCGCCACCCAATTAGACAGTTTTTTTAACTGCCATTCCACATCCCTTGTTCTTAAAACGTGATTCTTACAAACTAATCAGAAAATGTTACATTTTTTAAATATAGGGCCAAAGCACACTGAAACTCTGATTGAAAGATTTCCAACAGGTAAAATGCTCTAAATTTTTTCAACCAAGGACGTAAATTTTGTAAGTGATTCACGTTGTTTTCAGCAACAGGTTTCTAAGCGTGGTGACATTTTGTACCACTCACTTTCACATGCTATCTCTGTAACATAAATGTCATTTTGAAAAACAGTTCACTTTTTATTCATTGTTAAAATTTCTTCTTAACCCTGAAAGAAAAAATGTGTTTATTTTTTTGGAAAATAGCTGCGAGGTTGCAAATTTGGCACACTGGCCTTTTCTAAAAAGGAAAATGAGTAGCCTGTCAGCATCGGTAGGACAGCTCTTCTAAGTATCGTGTCACAAGTAACCAGCAGACTCCTGTGTGGCACAAAGTTTTTTTTGAGGTGATTCTACAACACGATAAAAAATTCTGTAAATCTTTTATTTCTCAAAGATGTTGTTTTTATTGTTTATATGCCTTCTGCAATAGGTAGGCTGCAGCATTCTTCATTTAATGGAAAGATTACAAATAAGTGAGGTGCCACTGTCAACCCTTGCTCGAATTCTGGATCTTCTCTCAGGATTCCGGGGTTTCTGATATGTGACTGGCTGGACTTAGGAGGTACCAGGCTGTCAGTGTGTTTATTAAACTTAATTTTTTTCTAATGATTTAGATTATGATATAAGAAAAAGTTATGACTTTTTTTTCTGCAGCCCTGTGGATATTATGTGCCCTCAGGGCACATATATCTCCTTTTGGGAGACCCCAGCCACCATCTCTGTGCCCCCTGTAATTTGGCTCCTCTCCACCAGCTGACTCATTCCCTGCCACCAGCTGCCTTATCCACAGACTCCAGCAACTCCAAAGTGCTTAGTTGCTCCCCTTTTTGTGCCGTGCTCTGCTGCCTAGGAGGTTCTTCTCTTAGTCCTTTTTTCCTCGTCCACTAAACCTTTTATAAGTTGAGTAGGGGTCTGTATGGGAGCCTTTCTTTGTCCCCACCCCAGCCAAAATTAGGTATCCTTCTGTGTGCTCGCCGACTATTTTTTGTATGTCCCTGATCTATACACTGCATTTATCACTGATATTTTATTTATGTCTCTCTCTCCCACTCTACCACAAGTTCCTTGATAGCAGAGACGAGGTCTTAACCTACAGTTTAGAGATGGTTATGACTGACTGAATGAAGGGGACAATTACTTATGTAACATCTGCTACTAGAAATTTATTTCTAAGGGAGAAGGTTGACATATTCATTTGTGTGTACTTGAAACATTGATATATAGTCCATTTAAAACCCTGGCCCCTTCACAGAAAACATGCAGTATTAAAAATTGAAATAAGAGCCAAGTGCAGTGGCTCACACTAATGATCCTGGTGCTTTGGGAAGCTGAGGCAAGAGGATCACCTAAGGTCAGCAATTTGAGACCATGCTGAGCAAGAGAATGACCCTGTCTCTATTTAAAAAAAAAAAGCAGAAAAATTTGGGGTGGCACCTATGGCTCAGGGGAAGGTGCTGGCCCATATACCAAGGGTGGTGGGTTCAAACCCAGCCCCAGCCAAATTGCAACCAAAAAATCGCCGGGTATTGTGGCGGGCTCCTGTAGTCCCAGCTACTCAGGAGGTTGCGGCAGGAGGATTGCCTAAGCCCAGGAGTTGGAGGTTGCTGTGAGCTGTGTGATGCCATGGCACTTTACCGAGGGTGATAAAGTGAGACTCTGTCTCTACAAAAAAATAAATAAATAAAAATAAATAGAAAAATTTGGCTGGGCATGATGGCTTACTCCTGTAATCCTAGCACTCTGGGAGGACGAGGTGGGAGGATCGCTTGAGCTCAAGGGTTCCAGACAAGCTGAAATAAGAGTGAGACTCTGTCTCTAACTAAAAATAGAGAAATGGGCACTAGTAGTCCCAGCTACTTGAGAGGCTGAGACAGGAGGATTGCTTGAGCCCAGGAGTTTGAGGTCGCAGTGAGCTATGGTGATCCTGCTACACACTACCTAGGGCAACAGAGCAAGCTATGTCTCAAAACAAACAAACAAACAAAAAAACAGAAAGTAAGAAAAAGAGAAAAATTACCCAAGTGTTGGATGCATACCTGTAGGACCAGCTACTCAGGAGGGTGAGGCAGAAGGATCACTGAAGCCCAGGAGTTTGAGGTTGCTATGAGCTATGATGATGCCTCAGCACTCTATCTAGGGTGACAGAGTGAGACCTTGTCTCAAAAAACAAAAATAAAAAAAACTTAAAGTATATTTCCGAGCTCTTTTTTAATATATATATGTATAAATATATATAAAATGCTTACTTTTTATTTTATTTTTTTAACTCTTGTAACCTTCCAAGCTTTTAATCCTGTTTTTGGCTTTGCAGGCTTTGGATGGATTTTTCTTTGTTGTGAACTGTGAAGGGAGAATTGTATTTGTGTCAGAGAATGTAACCAGCTACTTGGGTTACAATCAGGAGGAATTAATGAACACCAGTGTCTACAGCATACTACACGTGGGAGATCATGCAGAATTTGTGAAGAATCTGCTACCAAAATCGCTAGGTAAAAAGAAATTTGTTTCTAAAAGAATACTGGCTCTCAGTAACTTGTCCTTATACTGTATAATATATATATAAAACTTATAATAATGTGATTATTATATTTACATGTAAAATACATAGAATTATATACCATGTTGTAATACACATTCAAAATGGTTTGATGTAGTTCAGTCTCAGACCTAAATGTGAACGGCAGTATCATCAGTAGCTGATCACGGCATGCCTTCGTCTTCCTTCTCTGTACTGTATTATACCATGGTCATGTGACAATAGTGGGAGGCAGAACAGTTAGTTGCCTTGGCACAGAAGCTTCTGCATAAAATTTTCTTCGTTTTTGACTTTGATTATGTTTAAGAGACAAATGTGTATCTTTTCCACTACCCTGCTTAAAGAAAAAAGAAGAGATGAAAGGGAGGGAGGGAGAGGGAGAAAAGGAGGAAGGAATATATGTCATGTTATATACTACTAAACTTAACGTTTTTAGATGTAAGTGCTTTCAGCTCAGCTGAGCGTTCCAAGTATGGTTGAAGGGGTTGTTCCCTGCCAAGGAGCCTAGCTACAAGAATGAGAAGGGTCTGATTTCCATCCTCTATTCCATTCACTGAGCCATGTACTTGAGGCAGGGCTGGGTACTTTAAAGTTAGGAAAGTTTATACCGCTTCTCGTAAAGACATGGATGGACTAACAGCAGCCCTTTGTTTACTACGTGAATTTTCAGGATCTAAACTTTTTTGGTGCGCAGATTTCAGTTACCCCTAGTGTGTTTTTAAATTGTCAATGTTATTTTTGTTGGCAAATAGGAAACTTTTCCATTTCAGATTTTTTTGTTCCTCTTTTATCCCATCATTCCTTTGTTCAGTGATCTCTGAAATAAAAATAATCTATCACACAGATAAATTTATCACACATCAGTTTTTCATATAGATATTGTGCAATAAAGTATCTGAATTGCGGAGTTGGTAAGATTCTAGGGCACCATTTAGTATGGGAACTGAGCCACATGGTCAGGGAAGTCAAACAATGTGAGGTTCTCTGATGTTACTGGAGGTAATGATTAGACTTTTTTCCTTAGCCATGGACTCCAGATTTCTTTTGTTCTACTATCCCACAAATTTTAAGGACTACTAACTTACGGGTTTAACTGAGCCATTCCATTTTACTTTTTCATTGAAAAAAAACTAATTTACTTTTAGTCTCACTTCGGGTAGCAAGGTATCTGTTGGGTTTAGCAGCTTGCCTGACTGGGAGAAGGTCTGAGGTCACAGAAAACAAGGCTGAACTGTTCCCTGACTCCTAAAGTAAAGAGAAGGAGCTCATTGTTATGCAAGGACCACATTACCCCATCCCTACCTTGTTCTTAGGATACTGAGGACCTGTGAGTGCTTAGGTTCCTGCAGGTCACTGCCACTAGGTAAATATGGAGGGAGTGTTGTCTCTTAGCTGATGTGCTAGTGATGCTGCTCCCAGCTAGGTGCAGGACCCTGCTCCTTGACTGTCTGACAGTTCACTGTTACCTTCTCTGAGAAGCCTCTTTTCACGGTAGGGAGGAATATGAAGTTCCTTCTGCAGAGGTTTCTTTCTCTCATTCCTCCAAATAATGAAAGACTAGAAACATTAAAAAAAAATACCATTTCTTTTACGATAAAATACAAGCAAAGATAGGGCACACTAAGTAGAAATAGAGACTATCACCTAGTTTTATGGTGTTGTTTGATCATCCTTTAGAAACCAACGAGATGATCACATCAAAAAAATAAAGCCCACTGCACAAACATGGAAAATCTGGTAGTTTCTTTCAAGATGTTTCCAAAAAGCATTTAGGACAAAATAAGCTACAGTACCTATATTTAAACCTCTATTATTAGAACAATCAAATTATTAGAAAATCAAAAAAGAGACAAAGCAGACTCATTTTGTATGTCTTATACTATCAACCGTGGGGCGGAACAAATTAAGACACTGAAGCTATCAAGGAAATTTGAAGAAAAAATTAAGATCACTAGTTATGTATCATTATTTATGCATGTATCATTAATATGCATGATTCAAAAGATTACCTTTTTATTTTTGGTTTGTTATTGTAAAGGAGAAATTTTGAAGAAAAAAGTTAAAAGTCAAACTGTTTAAAAATTGCTTTTGAATTTACTGATTTAGAAGATACCGATATCTTTTAAGCATAACATTTTATTAAAAAACAAAAATAAGGCTCAGTGCCTGTGGCTCAAGCAGCTAAGGCGCCAGCCACATACACCTGAGCTGGAGGGTTCTAATCCAGCCCGGACCCACCAAACAACAATGATGGCTGCAACCAAAAACAGCCGGGGCACTGTGGCGGGCACCTGTAGTTCCAGCTACTTGGGAGGCGGAGATAGGAGAATCACTTGAGCCCAGGAGCTGGAGGTTGCTGCACAGGAGCTGTGATGCCACGGTACTCTACCTAGGGCAATAGCTTGAGGCTGTGTCTCAAAAATAAATAAATAAATAAATAAATAAAATATAAACAGTGAGAGCTGGTATGGTGAGAGTGGTTAAGAGCATAACATTTTGGTGTAAAGCAAACCTGGGCAATGTGTCTGAGTTCTACCATTATCCTGGCTGTGTGACCTTGGACAAGACCCTGACCCCTCTAGGCCTCATCTTTCATAAGAAGGTTAAGGAATAAAATGGTGCTTAGCATTTCCTGGCTGGTATTAAATACTCTTTACATGTTAGCTGTTATTGTTATCATTACTGGCTTTTTTATCTGAAGTTTTGGAGCTTTTAAGTTCATGAATGATGTATAATAATGTATTACTCACATCTACTAGGTGTTTTGGATTATGTTTTTAGCTTAGAAATTGATGTCAAAGAAGGACAATCTTGTCCTTTGCTCTGTTCCATTGATATTAATTGTCAAGAGAGTTTTTTTTATAGATCTCATCTAGTAGGATAGTCTCATTCTTTTTAAAATTGTAGCCGTTACTTCCACCTGCAAAAAAGGCTTTTCTTGTTTTTATTTTTATTTTGTTTTGCAATTGCATGAAGATTAGGTAAGCTGCTTTCAAACTAGATAATCTAAACTGACCCCACACACACATACAAAACATTGAATTTTGTCAGAAGCTTTATACCTCTTGTGTAGCTCTATCCTCTTATTTGCATTTCACAGGGAATACAGAGCCTCTGGGATGCTGTTGGCTCCTTTCATAAAAATGTAGCTCGATATGTACTGTTTAAAGAAGTTTAGGTTCAAAAGTTTTAATTTCTGTCCTGGTAATGTGGATAACTTAAAAAATATTTAATTAATCTTATGAAATACAGGGTATCCAGAAAGATCATCTAAATATTTACTACCTTATGTTGGAGGGGCCTATATGTTTGTAGTGATCTTGCTTTTAATTATATTAGTAGTAGTAGAGTAGTAATGTTACTTTAAGAAGATGTAATAGTTGATACATAAATTTTCACCGGAATTACTTTGATCGTGATGACTTCTCTAAAAGTTTTTCGTACCAGTTTAGTTATAATGACCCCCCAATAGGTTATAAAATTAAATTTCAAGGAAGTGCCTTTCTCCTTCTCACCACTTTCTCTTTTTCTCTTGGTTCCATGTGCCTACCCTGATCCCTAACCACTCCTCTGCCCCATTGCCTTTTTCTCCACCCTCTTTCCTTTTACCAGAATTGGGTATAATTGGCTATTTAGCTGAATCCCCACTAGCAACATTTAGCAAGTAGACTTCTTTGCAAATGCTTTTAGAAAGTTGAAACTGTCCCTCAAAAATGAATAGGTTGGCTTGGTGCCTGTGGCTCAAGTGGCTAAGGCGCCTGCCATGTACACCTAAGGTGGCGGGTTCGGATCCCCAGCCCAGGCCCACCAAACAACGACGGCTGCAAC
>NW_003852417.1:15757572-15760507 GCF_000181295.1 Otolemur garnettii
AAAAAAAAAAAAAAAATGAATAGGTCAGGGTGAACATTCAAACCAAGCCACAAACAAAATAATTTTTATCACAGGGTCTATTTACTTTACTTGGAGAATTTTCCTAAGAATTATTTAGTGCATGAGATAGCTCTACCAAATAAATGAATTTGTTACTTTTATATGAATTCCACCCCCCTTTCCTCCTTCACTTTAGCCTGTATTTACTCCAAAAGTTGGAGGGGAAGCCTGGCCAGAAATTCTATGTAACTAAAACAAATTTGCATATAAAATGCCATTTATAGCATTTTAATAATAATTTTCTAAATTATTTCCTCAGTGGAATAGAAACTTTATTTCTTCTTTGAAAAGAGTAATAGTGTATCTATGATAACTGGAGGCCTGAAATTACAGTTTCTATTAAAGTCACTGGTTTGATGTTTGAATATAGTATAAAGGGGGTCTTAATGTGATTTATTATAGAGTGTTACAGTATAAATGACTTTAGAGATAATATAGTAGATCCCTTTATTTTGAAGATGTGGCATCTGAGAATCAAAGATTAATTAACACAGACTTTACAACTAGCTAATAGCAGAACCCAAGACTCTACTGTAGGTTTATTTCCATGATTTATTTCCTCTACTAATTATAAAGTGATGATACAAAAGAAAAAAGAAGGTGAGTCAGTGGAGAGTTTAAGGTAGAAAACATTTGGGAACAATAAGACGGCAGTCTTAAAATCCCTCTCACTGCCTCAGGAACACCATGGTCTTAAAATCCCTCTCACTGCCTCAGGAACACCATGGTTTGAATATGACACTGCAACTGAGAAATCACGACTCATCACACCATGATTCTTACTTAAGACATGGACAATAACTGAATTCTATTTTCTTATCCTGAATCAGGTAGCATTTCATTTTTAGCAGTCTTATATATGTTAACTTACAAAGCATCCACTATAGTCAAGGCATTATGGCATTGTGCTGGTTAAATGAAGCGCTGGTTAAAAATAGTTACAAGAAACCAAAATTGCTCTCTACCTATTATAAATATTTTTAGAGTTACAGACTCCTTTGAGAAACTTTGAGTCTTCTCCCCTAAAATGGTATATACACACACAAAGCCTATTTTTTAGAATCAGTGATTGTTAGATTAACACTCCTATTTAACAATGTACCTGGTTTTGAGTCATTTTTTCATTGCCAAATTATAACAGGAAACAACTGGAAAAGCTCATTAATTCTTTAAAAATGAGAGCAAAACGGTAATTTCTAATTTTTGTCTTTAACTTGTTTATGACTGTTAATGAATTAGGGTGTTTGAGAGAGGAGAATGTATAGTTTTTTTTTTAGAAACTATAATTTTCTAATTGGTGGACATTTATCTGCTGAATAAGATGAATGTCCTTTTGCCTGAGGATAGTGTTAGATCTAAAGCGATCGGTCTTTTAATCTGAGTATCTAATTAAGAAGAGGATGACTTAACCTATATCTTTCATATGTTTGGTGTTTATACTTTTTCACCTTATCCACAAGCACGTAATCAATTTTTCTTCCCCAGTAAATGGAGTTCCATGGCCTCAAGAAGCAACACGACGAAATAGCCATACTTTTAACTGCAGGATGCTAATTCACCCTCCAGATGAGCCGGGTACTGAGAACCAAGAAGCTTGTCAGCGGTATGAAGTAATGCAGTGTTTCACTGTGTCACAGCCAAAATCAATTCAAGAGGATGGAGAAGGTAAAGCAAAGCATTATTTTAAAGTGCCTGCTTTTTCTATGACTTCAAAGATTAGGCAGGTAATGGATTGATAAACTGCCTTCTTCAGATAATATTATTGGTTACTCTAATATATTATCATAGTAGCTTTTCAATTTGCTACGTATTTCTTAATACTTAAAAAAATTGCTGACATCTATAATCATCCTTTAATATGCCCCCAAATTCTCAGTTTTAAGCTGGCATTCCCACTAAAATGTCAAATAATTCAAACTAACTTGCTGTCTAGAAATAAGAGCTGTAACTAACTGCTGCCAGTTGGAAATGTACCAGATGCAGCAGACTGTCGAACAGCTCTGCTTTTTAGAAAGTTTCAAGTTTAGAGTGTAGGGAACATTGGAGAATAGGGATTGGCATTTTTCAGGCTATCCAAGGTAATGTAGAAGGAGAAAGCTTATGAACAGATGGAAACATAACTGAAGCTCTAATATGAATATGGCATCAACATAGAATTAGTTAACTGTGTGACAGTGGACGAGTTTGCTATGTAAACTTAGACTGAACTAAGTTTAGGAATACCATAAATTGGGAACTGGAGGAAGACAGTAGACAAGAAGTCAGTCAAGTGCAAGAAAGGCCTTGCATGTAGCAGGGCTTACCAGGAAATGGAAGTCACAGTCACCTGGGGACTTCTTACAAAATACATGTGCCAAGTATTATGTGATGAAAGTTCATTTTTAGCTGTGCGATAATGTGTACAGCACTCTTAAAATTTGGGAATGGGACTTTTAAAAAATCATATAGTCTAAAACTGTAAGGTTCTCTGTTAAGAGCAAAATAATAATACTTCTTCATATTTAAAAGTTGTTTTTCTCATAAATATCTACATAGTGGTTGTAAGAATAAACTGTGTAGCCATTAAATGCTGATGAGTATAGGAAATTGACTACAAAACTATATTGTAAAAACACCATGTTACTTATATCTAAGCAAGACTACTGCTACTATTTTTTTAACAGAAGTACTAGCCAAGCAAAACTACTATATCTATTAATAATTGCTATCATCCAAATACATGAGATTCATCAGTGTCCTCTAGTTTAAGTGAGAGCATTTAATAGGAGTAATTTATACATACTAGCTCTCTACCTATAGCTATCAGTTTTTGGTTGCTAGTAATTTCATTTCTAATACACTATTAGATCAAAATAGATTGCAATTTTTTTTTTTT
>NW_003852417.1:15762064-15764623 GCF_000181295.1 Otolemur garnettii
TTCTGGGGTACAGTGTGGGGTTTTCACATGCAATCTGAAATACTTCCATCTTTATTCTTTTTCTTTAAGTTGTTTAACAGATACCAAGTCCCTAGAAATGCCTCTCTGAGTTTAAAATGCATATGGGCTGAGTAGAAATCAATGATTTAATTACACGTTATGATGGAAAAGGTGTATGATGGTGTAAGGGAGGATAAAAAGTAGCTGGCCAACAAAAGCCTATCTAAGGAGCATGAGCCTCAAAGGGGTGTTCAGTTATCTAAAATATGAGTGTTGTAAGGGGGCTGGTGAAGAAGCATCTGGGTGCAGAATGAGTGTCCCTCAGTGAGGAAACAGAGCTACAGAAGTAAGAGAGAGAGGTCTGGGAGAAGAACTGAAAAGAGGGTAGGAGAGCCACAAAACCAGTAATGGTGAGGCTGCCTGAAAATAAGGCCTTCTTTTTAAAGTCTTGGTTTTTAGTATGAACAAATTGTTGTTATTTACAATTTGTTCATAAACAAATGTACAAAAACATAAAGTGTTTTTCCTGTATTGTTTGATTTACATTTACACTAATACATCAGATATGCACTAATCAATCAAGAGTTACATATATATCACTCATCTCTCTAATACTAGAAATGTATTTTTTGACAGATTGAGATTTTAAAAGTCATTTCTATTGAATTTTACTCTTTGTGAAAGTTCAATTTTAATGTACATCTCGACTTTTACCTCTTCTTTATAGGAGCCCATTTCATTATTATTAATTGTTTAGTCCTAGTAATCTAATATTCCTATGTTATATGCTTGCTTTTTATGTTTTAATTAATATATCATTTATTTATTTATCGAGACAGAGTCTTGTTCAGAGCTATGGTGATGCAACTGCATTCTAGCTGGGGCAACAGGGTGCAAGACTCTGTCTCAAAGAAAAACACCCCAAAACAAAAACTGATATCAAAGTTCTAGGCTTAATACATTGAACAGCTTTTGCTAAAGACCCAGGGGGATAAATTAACACACATCATAGAAGATAGTGAAGAGAATATCCAGAGCTTGAAGAGATGGCATCTGAGGATAGTAATTATCTATTACCATACCTTTCTTCAGTACCTTTTTGAGTCTACCTTATATCATGTTCCTTTCTGTTTTCCACCAATGTACAGCACTGGAAAAAAGCCAGTAAGCCTTTATTGAAAATCAAAAATAGTTTGCATGGAGGAAAAATGGATACCATTGGAAAAAAACCTGATCTTTTACATCAATAACTGGTTAATATAAAAAAAAACCAAATAAGCACTTTGTAAGATAGCAAAATGAAAACCTGCTGGAAACAGTGATTGTCATGTCACAGTGATGAGAGAGGCCTAAGAGTTAGGATGCTAATTTAGGAACAAAATTTCAGCTTTTCTTCATATTGCATTCTGATAAATCCTAAACTGGATTATTTTAAAGAAAACTGTATTTTCCCATAGGCCCCAACATTAAAATTTTAGACATACCTGATGATATATAAATATATAATATTAACCTCAGAAATCACAGAATCTAGCTTATCCTTTTTACAAATGAGGGAACAGTTATTTCATCAAAACAATACAGCTGATTACTTAGAATAGAAATTTTCAGGCCCTGATGTAGAGTTAACTCTTCCTTTATATTACATTGATTCCCACTACAATGTTATTAAAAGTACATCACTGGGGTCGGCACCTGTGGCTCAAAGGAGTAGGGCGCAGGCCCCACATACCAGAGGTGGTGGGTTCAAACCTAGCCCTGGTCAAAAACTGCAAAAAAAGAAAAAGTGCATCACTGTACTATACACACTTGTTATATAAAGATACCAGAGAAATATAAAGTATGCTTAAATCTAATACTAAGATTATATCACAGAATTGACTTAGCTAAAAATAATAGATGGGCTATAATAAATATTAGTCATTTAATTGATTAAATTGTTGTAGTTTGTAACTCCTCATGGGGTAATCTATCCCCAGTCTCTGGGCCACAGACCAGTATGGTCCTCAGCCTGTTAGATGTGGGGCTGCAGAGCTCTGCCCCCACAGCCTCCTCCGCACCCTCCATCCGTGAAAAAATTGTCTTCTCTGGAAAATTTGTCTTCCATTAAACTCAGGAACCAGCCACACAGCAGGAGGTAAGCAGTGGGTGATGGAGCGTAGCAGCTTCATCTATACTTACAGCCACCAGCTGCTCCCCATTGCTGGCATCACCACCTGAGCTCCACCTACCTCTCTACCCCATCCCTGTCCATGAATAATTGTCTTCATGAAGTCCATGCCTGTACCAGAAAGGTTGGGAACTCCTGCCTTAATAAAAGAAAAACTTTTACCACTCGTTTTTTGGTGAGGGTGTTTTTGGTTAGTTGGTGGTGGGTTCATTAAACTTTCTTCTGGCGGGTGGTGCTTGTGACTCAGTGAATGGGGAGCTGGCCCCATATACCGAGGGTGGCGGGTTCAAACCCAGCCCCTGCCGAACTGCAATGAAGGTTGCTGTGGGCTGTGACACCACAGCACTCTACACAGGGTGACAAGTCTCTAAAAAAAAAAAAAACTTTGC
>NW_003852417.1:15765146-15786061 GCF_000181295.1 Otolemur garnettii
CCACCTTAGGTATAGGTGGCTGGCACCTTAGCTACTTCAGCCACAGGCGCCGAGCCCTATCACCACCTCTTTATCTCTACATAATCTTATGTCAGAGATTTAATACCCTCAGTCTCTGGGTTACTATGAAAAAGAGAGGTTCTGTAGGTTTGTTCTTAGGTTGAATTTGTATGTAAGTTGGAACAGGTATATTTACCTATATGGAAGGTAATAACTTCCTTCCTGGTAATAACTTCCATTCATAAGTGTCAACCATACATAAGTTGGATTTTTGTAACTCAGTGACTACCTGTAATTAAACTGTTTTAAAGTCCAAAGTTGTGTATAATGTTAGTTACAGTGTTCACCAGGCTTTCCCTAAACTGTTCGGAAATAACAAAATTCTCTTATTTGAGTTTCAATTTATTTTCTTTCTGCCATCTACATTTATGCCAAGACTTGGGAGATAACTTGATCAAGTAAGGTTGGGTACATCAGATTTAAGACCGCAACTAAGCTAAAGAAGTCAATGAATATTTTATTTCTAAGCAAACCAAGTGGAATACATACAGAAAGTGTTAATTAAATGGGGAGGCACAAACAATAAGATAGATTTGATTGTATGAGGAAAGGAAAAATGGGGAAAATAGGAAACAGTAGTAAGTAAACAATGAAAAATACTTAGCCTCATTAATAATTGAGGAAATACAAATTGAGACCACAATGAAACACTATTTTTTTTTTTTTACTTACTAATGTGAAAAATAAAGAAGCCCGACAATACTAAGTGATGGAAAGGATGTTAAATTAACAATAACTTTTACATATTGCTGTTGGGAGCACAGGATGGTGCAAATCCCCAGAAAACAGTTTTAGTATTATAAACTCAAACATTTATATAAGCTGCAATCCAGCAGTTCTCCTCCTACATGTATACCCTAGAACTCTCAGACATGTGCGCCTTGGAGCACGTGAAAGATATTCATAGCAGAGTTAATCGTAATGGCAAAAAACTAGAAACCGTCTAGATGCTCATTCACAGGAAAATTTAAAGATGGGTTGGGGGGGTCAACAGGGAGGAGTGCACATGTAATGGAGTGATTGGTAACGTCAAGCTCTGAAGTTGAATGGTGGGTTTGCAGGTTTTTGTCTTATTAACATAATAATTTATATGTATTACTGTATTATCCGGTATGAACTGTATAAAACATATAATAAAACAAATCTGAATAATCCCAGAGTAAATTAGTCTGTCTCAGATTAATTGAGCAATAACTTACCTGAATTACCTCATAGCCATTTAGGAGATTTGTTCCAATGTGATGACAATACCAAATCCCCAGTAAATTTAGTAAAGCATATATATATATATTCTGTGTGCATAATGCCTAGCAAATCTTCATGTTCTCCCTCATTATTCTTTTCTAATTTAACTTTTGCTGCTTTCAGTCTTTGTTTATTCTTAAATGTAATATTATCGACATTTGAGAATTAGAAAAAAGCTTATTTTTTCTTATTCTCTGCACTTAATAATTTAAAATTAATTTAATCCAAAGCAGTCTATTTTATCTCTGCTTCTCCTTCCCCAGTAAGTGATCCCAGTCAGTCATTAGACTGAGAGAGGATCCAGAGAGCAAACCAGAGGAGTTTGGACTATATTAGGCTCAGGACTTCAGGTCACATAGGATGACCCTACTGTGACTTAAATACTTAAATGGAATTTTCGGATATGAAATACTAGTACTCCAAGATCAGAATAATTTTTATGTTATTATATTTCCTTACTCTAATAAAAATTAATAGTGCTTTGTAATGCTTCTATCTATGGAGCATTTGGAAGGAGAGACTGTTCCTTAGATGCAGTTGTTAGTTTTGAACTATGGATGATTTATATCAAGAGGCTGTCATAATGTAAACTTTCATTCTTTGTGCAGGTAAAATCATCTCTATTGATACTAGTTCCCTGCGAGCTGCTGGCAGAACTGGCTGGGAAGATTTAGTGAGGAAGTGCATTTATGCTTTTTTCCAACCTCAGGGCAGAGAGCCTTCTTATGCCAGACAACTATTTCAAGAAGGTAAAGTTTCTCTCTATTGTTTTCATTAACCTTGCTCTTTATTAATACTGAAAAGTTTGTGTAGAACTTATGGCTTGATAAGTATTTTCTCCAAATTACAGTTTTTGCAATAACCAGTTTTAGGAAAGGAAGAAATGGGTAAGCGAAGTAATTTACGAGTGGATCCTAAAATTTGGGATGCACATTCTAAGGAACAGGCTGTCATGTGGTGGTCACTCATTCATTCATTCATTCATTCAGCAGACATGTATCAAGTTCCTAACATACCTAGCATACTGGGTAAGGTTCCAGGGATACAACAATGACTTAAGAAGTAGGGTTTGCCTTTAGGAGCTTATAAACACATTAGGGAAATATATGGCAACTCTGAAGATCAGTATGATGTGGGCTATAATAGAGGTGTAACCAAAGAAGAAAAAATTAGTTCTGACTGGGAAAATTAATAATGTCTTTAGAAAGGAGGTGATATTTTTGTCTGGCTCTTAAAGCTCATTCCCAGCAAAACAAGCATGTAAAAGGGCTTCTGGATAATACTGCAGTTGATCTGATGAATGTTTACGTTATAACAAAGCACTGGTAGCTCCTGACTCAGGTTGAAGTTTCAAGTCAAAAAGTATATCGTATGCAATTATTATTAAATGGCTGCTGTGTCTTAGTAGGTACTATGGGAATATTTAATGATAGGAAAGGTAGGGAAAATTATTTGAGAATTAAGCCTAAAAAGTTCACAGAGATTGAGAGTTAAAGGATTCTGATGTACTCTTAAAATATTCTAATTTAATTATGGTAGGCTAATACTCTTTTCAACTATAGTTTATTCTCTAAGTTCCAATTAGTTTCTTCAGCAAGAAGCTCTTTCTATAGCTGTTCCTGAAAAACAAATTTAAAATATTTTTCATTATTCCATCATCTTACTTTTAACATTTTCTCATGTTAGATTTCCTAAGTTTACAGAGGATCTTCCATTCATTACATTTTAGGTCAACTGCTTCCTAGTGGCATATGGAGGAAGTAGGTTGATTTTCTTTTTTTTTTTCCTGGAAGCCATCTATATAAATCTCACAGTCCTAGTTACTTCTGGGATAGCTTCCTATAGACTAATGAATCTCCAGTGGGCTCTTTACTAGATTTGCCGCTCCTAATAATGTATTTCACTGGGTAGAGCCAAGAATCTGAATTTTTAGAAAAAGTGTCCCAGGCAATTTTGAAATGCAGCCAGGTTGGAAATCATTACAGTAATCAACTGATGCCACTGAACATAAACTTTGTGACTTCCTCTACCAAGAGTGGCAGTTGACTTGTGCATAGATTTGGGATTCAGACTATTGTCTCCATTCACTGCCTAAAGTTCCAAAGCATACGGTACCATTTGATTTTTCTTTGTCTTAACTTTTTAAGGCTTTACTTAAAAACTTAAGCTTATTTGCCTGCACTTTATAGACATTTTCACCAAGGCAAGCAGATCTAGATTATTGTCTCACTGTCCAAGTGACTAGGCTTCCCATAGATGTGATTAAGCCACGTGTTTCTAAACCTTGGTTAGAATTCCCCATAAAATAGATTGATTAGAGTATAACAACTAGCCTGTCATTAATACATAGAATGAAACAATTTAGAATAAAATGTAAAGCAATATAAGCATAATCTAGTTTCTCTATCCAGTTGGTCATTTCTTAATGTTCTCTTCATCTACTTTTTTAGAAAAAACAAATCCTTATCAATAGAAATAAGTTATATTTTTCCCAGAATTAAGTTATCCAGAGTCCACATGACTTGACTTTAGTGTTTTGGAGATCTGGACAACTTGCCAAACATCTTTAATTGAGCACGCATTTTTCTAGTATGTTATAATATATTCAGTAGTAGCTAATAAGAAAAATGTCCATGAAACACTTAGATGAGAATCACCTGTTAAAGATGTTGACCTGATGAATTGAAATCTCTGATGAGGGCCCAGATAGCTTAAGAAACCTTGAAGATAATGCGTAAGTTTGAGAACCACTGGTCAATTAAGATTGGAAAGAGTTATAATTTGAATTTGCTATTTCCTTGCTGCCTCTTCACTTAGGGACAGTGTGAATAGAGTGAAACAAATTCTACCACTGCATCCTTGATTGTGTGTAAAACTTTACAGTGATTGCTATTTAGGCAAGAAGAATTTGTTCCCCATCTGTTGTTTTTTCTGCCCATTAACTTACTCTTTGAAGGAGGCAGCTGGTATGAAATCCTAATATGCATTAAAAATTTTAGTTCTTAATTTTTTGGCTGCTTTTGACAGAAACAACTTGTGCACTGCTTTTAACTATTTTATCTTCCAGAATCAAATTTGAAAATACATTTCAGTGAAAGAATATGTGGGAATACTCAGCATGGACCGGATTAAAGTTACACTGAGATTGGGAGGAAATGGGTATTAGGATCACTTAAGGAGCTTCTTAAACTAGGAGAAGGTCCATGCGACTGTATGTAGTTTAGTAAAGGTTTTGTTTAATTCAGAACCGTTACTTTAAGGAAAACCTAAGGTTATAAGGTCCCTGATAAGATAGATTCATCTGGGACAATTGTTAAACCAGCGTTCTGGACCCTACTCCACACTACTGAATCAGAGTCTGGAGTCTAAGATGTTTTCTTATAGTGAAATTTGTAAAACATAAACCTAGATTCTAGAAGATAATAATAGATATAATAGGAAATCATGTTTCATGTTTAATTAGGTTTGGGAAATCTTTAGTCTCCTATTTGGGAGGATTTATAAAGACACATTGAAGGTATTTGAGTTTCTGGGAAGTTTTGTGATAAAAACTTTGTTACCCAAACTTTTTCCTGGAGCACATCAATCAGCAGTTAGAGTAGTTGTCATAAGAAATGTTGGGTTATAGATCCTATAAATTAATTTTTTGAAAGTTCTGTTTACCTGTACATAGTGATATAATGGATCAGCATTTCCTGCCTTTGAAATGGCTATGATGTATTATCATATTAAAAAGTGGGATAAAAAAGCATAGCATATGTAGTGTGAGCTCACTCTTGTATATCTTTCTACTTTCCAATTGTAGAAAATTAACAAAATGTTAATAGTGGTGGCCAGCTCTGTGTGATAGAATTACTAATGACTTTATCTTTACCTGTTTTGTTTCTTTGTTAACTCTGTAATCACTAAATAAAGCTATTTTCATTTTTAAAAAAATATCATGAGTAAGAGTTTGAAGGAGATTAATAGTATTAGAAAGTTTGAAAATATTGCTAAGGAACAGAAATACACATTCATGATTAATCAGAATTTTCTTTGAGACTTGTATAATACAGTTAATTCCAAGGTCCACATAATAGTTAACTGAAAATAATTTTATGTCAAACTCTCCTGAAAATATTTAAAATCTGAGTTTACTGTCCTCTTACAGAAATTTTGATACACTAAATAGAATAACTCATTGGTGATTGAAAATCTTAGAACATACAAGGTTAATTTTTTTTTCTGTATCTAATAGCAATTTTGTAAATTGCAATTTTTACACATATTTAGGTAAATACTGAAAGAAAAAGAAATCTCTACCAACACTGACCCATCATACCATACATTTCATATATTTAGTTACCATCAGTAAGGCATGTTACCAAATTGAGAGCTATTAAAATACCAAATAGCTCTATTTCTACACCTGCTATAACATGGGAAAACTTAATGTTTCCTTTGTTTTGTATCTTTTGAAGTCTATTCTAGAGAGAAAACAAAACAAAACAAAAAACCCCAGTGTCATGTTAAAGGTTCTTGGGAGAGTTTCTGAGATGTCAGTAATACTCCTTTTAATACTATCACTCCCTACTAAATGCTCTGTAAAGTTTAGAAATACTTACTGGAGTCAGAGTTAAAATACTAGCTGTATAGTATAGTATCCGGCAAAACTAGACCAGAAAAGGGTGGAGATCAAAATGGGATTTCAAAAGTAAACCTTGAAACCCACTTAAAGTAAAAATATGGCATGTAGAGCAAATCTTTTATCAAACCAATTCTGTAAAGAATTGTGGCTGCCTCATGTCTCACTCAATTCAGGATATTAGTGATATATAGGATTGACGCTAATGGCATAAATGGTGTCCAGAGAGTGACTAAATGTGTTTATGACTTGGGATGTATATACTTTAGAACCTGCTTATTTGTTGTTTTGAAACAAATGTTCATTTGATCCCTGCTGTATACAAGGTTCCATAAGAGACATTATCTCACAATATTACTGGCTCCATTTTTGTGATGAAGAAACTTAAGATGGGTGAGGGTGAATTTGTATTAAGTCCTAAATTTATAAATGGCAAGGTCATAAGTCAAGCCTGAATCTGACTCTTAAGCTCTTATCCTTTTGTTAATCTGTGCTGCCTTCCTATTTATTTCCTTATCTGAATAATTAAGGACCAGAATTTTAGTTAATTGGAGGGTCTTATTGAATTCTAATTAATTGACATTTTACCAAATTAAATATTGCCTTTTTCTCATTTCAAAAAATGGCTGTGTGAATTATAATGTGCTGAGTCTTACTCCATAAATTCTCATTCAAAATAATCTAACTTCAAAACTTAAAGTGTAATTTCCTTGTATTAATAGGGTTCCCCAAATTCAGGAATTTTTCCTAGTTTAGATAGCAGTTTTACCAGTTTAGGCAGCATAATTAACATAAAACTATTGATGTTTCTGTTATCTACATA
This sequence comes from Otolemur garnettii, assembly GCF_000181295.1. Classification (NCBI taxonomy): domain Eukaryota; kingdom Metazoa; phylum Chordata; class Mammalia; order Primates; family Galagidae; genus Otolemur; species Otolemur garnettii. Next base: position 15,771,899 of record NW_003852417.1, read on the forward strand.
AAATATCTTAATGTTCTCATGTTAGCCTAAGTTTCTAGTTCTTTCTCACTTTTTAGCGCTTGTCAATAGATCAAGATTATTTCTCATTAATTTCCATTACAGAATTAAGTCTAGATCCCTACAAGAGCATAAGAATAAATTGGAATATAACATTAAGTATTTAAGAACATAGCTAAGATTGAAAATCTGTCCTATAGTAAATAAAAGTTATGACAGTTGATCACATGTCATTATCAGTCTAATTAGATGAGATTCAAGTTGAAGATTTTTATCGCAAAGCGTAGTTCAAGATTCAGTGGATAGTGGAAAATAAGAATAGGACACAATACCAGCCCTTATGTTTATTCTAGCTAAAGAAGGAAAGTGAATGTCTAAAAGTTATGTAGCAATATAATTTATTCAAAGCAATATAAAAAGTAATGAGAAATAAGGTTGAAAATGTAAGTCAAAATATACTGCTGTGCTGTTCAGTATGGTAGCTACTAATCACATATGGCAGTGGAGTACTTGAAATGTGGTTAGTGTGTCTGATGAGCTGAATTTGAAGATTTATTTAATTTTAAATTTAAATTGCCACATGTAGCTGGTGGCTACCATATTAGACAGTACAGCTCTGTAGTGAAGACTCAGTGACTGTTACCAGCAGAATGAGGTGATCCTGAAGGACAATAAACAGTGATGGAGAAATGGATAAAAGGGCAAAAGCAAAATAATGGGAAATAACTGTCTGTCTTGTCTAGCCCTTTATATGTCCTTAGGTTTATTATTCCTTGGGTTAATTGTTAATTTCAAATGCCACCCTTTTGTTGGAGTTCTATTTTCCAAATATATTGTTAAAGAGATATTAACAGTTGAGATTGTTAATGCATTTTTAGAATTTGCTATAGCAAACATTTACTTATATCCTTTCACAAAAAATTACCAGGGTCAGTTAAAGGCTCTTTTTCATCCTTTATTGTTTCATTAGATACTAAATTTCTCCATTCATTCTATTTGGTAAATGTGCCAATGATTTAGCTGCGGTTGTCACATGGGTGTGGTAGGTTAGTTAATTAGTTTGACATAAGTATTAATCCTTTCAATTAATTTTATATCCCGATTTTGGTCCTTTGGCAGATTTATTATGGTACAGATTTATAACTTTTCAGTTGATGATATATACCCAAGACAACAAGATAGAACATGTCTTCTCTTTGCTTCAAGTAATATGTATCTTCAAAAATCATTTATTGACTCGGTGCCCATAGCTCAGTGGTTAGGATGCCGGCCACACACACCAGGGCCAGCAAACGGGGCCAGGGCCTGCTAAACAACAGTGACAACAATAACAAAACAGTAGCCAGGTGTTGTGCCAGGCACCTGTAGTTCCAGCTACTAGGAGCCTGAGGCAAGAGAATCGCTTAAGCCCAAGAGTTGCTGTGAGCTGTGATGCCATGGCATTCTACCAAGGGTGATATAGTAAGACTGTCTCAAAAGAAAAAATTATTTATTAATAATTCATTTGAAATTTTGTTCACATTTCCTTTAAAATGTAATTGAAGCCCTTTCTGAAATGTTTTTGAAAACTAGGACTAACATTTATTATAGGCTAAATTATAATAGTCGTTTATGATAGTAATTCTTGTGTTTAAATGGAGATGATTATTAACCTTTATAGCTGAATCTACCTATTAAATCTTTCTTAAAATAGATTTCTATTGTATTACTAAAGCTACTGATATTTTATTATTCAATAGTCTGGTATAGCCTTTACATATTTAATAAACATGTTTAGAATTTTGTCTGCTGTTAATAAAGCTTTAAGACAAAAGTAAATTATGTTGTTTATAAAGCAATTTGGCTATCTTAAGCTAGTTTTTCTTTATATTAATCATTGGCTTTATCTTAATTTGTTTACTAAATCTAAAAAGTTCAAACATTAAAATAATATATATTAATATAATAATTCATCAAATGGGACCTTAGTGACTCATCTTCCTCAATGTAAAATTAAATTTTAATATTACCTAAGAAACTCTACAAGCCAGTCAGAACTTAGAGAGTGAATTTCATAGTATGTGAATTGTATCTCAATAGAGATGTTACTAAAAAAATCAGCCAGGAAAAGAAAAAAATAAACAAAATAAAACTTATTAAAGATAATTCTGAGAGTAAGAGGAAAAAAGTACTTCCCAGTATTTTTAATGGAGACCTAATGGATTTGAAGTGTTGCCCCATTGTAGAGAAAGATTAAAGTTGATATTTTCCTGGTGTTTCTTCATAATTATAATTTATGCGAGGAAGCACCCATTCAATAGAACTAAATTAAAATCTGTCTTCAAGCGGTGTATTTCATCTGGAATCATTTTTCCCCCTCAGATAATCTGCTTTGTCCGAACTATTCTTTATTCTGAGATTAAGAATAAAGCAGCAGTTGGGAGGGCATTTGAAATAAAGTTCTAGGTAAAAGGAAGGTCTGGTGACTCCTTGCCCAACGTACAAGTGTCCGAATTTTAACTAGGTTTCTCTTTTGTTTGAAACAGTGATGACTCGTGGCACTGCCTCCAGCCCATCCTATAGATTCATATTGAATGATGGGACAATGCTTAGCGCCCACACCAAGTGTAAACTTTGCTACCCTCAAAGTCCAGACATGCAACCTTTCATCATGGGAATTCATATCATCGACAGGTACTACTTATTTGGAGAGCTTCTTATGAAATAAGTCAGTTCACATATCTCTTTTTAGAGAAACGTTTTGTGCTCTTGGTGGCTAGAAATCAGAAGTTCTAAATCAGGCATGAAACTAGTATGAAGAGTATATAATTAATACATATTTCCATATTGGGTTTTATAGTTTTGTAATCTAACAGCTTTGTTGTTCATAAAGGGAAGCAGGAAAGTTGAAGCTGAAAGTTTGTGTTTTAGGGGATAAAGCCAAAAAGGTGGCTAAAACTTTGTAAGTTTCCATATATGCATCTTATAAAAGACTTCAAAGTTTGTTAACATTATCATCATCATCATCATTATTATTATTATTATTGAAAGTGTTTTATTTTCATTAGGACAAACTTGATGGCTTCTGAATTCATGTTGACAATTTCTCATAGAAACTACAAATTGTTACAGTATCAACTTGAGATTTTTGAATGTCATTGCCTCTAATTCTTTTCCCTCTCTGAATATATTTTATACTAGTATACATAGTAAATTCATGGGACTATTCTTTAATCTTATGCCTTATTCAAAATTGCACATTTACAGCTGTTTAAACTTGAACATTAAAAACAAAAACATTTTCCCTCACTTCATCTTCTCCTCATCTGATATATTTACTTATTGGAACATGGTAATGCCAGTCACAAATCTATTGTCATGATTATGAATTTGAGCAAAGAGCTCACCAAAAACCTGAATTCAGCGTTCAGTTTTTTTCTAATTTTAGTATAAATTATGCTTGTGAGTGGAATTAGCACAGTTCTTTTTTTCATATTGTGATTTCCCTTTTAAAACATCTACTATGTCTGCATATCACACTTTTTAATTTTTACATCAGTGACAACAGTATTTTCCTTACCCAGTCTTCCTTTTTGGAGTTGAAATACTTAAAAGCTGTAACAGGGGAGTCATGAATAAGTGCTTTATAAACAGAGGTGTGGGAAGTTTCTTTTTCAACCAAAGGTATTATTATGTTGTTTGTATTCAGTTTAGAAAAACTTAAAAGAGGGGCAGCACCTGTGGCTCAGTGGGTAGGGTGCTGGCCCCATATACCGAGGGTGGTGGATTCAAACCCGGCCTCAGCCAAATTGCAACAAAATAAAAAAAGAAGAAAAACTTAAAAGTGTATATATTAGATTTTTTCCCAAGACCAAGAAGGATTTCTTTCACATATACCTGAGACCATTATTAAATTTAAGAGTCCATAAGCACTATTTCTTTTTAAACTGTGCTAATATTTCACAGTAGTACTAATAGTCCAGTGTTTTTCCTTAATTTAAGGTAATGAAGTTAATAGTCTTGTTTTATAATATATATCATAAAAAATATATTTTAATTCAAACAAATGAAGATGTCTGAATAACATCTTTTTTCCCCTTAGGGAACACAGTGGACTTTCTCCTCAAGATGACACTAATTCTGGAATGACAATACCCCGAGTAAACCCCTCAGTCAATCCTAATATCTCTCCAGCTCATGGTGTGGCTCGTCCAGCCACATTGCCACCATCCAACAACAGCATGGTATCCACCAGGGTAAACCGCCAACAGAGCTCAGACCTTCATAGCAGCGCTCACAGTAATTCTGGCAACAGTCAAGGGAATTTCGGATGCTCACCTGGAAATCAGATTGTAGCCAATGTTGCCTTAAATCAAGGACAGGCCAGTTCCCAGAGCAGTAATCCCTCTTTAAACCTCAGTAATTCTCCAATGGAAGGTACAGGAATGTCCCTAGCACAGTTCATGTCTCCAAGGAGACAGGTTACTTCTGGATTAGCAGCAAGGCCCAGGATGCCAAACAGTTCATTCCCTCCTAATATTTCGACATTAAGCTCTCCTGTTGGCATGACAAGTAGTGCCTGTAATACTAGTAACCGATCTTATTCAAACATCCCAGTAACATCTTTACAGGGTATGAATGAAGGACCCAATAATTCTGTTGGCTTCTCTGCTAGTTCTCCAGTCCTCAGGCAGATGAGCTCGCAGAATTCACCAGGCAGATTAAATATACAACCAGCAAAAGCTGAGTCCAAAGATAACAAAGAGATTGCATCCATTTTAAATGAAATGATTCAATCTGACAACAGCTCTAGTGATGGCAAACCTCTGGATTCAGGGCTTCTGCATAACAATGACAGACTGTCAGATGGAGACAGTAAATACTCTCAAACCAGTCACAAACTAGTGCAGCTTTTGACGACAACTGCCGAACAGCAGTTACGACATGCGGATATAGACACAAGTTGCAAAGACGTGTTGTCTTGCACAGGCACTTCCAACTCTGCCTCTGCTAACTCTTCAGGAGGTTCTTGCCCTTCTTCTCATAGCTCACTGACAGAGAGGCATAAAATTCTGCACCGGCTTTTACAGGAGGGTAGCCCCTCAGATATCACCACTTTGTCTGTCGAGCCTGATAAAAAGGACAGTGCATCTACTTCTGTGTCCGTAACTGGACAGGTACAAGGGAACTCCAGTATAAAACTAGAACTGGATGCTTCAAAGAAAAAAGAATCAAAGGACCATCAGCTCCTACGCTACCTTTTAGATAAAGATGAGAAAGATTTAAGATCAACTCCAAACCTGAGCCTGGATGATGTAAAGGTAAAAGTGGAAAAGAAAGAACAGATGGATCCTTGCAACACAAACCCAACCCCAATGACCAAACCTGCTCCTGAGGAAATTAAACTGGAGTCCCAAAGCCAGGTCAGTAATTCCTTGCTTCACAGAACGATTGTTCATAGTTATTTCTTCTTTTTCATCTATTCTACTCTAGCCATAGATTAGGATTCATGTAATGTTTTATCCTATCCAATGAGTATATATTAAGAGGTTAGCAGCAATAGTTGAAAAGTCACAAGATGCCCTAAAAAGTTCTTTTTTAAAACTTCAGAGGGTTACAGTGTTAATGCAGCATTCAAAAAAAGTAGATTTTTCTTTCTGTCTATACAATCAGAGCTCACATCTTCAGAGACTTTTAATAGTACCTTCCCTGCCCCCTTCGCCCAGTCCTACCTATTGAGTCTAACTCCATGTGAATAGAATCTAGGAATCTGTATTTTAAAGATGCTCCCTAGAGCACTCTGATGTGTAGCTATGTTTGGGAACCTGCGATGTAACCTAATGGGAGAGAAATATGAAGAGGTGGACAAAACTACCTAGTCTAGCTTGCTTTTTATTTCTATTAAAGCATTTTCTAAAGCTGTTTTCCTTTTCATCTGATTCTAACCACCCTCAACCATCATCAGAGAATAGGAACTTGAATATTCTGGGTAATAGAATATTATTACCCTTTTTTAAATGCCCTGAGACAGAAGTACATAAAAATCTTTCCGTAAATTATTATCTATTAGGAACCTCTGTGTTTAGGATGGGGTGAGGGTGGAGTGAAAATTAATAAGCCCATTCTTTTATTGAAAAATTGCTTGTAGACTCTGAAGGAATCTAAGAAAATTAAAATATTGGGCCCTTTCTCTCTAAGAGCTTTCACATCATTTATGGACAAAATATAGACATTCGTGAAATAGCTGTCGGTGTTCTTACAAAGTAGTTTATCCCCAAGACTCCATTGTGATGAAAGATTCACACTTAGTATGCATAGGTCCTTTAGTTTCTTGAACCAGCTTGATTTTCTGACCTCATCTCATGGAAATCTCTCTCTTCCCTCAGGCATACTGCATTCTAGGCACATGGAAATCCTTGCCATTCCTGAGATAAGCCATGTCTCTTCTAAGCATCTTCTGCCTTGTTCTTCTTTTTCTGTGCCTGCTGAACTTCTACTCATCTTCACAAACCAATTCAGACAACATCTTTATAAAGCCTTCTCCATGTAGCACTAGTTAGACATTTTCTTCCTCTCTATTTCTAGCGCTTTTGTATTTCCTTTTATTACAATTTGTAGTAACACTATTTTGACTGGTTCTTTTGTATGTGTGCTCTTTGAGGATAAGGCTGTGTCTCATGTTTTTTGTTACAATGAAACTAATATTTTTTTAGCGGAAAAATAGCTTTAAATAATAAATATATTAAAACTCTCACTCTTTAAAATTAACTTTACAAGTAACAGCTTTATAAAATAATGCCATTGTGTACAGTCCTGGTATTTCTGTTTCATGCACATGTGCATGCATTTCTGCTGAAGTAGACCTAGGGGTAGAATGGCAGGATCGTAAGATACGCATATGTGTAGGAGGTGATGCCAGTTTTCCTAGTGCTAATACTTAGTACTATCAGTTTTTTTTTTTACCTTTTAGCCATTCTGGGATGTGCGTAGTAGTATTTTATACTTTTAATTTGCATTTCCCTGATAAATGTTCATTAGTCATTTAGATGTAATCTTTTGTAAATTGTCTAGTCTGATCTCTTGCTGATTTTTTAAATGAATTGTTTTTGTTTATTGAGTTATAAGAGTTCTTTATGTATTCAGGATATGGTTATATATTTGCAGATATCTTCACCATGCAGTGGCTTGTCTTTTCTTTCTTTTAATGATGCTTTTTGATGAAGTAAAGTTTTCTGTTTTATATTTTTTAGTCTTTTCCATTATGGTTACTACTTTTTGCACATGTGTAATGAAAAACATGTTCAGCAATGTTCATGACAATGTTCATTTGTATTAGCCCAAACCTGGAAACAACCCCAAAATCCATCACATAATTTTGACATATTCATACAATGGGTTACTATTCAGCAATAAAATGAATGAATAACTACTACATGTGACAGTATGTCTGAATCTCAGAAACATAATTTTAAAAGAAATCAGACACTTAAAATAATACATGCATATAATTCTATTTACATATCTAGAAACAAAAATTTTACTTGAATTAAATAATGAAACCCAAACAGCCATTTCATGTTGATTATCTAAAGTAAATATAATGTAGTAATATTATGAAATGAAGCCCAATTTTCTTCTTCTATATATAACTTCAGACAAATGTAGGAACTTCCTACCTATTCTAGAAGATATGTTTCGTTTTGTTGTTGTTGTTGTTTTTGAGACAGAGTCTCACTATGTCACCCTTGGTAGAGTGCCATGGTCTCACAAACCACAACAACTTCAAACTTTTGGGCTTAAGCGATTCTCTTGCCTCAGCCTCCTGAGTAGCTGGGACTACAGGCACCTGCCACAATGCCCAGCTATTTTTTGGTTGAAATTACCCTTGTTATTTTAGCAGGCCCAGGCCAGGCTCAAACCTGCCAGTTTCGGTGTATGTGGCTGGTGCTCTACTCACTAAGCTATGGGTGCCGAGCCAAGATATGTTACTTAATAATATTAAATCTTAAAGTCAGGAGTGGCCTTTCTGACATCTTATTAAAAAATGTTTCCCAAACTTTAAAAAATCATTTTTAAAAGTTATGTCAATATAAATTTAAATTAAGTCATTGTATATAAAATTTTGAAAAATATGACAGTAAAAAAATTACCCATAATGTCATCAAGACACTTTTGACAGTGCTCTTGACACTTTTTTTCCTGTCCAGTCATTTTTCTATACATGATTGTATACTGAGATAAACAAGATAAATATCATTTTCTTGTATCCTATGCCATATTAATAAGCACTGAATATTTTTCCCCAGTGGAATAGTTAGCTCATGTAATTTCAAAGAAGCCCCAATCATTCTAATTATTTTCTTTCTTCTCTCATAGTCGCACTTAATTCATAAAATTTATTTGTTTTTTTAATTCATAACATTTAAAGGAAAGATTTTTTTTCTACATTTGTTTCAGATGAAAGTGTAGAATATATTTCCTCTAACTTTGGTTTCTATTCTTAGTTTTCAGCTGACCTTGACCAGTTTGATCAGTTACTGCCCACTCTGGAGAAGGCAGCACAGTTGCCAGGCTTATGTGAGACAGACAGGATGGATGGTGCAGTCACCAACGTAGCCATCAAATCAGAGATCCTGCCAACTTCACTACAGTCCACCACTGCCAGACCCACTTCCAGGCTAAATAGTATGTGTTCGGGACAACACCTCATTTTAAATGTTCAGTGGTAATGTGAATTGGAACTTTGTCTCTCACCATTTTTACGTAGACCTTTTGCTTTAATTTAGAATGAAATGTCTTTTCATTGTTGCCATTACAGACAAATATAACCAGTTATATTTAGACACATAAACTTCATTCATCTATGTATTTGAAATCGCAGCATGACCTATATATCCTTTCTTAATGTTCAGGTGAGCCGTTGATACCAAGGAGAGCAAGTTTGTGTTCTTACCCAAAACGTACCTGACTGGACTTTCAGAATTCTAATATTGTGTCAGATTATGTTTCCCAAAGTGGTTTCCTTGAACACTAGTCCTGTGAGTTACAAAAATACTAAAATACACTAAAATACTAGTGCTAAATAGTACTAAAATACACTGGGAAGTACCATATATTCCATATTCCTCCTCTGAAGTTTTCACAATGCCTTGTATTAAAGAAACTTACTGCGATTTCTTTAACCTAACATTTCCCAAACTTTCTTGATTATGGAATTCCTTTTCTCAAGTAAGACATAAACTAAACTCACAGAATGAGTTTTCCATGACCTACTATTTAGGAGACAACTGTGTTAAAATATGTTATTATTATTCTAACCCAGGTTAGCATTTTCCTATTTAAGAGACATTTAGATAATATAATACTGCAAGTTCATAAAGATAAGACTGTCAGATTCTTTCATCCATCAAATTTTGATGTTGGGGGAAAAACAGTAGTAATAATTCTGTTATGTGACCTTGAAACTAAAGGAAACTAACCAGTTCACTTTTAAAACTTATCTAGGTTTTAGACTTTACTCTGTCTCTCTTCTTAGGGGATCAGACGTGGGACTACATTTATTTCAATCTTAGCTTATTTCTGTCATGAGCTTTTAGCTGTCATGACCCAATTCCTAAAAGTTTACCAACATTTCCAGACACCTGCAAAGACAAATCTGAGTCATCTGTGACATTTTTGGAAACAATATTTTGGCTGACCAGAATGCTAGAGGAGGAGTCAGCAGCCTAGATTCAAGTCTCATATTCTCTATTTATTAGTAGTGTTAACTCAAGGACTTTATTCTCTTTATCTGCAATATAAGAATTAGATGAAATGATTTTTGAATTTCTTCTAATTAAAACTGAGAGGCTTCAGACTCTAGGATATTAGGCACAGTTAGGGAAACAGAGACAAGGGTGGAAAGAGATAAAATGAAAGTCAGGAACCACATGCAGTGGTTCACCCCTTCTACTTGGGAGGCTGAGGTGGGAGGATCACTTGAGGCCAGGAGTTTGAGAATAGCCTGGGCGACATAGTGAGGCCCATCTGTAACAAAAAGAAAAAAAAAAAAAGAATGTGTATTGATTGGTTTGTGTCCTTTTCCCCTTTCTCATTCAATATGAGAGACTGGATGAGTTTTCTCAGGGGATGCTGACTGGCCCCAAAGATGTCTAAATATGAGAATATGTAGTTTCTACCTGATCTCCCCTGTTAGTCTGAGCGCTTCCCCCTCTCTCCACTAAGTGGTTGGTTGAGCAAAAGCCATTCTGCCACCTAATCATCCACCAGTGAAGGCCAGCAGCAGAGACAAGCCTCCCACTCAGCCCTCCCACTCAGTGTCTTAAAACACTGACTTAATAGACACAAGCAGGATCATCAGTACTTTGAGCAAAGTCTGTAACTGGAAAGAGAGCAAACGAAACAAAAGGAGTATGCAATGGAAATGCATAAACAGTGCATGGACCAAGGGAAAAAACTGCTAGAAATTTTAGAAAGATAAAGACACATTATCCATGAATAATATGGGAAGGAAAAAAGAACATAAAACAGAAAATGGTCTTAGAAATAAGAAATCCAAAATAAATTTTAGGGGAAATATGAAAGGATAAATCTAAGAAAAGCTCTCAGGAAAAAAAAAAGAATGAAAAGACAAATGGAAAGTAGGGAACAAAAAGTTAAGGGAATTCCAAGATATACCTCAGAGGACCAATAATTGATTAATAAGAATCTCAGTAACAAACAACAATGGGAATGGATAGGAAGATATTATCAAACAAAATAAGTAAGAGAACTTTCTGGAACTAACTAAAGTATATGATTCTGCAGATTGAAATGGTTCAATAGGTACCCAACACAAGTGAAAAAAAATTACTTGTACCAAAGCTTGTCAGTTTATCAGTCTGGAACATTAGAGGTAAAGAAAATATTCTAAAACCTGCGGAGAGAAGAAGTGAATTCTATACTGTGAATCAGGACTTTCACAGAGGTAATATTGGCACTGGAGTGTCTTGTGGTTTGAGAAGGAGGACTTACAGTTTCAACCATGACAATAATAGCTGGCATTGGATTGGCCCTCTCATTGTAAATAACTAGAAAATATCAAAATAATAGGAAAGAATTCTTGTCAAATAATAAGCAGTGTGGGACTGTGATCTCTGGTAAAAGAGAAACAAGTAAGATGAGCTCTGCAACAACCAAGCTTTTTTCTTGGAGACAGATAGGAGGAACCCAGAATGAGCCAAGTGTTTTACTAACCTGAGGAAGCAGCTGTCAGAGTTCAGTGAGACTGGACTGCTAGAACTTGCTGGACAGAGTGCCAGAGAGAAGGACATGTAATCAAAGAGCTCCAGAGGTCTGTCTAAAGTTGTTGTAAGTCTTAGACTGGATGCTACACTGCACATGATGGTTTACAGGTGGGGCACACACAGCTCATGAGGAAAGAATAACTGTCTGGAAGCTATGAACTGAACTACCTCCAGAACTCACATGAGAGTGGAAGATGTTCAAGTTCTGACCAGAGTGTGTAGACCTCCTTGAACATGTGGGACATGTAGTAGAACATTTATCAGAGGAAGCTTTATTTATCCACTCCTGCTCCTGAGAAAAGCAGGCTTACATGGACTTTTCACTTTTAGATGCTGTCATCTTGGGCTTCTGCCAGTTCTCTTGCAGTCCACTTCAGTTCATCCTGCTTCTTTTTCTCCTCTGCTGCTGTCCTCTCCGCTTCTGCCTGGGGTTCTAGGTAACTGTAGCATGCGGCTCTGTAGACCACACTAAGGAACAGAGCCGTGTAGTGGCCGAGCTTGATGAGCAGCGGGACCTGCACCTGCCCAACCATCTTGTCCCCGACCTTCCCACCAGAGGCACAACCCCCGTAAAGCCCTCACCTTAGAAGCAGGTTTGTGAGACCTTCCCAACAAATCTAAAAAACAAACCTCAAAAGCATCAAGCTGACGAACAAGTAAATTAACTATCTGAGGAATAGTATTCAGTAGTCTTTAAAAGGCACCAAAATCCAGACATTGAGCAATGTAATGTTCATAATCTTGAGCATCCAGGATATTAAAGAACACACAAAGTAGCAAGAAAATGATCCAAAACCTGTACAAAAATCAGTTAATAAAAACAGATCTAGATATGACAAAGATGTTAGGGTTAATAGAAAAAGACTTTAAAATGGCTATTATTTACATGTTTTAAAATCTAAAGGAAAATATGGACATAATCAGGAAAGAAATGTAAACTACAAAAATAAAAGTGCCAGATAAACCTGGTAGAGCTGAAATATACAGTATCTGAAATGAAAATGTCTTTGAATGGTCCTAACAGCAGATTAATCACTGCAGGAAAAAAGCAGTGAACTTGACACAGCAAGAGTAACTATTCAAACAGAAAGAAAGAAAAAGGGCCAAAAAATGGTAGAGGACCTCATTCACCTATGGGCTAATCCTGAGGAGTCTAATATCACAGAATAGTAATACTTGTAGAAGAAGAAAGATCAGAAAAAAACTTTTGCAAAAATAATGGTCACAGAATTTACAAATTTGATGAAAACTATAAACCTACAGATCTAAGAATTTTAATAAGCCCTAAGCAAAATAAACACAGAGAAAATGACTTTAAGCCATATCACAATCAAATTGCTGAAACAAAAGTCTTAAAACTCATCAGGGAAAAATGACACATATGCCAAATGAACAACGGCAAAAAAAAGTGCTGATTTTTCTATACCTAATATTACTCAAAATGATAGAAAATATATAGATTTTTGTATAAACAGCTGGCTTTCTATGTCTAGTGTCTTTCAGAAATATAATTGAAATACGGATTTTTTTTTTAAGTCAAGTGTGAAACAAAGTTTATTAAGGAAGAGAAAGATAGGTTTTACAGAGTAAGAAAGCTTACAGAACAAGATGCATTTGCCATAGCTGGTGAATGGGCCTCCACTGCCATAGCAAGTAGATAAAGAGGCCTTGAGTATGGCCAGGGGTTTTCTTTTACATTGCCTGGGTTAGGCCTATCTTATGTTTCAGATATCACCCTGGAACTAGAGTTTTACTGCCCAGTGCAGACTTCTCATGAGCCTCTCTGAGAGCCTAAGGGATCACATTGTAGATTTACGTTAATGACATGATAGTCATTGGTCTTAAGGCTGTTCTAGGTCACCTTCAGGACTCAGTAGAGTACCTATTGCTAAGCTGTAGAGTCTTCTACATCCTTTTGCAGTTGGCATGCTAAATTCTAATTGGTAGACTGGTAGGATGTGCCCTCCTCCCCAGGTGTGAGCGGTTAGGGATAAAATGAAGGGGGTGGCACCAAGATAGAGGGCTAGGGGCCTCCCCTTTGTCCTCCTTCCCATGAGAACCCCATTCCTAACTAACTACCTAACTGTTGGGGATTGGGAGTCCCAGTTTCCCAATCCCAATTCCCAATTTCCCAATTCCTGCGACTTCCTAGTTGACCTAGAGATTAAATGGAAAATTCTTTTTTCTTATTTTTTAGTTTCTTTAAATGAAAAATGGTAACTATTTGAAACAAAACTAACAGTGGATGACACAATGTGTCGAAGTATATTTGTATTTGTCATACACTTATATGACAAAAATAGCACTATAGATGTGGAATAAATGATACTATTCTGTTTTTTTTCACAATTCTGTTTTATATGAAATAGCTTAATATTTAAAGCTAGATGTGAAAAGTTAAAGATGTATTTTGTTAATAGGAAAGTATTACAAAATGGGAAGGAAAAGCTACTTTCAACTGAGTGAACTTACAGCAAGGTCACAATATGTATATTTAATTTATAAATCAATTGTATTTCTATATAATGTTCAAATACAATTAATTATATAGAAAAAGCAATTTAAAAAGCATGTAAAATATTGAGGTATAGATTTTATTTTTTTCTTTATGAAATCGTAACTGCACACTGATGCATTTATAGGATACAGTGTACTGATTTGATATACGATGTGAAATATTTACATTGACCTATTTAACACATCCATCACTTTGCTTACTTAGATGTTGTGGTAAGACACTTATAGTCTTTTCTTAATATTTTTAAAATGTACCCTTGCATTGTGCACATTAGGGTGAGGTATAAATTTTAAATAGAACAATGTGTACAGGCTCGGCGCCTGTGGCTCAAGTGGCTAAGGCGCCAGCCACATACACCTAAGGTGGTGGGTTCGAATCCAGCCC
>NW_003852417.1:15786283-15788514 GCF_000181295.1 Otolemur garnettii
TTGCTGTGAGCTGTGATGCCACAGCACTCTCCAGGGGGATAGCTTGAGGCTCCGTCTCCAAAATAAAAAAAAATAAAAATAAAAAAGAATAATGGGTACAACACTCTATACTGAAAACTACATTGCTGAGAGAAATTAGAGATGGCCAAATAAATGGAGAGAGATACCAAGTTCATGTATTAGAAGATGCAATGTTTTAAGTGTCATTTATTTCAGAGTTGAACCATATAATCCCAATAAAAATCCCACCAGGGATCTTTGTAGAACTTGACAAGCCTTTTCTGACATTTATGTGGGAAGGCAAAGATCCTGGAGTAGCCAAATATACTTCTTTCTTAAAGAAAAAAAAAAAGGGCCAGGTGTGGTTACTCATGCCTATAATCCTCACATTCTGGGGGGCCAAGGCAGGCAGATTGTTTGAGCTCAGGAGCTCAAGACCAGCCTGAGCAATAGCAAGACTCTGTCTCTACTAAAAATAGAAAAACTGAGGCAAGAGGTTTGCTTGAACCCAAGGACTTGAGGTTGCTATGAGCTATAATGCTGCGGCACTCTAGTCAGGACGCTAGAGTGAGACTCTGTCTCAACGAAAAAAAAGAAGAAAACTCCAAGTATTTGTACTACTTCATTTTAATAATTCTATAAAGCAGTCATCAAGACAGCATGGTTTTTAGAATAAGGAAAACATAGATCAGTGCAAGAGAATGGGGCGTCTAGAAACAGACCCACATTTATATGGTGAATTTATCTTCAACAGAGACACCAAGGTAATTAGATAGGAGAAATAGTCTTTTTTTAATATAGTGATATAAAGGCTGGATATCCATGTGAAGAAAAAAATGAACCTCAAAGCCCACCTCACTTCGTATGCAAAAAATGAACTCATTTTAGGTCAAGACTCAAACATAAAAGTTAAAACTATTAAACTTTTCAATAAAAACATTTATGGCATGAAATAGACAAAGACTTTCAGTAGGATAGAGTACAAACTATGAAAGAAAAAAAATGGTAAATGAGATTTTATTAAAAGTTAAGTCTTCTCTTTTAAAACCAACTCTTAAAGTGAATCAATAATAATCTTCCAAAACTTAAATCACTAGGCTAGACACAGATGGGTTTACTGGTAATTCTATGAAACGTTTGAGAAAGAAATTATGTTCTGTATAATCTCTTCCAAAAACTAGAACCAAAGGAAATATTCCTAACTCATATTTGCAAAACACATATCTGATATAAAGGACTGGTACCCAAAATACACAAAGAATCTTAAAAATTCAACAATGAGAAAACAAGCAACCCAGTTTTAAAATGGGCAAAAGATCTGAACAGACACCTTACCAGAGAAGATACACAGATGGTAAATAAGCATATGAAAAGATGCCTAAAGTTATATGTCATTAGAAAATTGCGAACTAAAACAACAATATGCTGGCGAGGATATAGAGCAACAGGAACTCTCATTGCTGGTGAGAATGCAAAATGGTACAGCCACTTTGGAAGACAGTTTGGCAGTTTCCTATAAAACTAAGCATACTCTTACCATATGATCCAGCAATCATGCTCCTTGATGTTTACCCAAATGAGTTGAAAACTTATGTTCACACAAAAACCTGCACATGAATGTTTATAGCAGCTTTATTCATAATTGCCAAAACTTGGAAGCTATCAAGCCATGAAAAGACATTGCTGAGAAGAAGCCAATCTGAAAAGGCTACATGCTGCATGATTCCAACTATGTTCTGGAAAGGGTGAGATCATGGAGATAGTAAAAAGATCAGTGGTTGCCAGGGGTTCATTATCAGTGTTTGCTAAAGGCAGGGATGAATATGGAGAGCACAGCAATTTTTAGGTTTGTTGCTGTTCTGCTTGATTATTCTGTATTGGTGGATACACGTCATTGTATGTTTGTCAAAACCCACAGAATGTACAACACAGAGTGAGCCCTAGTGTCAATTGTATACTTAAATTAATATATGAGGTAAAAAAAAATAAAAAGTAATAATATATGAATTTTTGGCTCATTTCTAACAAATGGGTCACACTAAGGCAATAATAAGAAAAACTGTCCAATCTAAAAAGTGGAAAAGGATTTTAAAAGACATTTCACAAAAGAAGATATGAAAGTGGTCAATCAGCACATGAAAAGATGGTCAATATTTTTAATCACCAAGAAAATGAAAATTAAAACTTGTAATACCACTGCATACCACTAGAATGTCCGTAATTTTTTTTTT
>NW_003852417.1:15789881-15807104 GCF_000181295.1 Otolemur garnettii
GAGGATCACTGGAGCTCAGGAATTCATGACCAGCCTGAGGAAGAGTGAGACCCTGTCTCTACTAAAAATAGAAAAATGGACCAGGCATAATGATATGTGCTTATGGTCCCAGCTACTCAGCAGGCCAAGGCAGGAGGATCACTTAAACCCAGGAGTTTGAGGATGCAGTAAGCTGTGATGATGCCAGGCACAGAGTGCAAGGTCTGTCTCAACAACAACAAAAAGGACATTTGCAGACATAAAAGGGCTTAAATGTTTGTATGGCATACAATACAATATTATGGTATACCTTTTTTAATGAAGGCCTTGGAGGGTATACTTCAGGAAATGGAGAAAAATCAAAAAAAAGAAAAAGGTCCAGGATCTGGAAAAAGTCTCGGAATGACAACTATTCTGCAGCACGAGGGAATAATGAATGCACATCGAGGGGCGGTGCTTCTGGCTCAAAGGAGTAGGCACGGCCCCATATACCAGAGGTGGCGGGTTCAAACCCAGCCCCAGCCAAAAACTGCAAGAAAAAAAATGAATGCACATTGAGCAGCCCATGACAGTGATCAATTAATACATATTAATTTTAGAAATTACAAATAAGCATTATAAAAAGAAAATCTTTAATCTCACTACTTAAAATGAACCAAAGGTATATATGCGTGTATGTGTGTGTACATATATGGATATATCTCCTCCCAGGATTTTTTTCAGTTAATAAATACAAAATAGTTTATAAAACTATTGAACATACTGTTGATGCTGTCCAAAACTATTGAACAAACCTTGAACATACTATTTTAGAACATACTATTTTAACATACTATGTGTTTTTTTCTTTTTCATTTGATAGTAAATTGTCAATGTCTATATCATAATTCATTAACCAATCTCTAAATTCCTGGAATTCAGGTTACTTATAATTTTTTTCTAGTATAAATAGTACAGAGACAATCATAAGGCTTTCCAGAAAAAAATCCTATGGAAAAACTTTCTAAAATGCATTTACTGTTTTCTTCAATTGTAGAACATAATCCATCTTCTTTTTTCATTTGAGCTGTCATTATAAATCTTGGTTATTATACTGTTATTGTATAGCTATATCCCCAAATTAACAATTGCAGAGCTTTGTCCATTTGCTAATAATCACCTTGACTCTAATTTCTGTTCCTACCTCATATGGAATGTATTTTATCTTTTGCTTACCCCTCTAATTTCGTGGTGATAACAGAATTCCTGCATAGAGCATATTCTAATGTGTTGAGACTGAAAAAGTAGTTAACCAAAGGTGCTGTATGATTCTGGGTAGTATCAGTCTATGTGCAAACTTTTTAACATCAGATTGTCTTTGATTCAGAAACCTTTTTCCTGCATAGAGCATATTCTAATGTGTTGAGACTGAAAAAGTAGTTAACCAAAGGTGCTGTATGATTCTGGGTAGTATCAGTCTATGTGCAAACTTTTTAACATCAGATTGTCTTTGATTCAGAAACCTTTTCTCACTTTCTCATTTACTTTGTGTCACTGAAATAATATTTTATACAGGAAATCTCACTCTACAATATATTACTTCTGAAAAATTACTCATTTTATCCTCTATTGTGACAATGACTTCTTACCTTTTCTTCTTAAATCAGGATTACCTGAGCTGGAATTGGAAACAATTGATAACCAGTTTGGACAACCAGGAACAGGTGATCAGATTCCATGGACAAATAATACAGTGACAGCTGTAAACCAGAATAAACCAGAAGAGTAAGTAATGCATTCTGTATTTTATAAGGTATCAGATACCACCTTCTAAATAAAGAACTACTTTTCCCAAGCTGAATAACAATCTGCACTGGTATTTTGTGAGATAGATGTAAATGTTTAATGAAAAAAGCTATAGGGAAAGACATTGAATTAAACAGATTTACTTACTGCATGACCACAGGGCTAGTGTACATTGTAATCACCCAGAGATTCATATAGTATTCAACTGTTGTTTTATACTTCATCTTTTATTTTGCCTTGATTAACTACCATGATTTTCTAGGACTGGTTAAGGAATTGACCTCAGTATAAAAATTATGTTCTCTTGCCTTTTAATTATATAATTATTTAGTTCAGCATTTCTGTTTCTTTAGAGCAAGAATGTATAAGGAAGGGAAGTACTTTTTACATCTACATAGTGTTCCATCTTGATTAGAATTTAATTTCTTAATCTACACAGGCAGCTATATTCCATAGCACAAAGTACATCTCATACATGGTAACCAAAGGACAACAAGATAGTATTGAGTGTGCTTTAGAGCTTTAACTATGAACTGTATTCCCATTTACCTTCCCAGAGGAAGAATCCTTATAATTTTATTTTATTTTATTTTATTTTGAGACAGAATCTCACTTCATGCTCAGGGTAGAGTGCCGTGGCATCATCCTTGCTCACAGCTACCTCCAAATCTTAGGCTTGAGTAATCCTCTTGCCTCAGCCTCCTGATTCTCTGAGACTACAGGTGCCCTCCACAACACATGCTAGTTTTTCTGTTTTCAGTAGTGACTGGGTCTTGCTTTTGCTCAAACTGGTCTCGAACTCCTTAGCTCAAGCAGTCCACCTGCCTCAGACTCCCAAAGTGCTAGGATCATAGGCATGAGCCACTGGCCCAGCCTAATTTTATTATTACATTAGTATTATTAGTATTACTTTCTGTATATTTCTATTTTATAGATCATTAGTATCAGTTTGCATTAGACTGCATATTTTCTACATGTAACTAATGAATAACGTGTTTTGTTGCTTAATGCCTAGCATATTTCATTTGTCCAGTTTGATTTCTTTTGTAAATGATAACCATGTCATGTTATCAAGATGACTTGAACATCTTTGAAAATTAAGTGATACAATTATATACTGTTAATTATGGTTCAAATAATGGCAGCAATAAAATAGAATAAATTTGAATATAAGCTAAATGGCTTTTTCCTTCATTATTGGCTTATTTTTATTTTTTTACTTTCATTAAAATTTTTCTCCCTTTTCTAAAGTATGGTTAATTTTTCAGGCTATTCCTTTTATTTTTTTTAATTTAATTTTTTGGGGGGGGGGTAGAGACAGAATCTCACTTTATTGCCCTTGCTAGAGTGCTGTGGCATCACACAGCTCACAGCAACCTCCAGCTCCTGGGCTTAGGTGATTCTCTTGCCTCAGCCTCCCAAGTAGTTGGGACTACAGGTGCCCACCACAATGCCCGGCTATTTTTTTGTTGCAGTTTGGCAGGGCCGGGGTTTGAACCCGCCACCCTCGGTATATGGGGCTGATGCCCTACCCACTGAGCCCTCAGCGCCACCCTTCAGGCTGTTTCTTTAAGCTAATATGAACAATATGGAAACAAAGTTCATTGATTATTGAAAAAATGAAAAATATATTCAAGCTATGTACCAAACATTCATTTAAGTTCTGCATAAGCATAGAACATTTCATTGCCGAGCATCTCAAGAGAATTTTCTAGAATGCATGTATATATTTGCATTCTTAAGATTGAATAATTACTTGCTGTGTCAGTTTGAAACTTTTTTATCTTTTGATCCTGCAGCCAGTGTATTAGTTCACAATTAGATGAGCTTCTCTGTCCGCCAACAACAGTAGAAGGAAGAAATGATGAGAAGGCTCTTCTTGAACAGCTGGTCTCCTTCCTCAGTGGCAAAGATGAAACTGAGCTAGCTGAACTAGACAGAGCCCTGGGAATTGACAAACTTGTTCAGGTATTTATAAAAGTCATCATGATGCATTCCAGAGAAGGTAAAAGATGATTTTTAAGCAAGATTTTTTTAATATTGTTCCCACTATGCTTTAGCTAACTTTTATAATTTAACCCTTAGGAAATTATCAAATATATACATCTTTTAGACTGTGGTGTGATAAAAAATCAATTTTTGCCTCACGACCAGCATTTTTCAAATGAAGCAAAATAATGTAGAATACAAAATATTAGAGTGCACAGCCCATGAAAGGGAAGTTGTACTTCATGAAACTTGCCTCAGTTAAATGAGCAAACACACACACACAATAGGTTGCAGTTTAAATTATGCGTAGTATTTCTTATAGTAGGATAAGAATGGGTTGTTGCTTGCTTTCAATGTGAAAACATTTGAAAGCCATAACTCTATGGCCTTGTTATGTCAGCTATGAATTTTTTCAAATAAAAGCATGAACATTTCTGTAGTTGAGATTAAAAAAAAAAATAGAATCTGCTTCTTATGGGAACCTATCAAGTATAAAGTTTATTGATTCTTAAGCTTTGTAGGGAAGTTATTTTCAAACTTTTTGGCTTGATTTTATTAATTTAGAAACTTTAACCATATTTTTATCTTTTTACTAATATTTTAAATATCTCAGTTAATGCCCATTTTCAAAGCAATTTTTGTAAATGATTCATGTACTTAGCAAACTTCTGAAGAGCATGAATTGGGAATGAGTATATATGATGCCACTTTCTAATGAGAACCTCCTCTCAAATCTTTTACATGAAAAGGCATGTCATTTATTGGCAGAAATTTACTTGTAAAACTTATTTGTTTGGCTTCTTTTTTAACAGGGAGGTGGACTAGATGTATTATCAGAGAGATTTCCACCACAACAAGCAACACCACCTTTGATGATGGAAGAAAGACCCAACCTTTATTCCCAGCCTTACTCTTCTCCTTCTCCTACTGCCAATCTCCCTAGCCCTTTCCAAGGCATGGTCAGGCAAAAACCTTCACTGGGGACTATGCCTGTTCAAGTAACACCTCCCCGAGGTGCTTTTTCACCTGGCATGGGCATGCAGCCCAGGCAAACCCTAAACAGACCTCCAGCTGCACCTAACCAGCTTCGACTTCAACTACAACAGCGATTACAGGGACAGCAGCAGGTGAGTGCTCTTATTCGGGAGTTGATACTTTTCAAAGGTTTGTGCCAAATCTCTATAATAACTTAACCCAATTGCTATAATAAAGTCCACTCCCAAACCTTCTAAAAACCATCTCTTGTCTGGTAGGACAGCGGTTCTCAACGTTTTTGGCACCAGGGACAAGTTTCATGGAAGACAGTTTTTCTGTGGAGCTTCCCTAGCTTGCCCGTCACTCACCTCCTGTTGTGGAAACTGGTTTCTAACAGGCTACAGGGGTTGGGGACCAAAGGATAGGGATAAGGAACCTTCATTCAATCAAAAGAGACTGCTTGCTCATAACAAAGCACTTTGAGACCTACAACTTAGAAGCAATTTAATTTTTACAAACTCTTTGTAATGAACATTATACAATTATTAAATTGTTAATAGTAAAGAGAAAGCTTAATTTACAAAGAACATCAAGAGATACTGTGATTGTTGGAACAGAAAACAAAGTTTAGCCAGGCGTGGTAGCTCACGCCTATAACCACAGCACTCTGTGGGCTGAGGCGGGTGATTGTCTGAGCTCAAGAGTTCAAGACTAGCCTATGCCAAGAGCAGGACCTTGTCTCTTAAAAATAGCTGGTGTTGTGGCAGGCGCCTGTAGTCTCAGCTACTCAGGAGGCTGAGGCAAGAGTTTGGGGTTTGCTGTAAGCTTTGATGCCATGGCATTCTAATAAGGGTGACAAAGTGAAACTCTATCTCAAAAAAAAAAAAAAAGGGGGAAAACAAAGCTTATTTTGTGTGAAGTTGGAGACATTGACACCTAGTGTTGTTATATTAGGAGAATGAAGAAAGGATATTTGGGGACCTGGGAATTGTGAGTGAGTTAAATCTTCTCTCTCATGACTGGAAACTAATACTACAGTGGCATAAATACCTGCGATTCTATAAGCTGCAGAATGGAGAGAGTCATCAGGAAGCCCAAAAGCAAATGGTGAAAAGTGTCTGCTGTGGGAAGTAGGACCACGGCTGTGGATTGTTGCTTGCTTCAGTCCTTCTATATATTATATATATATTTTGCTTTGGATTTTTAAAAACTGTCTAGAGAAATTCCCTGAAGGTTTATTAATTCAAAAAGAAAGAGAAATGAGATAAATCATGCTAGAAAGGCAGTATGACATAATAGTTCAGAGTTTGTTCTAGTTTCAAGCTCTAGTTCTAAACATAGATGAGTCACTTTAATCAAATGATTCACCCTGTTAAAGTTTCTACATTCTCATCTATGTATATAAAAAGAGTCTAATAAATAAATCCTTTACCTCACAGATGGTTGTATGGATCAAATGAGATGAAGCATATAAAGCCCATAGCATACTGCCTCTCATATTGTGGGCACTTAATATATACAAGCTATTATTACAAAATTACGTTCAATAAATATAACAGATGATTTAAAATGTGCTTCTATTCAACTTAAAAAGAAGATGGAGAAAGAGGAAGAGAAAGGGAGAGGTGAGAGAGGAAAAAATTTTAAATGGTAAAAAAACAAAGAAAGGAAATATTTTTAAAATAAAGGTTCAGTGAACAAGGCCAGACAAGGATCTAGGTCAGTTTTGTGCATAGATGGAAGGATGTTTCGTATTCACTTCAGAGAACAGTCATTTTTGCTTCCGTTTGCTCTTACTAAAGCAGCTTATGGGCAGAGAAGCCCTGCAAAGGCTACACCATGCAGATAAGGATGCAAATAGATGAACGTTGCTGCTCTCTGCTTGCTTCAAATCTCAAGAAAGCATTTCCAAAGTGTGATGGTGTTGGTACCCTAAAAGAGTAAAGTATCCACCAAATTGAATAAAACAGAATTTGAGGCTCACTGTGTTTTTAAGCCCCCACATATATCAATACACAAAAGCAGCTTCTGTACCTAACAAGTCACTTGTCTAGGCCTGTTCTTTGTGCTCAAGGGCATAAATTCTTGCCATTTCAGCAGTGGGTCACTCAGCTTCGTTTGCGCTGTATGTGTGTCCTGTTAGGGGCTGTCCGTGAGCAGGTCTGGCCAAGGCTTATCTCAGTCAGTGTCTCAGTTAAGATGCTTTTAACAACAGGGAAAGAAAAAAGATCAATTTAAAGGAGTAAAACAATAAAGAAAATAATTTGCCTCAAATGTTAAAGCAGGTCCAGGTGTGGTAACTTTGGAGGTTCAGAATGTTATCAGGGACCCAAGTTCATTCTATTTGTTTCGTATGTAGTCCTTGGCATACTGTGGTTATAAATACCACATGCAAACAAAATTGTACCTAGCAGGAGAAAAGGTACTGTTTTTTTCATATGCATCTCTTGTCAAACTCTAGGAAACTTTCCAAAAGGTCTTCATCATACTCTACCCCAACCCCCAAATAAAAAGAAAAATGGAGAAAAAAAAAAAAGAAAAAGGAAAAACCATAGACTTCTCATGGCTGGCTAGCCAGAACTGAGTCACAGGTACATCCTTAACCAGTAGCTGGCTGGGCTTGACTTAGAGTACTCAGAATTATCCCTGGAGTCATGTGATTTGGAATTGTCAGCTGAATAAAATTCTATTCTGTCTTTTTTTTTGAGACAGAGTTTCACTTTGTCGCCCTTGGTAGAGTACCATGGCATCATAGCTCACGGCAACCTTAGACTCTTGGGCTCAAGCAACTCTCTTACCTCAGCCTCCCGAGTAGCTGGGACTACAGGCACCTGCCACAACACCCGGCTATTTTTTTAGAGAGAGGGTCTTGTTCTTATTGAGGCTGGTCTCGAACCTGTGAGCTCAGGCAATCCAGTGTATTATTCAAGTGTGTTATTATTGAATTATTATTCAATAATCCAAGTGTGTTATTTAATGTCATATAGGTAAGCTCATTAAATAGGTGTTTTAATGATATAAATGTGAAAATGAGAGTATCTATAGGGTCTCTTAAAAAAGACAAAAGAAAAGGTTAAAGTTTGCATTAAAATTAAAAAATTGAAAAGACACTCTAAACAAGTTAAAAGGCATGACAGAGACTCAAAGAACATGTTTGTAATCCCATATAACAGGCAAAGGACTGGAATCCAGAATTTACCAAGCTTATAATCTGGCATTCTAACACACTACCTCTTTGGTGGTTTAATATCATGTGTTTACTTGTCAGTCATGATCTCTCCTCCCTATTTGAAACACAGGAGACTATAAGCATCTCACAGGCGAGAATTTAGCTCAGTGCCTAATGACTTGAGAAAGAAGGAAAAATACTCAGATCAGTTTGTTTCTTTTTAATGGCTTTTAAGAAGATGAATTTAAAAACAGAGAAAAAATAAAAACTAGAAGACCTTGAGGGCCAAGGTGGAGGATCACTTGAGGAATTGAAGGTAACATGGTGAGACCCCATCTCTACAAAAAAAAATCTTTTGAAAATTAACTAGATACGGTGATGTGTACCTATAGCCCTACCTATTCAGGTGACTAAGGGGGGAGAATTGCTTGAGCCCAAGAGTTTGAGGTTACAGTGAACCATGACTGCACCATAGTACTCCAACCTTGGCGACATATATAGGAAGGAAGACCATATATCTAAAAGTAAAAAACAAAAAATACATAAATAAAAATGGTATCTTGACCCTAAGTATATATTACTGGTTAGAATATGATACACAAGGAATAAAAAGATTCTAATGTTTTAAATTCATTTACACAGTTAAAAATAAATTCTCAGCTGCTAAGATTTTTGAGGGATAAAGGGGTGCGCATTATATATGAATAGTGCTAATTCCATGATTATATAAATGTTTTTCATTCTTTTATTTATGCTTATGTGTTAAAAGTGTAACTCTATGTTAAAAAATAAATGCTAAAATTTCTCTGCAATACAAAAGACAAGTGCCCAAATATAACAAATGAAAATTTGGATTAAAAAATTGAAAAGAAGATTTCTTTTTTCCTGAAAGTTTGGGGTTGGGGGAATTGGTGTGCATTATACATGGCAGAATCGTGGTGTAGCTACATTGACTGAGACTTACAGAACAGTGAAATGAAGGAAGGAGCTAGTGATTAAGAACAGCACAGTTAATAAGCGTGTAAGTGTAGTATCTGCTTAAACCTTAGATGAGCAAAGACCCAAGAAGTAAATCCACCATACTAATAAAGGACTTTTAAGTTCTATTTGGGGGGAAAAGACAATAGCAAAGGTAAGTAGTCTGGCTACTTACAGAAAATAGTGTGAGACAAAAGATACAATTATTCTACTCCAATTTTGTTTTTGTTTTCTGTAGCAAGGACCATGGTCTTCATACTTTCAAGGAATAATAATATTAAAAGAGTAACAGTCAAGACAGAGAAGTATGATATACTTAGCTATCTTCAAATAAGTTGGAATATGATATGTGTTAGGGTACTGAAGAAAGATATGGGTCCAGTGTGAGTACCACCATTGATAATCGTTTATGTGTCACGGAGAATAGATGTGACCAGAAAATAGAACTAGGTTCAAATGACAGATAATACAGGGAAACAGTTCTACCTCCAGATTTCTGGCCATGAAAACCTCCTGATTGGCTTGTTGCCTATAGCTCAAGCGGCTAAGGCACCAGCCACATACACCTGAACTGGCAGGTTCGAGAATCCAGCCCAGGCCCACCAAACAACAATGACAGCTGCAACCAAAAAATAGCCAGGCGTTGTGGCGGGCGCCTGTAGTCCCAGCTACTTGGGAGGAGGAGGTAGGAAAATCACTTGAGCCCAGGAGTTGGAGGTTGCTGTGAGCTGTGATGCCACAGCACTCTACCAAGGGCAACAGCTTGAGGCTTTGTCTCAAAATTTAAAAAAATTAAAAAAAAAAAAAAAACGGCCCAAATAGAGAATAAGCTTCTTTAAAGGACATTTTCATCTTGACAGAGTTTGTACAGTAGCTAGTTGAGGGTTTCTCAGCCTTGGTAATTTAACATTTGGAACTGGACAATTCTTGTTATGGGGGAGACGTCCTGGTCATTGAGGATGTTTAGCAACATTACTGGCCTTCTGCCCACTAGATGCTAGTAGCACCCCTTCTCTTAGTTGTACCAACCAAAAATGTCTTCAGACATTGCCAGATTTCCCTTGTGGGGCAGAATCAATCCTAGTTGAGAACCTCTGGGCTAGATTAATTATCTTTATGTTTACTATAAGAACTTTTGGGTAAGGCATTGGGGAAAATCCACTCTGTCAAGGTGACAGCCAGCTACATCTGTGTGTCCGTTTTATGTTATAGGCTGGATTTGTACTCTTCTACTGGTCAGAAGCCTTAAATTTCATTTTGTACTGCAGGAGGCCTTGTGACCTGGCCTTTATAGGCTTTTGAATTTGTGTCCCCAGCTCTAAGGATTTACAACTTTTCTCTTCACATTCCTCAGCTCTCCAATAGTTAAGGTTTCTGAGGAGGGTAGGAGTGTACTGATCCTTTCTGGGAAAGTATCATTGGAAGAGGTGGAACTTGTCCTGCTTGTTGAAAATAGGTAGAATTCTGATAATTGAAGAAAAGAGGCAAATCAGAATGGGACAGATGGAAGCAGGGTTAGTCAAGTGGCACACTAGATAGTCAAGGGAGGACAAACGAACGAGTGAATTCAAAGGCAGGAATAGACTGAGTGTCCGATAATAGAAAATACTTAGAGACTTCTGGTATTTAGAATGATTACTTCTACTTCTAAAAACTAACCTCTTACTAGTTCTCAAGCATCTTTCCTCCATTCTCACCCATTTCAGTATCATGTTACCTCACAATTCAGAGTATATAAAGGTGTAAGTGTGGGATCCCAGCCTGCAGTTTTACTGCTCTCCGTCATTGAATGTCAGTGTTTTCACCTGTCCTCGTTGCCGCCTTTCCTGTTTTCATACTTTCCTCTTGCCTCAGGTTACTCTGCCATCCTCCTCGCCACCTCACATGCTCGTCCTTCAAGACTCCATTGAGCTCCCCTGTGCCCTTGTCCCCTGACTTCCTGTCCCTAGGCTTCCTTAGTTGCTCCTTCTGTGCACCTGTCGATGTCTCTGTGGATGTAGGTAGAGCACCTGTGCACAGCACTGTTGTGTGTTGGCCTCTGTCCCAGTGGGGAACTCCCAGAAGACAGGAATTTACTTACCTTTCTAGCTTCCAAACTTTGTACAGTATCTTGAATATAGTGAGTTTTTCAAGAAATCTTTATCAAATTAATTTGGTTTATTTAAATTTATGTCCATGGTCTTTAAGTTTAAGAAGTTTTATCCACAAAAAAGGAATGGAAGATAAAAAATAAAATAAAATAAAAAGAAGTATATAGGTTTTAATACTTACAAGTACCTTTGACTTGTAAAACTACAACATTGGTGTCATTATTTTTGAAATGATTCAGAATGTTTTATCTTATTCTACATTACCTTAAAGTTATAATTTTAATGTTTACATTATATTGACCTTTTCCCCAAAATTGGTTTGTTTTCTGATCTAATGGCAACCACAAATCACATGAGGCTGTGCTCCTGTGGCTCAAGCGGCTAAGGCACCAGCCACATATACCAGAGCTGGCAGGTTCGAATTCAGCCTGGGCCCGCCAAACAACAATGATGGCTGCAACCAAAAAATAGCCGGGCGTTGTGGCAGGTACCTATAGTCCCAGCTACTTGGGAGGTTGAGGCAGGAGAATTGCTTGAGCCCAGGAGTTGGAGGTTGCTGTGAACTATGATGTCCTGGCACTCTACCCAGGGCAACAGCTTGAGGCTCTGTCTCAAAAAAAAAAAAAAAACCACATGAAGCCAGAATTAAGAGTTGAACTATTTGTCAATGAAAGATTTAATCACTGTTCATAACACTTTCATAAAACTTTCATAGGCTTTCTAGTTTATGTATAGTGTATTAAAGTATTATAGTACTGGTAGCTCAAAAGGAGTAGGGCGCCAGCTCCATATATGGGAGGTGGCAGATTCACACCCAGCCCAGTCAAAAACTACAAAAAAAAAAAAAAAAGTACATAAACAAATCAATATGTTTATGTATATTTAACAATTTATTTTATAAAATACCATATAAATATGAAATAATGTCAATTTATTTTTGAGACAGAGTCTCACTATGTTGCTCTTGGTAGAGTACCATCGCGTCATAGCTCACAGCAACCTCCACCTCCTGGGCTCAAGTGATCCTTTTGTCTCAGCCTCCTGAATAGCTGGGACTACAGGCACCTGTCACAATACTTGGCTGGTTGTTTTTAGATATGGGGTCTAACTCTTGCTCAGGCTGGTCTTGAACTCCTGACCTCTAGCTACCTACCCATCTCAGCCTCCCAGAGTGCTAGGATTACAGGCATGAGCCACCACGCCTGGCCAGTATAAATATTACTGTTATTCTCTCTCTAAACAGTTTATTTATATCTAATTATTAAGGAAGAATTTTTTGAGCTATAGATTGTTTACAATAAAATCTCACTTCCAAGGATACTTGTCATATCAAATAACCTTAGGGCATAACTACAACCTTGAACTCAAAGCCTGGTCTAGAGGCTGATCTTCTAAACCAGTGTTCCACATAAGATTGTCCTGGGAGATGGATGGTAATGGTTATGTGTTGGAAAAAAAAAAGGTTTATGATACACGTAAATACAATAAATTGCATTAGTAGATCCCCATCTTGGAGGTCCACAGTGTGCTTTGACCAATTAAAGGCTCATAAAATTATTGCAGTAAATAAATCTGTTTCACCTTGTATAACCCATCATTTCCAATACTTCATACAGCACAGCCTGCTATTTTCCTGGCACATCTATTAATATCCTACAGAACAATGTTCTTTAGAACACCAATTTGGGAAATGCTGGTCCAAAGTAATTACTTCTAGTTTAATAAATAATCCATTTTCTCAGACCATTTGTCTCTTACATAATTCTCTCTAGCTAATGAAATCATGCTGGACTCTTCCCAAATAGGTACCTACCAGACAAAGTATCGCCAAATGAGAGTACCCTCCAAGTACCTCAACTTCCAGATCGTTACAGAATGTACCCTTATTGTATACTTTTTAACTCACAGTATTTTAAGACTCAGAACTGATTTTTTTCATTCATTATTGCACTTATCTGGAATAACTATTAGTATGTTTTTAAAAGTACAATAAATAGATGTGTTATAAGGTACACACACACATATATATATACATCTTACAAATGTGGATATTCTTCTTATAAATGTTCTGCCATATTTAGTGTTCTGAAGGCAATAAATATTTGGTAAATGTTGGGAATTAGCCTTTTGGCAAATAAATGTAGGAAATAATCATACTAAACCTGCCACACTAAAAATAAAATAAACCTGCCACACTAAAACTTCTTAGTAATCAACAGAAAGTTTGTGTTACTGTATACAGCCAGGGCTTTGTTGGTGTGTAGAAATTTGTTATCTCATTGTTGCCATTTTTCTCTAGTTGATACACCAGAATCGGCAAGCTATCTTAAATCAGTTTGCAGCAACTGCTCCTGTTGGCATAAACATGAGATCAGGCATGCAGCAGCAAATTACACCCCAGGTAATGTGAGAAAAACAGATATTGTTAGTACTTCTCTAACCCAAGCAGTATTTCTTGAAGTGTTGACTTCAGGTCTTTGAAATGGTCTGTGAATTGATCTTTTAATCATGTTTATAGTGTAGTTTTCTTCTAGAATGAATTAATAATGTACTTGTGATACCTCTTGCTGATATTTGATCTAAAGCCAAGGGTTCTCTGTTTTGTTTTATTGTTGTGGTTGTCATTGTTATTGGATACCTGATGACTAAGTAGAAAGCTCTGACTGCTGGACTGAACAGCACCAGTAATAAGACGCCTCCACTATGACACTGTGTGGATGGTACCCGAAACCTGATCAAAACCCAGTCTTACTGCTAAGCTGTCTTAACTATTTGGTGTACTTCACTTAATCTAAACATCAGTGTCTTCTAGCTTTCATTTACTTTTAAAATCCTTATATATAGGCCCAGAGCTGTTGGAACTTTAAACATAAGAAGAGGTGAATGTTACTTAGTACACACTCCCTGCTTTATCCACACACATATTTTAACATTTTTGCTTCAACTACTTATTAATGTTTTCATAACCAAGTTGATTAAAAATGTGGCGGATAAGGGATTTTTAAGAAGATTTAAACAAAGCTCTTCTTTTTGCCATAAAATAGACCTAAATGGATTTGGGGCACATACAGGGAGCCAGTACTGATCAAAGGGATAAACACAGCTATGCATTGCTTAAAGACTCGGATACTTCTAAGAAATGTGTCATTAGGTGACTTCATAGTCATGCAAACATACAGAGTTCACTTACAAAAACCTAGATGGTACAGCCTACTACATACCTAAAGTATCTGGGGTAGCCTATTCTCCTAGGCTACATACCTAGGCAGCATGTTACGGTACTGAATACTGTAGGCAGTGGTAACACAGTGGTATTTGTGTATCTAAACATATCTAAGCCTAGAAGAGGTACAGTAAAAATACCACACTGTAATCTATGGTGCCACCATTGTACATGCAGTCTGTCATTGACCAGAATGTCATTATATGACACATAGTGACAGAAGCTGCTGAAGCAGCAGCTGTTGGCATCTTTATGGGTCAAGATTTGGGTTTCTCAGTCTTATACATCTCATCTAGGGGTAATTTGGTTGTAAGGAAATAAGAGCCCACTTTTGGAATTGATGTAAAGATGGTTTTTATCATAAAGTATCACTGACTTTATCATAAAGTCATATTTCACAGTTTCTTTCAGATTGGAATGTTTCTACTTGGCAAGTTTAATTTTAATAGACCTGTGTGCTTTAACCAGATCCTCATTCTGAATTGACATTTTCTGAAGAAGGCTTCATTGATACCACATGTTGGTTTGCATGTGAAACTGAAAAGGGATTTCAACCTAATTTTAGCATTTTCTTCCTCATCTGTAGTAGTACCTCTATTAAACCTCTTGCGCTAATGCCTGGAGTAGTCTTATACTGCAATAATGATATAAAATAGCTGTTTCCATTTATTTCTTATTACTATTTTATTTAGTCTTGTTATTTACTATTTAGTTCATTATTTTCCTCTTTTAATTTTTAATTTTTAATTATTATGGGTACATAATAGTTGTATATATTTGTAGGGTACAATGTGATGTTTCAATACTGGCATACAAGGTATATTAATCAAATGAGGGTAAGTGGGGTATCCATCACTTCAGGAATTTATTATTTATTTGTGTTATGAAAATTCCAATTTTATTCTTTTAGTTATTTTAAAGTATACCCTAAACTTAATATTGTAGATTGTAGACACTTTGTTGTCCTATCCAATATTGTTCAGTCTGTCTAACTATATTTTTGTACTGATTAAACATCTCCACTTTATGCCCCCTTCCCATTACTCCTCATAGCCTCTGGTAACGACGAATTATTTTCTTTTTAAGTGATAATTTTTTAGGCTTTGGATCCTGGATTTCTGATTTTTCCTTTTGTACTGGCATTTGCAGGTTTTTTCTAATTGTAAAGGTAGTGCATATTCATTGTAAATAATTTGGCAAATAGAGAAAAGTATAATGAAGAAATTAAAATTGCCTGATAATCACATTTTACTCATTTAAATAAAGTAGGGGTAATTATCTCAGTAAGAAAAGGGAATTAAGTGTCTTTATAGAAAAACAATAAATTCTTCGGAATTGAGAAAAAGTTTCCTAACATTCTATTCTAATGTCAGATAGAATAGAAATCATCAAGCACATTTGCTTTCACTTTGTGGTTTTCTCTTAAGAAAATTTACGTTTAACCAGTAATAATAGTCAGATATTGTTTTAGCATTTCTCAGCTAGTTTTAATGTATAGAGTACTTCATTCATTTTTTTCTCCCGTGATTACTATTTAAGAGGTTTTTGTTTCTTTTCTGTTTTCATTTCTCTTGTACACTGATAATTGCTGCATATTCTATTGTCCCAAGGATAATAGTAGACTTTATCCTACAAGCTTTCCAAGATAGGTAGTAATTATAATAATTTTAACAAGTAAAGGGTTTTCTTCTCTCCCTTGCAGCCACCCTTGAACGCTCAAATGTTGGCACAGCGTCAGCGGGAGTTGTATAGTCAGCAGCACCGACAGAGGCAGCTAATACAACAGCAAAGAGCCATGCTCATGAGGCAGCAAAGCTTTGGGAACAATCTTCCCCCCTCATCTGGACTGCCAGTTCAAATGGGGAACCCCCGTCTTCCTCAGGGTGCTCCACAGCAATTCCCCTATCCACCAAACTATGGTACAAATCCAGGAACCCCACCAGCTTCTACCAGCCCATTTTCACAGCTAGCAGGAAATCCTGAGGCATCTCTGGCCAACCGCAACAGCATGGTGAACAGAGGCATGACAGGAAACATGGGAGGACAGTTTGGCACTGGAATCAATCCTCAGATGCAACAGAACGTCTTCCAGTATCCGGGATCAGGTATGAGGGTCACAACTTTATATTGCTCTTATAAATAACATATACAGGCGTGGTCTGTCTACTTAGTCATTGGGTTCACTGACATTGATGCTGGGGAGGAAAGACACTGACATGGGAGTCAGGGCTTAGCTCTTGCCACTAAATGGTTGATGGTTTTAGGCTTACCTCCCTTTCACAGCTGAGATTATTAAAATTAGAAGATTCTTAAGGACCTATCTAACTCTAAAATTTTTAACATTTTGTATACAAAGTACATTCTCTTATTTTCTTACTTTCTCTTGTGGATCTCTGTGAGGATCTAATGAAAGTTCTTCCTAGACAATGGGGTTGAGTACGTTAATTCAGAATTTGCATATCGTATTTTCATTGTGTGGGAAGTTTTGGTTTTGATAGTTCACATGAGGACAATCAGTCTCTATACCGTATCTCAGACTTCTCACTGGTGCCACCACTCGTGGCTGCTGCAATTGCAGCTTCCTCTGGGTTATCAGTCACCTTTGTGGCTTCCAAATGTTTTTTCTTTTCAGTTTTTAATTTGCATTATCTACCTTCTATTCTCATTGTCCTAGGTGATATCTTTTTTTATTTCTTTTCAGTCATTTTAAGCTTCTAATAAGATAGTGGCAGTAATATACATTAGATTCATCCACATGTTTAAAATAAAATTTCTATGCAAAATTAATGACCAATTCTTAAAAAAAAATTGAAATAAATCCTTTGATTATATAAATGAAAAAGGTAAATTTTTAGGCTGCTTAAAAATGAATTTCAGTGAGATAGGTGCTAGTTGACTCAAATAAAATGTCAAAGTTACCTAAAGTTTTTTTTTTTTTTTGAGACAGAGTTTCACTATGTCGCCCTCAGTAGGGTGCTGTGGCGTCACAGCTCACAGCAACCTCTAACTCTTGGGCTTAAGTGATTCTCTTGCCT
>NW_003852417.1:15807929-15809576 GCF_000181295.1 Otolemur garnettii
GTACCTAGATTTTTCTACCAGACTAACTTTCAATGAACAAAAAATACTTTTTATAAAATGACTTTTTATACAATGATGTTCCCTTAATAACGTCAGCATTCATACTACAAATAAATCCCAGAAAGATTAGTAATTTCATCCAGTTACAGAGAAATGAACTGGCAGGGCTGTCAATTCTTCCTTGGAACTGCTTCAGATTATTACTGGAAGTATCATTAGCTTTTCTGGAGAGAATAAGAACATTTGAGGATACAATGTTTTTAATTCTTTCCACCATTCGAAATCATAAATATGCACTAAGAATGGTCAACAAGCTGGTAGAGGGCTGTAGGAGCAGGTTTTGTGTTGGCACTTATTTAAGTTTTGGAAAAGTTTCAACCTTCCAAATCAAGCCTTTTCAAAAACAACAACAACAACAACACAGTTTATTGTAGCTTAAGGAAATTCAGATATAGGGGTCCTTAGCCTTTTTTTGGTTTTACACTTCTATTGCCAATAAACTTGCCAGACAAAAAAATACTAAAATATATGTGTCCCTGCATATTTCAGCATTTGGCAAACTAAGGTTCATGAGCCTAATCTTGCCCAGCAAGCTGGAACCTTTTTAATCATTGTTTCTCCAATGCTTAGAGCATGGAGATCTGGTACTGAGTAGATGCTTAATAAGTCTTTGAAGAAATAAATGAATAGAAGTATGAATTCTAATTATAGTTGCTGCAGTCAAATGTCTGTGATGCCAGCTGTGATCCAGCAGAAAGACTTAACATATTCTAGGCAGAGATAGAATTGTAGAACTTTAAACTGGAAGAAACTAAACTATTTGATCCAAGTTATCCAAGGTCCAGTATAGTAACAGAACTGGGACCAGTACTCTGACTATTGCTCTGATTCGTTATTTGTTATATCTAGTTCTTCCTACTAAAACTAGGTCATTTCACAGAGGAATTTTAGAGCAATGAAATACTCTGTGTGATACTATAATGGTAGACACATTCTTTATATGTTTGTCCAAACCCATAGAGCGAATCCTAATCTAACATATAGACTCTGGATAATGATGTGTCAGTATAGGCTTTTCAGCTATAACAAATGTACCACTTTGGTGGCAAGTGTTGTTGACAGGGGAAGCTATACATGGGGTGGGCAGGAGGTATGTGGAAATCTCTGTACCTTCCACTCAATTGTGCTTTGACCCTAAAACTACTCTAATAAATAAAGTCTTTTTAAAATAATAAAAAGGCTCGGTGCCCATAACACAGTGGTTATGGCAACAGCCACATACACCAGGTTTGAGCCTGGCCAGGGCCAGCTAAACAACAATGGCAACTGCAACAAAAAATGGCCAGATATTGTAGCAGGTCCCTGTAGTCCCAGCTACTTGGGAGGCTGAGGCAAGAGAATCTCTTAAGCCCAAGAGTTTGAGGTTGCCATGAGCTGTGACACCATGGCACTCTACCAGGGGCAACATAGTGAGACTCTGTCTCAAACATAAATAAATAAAAAATAATCACTAAAATAACAAAATAACAATAAAACAAAAACAATGAAAAAACTTGTCATCTAATAAGGAAAGTTGTCTGTTCCAACAACATATGAGATGAGGCCAGAGAGAAATGTCAGAAAGCATGCCGATGTACTCAGAGTCTC
>NW_003852417.1:15810382-15813960 GCF_000181295.1 Otolemur garnettii
CACATATGGAAGTACATCTCAGTGAAGTACATCAAGCTGCGGGAGGGAAAAGGAGGAGATGAGTAAATTTACATCCACTATCTGGATGAAGGTACACTAATAACTTTGACTCAATCCTTACAAAAACAAAGTATGTAAACCAAACATGTATACCCCCTAATATTCCGAAGTTACAAAAAGAAAAAGCAGCCAGGCACAGTGGGTCACACCTGTCATCCTAGCACTTTGGGAGGCCAAGGTGGGAAGATTGCTTGAACTCAGGAATTCGAGACCAGGCTGAGCAATAGCAAAGACCCCGTCTATACTAAGAACAGAAAAAATTAGCCAGGCGTTGTGACAGGTGCCTGAAGTCCCAGCTACTCAGGGAGGCTGAGGCAGAATGATCACTGAACCCAGGAGTTTTGAGGTTTCTGTGAGCTAGGCTGACACTAGGGGACTCTAGTCTAGGCAATAGAATGAGACTCCATCTCAAAAAAAGAAAAAACTGTAAATTCTACAGTTGGGTCAGCTTTCACAGAAAATCTTAAGTATTTTTAAAATTATAGCCTGTAAAAAACAAAAAATGATGGCTGGGCACCATGGCTCATGCCTGTAATCCTACTATTCCGGGAGGCCAAGGTGGGAGGATTGCTTGAGGTCAACAGTTCAAGACTAGCCTGAGTAAGAGCAAGACCCCATCTGTACCAAAAATAGAAAAAATTACCTGAGCATGGTGTGGTGGTAGGTGCCTATAGTTCCAACCACTCAGGAGGGTAAGGCAAGAGGATCACTTGAGTCCCAGAGTTAGCGGTTGCAGTGAGTTATGCTAATGACAGTGAATTCTACTTAGAGTGACAGCAAGACTTGGTCTCAAAAAAAAAAAAAAAGAAATCACTACATCTCTGACTAGATTAACCAAACAAAAAGAGACAAAGTTATTATATTAACAGTGACAAAATACAGTGGAGTATTATATAGGCATATACAATTATGTTTATAAAAAGACATCAAGGACACAGAAACATGCTTGTAATGATGTCATGAGGAAGGAAGCAGGTCACAGGATTATGCAGGATTTTATAGAAGAAGATTTAAAAGAATTAGACTAAATTACAGGCAGTCATATTTTTTGGCATTCTTTTTTCTGCACCTTTATAATTTTTCTCTGCCTTAAAAGTATTTACCTGTGAGATGTATTCTGTCAGGAAAAAAGATACAGAGTGTTAGCAGAACAGAAAACATATAAAGGAAACCCATTTTTACTCTTTTAAATTTTTAAAGTTTTCTACTTTTGGCCAAGATGAAGTA
Organism: Otolemur garnettii; assembly: GCF_000181295.1. Taxonomy (NCBI): domain Eukaryota; kingdom Metazoa; phylum Chordata; class Mammalia; order Primates; family Galagidae; genus Otolemur; species Otolemur garnettii. The sequence continues at coordinate 15,811,670 of NW_003852417.1, forward strand.
ACAGGGACCAGATTTATTCTCCCATCTGAAATGAACAAAAAAATCAAACATAGTACATCATATAACAGTTCTGGAGATTGATCAGGACTTAGGCAGTTTCCCTGAGTTGAGGCAATGGAGCTGTGAGTATAGGGGAGGTGGCATGGGCACAGCAGCAGAGAGAACAGAGAGGACATAGGTATACAGAGGGTCTCACTCAAGACTTCAGCTGAGAACTGATTAGCATGTTTGTATGTGTGTGTGTGTGTATATATATTATATATATATATATATAAATCAAGGCCAGAGAAAAACACCTAAGAAGATTAGAGGGGAATGCCTTCAAAGTTTACACAGTTTACCAGTTCCTCTCCCTGCCAACCAGAATAGCAAACCTCATAATTCATGGGGTATCAGGTAAAATAGTTGGGGGTGTTTTGCCTCAGTAGTGGAGCAAATTAAGCTCTAAACTAAAACTGCTCTTCTCTTTTTAGATACAAGACCCAAAATAATTAACTGTTCCCATGTAACCTAACCACAGCTCAGGCAAAGGTCAAAAATATTGATAGGAATTTTAAAAATCCAGCAGTTAATAAGGTAAAACTCACAAGGTCTGGAACCTGATTTTTAACACGACCAGACATGCAAAGAAGCAGGAAAATACAACCTGTAATGAAGAGAAAAAAATCAGTCAATCAAAAATCAACCCAGAAATTATGCAGACAGTGGAATTAGTTGGCAGGGACATTAAACCAATTACAAACGTTTTGAGAAATTGACAAGTTTATCCTAAAATGTATATGGAAGTGCCAAGGACCTCAGCTAGCCAGAACAAGTTTGAAAAAGAAGAACAAAGTTAGATAACTACCTAATGTCAAAAATTACTGTAAAGTCATAACAATCAAGATAGTGTGATATGGGTATAAGTATAGACATAGAGATCACTAGAATAGAATAAAAAATTCAGAAATAAATTCTTGCAGTGAATTTTTTTCGACCCAACTATGTTACGCAGCAAGCGCTTAAAAAGGAGCAAACTACTGGTAAATGCTATAAAATGGTCCAATCTCAAAAATATGCTAAATGAAAGAAGGCCAGACACAAAAGACCCCCTATGCACATGTAATTATATTTATATGAAGTTTCCTCCAAAAGGCAAATATTTAGGAGGAAAATGATCAGTGATTACTTGGGGGTAGAGTGGAAGTGGAGATTGACTAAACACAGACACAAAGAAATTTGAGGGAGTGTTAAATTGGATTGTAGTGATGGTTACACAACACTGTAAATTTGCTAAATATTGAGCGAATTTCATACTGTATAGCTTATGTCTCAATAAACTTTAAAAAAATGGGAGAAGATGATAAGAGGAGCTCACAGAGAAGACTGAGGAGGAAAGGCTAACAAAACTTTCTCATATTTCATTTTCATACATGGGGTTTTGTCTCTTATTTTTTCCCCTTTCAAGTTACATTTATTACACAAGTAGATCATCATGTATGTTCATATATGTTCTTTACCCTTAAAAATTCATGTTAGCAAAAAAGATCCAAAAAATCATGCCTAATCCTGCTACACAAATCAACATCTTAGTGAATGGAAAGCATTCTTCCCCCCTTATTTATGTCTTTATACTGAGATTTCCTGTCTTATTTTAAAAGACTAGATTTTTACTATTCTGTTAAATAAATATTTCTAAATAGATTGTGACATATCCTTTGGGTTTTTCTTTTCTGAGTTAAATTTATAATGTATTCACATGAATTAATTTATGTCAATTTACAGGAATGGTTCCCCAAGGTGAGGCCAACTTTGCTCCATCTCTAAGCCCTGGGAGCTCCATGGTGCCGATGCCAATCCCTCCTCCTCAGAGCTCTCTGCTCCAGCAAACTCCGCCTGCCTCTGGATATCAGTCACCGGATATGAAGGCCTGGCAGCAAGGAGCAATAGGAAATAGCAAGTAAGAGAGCAGTTTTTACACACGAGCATCCCTGGTCCTCTGTAGCCCATCAGATAGCCATGCTTGCATAGGCGGATTGTATTTATACAGTTGAAGGAGATTACTGGCTACTGTCATTTGCATAATAGAAGACTGAATTTTATGTTATTAGCAAAGAAAGATAACAATATTTAAATGTTTTAAATATCAAGTAGTTTTTAAGGCAATTTTTTGTCTATAGTACAGAAAAGTAGTCCCTTGTTCCCAATCTTTTGATCCTGCCTCCAACAAACCTAAAGAATATGACCAACTCCCATCAGTAACAGAGCTTACTGTGGACAGATGTAGAGATGGGTACTTCTTAAAACATCTT
>NW_003852417.1:15814219-15816782 GCF_000181295.1 Otolemur garnettii
AAAAGGTTTTAAGCCTTCTTGAGGTCATTCCTTTTGTTGGAATCTCTGCATTTTCAGTGCCCTCATCTTACCCATTTGCTTAGAATTACCTCACTCAAGTCTTTCTCCCCCCACATTCTGACTGCTGAACTTTGCACACATCACTTGAGTTTTAAAAGGATTTTAATTTGGTTGTGTCTTGGTTCTAATGACAGGGAAGCTGTTTAATCTGACAACATAATTAGTAAGGCAGTTAAAGTTGAAAACATAAGACTGTATTTTTTTAAAGTTCATTAAAAGGTGAGAAAGGAAATCTTCCTGTTAGAGAACTATGTAGCTCTCAGTGAGGGCCACATATAAATTATTTAGAAATGGAACTTGTCTCTGTAACATGCAAAAGGAATTTGGTCTTCTGATGTATTCTAGTCCTCACTTCCTAAACACTCTTTAGATTCCATGGCCTGCCATATACTTCCTTGCTCAGGTCCTCCTATTGCTCTCTGGCAAAATTCTTCCTAGTGAGGTCCAAGTAAACTCTTGCTCCACACCCTCCCCTAAGCATTGGAATATACCTTGAAAAAGTACAGTCATGCTGATGTGTCTCACTGACCTGTTTCTCTGCTCCTCTTTACAGTTGCATTCCTTAAAAGAGGACACCGTATCCACTTCTCCCACATTTTGTGGAAATACCAACCACTCCACCAGAAGGTGGTTAGGGTCTTGTTCAGTGCCAAACGCATGTTCCTCGGTAGCATTTGACATGCGCGAGCATTCATTCTTTCCTGAAACTCTTTCTTCATTTATATCTGGAACCACTTTCTTGAGGTGGGTGACACTTCGCCTGTCACTGAGTCTCCTTGAGGATCTTCCTCATCATTTTGACCTCCATTTGAAGAACACTGAGTTCATTCTAGGGCCTCTCCGTCCTGCCCACTCACTCCCTTTGCTATATCGTCCACTTTTACTACTTTATTACTCCCAAATTTAAATCTCCAATTCCCACAAACTGCATCTCCAACTACCCAGTTGACATCTCCATATAGAAGTCTAGTAGACATCTCAAGCTTAACATGATAAAAACTAAAGTGATGGCTCGGCGCCTGTGGCTCACGTGGCTAAGGTGCCAGCCACATACACCTAAGGTATGTTTGAATCCAGCCCGGGCCTGCCAAAACAGCAATGATGGCTGCAACCAAAAATAGCCAGGCATTGTGGCGGGTGCCTGTGGTCCCAGCTATTTGGGAGGCTGAGGCAGGAGACTCACTTGAGCCCAGGAGTTGGAGGTTGCTGTGTGCTGTGATGCTACGGCACTCTGCCCAGGGGGATAGCTTGAGGCTGTCTCAAAAAAAAAAACTAAAGTGATATTCTCCCCCAAACCTGTTCATCTCTTACTTTTTCCCATCTCAGTAAATAACAACTCCATTTTCCAGTTGTTTAAAGGAAAAAAACCTCTGTTCTTTCTTTCACATCCCATATCAAACACACCGGCAAATTCTGTCAGCTTCTAAGCAGCCATCCACTTTTACCCTGAGTGCAAGCCACCATCGTCTCTTCCTGAGCCACTGCAGGAGCCTCTTGCCTTCCTGCTTCCACCCTTGCTCCTCTATTGCTCAGTCTGTACAGAGTATCCAGAGCCATGCTATTAAAACCTGAGGCATTATGCCAGTCCTCACAGCTCACAGCTCTCCAGTAGTTCCCCAAGTACCCAAAATACAAAACAGGGTCCATACGGCCCCATGTATATCATCTTGTTCCTGGATGCCTCCATGACCCCTTGTGTTGCCCTCGTCACTCACTCTGCCACACTGGCTTCTTTTTATCCTTCTGTTCCTCCATGGGAACTTGGAGTTTGCCAAGTACATTGCAAACTCAGAGCCTTTGCATTTTTTAATTCCCCTATTGGAATTGGGAATGTTGTTCCCAAAGTAGCCACATGGTTTGTCTCTCACCCTTCAAGTCTCTCCTTAAATGTCCCTTTATTAGGGTAGCGCCTGTGGCTCAGTGGGTAGGGTGCCGGCCCCATATACCGAGAGTGGCGGGTTTGAGCCAAACTGCAACAAAAAAATAACCAGGCGTTCTGGCGGGTGCTTGTGGTCCCAGCTACTCAGGAGGCTAAGGCAAGAGAGTTGCCTAAGCCCAGGAGTTGGAGATTGCTGTGAGCTGTGTGACACCACAGCACTCTACCGAGGGTAATAAAGTGAGACTCTGTCTCTACAAAAAAAAAAAAGAAAAAGTCCCTTTATTAGACATGGACTTGAGTCATGGGACAGTCCCATTGCTTATTAGAATTTTAAGGCTGAGGAGTCCTATTGTTTAATCTTTTTTTTTCTGACTTATTAGACCATGGACTCCTCCCTGCTTGTTAATACCTGTAATAATGTGGAACCCACTATGGGCCAGAGTCTTCATCCTTCTCTTTTGCCACACGATTTAGTGACTACCAAACACCTAGTGCTACCTTGAAAAATGCTATGATAACTGCCATGAGGCAGAAGGGAAGGCAGAGTGAGGGAGAGGGCCTGTGGGCACTGGGCTGAAGGTGCCAGTGAGCCTAGCCGTCTACAGGACCGAGAACGGGGATGGA
>NW_003852417.1:15816898-15818569 GCF_000181295.1 Otolemur garnettii
ACCGAGAACGGGGATGGAAATTACAGAAGGGAAGGCAGAGTGAGGGAGAGGGCCTGTGGGCACTGGGCTGAAGGTGCCAGTGAGCCTAGCCGTCTCTACAGGACCGAGAACAGGGATGGAAATTAAAAAAGGGCCTGGCCATCTAGCTAGAATGGAACTGTTGGCAGAAGCAGTTTGAAAGAACTTAAGCTAATATACAATCCTAAACATGAATCTGAAAGGGAATTAAGTCCTAAACTTTTTGTCATGAAGTATGACATCACTGTAGTCCTTGAAGCTTCTGCTTGCGTTCACTTACACAGCCTTGCTCCTCCACTGTGGTGATCAATCATTTGACAGATGAGCAATGTCTAAGGCAGGAATGTTCTCATTAGAAAGTGGGCATGGATTTTTTGCCTTAACTTTGGCTGCAGGAACACTGTGCCACAAGCATACACATTGTGCAGACGTTAGTGATCCACAGATGCTTTATTGACCATTTCTTAGGCATATTTTCTGTGGGCATTTGTGTTTTGTAATTACTTAGTTAGAGGTTGCTGTGAACTGTGTGATGCCACGGCACTCTACCGAGGGTGATAAAATGAGACTCTGTCTCTACAAAAAGAGGCAGAGGGATCACTGCCTTTCTTCAGACATGATGAATAGGTTGTTTCTTGAACTGTTAATTTCAGATGATTATCTTAATCTGCTAGAAACTATAAATGTCAGTAAATCCTACTTGCCACCTAAGAACTAGTAAGGAATAGATAAAGAATGATGGGGAGCGGGCAGTGCCTGTGGCTCAAGGAGTAGGGTGCTGGCCCCATATGCCATAGGTGGTGGGTTCAAACCCAGCCCTGGCCAAAAAAAAAAAAAAGAATGATGGGGAAAATCACATTTGAAATCAGATTCTCTAGAATTAACATTAAAATAGGTGAAATTTTGCTAGCAGCTTATTGTGAACAATGGATACATAATCATAAAATATTTGGTATTTTGTAGAACTTATAAAAGATCAGATTCCTATCATTTTTCTTCAAATGTATGTATCTCTATCACTGAGATACAGTATTTTCATTGTTCAAATATAAAATTTCAAGTTGAATTTACTTGGAGTTTATTTGATACTATTCTGTAGAATCCGATTTCACATTTGAGATCTTTAGTATAGCAACATCACCACTAAAGGCCAAGGAAGTCAGTGAAACAAGCCCTCTGAAAACCATAATTGCTCTTGAAAGGACATAGAGCTATGTTGAAGCCTGAGAAGATTTTTGAAGTCTTTAAGAAGATGAAATTTGACAAATAAAAACATTTAGTCATATACATCTGTTTTCCTCTTGGTTTATAGCATATTGAAAACAGAAGCTAAAACCTTGAGAAGCTAAAACCTTGAGAAGCTGTAGGACATTGAATAAAAGCCTCTCAAGTTATAGTGTACACAAATAGAAATGTAACTTTCTGTACCCACCTTCAGAAAATGTGATTCACCAGGGCTCGAGTAAGACCTCCAAATTGCAATTATCTGTGAGTCTCAGGAAATTCTCTTGTAGATGATCTCTGCACTACATTTTGAAAAACATTGGCATAGGTACAGTAAAACTAATTAAAAAACAAACTGTAGCCAGGCACTGTGGTGGGCACCTGTAGTCCCAGCTACTTGGGAGGCTGAGGCAAGAGAATCGCATAAGC
>NW_003852417.1:15819439-15825481 GCF_000181295.1 Otolemur garnettii
AAGAATGCTATCCCTGAATCATTTATTCCTTTGTTAATTCATTCAGTGAGTGCTTATTGATGATTCATTCATGTATATCTTCCAGACCCTTTGCCTAATTAGGACATTCTCTGTTTAAGATAAAACAATGTAATAAATTTTAAAGTGGTTTTTGGTGGTTAGATGGGTGAACTTCAGTTACCTGGAAGATTTACTTTTGTGGAAAACTTCCTTTCTTAGTTATTCAGATATTTAGAGCTTAGTATCTCTGATACTGAACCAGATAATTATAATTTAAAATGACTTAAACTGAGCTCTTTTCAGTTATTAAACCCCTTGGGCAGAGTTAAAATGTAGCTGACTTAAATTCAACTCTTATTATTGTAATAAGATACAGTTTTACATGCAACTTAAGGAATTAAAATATTTTACTTGGAATTCTATCTAATAATTATACCCAATAATTTACATAGTCACAGCATTTCATGTTCATGATCAGTGGATGTAATCTGGATTGTTTTTGAGTTAACAGTGTGTTCAGTCAAGCTGTCCAGAACCAACCCACACCTGCACAGCCAGGAGTGTACAACAATATGAGCATCACCGTGTCCATGGCAGGTGGAAACACAAATGTTCAGAACATGAACCCAATGATGGGCCAGATGCAGATGAGCTCTTTGCAGATGCCAGGAATGAACACTGTGTGCCCTGAACAGGTAAGTGGCACCATTCACACACTTACTACAGCACAGTTCATTATTCCAAGGAAAATGAGATATGTTGACAGTTACTCATCAGAAATAGCTACCCTTTTTATTCTTTCAAAGATGTTTTGATATTTACAGGCCCTTAAGATATACAATGGAGGCCGAGTACAGTGGTTCATGCCTATAATCCTTGTACTCTAGGAGACCGAGGGAGGTGGTTTGCTTGAGCTCACAAGTTCAAGACCAGCTCATGCAAAAGCAAGACCCTGTCTTTACTAAAAATAGAAAAACTGAGGCAAGAGAATCGCTTGAGCCCAAGAGTTGGAGGTTGCTGTGAGCTATGACACCACAGCACTCTACCCAAGGCAACTCTGCCTCAAAAAAAAGATATACAATGTAAATTTTTGATAGACTTTATAAGTAAGGTTTTAGTTTCATGAGATTTTTGGTGGTTTAGATTTATTATAACATGGTACATGTAATACATTGGCTTAAAATACCCTTTTATATTCTGAACACATTTCTTCATCTCTCCCTTTTAATTCAACAAGCATTTATTCAATACTTAGTATGTACAAATATAGCCTTGGGTGGCATGTGGATTAACAAGTTGGGGAGATACAACATAAACAAAGGATCAGTGAATAATAGGACAAAACAACTGTGTAAGTGATAGACCATACATACTTCTATCAGATGAGGGGTATGTAAAATTGACTACTGAAGGTTTAAGAGAAAATTGCCTAAATAAAGAGAACAGAAAAAGTTTCATTATCGCAGCATGACCTAGGGAGAATTAGAGGTTGAAAGCCTAATGAATGGTAAGGGGATATTAATACTAAATTTAGAGCAGAATTTATGTGATAAGCTTTTTGGATATTTTACGTGCCATCTAAGTGTTTGCAATATATCCTGCAGATCTTTAGGAGAGAATGGCTAAATTCAACATGATATTTAAGAAGATCATTTGAGAACTCCTGAGAGTTAATATTCTTACTATTCAATCAACAATCACCAAGTAGACTATGGTGACTAGGCTATTACCATGCAGCCATTATTAGCAATTCATAAAAATATACAAACCCTGGTTAACGTTTTATACAGACTTCCTTTGTATTGTGAATTTTTTTAAAAAAAAAATCCCTATTTCTCGCCTCAGTAAGCATAAAGGAGGTTAGCAGAGAAGAAAACCCACAACTTAGTGATCTATAATTTTATAGCAAAATAAAAGAACTAGGCTCGGTGCCCGGAACTCAGTGAGTAGGGCACTAGCCACATACACCGAGGCTGGCGCGTTCAAGCCCGGCCTGGACCTGCTAAACAACAATGACAACTGCAACAAAAAATAGCCAGGCGTTGTGGCAGGTGCCTATAGTCCCAGCAACTCAGAAGGCTGAGGCAAGAGAATTGCTTAACCAGTGGTTCTCCTAATGCCGCGACCCTTTAATATAGTTCCTCATGTTGTGGTGACCCCCAACCATAAAATTATTTTCATTGCTACTTCATAACTGTAATTTTGCTACTGTTATGAATTGTAATGTAAGTATCTGATATGCAGGAGACCTCTCCAAAGGGGTCATGACCCACAGGTTGAGAACCACTGGTTAAGCCCAAGAGTTTGAGGTTGCTATGAGCTGTGATGCCATAGCACTCTACCAAGGGCAACATAGTGACACTCTGTCTCAGAAAGATAAGTAAATAAAAGAACTAAATAAGATTAATTCTTATTACCTTGTTGTTATTCAATTATTAGAATTACTATCTCCATTATATTAACATAATTTTAAAAATGAATTAGGGTTCAGTGCCTATAGCTCAAGTGGCTGAGGCACCAACCACATACACCTGATGGGTTTGAATCCAACCCGGGCCTGTGAGACAACAGTGACAACTGCAACCAAATAATAGCCGGGTGTTGTGGCAGGTGCCTATAGTCCCAGCAACTTGGAAGGCTGAGGCAAGAGAATCGCTTAAGCCCAAGAGTTGGAGGTTGCTGTGAGCTATGATGCCATGGCACTCTACCCAGGGTGACAGCTTGAGGCTCTGTCTCAAAAAAAAAAAAAAAAAATGAATTAGGTAAAAATATTTAAAGTCAGTTTCTTATATAATTAGGTATCACTTTTTTATTCAACTCAGCCATCTCTATCTTTTAATTAGAGTGATTAGTCCATTTACATTTTGATGTGGCTAGTGATACAGTTGGATTTAAATTTCTCATGTTTAACTGAATATTCTTAATCATTTTATCTCCTCTGCTGACTTGTTAGCTATATGTATGTAACTGTTTTGTTAGTTTAGTGGTTACTGTAGACTTTATAGTATGTATTTTTCACTTACTACAGTCTGTCTTCAAGTGATATCGTATCAATTCATGTATCATATAAGAAATATACTCACAACAGTATATTTCTATTTCTTCCCTCCCGTCCTGTTGTCAAGAATACTATGTCTACATATTTTATATTTCCCCACATTATATTGTTATTATTTTTTCTTTAAAAGGTCAATTGTATTTTTAGAACTTTGAATAAGAAGTTTTTTATCTTTATCCCTGTAGTCTCCGCTTCCAGTTTTCTTCTGTGTAGTTCCAAATTTCCATCTGGTATCATTTTCCTTCTACCTGAAGGTCTTCCTTTAACATTTTGATAGTGAAGTTCTGCTGCAATGGTTCTTCTAGCTTTTGTATGTCTGAAAATGTCTTTGTTTCACCTTCATCTTTGAGTGTTCTTTCTACTGAATACTATGTTGGCAGTTTTAGCTTTCAGTACTTTAAAGGTGTTGCTCCACTGCAGTATTTCTGATCAGATGTCTACTGTAATTTTGTCTTTGTTCCTTTGCACACAAATGATATTCTTCCCTTTGCGGCTGATTTTAAGATTTTTCTTTTAACTGCTGTTTCTAAGCAATTTGGTTATGATACACCTTGGTGTAGTTTTCATCATGGTTCTTGTTCTTGAAGTTCATTGTGCTTCTTGATTCATGGGTATGTAACTTTCATCAACCTTGGGAAAATATGGATCATTATTTGCTGAAATGGTTTTTCTGTTACCCCCCTCCCCGACACTCCAATTGCAGGTATGGTAGGCCACTTGAAATTGTCTCAGAGGTCACTGATTATCTCAGTTCAGGGGTTTTGACGTATGGGATGGGGTTCATTTTTGTCTCTGTATTTTTCATTTTAGATAGTTTCTATTGCTTATAGCCTCGGTCACTAATTTTTTTCTTTTGTGGTATCTAATCTGTTAATTTTATCCAATGTATTTTTCATCTCAGACATTACAATTTAATTATCTAAAAATTATATTTGGATCCTTTTTAATATCTTTCATATATTCAGCACATCATGTCTTTCATACCTGTTCAGTCTTTCCTCCTGCTATTAGAACATTTGTAATACATTTATTATAATAAGTAACTTATCTTGATATCCTTACCTATCAGTTATATCATCTGTATCATTTTGGAGTTGATTCCAATCAGTTGTTTAATTAGAGATCATGTTTTTCTGCCTCTTTGCATGCCTAATAATTTTTTATTGAATGCCAAAATATGAATTTTACTTTGTTTATATTCTTTTTTTTTAAGTTTTGCCTTCCATGTGATATTCTTAACTTTTTATTTTATTTTATTTTGTTTTTTGAGACAGTCTCATTCTGTTGCCCAGGATAGAGTACCATGGCATCATCATAGCTCACAGCAACCTCAAACTCCTGGGCTCAAATGATCTCCTGCCTCAATTTTTTGACTTTTAGTAGAGATAGGGTCTCACTCTTGCTCAGGCTAGTTTCAAACTCCTGAACTCAAGCAATCCACCAGCCTCATCCTCCTAGAATGCTAGGCTTATAGACCTGATCTAACGTGTCTGGCCTATCTTGTTTATAAATGTTCTTTTTTTTTATCGCCCTTGGATAGAGTGCTGTGGCATCATAGCTCACAGCAGCCTCCAACAGTTGGGCTCAAGCAATCCTCTTGCCTCAGTTTTTCTATTTTTAGTAGAGACAGGGCCTTACTTTTTGCTCAGACTGATCTTGAACCCATGAACTCAAGCCATCTACCCTCCTTGGCCTCCCAGAGTGCTAGGATTACAGGTGTCCGGCCTCTTATAGGACAGGTGTCCTGTCCGGCCTCTTATACGTTAAGTATTCTTGAGCTTTGTTCTGGGAAATGGTTAGGTTCCTTGGAAACAGATTGATCCTTTCAGGACTTGCTTTTTTGTTTGTTGGGATTTGTTTGTTGAGTAGTGTTTATTCTATGGCTAATTTTACCGTACTATCAAGGTAAAACTCTTCTAGTATGCTATCTGATACTACATGAATTATGATGTTTTTCTGTCTGGTTGGTGAAATCAGGACCTATTCTCAGCCCTTTGTTGTCTTTGGGAATTATTCCATGTCGTCTTTTCAGGGGATTTGCTCCCCTGTGGCCATAAACTGATCAGTGCTAAGCTATAGACTTGAAGTCCTCTACAGAGCTTCAGAGCTTTTTTTCTGGCCAGCCCTCCTCTGGTGTTCTGCCCTTTGCATTGCAGCCATATTTTCGTAACTCAGGGAGCCTTCCAGGCTCTGCCTGTGTTCCCTGTCCCTGTGCTGCAGTCTGGATATACTCTCCAGGGAATTGCCATAGTAGGGACTTCTGAACTATATCCCAACTCTTAGATGTCACTGTCCTTCGTTGCCTTTGTTCAATGTGCCGAGTGCCTGGGTTTCACAAATTTTTTCTGGTCTGTTAGTTGATTCAAGCAGGAAGATAGTCTGATCAATCCCTGTAACTGAATCTTGACCAAAGTAGAAGTCAACTTATGTGTGTATGTGAGAGAATTACCTTTTTATTAAAAAGGTAAGAATATTCTTATCATATGTAAGAAAATACAGGAAAATATACAACTTGGTGAATTTTTATAAACTGATGAACACACCCAAAAATCCTACCACCCATATCAAGAAACAGAACACCAGAGATTTTCTTTATGTTCTCTTAGACTGTCTCTACCCCCCACAAAGGAAACATGACTGTCCTGACTTCTAACACAGTAAATTGCTAAGCTTTTATTTTTGCTATCCTCCTATTACTTTTCTGTCAGTGAGATTATTTTTCAATGAGATTGTCTTTCACTGAAGAATTTGGTCTTCAGTGGCTCAGTGCCTGTAGCACAGTGGTTACAGCACCAGCCACATACATTGAGGCTGGCAGGTTTGAACCCAGCCCAGACCAGTTAAAACAACAATGACAATAGCAATAAAAAATAGCCAGGTGTTGTGGTGAACACCGGTAGTCCCAGCTACTTGGGAGGCTGAGGCAAGAGAATTGCTTAAGCCCAAGAGTTGGAGGTTGCTGTGAGCTGTGACGCCATGGCACT
>NW_003852417.1:15825501-15834445 GCF_000181295.1 Otolemur garnettii
GGTAGTCCCAGCTACTTGGGAGGCTGAGGCAAGAGAATTGCTTAAGCCCAAGAGTTGGAGGTTGCTGTGAGCTGTGACGCCATGGCACTCTACTGAGGGTGACATAGTAAGACTCTGTCTCAAAAAAAATAAAAATAAAAAAAAGAAAGAATCTGGTCTTTAAGCAACTAGGTGATAATTTGGTCTTATTATTTATCTCTAATAGATAAGTGATCCAGCACTGAGACACACAGGCCTCTACTGCAACCAGCTCTCATCTACTGACCTTCTCAAAACAGAAGCAGATGGAACCCAGGTCAGTAAGAAAATTCTAAGCCCAGAGCTATCACAGGTACTCTAGATATACAGAGAATGTTGTGTAGCATCATTAAGAGCCTGACCTTGGGAGTGAGACCTGGCTGTGAGTCCTGGCTCTACTCTTTCTAGCTATTTATTTTACTGTGAGCTGCTGTATAACCACACAACAAGTTTGTGTGGCTATAGAATTGTCAAGAGGGTTAAATGAGATAAGCTTTCAGAAGATTAACTCAGTGCTTAGACAGCCTAAAAGGATCACAAGAGGTGGCCACTGATTGTTCATTTATAAATAAACATAATACTAAAATTCATCTGTAATCCTAGCACCTCAAAAGATCTCAGTAAATTCAGATTAAAAAAGAGTGCCTTCTATGTGTTCTGCCTCCTTAGAATTATGTGTGGCTACTTTTTTATGTTAACCTAGTTTAGAAATTTTGGAGAGAGGCTTTAATTCACTTTGGTAACTATAAGTTTAGTCTCTTTATAATTTCTTTTTTTAACACGGACATTATGTTACAGATGGAGATGGGAAGAGACATAAAGATATGTTCCTTGCTGTTTAGGTGAACTGTGGGAAGTGAGGAAAGGAAGTTTCCTTGTAGTCCCAGCTACTTGGAAGGCTGAGGCAAGAGGATCTCTTGAGCTCAAGAGTTTGAGGTTGCTGTGAGTTATGATGCCATGGTGCTCTACCCAGGGTAACAGAATGAGACTGTGTCTCAAAAAAATTTAAAAAGAAAGGAAGTTTCATTTGTGAAATGCTTATGGTTGTCAGGCCCTGTGCTAGGCACTGTGTGCTTTATCTCACTTATGCCTCACCACTATAACCCCATGAAAGAGGTACAAACTGTTTCGTCTCTGAGCTCCAAGAAGAAAAGCTGAGGTTCAAACCCAGGTCTTTCTAACACCAAAGTCTATGCTGCTTGTGCCATACCACTTAGGGTATGTTGAAAGATAAAACATATAGACATCTATGCACATAAATTGTCATATAACCAAAAAGAAAGCAAGTTACCAAATCTAAGTAGTAAGAATCATAGCATCCAAAGAAAGGAGAAATTGCCAGGATGGTCTGAAGAGCATTTATACAGGAGAAAAGACTGAACTGGGCCTTGAAGGATGGTTGCCAAGGCAAAGCAAAGAAGAAAGGTATGTAGTTTTTGGAGGCTGGTGCAGGAGGTGGGTTTAGAAGTAGAGGGCATTGGAAGTTAGAGGACACAAAGACAAGGAACTAGTAGTATCTTAAATATCTGAGCATTGACTGGGGAACCAAACCCAGTGATATTGTTTATAATAAGCATTCATAGGAATTAAAATTGGTAAAGTAGACTGGGACAAATTTCAGGGACCTTGAATGCTAAACTAAGGGATTTGGATTTACTTCTATAGATGAAGAGTCCTCCCTAAGAGGACAATGATGAGCTTCATCTTGGGATGGGGGAGGTGAAGGAAGGCACACTGGGCTCAGGAGGAGAAAGTTCAGTTAGAAGGCGATGGCCATCGTCTGAGCATTAGAAAATAGAATCTGAATCCTGTGGGAGTCTGGAGAAGGCATTTTGAGATGGGAGAAATGAAGTGTTTTCACTCACCAAGTTTTCAAGTCTCATGTCTACAGAGCAATGTCCTAGGCAGCTCAACAGATAGTTGAAGCAAAACAACCAAATTTTAAAGTTCTGGAGCCTAGGGCAGTATTTAAATCAAGGTAAAATTATGCTGGGAAATCTTCAGAGGTTGGGACTCAGCTCTCACTCCGTTCTTCTCACCTGGCTAACTGAAGCTGCTTTTGTGTTAAACTTTGCTTGTCTAGGCAGGTATGGCAATATATGAAGTTTTTTGAGGTCTGGTGTAAGATACCCCCGCCCCCTTTTAAGTAACTGTTCAAAATGGCTCAAATGTATTTTAGAGTTTGGTTTAGTTTTTTCAATTTTTAAAAAATTTCGACTTAGCACCTGTAGCACAGTGGTTATGGTGCACATACACTGGCCACATACATTGAGGCTGGCAGTTTTGAACCCAGCCAAAGCGCCAGCTAAACAACAATGATAACTGCAACAACAAAAAAAATAGCTGGGCACTGTGGCAGGTGCCTGTAGTCCCAGCTACTTGGGAGGCTGAGGCAAGAGAATCGCTTAAGCCCAAGAGTTTTAGGTTGCTGTGAGCTGTGACACCATGGTACTCTACCAAGCACCGGTGACATAAAAAATAATAATTTCCAACATAGGCATTCTTTTTAAAGAAGCAGAATTTTATCTCTTGTTTGTTTTGTCATGCCTTTCTCAAGAATGTTTTTAAATATTTTTGGACAAAAAATACCTGTGCTCTACCCCAATATTAAAACACTTAATTTTTTTTTTTTGAGACAGAGTCTCACTATGTCACCCTGGGTAGAGTGCTGTGGTGTCAGCAACCTCAAACTCTTGGACTCAAGTGAATCTCTTATCTCAACCTCCCAAGTAGCTGGGACTACAGGCGCCTGCCACAGTGCCTGGCTACTTTTTTTTTTTTTTTTAGAGATGAGGTTTCAGTCTGGCTCAGGCTAATCTGGAACCTGTGAGCTCAGTCAGTCCACCCACCTCAGCCTCCCAGAGTGGTAGGATTATAGGCATGAGTCACTACACCTGGCCTTAAACATGATTTTTTTTTTTTCAAGAGACGAACAGAAAGGGTCTCACTGTGTCACCCAGGCTGAAGTACAGTGGTGTAATCAGAGCTCATTTCAACTTGAACCCTTGGGCTCAAATGATCCCCCTGCCTCCGCTTCCTGAGTAGCTGGTACTACAGGCACATACCACCATGCCCACCTAATTTTTTTTAATAGGTATGAGGTATTGGTGTTACCCAGGCTGGTCATGAATGCTTGGCCTCAAGTGATTCTCCCACCTTTACCTCCCAAAGTGCTAGGATTATAGGTGTGAATCACTGCACCTGGCCTGAAATTTTATATTTTGGTATTTTTAAAATAAATCAGTTCGTCAGAAGTACTATAGTTTGTGCTTATGTGAAGTTTCAGTAGCATAGTCTTCTTCCTGTTATAACCTGTGTTGGAATCTGTATTTGCACCAGTGTTTTTATGTTTCCCAAACAGAAGCTGAGGATGAGTTAGATAGAAATACAGAGACAGACATATGGAAAAGGAGAAGAAAAGGAAAAGGAGAGGAGGACTAGGGGGCTAGCTGTACTGGGGAGCTGCAGTGGGGCAGAAGCAAGACAAAGAAGAGAGGAGGAAGAAAACACAGAGAAGTGGGTAGACAGCTGGTGGGGGGTTGTTGACCAAAGGAGAAAGGAAGGTTCAGTGATGCTCTGGAAGCAGAAGAGACAGAATGAAAAATTATAGAGCACAGAAGGGGGGGAGGGCACAAGCTGAAGAATAGGCACAGCCCGCATTGGTGAGTTTTATATACACAAGAAAGAGCCCAAAGAAGACAATAACAAATAGGAGCTTTATAGGGGGGCAAGAAACAAAATTTGGGAAACTAGAGAAAGAGAAGAGTGAGAACAGTGCTGACCTACCTAGAGACTTAACTCATCAGGCACAGAAAAAGTTCAATTTGGGCTGTCTGCCTTCTCTGAGAGGGAGTAAAGTAGAGATGTAAATTGATTAAGGCAGTAAGAGCCCAGGGGCTAGAATGAGAAAGAAATTTGATGGTCAAGACGTTTGACATTTGGCTAACGAGGGTTGATGGAAAGCAACTTCTATTTGATTAGATAGAAAAGTTCTCATAAAAGCTGAGATTGGCATGAATCAGTGATAAATGACCAAAAATTCATCATTAATTTAAAATACTTTATGAACTGTTAAACATAAGGCACATGTTTGCCAAAAGTTTGAGATTTAATTAGACATATTTCAATGCCTTAGGAGGCATCACCATTCCTGGTCTATAGCATTTACAGTGTGGTATTGGTCTTACTCAGTTCTACAACTTTTTAATAAGTCTTATTGGTAAAGACTAACTTCTGGCTTTGTTTTCCCAAGAGAATATGCTAGAACTATGCAATTTTAGACATTTTTAAAGAATAAGTATATTATTACTGGAAATAATTTTTAAAAAGGGAAAATTCACACTGTTCTCAGCTAGTAGATTTATTGTTTTAGCTCATGTGTTTAAACAGATTGTCTATCAGGAAAAAAGTCAAATATCAAATTGTTCTACCGATATTTTGCTGTAATTCTAAAGCCAATATGTGAAGAAGCTATTCAGTAATATATTTAGATATTACACAAATCTTTTGGACATTAACCTTAGATGCTGATGTCCATTATTGAGTTGTGGTGGTTTATTTTGCTAATACTGGGTTAAAGCCCTTAATTTTTCGGTGACATTGTAAAGATTTTTTTATCCTCCTGAAGTCATCCATAGAATTGTTTTAAGCTAGTTTTCCAAATAATATGTATTTTTTAAAACCCACCACTGGATACCCAGACTCCTAAAACTGGGCTTTTCCCAATCTTGGCAATATTAGCGATGATGCTTACCTGCAGTATTGATGGCAACCCTATAGGAGGCGTGACCATTCCAATTTTGATTTTATTTTTAAAGTGTGAACTTTCCAGAACCCTGAGCAAAATGAGTGCAGCGATTTTCTTTTTGTAGGACAAGAAGACAGAAGAGTTCTTCTCTGTGGTGACTACAGACTAGAGGAATGCTCTAGTGAGTTTCCACTTCAAGTAGTACCCACTCATAAGCCGGGGGGGCAGACCCTTCTGTCTAAACACATCTTTTATTTGTGTTCCAGCAGGTGCAACAGGTTCAGGTGTTTGCTGACGTCCAGTGTACAGTGAATCTGGTAGGCGGGGACCCTTACCTGAACCAGCCTGGTCCACTGGGAACTCAAAAACCCACGTCAGGACCACAGACCCCCCAGGCCCAGCAGAAGAGCCTCCTTCAGCAGCTACTGACTGAATAACCACTTTTAAAGGAATGTGAAATTTAAATAATAGACATACAGAGATATACAAATATATTATATATTTTTCTGAGATTTTTGATATCTCAATCTGCAGCCATTCTTCAGGTCGTAGCATTTGGAGCAAAAAAAAAAAAAATTTTAAAAAAAGTTCATTTTTGTTGGGAGATTGAAAGATGTTTTTGTTTCTTTCTTTGTAAAAGCCTTGGATATTGAAAAAAATTACAAGGCAGAACAGTTGGACAATCTATTTCTTGAGCCAAATTTAATTATTCTTATTTTTATAATCAGTCATTGGCTTCTTATCTGGATGAAGGCTTCTGGAGGAGAACCAAAAGGACAAGTTTCCAGAGGAAGATGAAGCTCCGCCTCTGCCGCTCAGTCCCAGCCCTGCCCAGGAAGGAGGGCATGTGGGGCTTTGCCTGTGCCTGGCCACCAAAGGCTGTCATGTTTCTCGAAATCAACAGCCCTTCCCTCTCCCGCCCCCAGGCGACTCGTGTGTACAATCAGCTTCTTCTAGCAACTCTGTATCTGTTGGCTTCAAGAGAATATTTTGCCTCCACATATGTACCCCTTCTCCTTTTTTTAAAGATGGATTTAAACCAAGATGCCTCCAGGAAAGAGGATGGAATGAGTATATTCACAGAGGAATCCAAAAAATACAATTTGGGGGAAAATGCAATAATTTTTGATGAGATGGGTGAAGGACAAGAAGAGATTTCCGTCAATTATTGTAGATATAATTTTCTGATTAAATCTAGGGAGAAAAAAAGCAGCCTGTTCTTTCTGCTTTTATTATATTAACAGCTGAGGTAGCTAAAGTTATTTAAAATAAAATTAAATTTATGATACAAGTAGCTTATTTTTCCCTTTAAATCTGTCTGTAAATGCATTTGATTTCTTGTAGAAATTGATTTCTTTCTGTTTAATTTTATGCTTTTATTATACTCTTGATTTTTCTAAATTTGTGCGTGAAATATAACATTGATTGAATTGCAGTTCCATTTGGCTAGTACTATTTTGTTATTTTAATAACTGTGACACGAAGTATGGATTTATTTTGGGTTCAAATCGAAATGCCCCTAACAGAAAGAGCTGTTCCAGAAAGAGCTGAGCTAGAGCGTACTGCTCTAGAGTGTCCCTGGGATCATCTGATCAGAAGTACACAGGCTACTTGTACAGAGAAAAATTAGTACTCAAAATCTTCTTTTTTTTCGATTGACTTTGGGAATTTGAATTTTCTTCAGTACAAATATAAATTTCTGTACCCTGCTCTGAGGCTAATTGGTACCTTTATTTTCCCTTTGTGTCTTGTCATCCTGCCGCATCCCATCTCATCCTGGCCTCTGAGTCAAGGACCCAGTGAACTGACTTTCTAGTTCTAGAAGTTCCACTGCAAGGCCAGGAAATCTTGAGAAAGGTGTTGTGGAAGAAGCAAAGGTAGACGCTCGTCACTCACCTTCCTCTGCATCCCTGGGCCTGTGGAGCATGACAGTGTCCTACGTTCTACACCAGCTACCTCTGCTTCCGTGGCAGAGAAGAGGCCATAAGAAATATCAGTGGAAGAGGAGCGTGGACTCAGACTTCAAGGAAGAAGCCATTTTCCCAGGTCCTTCCTTCTGCATCTCACCACCCCTAGTTAACAGATAACTTCATTGAACAGCATCTATTCAGAAACTATACTGAATAAAAAGATTGGTGGAAGGGCTCATGTGGGTAGCAACTATGAAACAGAAATAGGACACTCAGTTACAAACATTATTTCTTTTAGTTTTTCAGAAAATGCATCCCTGAATTCATTCATTTCCAGCTTGAAAGCCCAGCCATATTCTAGTCCCTACCAAACTGCTCTAGAAGGTCATTTCCATTTTGTTCGTGATACTTAAACGTGCAGACTTCAGGAAGTTCACCTTTAACTTCAGCATTCCAGATGAAGTTTCCTGACTCAGTGCTTTTGCATAAGGAACTAGAAAAGGAAGTGGTAAGGAAAATTGGAGATGCTAACATCCTCCCCCATCCCAACTGCACCTTAAGATATGCATGTCACCTTCAAGGTTTTATAATTGCACTGTTTGTTTTATGTATGTACAGATTAAAATTATTGCTACATTTGAAGAAAATAAAATTGCTTGCTTCTATGTAATTCCTGTCATTCCACAGGAAGTTTACTTTTCCAGCTACTGAATAGAATTTGTTTAACAACCTCCTGGGTTGCCTCTTCATTTACAGGGAAGAGATGATAACCTGCAGAAATTGCCAAAGCCCCAAATGACTAACGGGTAATTGAAGGATGATAAAAGAAAGGATTCCTGAAGTCAAAGATGCTGGAAGTCACCCTAATATGAGTCAGCCTATTAAAATTTGAGAAGGTCAAAGCAAAATCATGACAGTGGGCCTTGAGGAAAATCTAACTTTGACCATTTGTGTGATGATTAAACACTCTTAACCTGCTGTTTCATGACTCTGGCGCTCTGGTTCAGGCAGCACTGTATGGCCACAAGATACCACATGTCTCTTGATGATTGGTTTTTGTAATGTAGCAATATTTGTAGTTACAGGTGTTGAGTCTTAACTTGAGAAGACTCTCAGTGTGACAATGCATTATAGAAATTAGACCTTGTTTCTTGTGTTTTTAAGGCAGCCTAAATCCAACAATACTTGACTAAGTAGGGCCAGGGTAAGAGGAGTAACCAAGTAGGATTCCTGAGGGCAGGGGAGGATGTATTCCCTTCTCCACACACACACACACACACACACACACACACACACACATAAATAGGCACAGATGTGGTAGCTGTTGTCTGAAATCATATTTATAGAGGAACAGAACCTTTTGTTCACAATTAGGATTAGGTAAAAATGGTGCTGCTTTTAGAGACTGAACATTGATTTAAAGTTATCCTGGGATAGAGATGGGGAAAAACAAATAAAAACAATTGAGGGGCTTGGCTCCCGTAGCTCAGTGATTAGGGTGCTGCCATATACACTGGGGCTGGCAGGTTTGAACCTGGCTTGGGCCTGCTAAACAACAATGACAACTGCAACAAAAGAATAGCTGGGCATTGTTGTGGGCGCCTGTAGTCCTACCTACTTAGGAGGCTGAGGCGAAAAATCAAGAGTAGTCCCAGCTACTTGTGAGGCTGAGGCAAGAGAATCGCTTAAACCCAAGAGTTGGAGGTTGCTGTGAGCTGTGACGCCATAGCACTCTACCAAGGATGACATAATGAGACTGTCATTTTTTTTTTTTTCGAGAAAAAAGTGAGGTTGGAATAAAGGGACTTCACATCCTTTATGATTTTGTCTAAGGAAGGTTCCATTCCTAAGGAAGATCTTAGAAATGGTTTCCTAGGGCTTGACAAAGGAAAATAAAGGATAGTTTCTGCTTACAAAGGCAAGCGTGCCAATTTCTTGTTGACATTAACTGCTCTTCCCAGAAGAGCAGATCCACCTGAATGAGGTGAATAATTCAGACCAAGCTTGATTCCGGATTCCTGTTCCTCTGAAGAGCTTGATGATTTAAGAATTTAATAATATAGGCTTTAATAATTAAGCCTGTAAATTCTTTTTATTGGAGGAAACTGCCAAATGAAGCGTTCCTCCATCCAGAACATTTTTTCTTTATATATTGTCATTGCCCCACTAACTTTTGTTTGTTTGTTTTTTGGAGACAGAGCCTCAAGCTATCACCCTGGGTAGAGTGCTATAGTGTCACAGCTCAAAGCAACCTCAAACTCCTGGGCTT
>NW_003852417.1:15834845-15841058 GCF_000181295.1 Otolemur garnettii
CCCTAGCCACTGAGCTACAAGTACTGAGCCCATAACTTTTTTTTTTCCATTTTGAGACAGAGTCTCCTCTGTTGTGCTGGCTATAGTGCAGTGGTATCATCATAGCTTGTTGCAGCCTCAAACTCCTGGCGTCAAGGGATCCTCTTGCCTAAGCCTCATATAACTGGGTATACAGGTGCACACCACCATGCCCAGCTAATTTAATTTTTCAGTTTTTAATAGAGATGGGGGTCTCACTCTTGCTTGAACTCCTGAGCTCAAGTGAACATGCCCCCCCTCCCCACCCCTCTCCTTCCCCCATCTCGGCCTCCCAGAGTGCCAGGATTGCAGGTGTGAGTCATTGTGCCTGGCCCCCCAGGACTCTTAAGATCAAAAAAACCCAAAAAGCTCTGGCCTCATTCAACACATTTTATTGTCTTTATCCAGGGCACTAGGGATATGAAATAATGAGGCAGAAATGGACAAAAGAACTTAAAACTGCTTTGTGAGACAGATACGGTTTAGAGGGGCAAGGCAGGCTCAGCTTGAGAGAGACAGCATCTGAAGTGAGCTGGGGGGGCGGGGGCAATAAGTAGCTCAGTGAAGAGCAGAATGAGAGGAATTCTGAGGAGCAGCTCATGGGCAGGCCTGGAGACAGAAAGGAGCCCCAGAGAGCTGATTGTTTAAATTGTTAACCAGTGTTCCAAAGCTCTCATAAACACATTATTAGAATTATGTCAGCTGGTGGCTGGAAAATAATTTAATCAGCCTTTGGTTCCAGGAGGCACACACGCTAGACATTGGGATCCTCATTTGGAAATTGTTCCAGCTGATAGCTAAGGTCTCTCTCTATCCAGACAGAATTACAGGCCTCTGTAGCTGGTGGCAATAATAAAAACAGTCAAGCACTGTGGGAGGCCCAAGCGGGTGGATCACTCAAGCTCAGGAGTTGGAGACCAGCCTGAGTAAGAGTGAGACCCCACTTTCTAAAAATAGAAAAACTAGCTGGGTGTGGTGGCTGACATCTGTAGTTCCAGGTACTTGGGAGGCTGAGGCAAGAGGATTGCTTGAGACCAGAAGTTTAAGGTTGCTTTGAACTATGATGCCATGGCACTCTACCCAGGGCAACAGAGTTGACTCAAAAAAAAAAAAAAAAGAAAGAAAGAAAGAAAATAAATTGTACTATAACAATGTCTAAAGTGCTTTTAGGGGTGGCACCTGTGGCTCAGTGAGTAGGGCGCTGGGCTCATATACCAAGGGTGGTGGATTCAAACCCAGCCCCGGCCAAACTTCAACAAAGAGCCGCACATTGTGGCAGGCGCCTGTAGTCCCAGCTACTCGGGAGGCTGAGGCAAGAGAATCACCTTAAGCCCAGGAGTTGGAGGTTGCTGTGAGCTGTAATGTCACAGCACTCTACCAAGGGCAAGAAAGTGAGACTCTGTCTCTAAAAAAAAATAATAAAGTGGTTTTAGGTACATAATCTCATTTAATCCTCTGGAGCCCTTCAGAGAGTTGCTGTACAGAGAAAAACAGCTGTAAAAAGTTATGACACAAAGACTACCATTTTATCAGGGGAATTGGGGGGTTGAAATGAACTCTTGTAATTCTGAATTCTGGATTCTTTATCCTGGACTATATGGTTTAGGATGGATTCTGAGTCTACAGACTTTAATGTCATTGTGTGACCTCAGGCAATGCTTTTCTCTGTGAAATAACATAAAAACAGACTTTGAAAAGAGAGGCAAGAACTCCAGGGAACCCACCTCTGGAAGCAAAGCTTGCCTACCCTTTGGTTTTGTGGGGTTTTTTGGCCAGGGCTGGGTTTGAACCCGCCACCTCTGGCATATGGGGCCAGCACCCTACCCCTTTGAGCCACAGGTACCACCTAAGCTTGCCTACCCTTGAACGGCCTCAGCTAGTTGGAGGTTGCCTTGGGCATGTGGTCAGCAGGGTGTCCCACTGCAGTTTGGGAGTATTCTGGTCCTGCATATCTAAACGGGTAAAGGGGGAGCTCCATGGAACCCTGCCTTAGCTTAAAAGAATTTTGGAAAATATAGGTTCCTTCTGGGGCAGGTGTAAGAATGGATGATTAGAGGGCCCTTTATTGTGAGCCAGAGGAATGGTAGGACTCTACAGTTGCTCCTGGGATATTAGGTTTCTTGGATCAGACCTTGAAAGCACTCACTATTCCCTGATTATTGACCCATCTGAACACAAAGAATCCTTCCCTTATGCTGTGGAGTTTGGCTCTGGTCTAATCATTGGTACTCATCTCAGAACTTTGGTAGTTTGTATTAACACAGCCAACAAAAGTAAGCAGTGGCCACAGGTATCCACAGAAACCTGAGACATTGGCTTGAGAAAAGAATTATAATGTAAAAAGGAATAACTTAGTGTTCCATCAAATTGTCCTCCCATTTTAGTGCCCAGGGTTCTAAGATAAAGCAAAAACCGTAGTCCATGGTTACAGTATTTGTTCTGTTTTTGATGCTGCAACAGCGCAAACACTGTGATAAGCAGTGTGGAAAGCACAGAGATCCTTGGCTGAAGCTGCTGCTTTCCTAACCCCATTAGCTAAGAGAGATTTCTTTATTTCTACTCCACCAGGCAGTGTATTAATAATTATTCCTATTTGTACAGCACTTTCACATACATTTGATCTGCAAAACTATAAACAGTTGCAGCAGGGCATTTTACAGCTGGTGAAGCTGAAGCTCAGATTTGTGGTCAGGTGGTTAGGAAGTGCTGGACCCCAGAGATAAAAGCACCATTAGACAATGACACATAGACTTGGGGAATCCTGATGAGTTCAGAGTTACTCTGTGGAACTCAAGCTCCTTAGATGCTTATAGTGGTTTCCACTTTGAAAATAAAGTTGAGCTCTAATTTTGAGTTTGTTGAAGTATACGTGTCTTAAATTTGTGTGAGGATTTTTCACACAGGCCCCTATATTATCCTTGAAGAGTTTCATCTTTTCCCTTGAACTCAGTACCACCTGCATCTTAAGTCCACTCTTCCTGCCAGGATCTCATGGTACAGTCCTAAATTACCAACTGGTAAACATGACTACATAGATCCCACACTCCCAGCACTTCAAACTTAAGTCCCAAACCAAATAACTTATTCCCCACAAATATGTTCCTATGTCTCTTACCTGAACTGATTCCATCATCATTCCAATAGTGGTCATTTTCAAAAACTTGCTCCCACTCATCTCACCAAATTACAAGAAGTTAGCCTTTGGAGTGCCTCATGGCCACCCTCTTCCTACCATATGAGTCACTGACCCAACTCAGGACTTAATTATCTTTCTTTGGATGATGATGATAACCACTTTCATGCCTCCTGCATGCATCCTTCACACAAGCATCAGAGAAATCTTTCTAAACAGCTTCAGAATCTATTAGTGACTGCTTTTTACCTAAAGCTGATCCAAAATCAACTTGCCTTTTGAGCTTCATTACCCTCTACCCTCTGTAAACAAAATGATCCTGCCACACGGATCTATTCTTTAATCTTAAATTTATTGTATTCCCTTCTATTGTAAACTCAGGCTCTTTCCTCAGCCTACAGTGCTCTCCTCTTCTACCACCCATCGGGATTCCAATTCATACACCCTTTCCTAGAAGCCCTCCCTGGTCCCATTTTGGTGGCTTTTCCTTTTATCCTTACTGTGTGACTACAGTGTTTTGGGGCCTCCGTTGGCAGGTGGTTACACGTGTGTATATCTGCATCTTTTTTTGTTTTGCAGTTTTTGGCCAGGGCTGGGTTTGAACCCATCACCTCCGGTATATGGGGCCGGCGCCCTACTCCTTTGAGCCACAGGTGCCACCCTACATCTTTGTCTTTTTTCCACTAATCTGTAGGCCTCTTTTCTAAAGAAAAGGTGCACATCCTATTTCTTCCCCCCTCAAAGCCGCCTACATAATAAACTTTTTTTTTTTTTGAGACAGTCTCACTATGTTGCCCTGGGTGGAGTGCTGGGGTGTCACAGCTCATAGCAACCTCAAACTCTTGGGCTTAAGCAATTCTCTTGCCTCAGCCTCCCAAGAAGCTGGGACTACAGGTGCCTGCCACAACGCCTGGCTATTTTTTTGTTGTAGGTCGTTGTTTAGCAGGCCCAGGCCGGGTTCGAACCTGTCAGCCCCAGTGTATGTGGCTGACGCCCTAACCACTGAGCTACAAGCGCCAAGCCTACATAATAAACTCTTAAATCCTGATTGAAGAAATAGACTCAGAGACAGCATTTTAAGTAAGGGAAAACTGCTGATGGACAGATCTGGCAACGAATTGTCTCCCCAGAGTCTGGGTTTTTGAGCTAATGGAAGGTTGCAGACATGTCTAAGAGTTCAAGACAGGGTCATGATTTTATCTTGATGATTGTTCCCTTTTTTCATGAAATGTGAATAAATGCATGTCCTTTTCACTAGACGTTTTTGAAAATCTTACACTCTGGGAGCCTCCACTGACATTAGCAGCTACCTTTAATACTCATAAAGTTCACAGCTTTGTATTTATAGATACATGCTTCTCTTAAAAACCCTTTCCACTTCACAGATCTACTTCCTCACTGAAAATCAGCTGATTGGGTTGACAGTCATCTTAACTGAGAAAATAGAAAAGGCAGATCAGGAAAGTCAGTCACTTCCAGTCTTCCCTCCCAAAATGTATATATAGCATGCTACGCTCTTCTTTACCTACGATATAATGCTGAGACATGATTCATGTTAAATTAAGTGAGAATAAGATGGCTTCTTATGAAATTTCTTTTTATTTATTTCAGAATGTTATAGGCGTACAAATGTTTTGGTTACATGAATTAATTTTGTACAGTTTGAGTCATGGTTATAATTGTGTCTATCCCCCAGAGTGTGTATTAGGTGTGAATTTACCCACCCTCTTCTACCCACTTCCACCTGTTTTTTTATTTTTTTGGCAGTTTTTTTTGGGGGGGGCAGGGCTGGGTTTAAACCCGCCACCTCTGGCATATGGGACCGGTGCCCTATTCCTTTGAGCCACAGGCGCTGCCCCCTCTTCCACCTGTTTGATTTTCATTGAATTTTACTATCATATGTACACATATGTATTGCTTATTTAGTTCCATGTTAGAAAGGAGCACATGTGGAGTGTATTTTTCCATTCTTGTGATACTTTTTTTTTTGGAGACAGAGTCTCACTTCGTCACACTTGGTAGAGTGCTGTGGTGTCATAGCTCACCTCAAACTCTTGGGCTCAAGTGATTCTTTTGCTTCAGCCTACCAAGTAGTTGGGACTATAGGTGCCCTCCACAACGCCCAGTTATTTTTAGAGATGAGGTCTTGCTCTGGCTCAGGTTGGTATCAAACCTATGAGCTCCGGCAATCCACCCACCTCAGCCTCCCAGAGTGCTAGGATTACAGGTGTGAACCACCACACCTAGCCCATTCTTGTGGTACTTAAGTGGAAGATGGTCTCTAATTCCATCCAGGTTGTTAGAAAAGGTATGAGTTCATCATTTTTTTATTTTTTTGAGACGGCATCTCAAGCTGTCACCCTGGGCAGAGTGCCATGGTATCACAGCTCACAGCAACCTCAAACTCTTGGGCTTAAGTGATTCTCTTACCTCGGCCTCCCAAGTAGCTGGGACTACAGGCACCTGCCACAACCGCCTGCTGTTTTTCAATTGTAGTTGTCATTGTTGCTTAGCAGACCCGGGCTGGGTTCAAACCTGCCACCCTCAGTGTATGTGGCTGGCGACCTTGCTAACTGAGCTATAAGCACCCCTGAGTTCACCATTTTTATGGCTTAATAATACTCCATGGTATACATATGCCATGTATTATTAATCCACTCATGTATTGATGGGCACTTGGACTGTTTCCATATCTTTGCGATTGTGAATTGTGTCACTATAAATATTTGAATGCAAGTGTCTTTTTTATAGAATCTCCAGTCATGGGATTGCTGGATCAAATGGTAGATCTACTTTTGGTTCTTTCAGATGTCTCCTTATAAATTTCCAAAGATGTTGTACTAATTTTTAGTCCCGTTACCAGCGTATAAATGTTCCTTTCTCTCCACATCCATACCAGCATCTGTTATTTTGGGACTCTTGGATAAAAGCTATTTTCACTGGAGTTAGGTGATATCTCCT
The DNA here is from genome assembly GCF_000181295.1 of Otolemur garnettii. NCBI lineage: Eukaryota > Metazoa > Chordata > Mammalia > Primates > Galagidae > Otolemur > Otolemur garnettii. The sequence continues at coordinate 15,840,958 of NW_003852417.1, forward strand.
TGTGGTTTTTTTTTTTTTTTTTTTTTGAGACAGCGCCTCAAGCTGTCCCCCTGGGTAGAGTGCCGTGGCATTACAGCTCACAGCAACCTCCAACTCCTGGG
>NW_003852417.1:15842304-15843890 GCF_000181295.1 Otolemur garnettii
ATCCTCTTGCCTCAGCCTCCCAAGTAGCTGGGACTACAGGCACCCACCACAATGCTCGGCTATTTTTCGGTTATAGTTGTTGTTTGGCGGGCTGGGGCTGGATTTGAACCCACCAGCTCCAGTGTATGTGGATGGCGCCCTAGCCTCTTGAGCTACAGGCACCGAGCTGTTATATATCTAGTATTGATGATGTTAAACATTTTCAGCAAACAGATATTAAATACCTGCTAGTTGCCAGGTACTGTTCCCCACTGGAGCTACATTAATGAAGAAAATAAAAATCCCTGCCCTCATGGGGCTTATGTTCTAATGAAGGCTGCTTGACAAAAAAATAAGCAAAATATATGGCAAGTGCTATGGAGAAAAACTAGGGAAGGAGAGAGAGGGAGTAGTGGAGTGAGTGGTCACAATTTAAAGCAGGAAAGACAGAACAGGCTTTCAGAGAAGGTGACATTTGAGTGACAACTAGAAGGAGATGAACCATGACAATATGGAGGAAAGAGCTTTCTAAGCAGAGGTACAAAGGTTGCAGCAGGAGCAGAGTCAATGAGGACAGTAGGAGTTGAAGTCAAAGAGGCAGTGAGGGCCAAGCTGGTGTAGGGCGTTGTAGATCAAGTGAAAACTTTGACTGACTCAGGTGGAGCGCTATCGAAGGATTTTAAGCAGGAAAGTGATGTTACCTGGGCTTTAAGGGGATTACTCTGGCTTTAGTGTTGAGAATTGTTACAGAGAAGGCAAATGTGAAAGCAAGGAACCTATTATGAGGCTATTGCAATGATCAAGGTGAGAGGTGATAACTTGGATCTGGATGGTGGCAGAAAAAATCATGAGAAGTGGTCAGATTCTGGATAAATTTTGAAGATAGAGACAAGAGATATTTGCTGATGTATCAGATGTGAGTTATGAGAAGAATCAAAAATGGCTGAGCATCCTGACGGATGGAATTGCCATTAACAGAGATAGAAACAGTTTAGTTCATTTTCTCTCGTGGTAAGTTAAAGATTTCTATTAGATATCCAAGTAATCTTAAATCAAAAGTTGGATATATATGGGTCTGGAATGGAGTAACTGGAGTTGATGACAAACTTGAAAGACAGCAGTATATGGTTTTCATTTTTTGTTTTTATGTTATCATTCATTTTATTTTTGAGACAGTCTCACTCTATGCCCTCGGTAGAGAGCCATGGCATCATAGCTCACAGCAACCTCAAACTCTTGGGTTCAACTGATCCTTTTACCTCAGCCTCCCAAGTAGATGGGACTATAGGTTCCCACCACAAGGCCCAGCTAGTTTTTCTATTTTTTAGTAGAGACAGGAGTCTCACTCTTGCTCAGGCTGGTCTTGAACTCCTGAGCTCAAGCAATCCACCCACCTCAGCCTTCCAGAGTGCTAGGATTACAGGCATGAGCCACCATGCCTGGCCTATGGTTTGTTTTTAAGGTCATGAGACTGAAAGATGACTGGGACCCACCCAAGATTCTTCATGAGGCCATCTCTCTCACATTAAATAATTATGCCAAGTAGCCTTTATTCCAGAAACAAAAACTGTTTAATATTTGAAGTCTAGGAGTACGATTTACCACGG
>NW_003852417.1:15844303-15845775 GCF_000181295.1 Otolemur garnettii
TCAACATAAGGAATTAGGCCTACCATACTGATATGTGGTTCATGCCAGGTCTCTGAAAATTGGGCCAACTTGAGATGGTCAATGTAGGGAGGTGATCAACTATGGAGGTTCTACTGTATTTTGTTTCTCACATTTCTCAAGAACCTAAATAAGTGGGTGCCACTTATTTAACACATAAAAAACCCCCACAGCACTTGGTGCTGTGGCTAACGCTTGTAATCCTAGCACTTTGGAAGGTCAAGGTGGGAGGATTGCTTGAGTCTGGGAGTTTGAGGTAGCAGTGACTGCGAGGGTCCCACTGCAGTCTAGCCCTGGTGACAGAGCAAGACCCTGTCTCAAACAAATAAACCAAAAAACTCTTTTGAATGCTCAGCTGTAGGCCAGCTTTCAAAACCTATGAATCTCTGGATCTTAGAGAAGGAGAAGCTGGGGCTGTGCTAAGCTTGACCTCAGAATACAGCTAAAACTTGAGAAGCAATCATGGCTGAGGGAAGAGTTCTTGACCATTTTCCACCCTAACAACTTCCCATCAGTAACAATGGCTTACTATTGCCAACTTCTGAGCCCAGAAGCGAGGAGTGCACACTCCTAGGACGGCATCTCAGAATCTGTGGGGAAGTTGTATGTCAATTGAACAATAAAACAAGCAGTTCTTAATGTGCCCCTGTAGGGGAGACCTCCACAGTCTGCCAGTGCCATGAGAGGCAGTGACCTAGAGTCTGACCTTCAACTTCACAAGTTCAGAAACTAAACTTTTTCAGCTCATCAGTGCTATTTGGGCTCCAGGGTGTTGAGTCACACAACTCACAGTCACAGAGGCTGATTTATAATCCAGAATGTCAATTAACCAATTAAAAGTAGAAGATACAGCTTTCTAGCACTTAAACTACTTGTGACCCCTTTTAATGTCCTCTAATACCACGTTTTCAACCTTTTTTTATTTCACAGCACACTTGAATCTATAAACTTCCGTGGCACTTAAATTACGTTGATCCAAAAAAGAATAAAAAAAGAATATACTTACTGTGCTTTGAACTTCTTTCAAAAATAATTTAATTAATGATTTTTAGAAGTTTTCACAGCACACCTAAGATCCTCTCATGGTACACCAGTGTGCTATGACACACCAGTTGAAAATCAGTACTCTGGTATCTAGATGGCTGGAAAACCAAATTAGTTGCCAACCACAAGGGATTAAAAAAAAAATGCACCAACAAAACACCTAGCTTTCAATCTTACTCCTACCATTAACTTTGATCTTGGTCAAGTCAAAGCCTTTCTGAATTTGTAAACTCTGAGTCAAGGCTGCCTGCATCACAAAGTTGTCAGGATTGATTAGTATGGAAGCATGTTGTTAATTATAAAATGTTTTCCAGTTATAAGAAATCTACCGGCTCGGGGCCTATGGCTCAAGTGGCTAAGGCGCCAGCCACATACACCTAAGGTGGCGGGTTCGAAACCAGCCCGGACCC
>NW_003852417.1:15845975-15847482 GCF_000181295.1 Otolemur garnettii
AGGATACAGCATCTATTGTAGGGCTTCAACACAGTTTTTCCTTTATTGGAGAATACATATGTTGTAGGAAGACAAGGCCCAACGGAGAGAAAGAGCACCCAAACACCATGTTTATAAGAGGAAGGGCTTTATTTCAGCTGCGGGGAGCTTATGGCATAGAAGAATTAGAAATGGCTGCACTCCGTGACTGGTTTAGTCTTTCCCTTTTTATCTCCAGTCAAAAAGTTCCAGCCCACAGGTACCTTTCTCACTGGTCAATGTGTATCAAGCAGGAGCTGCTGTTCCAGCCCCCACAGAACTACAGGATTTCACAGAAGTGGAAATTTCCAAGTTCCAGGAAGTTAAGTCTACAAATTCCAAAGAGCTGAGGTACCATGGAAAGGACCCTGCAGGTGTATCCTTGTGGTCTCCTTGAGAAGACCTGTTCTCCTGGACCCCACTCTCCTCGGGTGTCCTCTCTCACATACTTTTCTGTAACCTTAGTACACATAGCCAGATAGAATGTACTTAGTGCTAGACTCCTGATCATGACTCCTTCCTGGAAGCAGGGTCTATACACTTTCATCATGTGTTGATTCTTAATCACACACATTGTTCAGCTTTTAGGTTTGCTGCCTCTGAGGCCAGGCTATTTCTAGGTAGCACCAGAGTTTCTGATTCAGTTGGTCTGGGGCAGGACCTAAGAATTTATACTTCTAACAAGTACCCAAGGATACTACAGAGCAGACCACACTTTGAGAAGCACTGATCTAGTTCAAATAGTAATGGCCTTAAACTGATAGATACTAAGAAGAAAATCTGTTGCTTCCCTGTGTTAATGGAAAAACTCAAATTCTGTAAGATAATTTAAAGAGGTTTATTCTGAGCCAACAGTGTTCCTGACAGCCCAGAGCACATGTTTTCAAGAGGTGCTGAGAAAACGTGCCCAGAAATTACATGCAAGATCATACGTTAATATGTGGAAGGTGTACCTTGGTTTGGCCTGAAAAGATAGGACATCTCAAACTGCAGTGGGATGGGAGGGGGGGCTTACAGATTATAGGTGGGTTTAATGATTCTTTGATTTGTAAATTGGTTAAAAAAACTACCAGTTTTGCCTAAAGGCTAATGTTTTAAGGATGTCTTTCAATGAAAAACGTGCTTACAGAAATTTGCCAAAATTCAACACCATGGTTTATTTAACCTTTGTCTTGGATGGCCTTAGGCCTGTTAACAATTTAGTCTCTCTCTCTCTTTTTTTTTTCTATTTTGTTTTTTTTTTTTTTTTAAATTGGGGATTCATTAAGGGTACAAGAAACTGGCTCGGGGCCTGTGGCTCAAGCGGCTAAGGCACTAGCCACGTACACCTGAGCTGGCGGGTTCGAATCCAGCCCAGGCCCACCAAACAACAATGACAGCTGCAACCAAAAAATAGCCGGGCCTTGTGGCGGGCGCCTGTAAGTCCCAGCTACTTGGGAGGCTGAGGCAAGAGACTCGCTTGAGCCCAGGAGTTGGAGGTTGCTGTGAA
>NW_003852417.1:15848102-15849475 GCF_000181295.1 Otolemur garnettii
TTTTTTTTTTTTTAAACAATTTAGTCTCTTATTGTTAGAAGGAATAACTCCAACAGAAGGAGGACATGACTTGTGTCTGATCTCTCTTCTCCTCATGGCTGGCAATTTAGCTTTAAGATTTTCCTAGGGAACCTTTGCCAAGAAGGTAGTCTAGTCAGTCAGCTTGGGGCCTGAAGATTTTATCTTATAATAGTTAGGTCACATCTGCTACTGTCTTGCTCTTCCTTAGGGTCAGCATGGGAGTACCTGGCCTTTCTCCACTTGGGTTGGAGTTTGTGCAGTCGATGCTCAAGACTGTGCTTTAGGGATTTGCCTGAGTTGCTGTCTCCCAGCTAGCTATGAAGACACTCATTTCTGTCTGGCTTTATGACTATGTCGTACTGAAGAATTTAGAATTTTAAAATGTTTTAAAGATGCAGTGTCATTTAGGAACATTTTCTTAATTGGCTTGAATGGAACTATCAGGGAATTTTTGCTTGGTGATTCTTGAATAGCACCACTCCCTAACAGACAGCTGGCTGACTTGACTGAAAACTCTTGAGGGCAAATCTGTGGGCTGTGCTTTCTGCATCTGTCTCTGTGTAGGTTTTAGCAGAAAGGCCAGGCACTGTTCTAAGTATGTATGTGTACATACTGACACATTTAATCCACATAGTATTACCAAAAGTTTAGCACTTATCACCAAAGCTGCACCAGAGGAATGAGGCCAAGTGGTTTGAGAAGGAAGAGAAGTGTATTATTAATTTGCCAAAATGAGGAGGCTAGCAGACTCCCATTTCAAAGTATCCATCTGCCTTCTGCACAGCACAAAGTTTTTAAAGGCTTTGATTAATCCCATAATCCCATTTGGGGCTAAGACAATCTCAGGGCCTCTGTCTGCATTCATCCCATCTTCAGCTAAGATAAACCTCGTGACCCCTGTCCAGACAGCTCAGACAATTCCCTTGCACTAACTCCTGTGACACAAATAACAAGACATTCCCCTGTTCCTCAGGGATGCAGGTTTCAGTTTCCAAAAAAGATTTGGGGAAACAGAAGATATTTTTGCCATTTTTTCCTCTGTAACAATACCACTACTGTGAATCCCCAACAGGTTCAGGGAAGTAGAGAGACTTTCACAAGTTCACAGAACTTGAGAGTATGAGTCAGATCTGGACTCAGGCAGTTTGACATGAAGTCTAAGCTCCTAACCACTGTGTTAAGCCATCTACTATGTAGTACAGTGCTTAGTAAGTTTTTGAAAGACTATGTGCCTTGTACTCTGTAGGAAAAACAATTGGTATGGCCACCATCCACTTTCTGCCTCCCCTAATTTGTAAACTTATGCACTTTTTATCTTCTCCCACTGCTTTTTCCCCATTCTTTTTTTTTTT
>NW_003852417.1:15850109-15851823 GCF_000181295.1 Otolemur garnettii
TTTTTGTTGTTGCAGTTGTCATTGTTTAGCAAGCCCTGGCCAGGTTTGAAACCATCAGCCTCAGTACATGTGGCTGGCATTCTTAACCACTGAGCTACAGGCACCAAGTCAGTTATTCTATTTGGTAACTTTAATCTCTCCTCTTTTTACCATCCTTCTTACCTTTCAACTTGCTCAAGCATCTAAGAAAATTCCCCCTGCGACCCAGCACTCACCTTTTGGCCCACATTCAATCAGTATCCTCTCCTCCATTTTTGGCTTCTTTAAGAAATACTCTTCACTTCTTTACCTTCCCTCCTATTCGCATTTCATAGACTAAAATCTGATTTCCACCCTCACTATGCTAAACTTCCACCTCAGTTCTCCTATACATTCCTGGTTGCTAAATGTTTTCAGTTCTCATTTACTGAAATTCCGTCTCACTTGATTGCTCTCTGCCCCTTTAAACTCTTCATTCACTTGCCTTCCTGGGTTTGGTTCTGCCTTCACACTCCACTGATCCTCCCTGGGAAGGCTCCATCCACTCTCCTAGATTCAGGTCAACATCCTTTATAAAGGAAAATCTTAATATCTTAGTGGAATGGTGTCTAAGGAGTGTGAGAATATCCCTATCACCTTGTACATTTCTCTCCACCCTGACTGTCTTCCCACTAGATTCTTAGCTACCTGAGGGCAAAAACTGTTTTACTCATCTTGGTATCTTCAGCTGTTAGTACCACCTGCCCCAGTACAAAAGTAACAGCTGTCTTTTAAACAAATTACCCTTTATAAACTTTGCTTCACAGATGTTCAAGCAACTTCTGTAGATGTGTCCAAATGTTTATATAAATGTTTAAAACATTGTACAGAGTATTACAGACATTCAGAGAAGGGAAATAGCTTATTTGGGTAAGAATTTATAAAGATGATACCACTTGCGATGGAAACAGTTTAAGTTCAGAGGCAGGAAAGGAAGGGGAAGAGTACTAACACTCAGCTCCCGGGCCAGAGAATAGAGGATAGCTACTGGAGCCACTTTGTCAAAACATCAAGTTTGGATAAGGTAATGGAAGATTCAACTAAAAAGATAAGTAGGAATGGGCCAGAAAGCTCACACCTGTAATCCAGCACTCTAGGAGGCCAAGGTGGGAGAATCACTGGAATTCGCCAGGAATTAGAGACCAGTGTTAAAAAATAAAAAATTACATGTGTGTGGTAGCACACACCTGTAGATACAGCTATTTGGGAGGCTGATATGGGAGGATCGCCTGAGCCCAGGAGTTTGAAGCTGCAGTGAGCTAAGATTATGTCACTGCATTATAGTTGGATGATACAGCAAGACTTTCTTCCAAAAAACCAAACCAAATCAAACCATGGAAATGTAAATGGGAGGGCCTGAAAGCTAAGTTGAGGCATGTAGGTATTATTCCATGAAGGAGCAGTCCATTCTGAATAGGATGCTCAGTGATAGCAGTATTTACATAAATCTGGTAACAGAGTGCTGGATTAGAACCAGGATGCACTGGAGGCAAGTGAACCACAGGATGCTCCAGTGAGCAAGATAACAGCCTGCTCTAGGTAGCAGCCCTGAAACAACAAGAAAATAATTGCAATACTTGACAAATTCCACCAAATCTAGTCAACATGTATGTACACACAGATTAAAATACAGTCAGTTGGGCAGTGCCTTTGGTTCAGTAAGTAGGGCGCCAGCCCCATATATGGAGGGTGGCGG
>NW_003852417.1:15852454-15854892 GCF_000181295.1 Otolemur garnettii
GCACTCTACCCAGGGCGACAGCTTTAGGCTCTGTCTCCAAAAAAAAAAAAAAAAAAAAGGAAGGGATTTTCTTTGACCGCCCCCATACCAGGATCTAAACCAAATCTTCTATTTGAGCAATGACCTGTAGAAAATGTCACTGCTCACCCACTTTCCCCATTTGAATTTATGAATGAGAGGAAGTACTACTAATGACAACTTTAATATGAACATGTGTTTGACCCCTAAGAAGCCATTACAACCAATAGGGAGGAGCAAGCTGACACTGAAAGGAGTACAGACGCTGAGGGCTCAATGGCATGCTGTTTCTGGATCCTGCTGATATACAACTCTATCAAGGCAGCAGTTATCTGAACAATCGGAACCCCTTCAAGTACTGGTTCACTTCTTCCTTGGGGTAGGGCCGGAGCGCAATGCAAGTGGCAATATTCTCCGGCTGCTCAATCCACAGCATGTGGTCAATGCTCTTCTGTTGTAAGGTCTCAGCCAGATCCTTCAGGGTGTTCTCATCTGGGACCTACAAGGAGCAAAACACAGATACACACATAGACGAGCCCATTTAGGCAGCATTAAAAGGCCAAAAAAAAAAAAAGAGGGCATCCTATTAAGTGGCAGAACAGCTTTACAAAAGAAGGAGCTGCCCTTGGTTCACCTTTCACTCTCTGCTTGGCACTGGGGGAGGGGGAGAGGCTTAATATTGCTATTTGTAAAATGGAGATTTTCTCTTCCCTCTGGAGATGCTGTATGTGCTCTCAGTAATTAGGCTATATGCATCTTCTGCATTACATGGCACTAGCCATAATATTTAACCCTACGTTTCAGCCAGGTATGACATTAAGAGCTGACTGCCGGAAGGATTTCTAAAATCAAAGCCCTCCCTCCCTCACACAAACTTAGAATTTTCTTTCTCCTAGGATAGCTCCTGCTTGTTTGGAGGGTAACTATGCTCTAACATACTTCTGAAATTATTTCTGGGTCATCCTTACCACCCATTCACCCAGGGTGAATCCCACTACAAGCAGTATTAAAACTACCACTCAAAAAATAATGTATGTTATTTTGCATAAAGTGTAGTTTTTCATCTATGAAGATAAAAGCCACTAAGATAACCAGAGGCTTGTCTCATCAAATTAGGGAATGTCAGGATTGCCACTCTCAATCTGCTAGTCCTTTGGGCAGAGCCCTACTGGAGGACTCTTTTAACTACTCTATCTTCTTCAGCAAAGGGCATAGTTGCATGAGATACAGATACATAGTTTCTGGAGTCAGACAACTGGACTCCAACTCTGACTGTGATCTTGAGTAAATTATGTGATTTAACTGGGCTCTCCTCCCCTTTGTAAAATAGGGATGGTAGCCCTTCCCGGTGAGGATTCCATGAAATTAGGCTATGCTTGGCACATACCCAATAAATATATGTAATCTTGGTATTCTTTTATATTCTATTGGCCTTTATGACTACAACAGTACTTCAATTTAATCAGTAGTGAGTCCTAAGTCCTTTTCTTGAGGCATGGATAACAATTAAGAATCATCAGGTATCTTTCAAACTCAGGGGAGTAACTTAATCTCTGTGGGTTACAGATGTCTCAATCTGATGATTCCTGTTCTTTTCTTTTTTAAAGAGACAGTGTCTTACTTTGTCACCCTCAGTACAGTGCGATGACATCACAGCTCACAGCAACCTCCAGCTCTTGGGCTTAGGTGATTCTCTTGCCTCAGCCTCACAAGTAGCTGAGACTACAGGCACCCGCAACGCCTGGCTTTTGTTGTTGTTGTTGCAGTTTGGTGGGGCCGGGTTTGAACCCACCACCCTCAGTATATGGGGCTGGCGCCCTACTCACTGAGCCAGAGGCACCGCCCCTGATGATTCTTGAGGCCTTCTTCTTAGAGAAGAATCTAAGAAAAAGTGATCTGCTTTTCTGTCTCCTCATGGATTCTCAAGACACTTTTTGAGTCTTGATCCTATCTTTTGATCCTATAGATCACTGTTATGTTTCACTACCCAACAGCAATTTTTCTCTTAAAAGATAATCTGCCTTTGCCAGCTATCCATGAATGTATTATACCACTCCTCCACCTGAGTTCTGGTTTATTTTAATATTATTTTTTTTCTCATTATACAACATGTGCTTGATGTAGAAAATTAAAAAATATAAAGACAAATTAGGAAATAACTGAAATCCCATCATCTACAACTTGATATTTAGATCTATTTCCTCAGCTTTTTCTTTCCAAATTTGGATCATTTTATATATAGAATATAGGTCAGTTAGTATCATATCATTAGCATTCTTCCATGACACTATCTGGAAAACATGACTTATGCTTCATAATACATTATAAAGGCATAGATTAATTTAACCAATCCCTAGTATTGGAAATGTAATAATTTCCACATTTTTTCCCCAATGTTAAAGTGCTCCTATGAATATCCT
>NW_003852417.1:15855468-15858050 GCF_000181295.1 Otolemur garnettii
TTCATATCATAAATTGTTTCCTCATTTCATTGACTGTATGACTTCTCTTATATTGTTTGTTTGACTTTCCATAAGATTGTTATTTTGAATTCCGTTTCATGTGTTTCATAAATATTCTTTACTTTAGGGTCTGTTATTAAAAAAAAAAAAAAAAAAAGAACCTTACCAGTATTTTAAAATATGTACTGATTTATACCCCTGGTGTCTGGTATTTCTGATGCTAGTTTCAATTTATACTAGGGTTTTTAACATTTGTTTTCAAATAATTTTGTGCTACACCCAGGTAAATATAACAATTAAGTTCATGAATTCATCCTAGAAAAAGTGCCACATACCTCACTGGGGAATATCACTACAGTGACTTGACGTACTCCCCTTGGGAAGCTATGCAGTGACGCCAGCACCTAGTCCACCCTTCAGAGCAATTTTGGAACTGTTGCTGGAATACCCATCAGAGCTGTCATTGTATTACCCTTGATGTCCTGAATGTCTTCAGAATGTCCTCAGAATGTCTTCCTTTCAGTATTTCCTTTATCTTTTGGTAAAGAAAAAAGTCACTGGGGGCCAGAACAGGAGAGATGGTGTTCAAATACAGTTGTTTATTGGCTAAAAAGTCCCTCATTAAGAGTGCCCTGTAAGCCGGTGCACTGTCATTATGCAAGTGAAATGAAAAGTCATTTTTGTCTAACTTTTTCATGCAGCCTTTTCAGCGCTTCCAACTAATCAAACTTGGTTAACTGTCTAGTCAGTACAAATTCATGATGAACAATCCCTCTGATATCAAAAAAGTTAGCAACATTGTTTGGACTCCTGATTTGGATTGGCAGAACTTTTCTGGTCATGGAGAATTGGCTGACTTCCATTGTGCACTTTGATGCTTTGTTTCATGGTAGTATGAGTAGACCATGTTTCACCACCTGTGATAACACAGCCCAAAACATCATCTTGCCTCTCCAAAAAGCCTTGGCAAACTTCAACTCTCCCTTGCTTTTGTTCATCAGTGAGCTCCTTCGGGACCATTCTTGCACACACCTTTCTCATGCCAAGATTTTCAGTTAAGATTTTTCTAACCGTTTCTCTATCAATGTTTACTTGGTCTGCTATGCTTCTCACAGTTAGCCGACGATTTTGATGCACAATTCGACAAATTTTTGCAATGTTTTCATCAGTTCTGCTGGTCACCGGCCGCCCTGACCTCTCTTCATCAGTGACTCTTTCCCTCCCCTCAGAAAAACGTTTAATCCATTTGTACACTGCTGTTTTCTTCATGGCATTATCCCCATAAACTTGGGCTAACATGTCCCTGATTTCACTTCCACTCTTGCCAAGTTTAACAAGAAATTTAATGTTTGTTCGCTGCTCTAATTCAAGCTCTGACATTCTGGCCCGGGCACACAAAAACAAAAACCACAAAAATGAAGGCTACTCAGCAAGACACCACCACAGTGGACAGGAGCACAGCGGTGAGACACTGCTATGCCAAGGTTATGAAACCTTACCGAGTGGTTTGTTCAGTGCTGCCAATGGAAGCGCCCAGCGAATTGAACTGTCAGACAGCTACTTCAGTTCGACTTCACTTTGCACCGTCCCCTTGACAGTAGGGTACTCTGTGTTCTTATCCCTCCTGGTACGGTTTCGCTGGAGGTCAGTACTTCTGCGAACAGCTTTCAAAGGCCCGGACACAGAAGCCACCAGTCCCTGGTGAGCCCGGTGAGACTGCGGAGAAGCCTTAACAGCGGACACAATGTCCACTCTTCAAACAACCAGGCCCTGCCCAAGGGAGAGCTCCCTGGAAGCAGAACACTTACCCAAACCTAGATGTTTAAGAGTCCTCCTCACTCACGCCACACCCACTCCACCAAGTTAGGCCTTTCAACCCCAAACGAAACCCACTTCCGGTCTCGCGTCCTCAGCGTCCCCACCCCCCCCGCCCCGGAGCCTCACCTCGAGCACGACTTTGCGCATGTGCTCCAGCTCCCGGAGGTAGGCGGCGGTGTGCGGGTGGTCGCGGTGAACGTGCAAGGCCGCGGTGGCCGCGTGACAAGCCTGCGCTACCAATGCGCCCGCCGGCCAAGAGAACGGAGCCTGTGATAGATCCTTTCGTAACACCAAGTATTGTATCAGGACCCGCTGGTCCGCCCAGGAGGCCGCCATCTTCCTCACCTCCCGGAAGGCCGGACCAACTCCCCGATGCATGCTGGGACCAGGGAGGGGCTCTGGGCGCCGCCATGATTTTGTACGGCGGGAGCGCAAGGCACGCCGGGAGAGATTAGATCAGTTTTGAAGACGAAGACGGCGGGAACTGTCAGCATGAACAAGGGGAGGGAAGGTTAGGGGAAGGAAGCCCCAAGGACCGGCTGAACTGTGACCACAGTGGCGGGCTGAATGACTTTTTAGAAAATCTAGTGGACCAAAGGGCGCCGTGCCCTCGAGAGCGCACCGGAGGCGGGGAGGTAAGTGTGGACACGGCGGAGTAGGTCCTGGGGAACCCGCGGGCGGGTCAGGGAAGGGGACGTGGGTTATCCCGGGGCCGAGGGGACGTGCCTGAGGGCGGAGAAGTAAGTGTGGACACGGCAGAGTAG
>NW_003852417.1:15858373-15864436 GCF_000181295.1 Otolemur garnettii
GACACGGCAGAGTAGGTCCTGGGGGACCCGCGGGCGGGTCAGGGAAAGGGAGCCCTAGGGTGACGTGGGTTATCCGGGGGCCGAGGGGACGTGCCTGAGGGTGAGTGCCCTGTCCCTTGGGTTTGTCTGAATGGAGATAGGTGTGACTTTGTTGCCATTTTCTTTTACCAGCAAGGACATCTAGGTCCCTTTTACCACTGGTCAAGACAGCTTCATGGGGATCTGAGGAGATGGAGCAGGCGAATACTTTATGTCAAGAGGGAGAATCCAAAGGAGGTATTCGAAGGGTCGCTTCCTTTCCTTTCCTAGCCCTTTTCTCCTGGAACTTATGTGACCTTATGTGACCTGTCCTATTTCGGAGCAGAATGGTGAAAGGAACTAAGAAAACTTAATGGGATAGACAGTCAAGATCATTCCACCAGAAATATTACTTTGTTTCTAGGCTGCAGCCTCTTGGGAAACTGATAAGTTGTATTCATATGCTTTATGTTGGTATTTTGAGCTACACTTCTAGCCAGTGAGGTATTTTTCCTTTTATCCCAGAATTTTTGAGGACTATTTATACATTTCTCCTGAGGGAGGGACAGTGTGAGGCAGTGGCTTGGTGTTAGTTAAACATCTTGGAGTCTTGGCTCTGCCATTGTACATACTGTGGCCTTGGACAAGTTACTGTTTTCTGCCTCAATTTCTTAATATGGAAAGTGGAGGTGAATAGTATTTTTGTGGTGGTTGTGGAATTAGATAAGTATCTAACTCTATCCATGCTTTTCAAATAGAGCATTTAGCACCTGTCTAATGTATAAAATACATTCAGTAAATGCTCAAATTCTTTACATGCTTCATAAGTAAAGCATCTAGTCAGCAGATGCTTTAATATTTTTTCTTTGAGACAGTTTCACTGTGTCGTCCTCGCTAGAGTGCTGTAGCATCACAGCTCACAGCAACCTTAAACTCTTGGGCTTAAGCGATTCTCTTGCCTCAGCCTCCCAATTAGCAGTAACTACAGGTGCCCACCACAATACCTGGCTAAGCAAATGGTTTAGTATTAAGAGTTGATTACTATTATGAAACTTTGACCTTTACTATATTGGTCCTTGGTGAATCCTTTGGGAACTGAGATTTGCCTCTGAATTTCTGCCCAGAAGTCAGTTTGCTTCCTTTTTAATACCCACTGATATTTATGGACAGTTGTTGTTATTCATGCCTTTATAGTCCTATGCCACTAATTCTTCTTAGATTCTTTGAAGTACTTATTCAAGTCTCACATCTCAGTCTGAAGGGTTATGCATTAACACTTTGGAAAAACTTACATACTTCTGCAGTTTTAAAAACACTGAGTCAGTGGATTTGGTAAACTTCTTTTCCCCTGGGTCATTATTATCATTGATAACTAACAATTAGCTATATTCAGATAACTTAAGTTGAAACTTTAGATAATCAGTAGTATATGGGCTGAGATTTGTTATTACTTTAAGACTCAAAATAAGTTTGGTAACTATTAGAAACACGCTACAATCAGAACTAACTTATTCTGTAGTCTGTGACTGACTTTGTTTCTTTTCTTTGAAGTAGGTGGAAATTTGGGGTTATCCAGAGATTTAGACCAGTCAAAGAGTGGTCACCTCAAATAGTATTTAAACATTTAGCTGTTATTCATACTGATTTTAGCTCTCTGCTTGTGTGTTTTTAGTTTTCTGCTTAAGATTTGAATTATTTCAAAAAGGAGCATTCTAAACTCACTCTTTAGAGAGGGGAGGACATAGAATTTTAGTTGCAACCGGTTGATCTCTTCAAATAGAGGTTTTGACCTTTTTTGTAACCTTTTCAAACAGAACTGACTGGCAGTGATGAAATGTGATCCTACTTTTCAAGATGAGGCAGGTGTAATAGATTCTCTCTTTTCTCTAGTAGCAACATAAAACAACAAGGTGACAGTTTTGATTATCTGTGTGTCAGAAACTTTGGAACCACTAATATCTATTTGTTGTAGTAATGTAGAATTTACCTTTTGTTGGAGTGGCTCATTTGAGAGCAATAATTAATAGTCTTAAGTTGTTATTTTTATAATGTTTCTTATAAAGAGAAAAAAATTAACATGTATAGTGAGTACCAAGGGAATTTTAGGTCCATAAAGTAGAATTTGACACAGTCACTCCTGTAACCCTTAATTTAGACCATATGTGTGCATTTTTCAAATTATCTCTTGGTTGTACATTAAATAATTTTTGTTAGCTCTGTAAGGGCAAGGACTTTGTTTTATTATTAGAAAATGATTAGCTTCTAGCATAGTCCCTGGTCCATAGTAGATTCTCAATATAGTTTTGATGGATAAATAGAGATTTGTTAATAAGGTGATTAATCACATCCTAATTATTGGGACTACTTTATATAGTTTTTCCACAAATATTATTGCAGTAATATGGACTTTTCTGTAGACATGCCAAGTGAACCTAATCTCTAAGAGATAATGCTGCTTGTCCACCTTTTAGTAAATATTTACAGAGCGCTTAACCATAAGTCAGGCATTATAGTAGGTATTAGCAATACACGGGTGAACAAAATTATACATGGCACCTCATTTTGGAACTTGAAGGTTCAGTGAGAGATAAAAGCAATCAAATATCACACTAATGAATATACAACTAAAATTATAATATTTTGTCTGAAGGAAAATTACATAATTCTTTGAGATCTTATGAAAAGGTATGCTGGGCCAGGTGCAGTGGCTCACGCCTATAATCCTAGCACTCTGGGAGGCCAAGGTGGGAGCTACTAGGGAGGCTGAGGCAAGAGAATCACTTAATCCCAAGAGTTTGAGGTTGCTGTGAGCTGTGATGCCACATCACTCTACCAAGGATGACAAAGTGAGACTCTGTCTCAAAAAAAAAAAGAAAGAAAGAAAGAAAGAAAAGGTATGACAGAGGTTTCCCTGAGGAAGTGCTGCTTGTACTGAGTGCTGATGAGCTAGAGTAAATGTAGATGGAGGTGGCTACAGGGGCTAGGAAAGAGCATTTTGTGGAAAGAGAATGCTTGACACGTGTTCACATCAGGTGCAGAGAAGGAACATTGTGATACTGATTAGAACAAGGACTTTGTTTTGCCATTAGAGTTTGAATAGCTCAGGAAAGATAGGAAGAGACCAGCAGGTCCCATAGGCAATGCAAAGTCATTGTGAGGCTTCAGCCAGCTGGGGGCCATGATCAAATTGAGATTTTGAAATATGCCTCCAGCTGGGGGCCATGATCAAATTGAGATTTTGAAATATGCCTCCAGAATAGGAGCCATCTAGGAAACCTGCATAAGCCAGAGATGATGGTGGCTTGCACTGCAATGGTGGCAGTACAGATGGAGAGAAATGGACATATTTTAGAGATGCTAAGAATGTGTATTTGATAGGATTTGGAAATGAAGTAAGGTTGGGGCATGGTGAAAGGTATAAGAAGATGCTAAATATCTGGTTTACGTAACTAGGTAAAAGATGGTCCCAGTCACTGGAAGGGAAAGATGATGAATTCAGTCTTGGACATGCTGAGTATTGGGTTCCTCTAAGTCTAAGACTTCCAAGTAGCTACACTGAGAAAGCAGGTGGATATTCCGGTTTCACGTTCAGGAGAGAGATAAAGCTAGAGATATGTATTTGTGAGACGTTCACTTACAGAGGGTCATTGAGGCTATGGGTATTGATGAGATTTCTTCAGGAGAAAAGAGGTATTGGGACTGAGCCTTGGAAATTTTCAGCATTTAATGGTCAAGGAGAAGAATATAAGCCTGAAAAGCAGAAAGAGGGGTGAGAGAGGTAAAATGTAAGCTTCACAGAAGCAAGGTCTTTGTCTCTTGTTCATTATTGTGTTCCCAGTGCCTAAAATAGTGCTTGGCACAAAATAAGTGCTTAATAAACATTTACTGAAGAAGGAAAACCAGGCAACTGGTATGATAGGATTCAAAAGGAAGAGAATGTTTCTGAAAGGTAGTGATCAGTGGAGTTTTATGTGCTAGGAGGTGAGATAAGGGAGCTTGGAAAGTATCCATTGGGTTCAGCAGCATGAACATCACTGTTGATCTTAGAGTAATTGTGTAGAATGATAGGAGTGAGTTAGAGTGGAATTGTGATACGAGTAAGAGGTAAAGAAATGGAGAAAGTGAGTATAGGTTGAGCACCGAAAACCGAATCTGAAATTTTTTGAGCACTGACACGACAAACAAAGGAAATGCTCTTTTGGATTTTGAATTTGGAATGTTCAAACTGGTAAGTATGAGGCAAATATTCCCAAATCTGAAACTCTTCTGGTCCCAAGCATTTTTTATAAGGGATACCCAGACTATGAGTAAGTCCTCTGAGTTTGCCTGGAAAGGAAAGGGGATAATAAGTGGTATGCACGTGTGGACACAGATGGGCCTGTGAATATGTGTTTGTGGATTTGAAGATGAGTGAGCCTTGAGCGTGTGGCCTGTAGGGAGGGGGTGCAGCAGAGAGGAAATGAATACAGCAGAGAACAGGGATAACAGTAGTCTAGGGTTCCTGAGAAGGCAGGAGGGAATAGGGGTCAATGCGTAAAACCAGCAATTCTGCATGTGTGTCTGCCTTGACTTGCTCTCATAGGAGTTTTGTTTTTTGTTCTTTTGTTGTTAGGTTTTTTTTCCTCTGGGCCCCATAAGAAAGTCTAGATTTCTAATCTTAATTGGATAGGTGAATGAGATAAGTTTTAGGATTCTGTCCCAAGGGAAGGAAAGAAGATTTTCATGTATGTATCTATCTCCTTATGAACCGCCTCTATGAAATAGATGTTGGATTTACTAAAGAAACCCAATCAAATAAAGTCTTATAGTTAGAAGTATAGAGTTTTCATGAGGGAGATTCTGTCTGGTCTGTGGTAAAGTCATAAATCATCTTTTTCCACACTGGAGATGTGCATTTGTGACAAACGATAGTCCTAGATAAAATACTAGATTCTCTGTCATGCTCTCTTTGAGTGGTATGCTGGTCAAGGACTATTTTTGTTAATGCATCACTGTTCTTTGATTTTAATTATTAGCTCCTCTGCTTTATAAATTATGGCGGCTATCTAACAATTCAGCTGACCACGGAATTCTAGAAAAAAGAGTTGCCCTCTGTTCTCTGAAATGGTTCCTGTTGTCAGAGTTGGAAATCTTTGGCTTCTGGTGCAAATTCCCTTTTTACTTTCCTTAGGTGTCTTAGCTCACTTGGAAAGACTAGAGAATGAAGTGAACAGATCCCATAAAGGTAAACAATCTGAAGAGCTGCAGAGTGCACAGACGGTGGAAAGTGCTCTTGAAACCAAGATCCGTAAACTGAGGCTTCTACGAGATGAGCTGAGGGCTGAACTGAAGCAATCCCAAGCCAGAGTGAGTAGAAGGGTGATGCTGGCAATTGTTCTTAGAGTGTAAAGAACAAGCATGATCCTAAATTGGCAACTTTGTATAACATGTGCTTTACTTGTAATCTTACTGGAAGGGTTTTAGTCCTTTATCCCTCAAATGATAGAATGTGTGTGTTGTAATTAATATCACTGTCAACTGAAAATTAGGCACTACTGATGGGCCAGGCAAGTTCTTCCTAACATACTCTTAACCTGCCCCTCATAGACATTGAAGCCTATTAGCTCAAGTCGCAATTTTGCTTGAGTCATTGGTTCTTTTGTCATTAGTGACATGTTTTCATCACCCAGACTTAAAACCTCACAGGCAGCTATAAGGTTCCCTCCTCAGTTTTCTTTCCAGCCCAGGTCCAGTCAGAAAGTCCTATCTAATTTTCCTTTACATTGTCTATGTGCTTCCTGCCTCCATTGCCGTAACTCAAGTATTAGTCACGTAGGGCATAAATATTTATCAAGTGACCTAGATGCCAGGATTACAGTAGTCTGGTAGTTGGTCTTTCTTCTAGTATTTCTACTTTTCCAGTAAATCCTGCATAGCTGAGAAAACGCTTTGTGAAATACCTCATTCCCAGCTCAATAATCATTCACTGCCCGTGGGATAAGGTCAGCTTTCCTTCATTTTCTTGTCTTCCCATTAAAGTAAAATATATATAAAGTACACAATTTT
>NW_003852417.1:15864715-15866809 GCF_000181295.1 Otolemur garnettii
TGCCCTCAGTAGAGTACTGTGGCATCACAGCTCACAGCAACCTCCAACTCTTGGGCTTAAGCAATTCTCTTGCCTCAGCCTCCCAAGTAGCTCGGATGACAGGTGCCCGCCACAGTGCCCAGCTGTTTTTTTGTTTCAGCAGGCTGGGGCTGGACTCCAATCTGCCACCTTTGGTATATGTGGCTGGCACCCTACTCACTCAGCTATGGGTGCCAAGCCATCTTTCTTAATTATCTCTGTGAGATTCATCCATACCTTGCAGGTAGTGGTCACTTTTTTTTTTTTTAATTGCTATATAGCAATTCCACCTTATGAGCATAGTACAATTTACCCATTCTGCTGTTGATGACTCAGGGTTATTGGGTTATTTCACTTTGAGACAGTTATGAATATTGCTGCTCTGAATGTTATTGGTTTTGGCTTTTGGTATAAAAATATACACTTGTCTATTTGGTGTATACCTAGTAGAATTGCTGGGTCATAAAATATGCATATTAGCTTTAATAAATACTACCAGTTTTTAAAAGTGATTGTACCAGTTTCACATTCCCAGCAGCAGTGTGTAAGATTGCTGTTGTGCACTTCACCAGTACTTGATGTAGTCTATTTTTAAAAATTGTCGTTGTGTTGAAGAGTGTGATAGTATCTCACTGTAGATATAATTTGCATTTGCTTAATGATATCTACTTTTTTTTGTCCCCCTGTTTATAAACATATACATATACCTATATTGGACACTTGAAAATCTTTTGTTGTGCACTGTGCTTTTCAAGGCTTTTGCCAAATTTTTATTCGGTTGTCTGTTAAACTGTAGAATTCTTTACATATTTTAGATATGAGTTATTTGTTAGGTGTATGTTAAAGTCTTCCTTAAACTGTGGCTTGCCTTTTCACTCTCTGATGCTGTCTGTGATGGAAAGAAAATCTTTGTCTTAATGAAGTTCAATTTAGGAATTTATGTTCAGTGCTCCAGTTTCCTGTTTACTAAGTCTTTGCCTAACTTAAGATCAGAACTATATTCTCTTGGGTTATATTCTAGTAGATTTTTGTTTTATCTTTCACTTTTAGAATTATTAATACAATCCATCTGGAATCAATTTTTGTTTATGTTGTATAATAGAGGTCATCTTTCTTTTCTTGTTATTTTTCATATGGATATTCAGTTCATCCAGTACCACTTTTTTTTTTTTAATTAAATCATATCTGTGCACATTATTGCAGTCATGGGGTACAATGTGCTGGTTTTATATACAATTTGAAATCTTTTCATCAGACTGGTTAACATAGCCTTCATGGCATCCAGTACCACTTTTTAATAAGACCACTGTTTTCCCATTCTATTGTAGTGGATTCTGTGAATCTGTTTCTGATTTCTATTCTGCTCCATTGATCTGTTGTCCATCTTTGTGCCATGACCAGAGTTACTTACTGTAAATCTTCACACCTGTAGTATATGTCCTTTCCTTCAGAATTATCTTGGCTATTCTTCACCCCTTGAATTTCCCATAACCTTGGAAGTCAACTGACAATTTCCAAAAATAAACCTTCTGTAGTTTTTATTGGGATGGCTTTGAATCTATAGATCAATATGAGGAAAATCAAAATCTTCATTTACACTCTTGCTTCTTCTAGGCAATCTCCTGGTATGTCTTTCCTTTTATTTAGTTCTTTGATTTTTCTCAGTAACGTATAGAGGTCTGAAACATCATTCATTACATTTATTCTGTGTATTTAATTTTCATGATGTTACTGTATATACCAGGATCAGCACACTTTTTCTGTTAAGGGTCAGATATCATCTTAGGTGTTGTGAGCCATGTGATCTCTGTAGCACTATTCAACTCTGCAGTTACAGCATGAAAGTAGCCATAATCAATATGTAAAATTGAATGATTGTGGTGCATCCCAGTAAAACCTTATTTACAAAATCAAGTATCTGCCTGGATTTGACCTATAAGTTGTATTTGATGACCTCTGATACATATTATGTTTTAGAAATTTTATTTTTTAATATTTGATTCTATTATATAAAAATATCTTTGATATTTGTACATTGACTTTATATATGACAACTTTGCTAAAGTTTTTTTTTTT
>NW_003852417.1:15869569-15873073 GCF_000181295.1 Otolemur garnettii
TACCATGCTGTTTTGATCACTATAGACTTGTAATATATAGCCCAAAGTCTGATAAAGTGATGCTTCAGATTTGTTCGTATTTCGTAGAATTGTGTTGGCCATTTGAGTTTTTTGTTTGTTTGTATCATATAAAATGTAGAACTATTTTTTTCAAGATCTTTAAAAGTATGGTGGTATTTCAATGAGTATTGCATTAAATCTGTAGATTGCTTTGGGTAATATAGACATTTTAATGATGTTGATTCTTCCAAGCCATGAACATGATATGTTCTTCTGTCTGTTAACATCCTCTGCAATTTTTTTTCCTCAAGATTTCAGAGTTCTCTCTGTGGAGATCCTTCACATCCTTTGTTAAATGTATTCTGAGGTATTTCATTTTCTTTGATGCTACTGTGAAGGGTATTGTGTTTTTGATTTGATTTTCAGCTTGACTGTTGATGTATATGAAGGCTGTTGATTTGTGTACATTGATTTTATAACGTGAGGTGGTGCTATATTTCTTTATCAATTCTAGGAGTCTTGTGGGTGAGTCCTTGGGATTTTCTAGGTGTAAGATCACTTCATCAGCAAAGAGCAATGGTTCGACTTTCTCTGTCCCCATTTTGCATACACTTGATATCCTTCTTTGTGTGTGTGTTGTGTACACATTTAGTTTTATTCTAAAACAAAGCAACTTGTCCACTTTTAAAGTTTAAAACTGAGCATCATCTTTCCTTTCCATTGAAACAAAAAGAAAATTTTAAAATAAATAGGAACAAATTACAGTAGAGAATGTCAATTCCAAATAAGACACTACAGGTTCTGCTGATTCTCTTTTTAATGATAGGACTCTAATCATCATTAGGAGAGAATTTATTTTAAAAGCATCATCATAAACTGCAAGGATGTCCACTAAACATCACAGTTAAACATGCTAAAGGAGAAGCCATGTTGTCAAAAGCCCCGCTTAACCCACCCAGACATCTCAAACCCACCCTCTGCTGACCTTCTATAACCCCATTTTAAAAATTTTTTTTCTTTTTTTAAACAAGAGAAAGTAGACAGATACATGTTGGTAAATCCTAACTGTCCATATTCACATAGAGACACGGTGTACTCTCTGAGCCCAGCATACAGAGAAAGGGGGAGAAAACTTAGAATTCTGTGCATTACTACACAGAAGCCTAGCACCCTCCAGCTTCCAGCAGAGCAAAGGGAGTAGGTTTTTCTTTTTTTCCCACAGAGCTGGCTGGTGTTGATTCCATACGGTTTGGTTCAGACAAGAAGGGACAGAAATGAATTTGGAACAGAAAGGGATATAGATTATTTTCCCATTGTATTCTGCTCAATGTATTCCCTGCCTGCGTGCCCCTCCTTCCCCAGTAGTTTGAGAACCATGGTATGGAGAAAAGAGACCTCAAAAGACTGCAACTTGCTCCCAGGGACTGGAGAAAATTTTTAAAAAGTTTATGTGTTCTATTAGTCTGGGTATCCTTCTCTTGTCTGATTGCATTGGGTAGGACTTCTAGCACTGTGTTGAATAGTAGTGGCGATAGTGAGCGTCCTTGTTTGGTTCCAGTTCTTAACTTTTTTTTTTTGCAGTTTTTGGCTGGGGCTGGGTTTGAACCCGCCACCTCTGTCTGGTATGTGGAGCTGGCGCCCTACTTTTTTGAGCCACAGGTGCTGCCCTGGTTCCAGTTCTAAGCAGAAATTTCAGTTTTTCTCTATGCAATATCATGTTGGCTGTGAGTTTGTTGTAGCTGGCTTCTGTCAGTTTAAGGATAGAAACTGATAGATGGATGTTCCATCCATGTCAATTTGCTTAAGTGTTCTTATCAAAAAAAGATGCTGAATCTTGTTCAAATGCTTTTTCTGTGTCTATTGAGAGGATCATATGGTCTTTGTTTTTACTTCTGTTTATGTGGTGAATTATATTTATAGATTTGCATATGTTGAACCAGCCTTGCATCCCTGGGATGTAGCCCACCTGGTTGTGATAAATTATTTTTTGATCTGTAGCTGAATTCTGTTTGCTAAGATTTTATTGAGTATTTTTGTGTCAATGTTCATTAATAAAACTGGTCTGTCGTTTTCTTTTTGTGTGTGTCCTTTCCTGGTTTCGGTATCAGGGTGATATTTGCTTCATAGAATTGTTGGGGAAGTTCTTTCCTTCTCAGTGTTTGGGAACAGATTCTACAATATATATACAGGCTCTTCTTTGAGGGTTTGGTAGAATTCTGGTGTGAAACTTTCTGGTCTAGGACTTTTTGTTGTTGTTGGAAGTTTTTTTTTGAGACAGTCTCGCTTTGTCACCTCTAGTAGAGTGCCTTGTTGTCATAGCTCATAGCAACCTCTAACCCTTGGGCTCAAGCCATTCTCTTGCCTCAGCCTCCTGAGTAGCTGGGATTACAGGACAGGTGCCCTCCACAATGCCTGTTTTAGAGGCAGGGTCTCGCTGTTGCTCAGGTTGGTCTTGAATTCATGAGCTCAGGCAATCTGCCCACCTCAGCCTCCCGAAGTGCTGGGATTATAGGCTTGAGGAACCAAGCCTGGCCTTGGAAGCTTTTTATTATTTTAATTTTGGAGCTGATAGTGGTCTGTTCAAGAATTCTACTTCTTTCTGGTTGAATCTAAAGAGGTGATTCCAGGTATTTATCTATTTTCTCCACTTTTTCAATTTCTGGACATAGAGATTTTTATAATATTCAGTGATGATATTTTGTATTTTTGTGGTATCTGTTATTTCCCCTTTTTTGTTTCTGATAGAGCTTATTAGAGATTTTGCTTTTCTGTTTCTGGTTAATCTAGCCAAGGGTTTCTTGATACTTATTTTTTCAAAGAACCAACTTTTTGTTTTGTTAATCTTCTGAATGGTCCTTTGTTCTTGATTTCATTTAGTTCTGATCTGTTTTCAGTAATTTCTTTTTTTCTGCTGTGTTTGGCATGGGATTGCTCTTCCTTTTCCATTTCCTTGAGATGATTCATTAGATATGTTGATTTGCACTCTTCCTGATCTCTGGATGAAGGCATTTAATGTGATGATTTTCCCTCTTAGACTGCTTTTGTAGCATCCTGCAGGTTTCAATAGCTTATAACCTCATTGCCATTTTGTTCAATGCATCTAATGATTTCTTTCTTTACTTCCTCCTGAACCAAGCTGTCACTGAGCAGTAAGTTGTTTAATTTCCATGACTTTGTGTGGGGATGAATGTGTCTGTTAGAATTGAGTTCTACTTTAAGTCCATTGTGGTCTGTAAAGATACAAGGTATAATTTCTATTTTTTAAATTTGTTGAGGTTTGATTTGTGACCTAGAATATGGTCGATCTTGAAGAATAATCCGTGAGCTGAAGAGAAAACTTTACATTTAGTAGTATTGAGGTGAAATGTTATGTATGTGTTGTCCCTTAAGCCCATTTCTTCTAGAGTCATATTCTCTGCTTAGTTTCCACTTGGAGCATCTGTCCAGTTCTGTTAATGGGGTGTTGACGTCCCTGGTGTTCAGACCAGGTAGGGTTTTCTTTAT
>NW_003852417.1:15875238-15876030 GCF_000181295.1 Otolemur garnettii
GGTTATAGAATATAGTTGCTGTACTTTAATTCAACAAGGATTTATGGAGTACCTACTATATGCCAAGTGCCCGGCTGGCCCTTGGGAATGGATGCAAGCAGAAAGAGAATATGGTTTCTGAAGTAGCAGAGAGGAATACTATCCATCTTCCCTGGAAGTCTGGCCTGCCTTGTTAGTGTTGCACTTAAGCTAAGGTTGTTGTGAAAAAAGTGGATAGGAGGTGAATGCAAATAGGCAGTAAGTGGCTCTTACAAGCTTAGCATTTCCCCCTATGCACTTGGCATGACTGGAAGCTCCCAGTTGTAGGTTAAACGTAAATTGATATGTGAATGCAGACATGAAGCGTCTTAGCCATATGTAATAATGTCAGTGAAATTCTTGGCAAAAACAGTATTTCACCTTTACCCGCATCCTGCAGGCCTCTCTAGGCTGTCACTGACTTAGTTATGAGTCTCTTTCACTAGTTTTTTTTTTTTCCAGGCCTTTTTCTGTCCTCATTTATTTGAATGAAATGTAATCCATGGGCCCTGTTTTTGGTAGACAGTGTTTGAAGTGTCGTAACCACTGCCTTTGCAGTGGTAATTGTCTTACACTTGGTTTTGTTCCCCACCCCTCTTAGAGTGACTTTGCAGCCTTTCTGAATGGGCCCCTGCAGAGAAACTCACTGTGCAACGTGCTGTCATTTACTTACAAAGTGGATCCAAGGGATCAGTCTTTCCAATTTTATGCAAGATTGCTGTATAAGGACCTCACAATGACTCTTCCCACTGATGTCACTGTTACATATCAAGG
>NW_003852417.1:15878057-15891541 GCF_000181295.1 Otolemur garnettii
GACTCGCTTGAGCCCAGGAGTTGGAGGTTGCTGTGAGCGTGATGCCATGGCAGTCTACCCAGGGGGATAGCTTGAGGCTTCGTCTCAAACAAAAAGAATAAAAGTGATGTCTCACTTGTGAAGCCCTTGCCTTCCAAGCATGTGGTAAGGACCAGTGGCTGGAGTTAGCAAAGCACTTTGCCCTTCTCAGATAAGCATTGTCAACAGAATTTTCACAGTGACCACACTCAGGATGAATAAAGCTTTTAATAAAACAGTCTTGTTCTTTATCAATACCTGTAAATTCTCTTTTAAAGCAGTAGCAAAGGCGACTGTAGCAACAGCTCAAAAGGCAAGGCAATATTGGAAAGTGTTTTTAAACAGAAGGTTAAAAATATAAATGTAGAAGATCTGTTTATATATTTTTCTTTCAGAAATAAATTTCCCTCCCCCTACCAGGTGGAAGGAAATATTGCACTTTCTGCTCTCATGACTAAGGTGACAGGGGTTCCAGAAGAACCTTTCAAGATTATCAGGAACATCGGGACAAGGGCCATTTCACCTAATCAGACCACGGGGAGACAACCAGGTCTCCAGGAGGAAAGCACTGCTTTCAAGTTCCAGCGGGAAGCAATGTCCTCCAGCAGTGTCCTGCCCTGCCCAGCTCCCACCAGAAGCAGAGCTTCCCACCTGTGCTCCCAGCCCAGCGGCACAGGCAGTTCTATCCCACCTCTGCTGCATTCCTGCTCACAGTGGCCAGGGCTGCCCTGGGGCAAGGAGGGCAGGGTTGGAGCCAGGGCTCTGAAAGGATTATTCCAGTACTATGCCTACGACCCCTGCTCTGGGGACACTACAGGCACACTGAGGAATAGTACGGCCACCCTCAGAGCTCACATATCCACAAACAAATGAAGGCTTGAGGAGATTTTTAAACCTAAAGTCTATGTGAATGTGCACTTCAGCAATTCAGGAATGTTGGGACTTGATAATTTGTCCTGTTCCAAAGCCTTTCTTTGATAAAATAAATTCTCCCTTCCCATTTGGATTGTTGTGGGATCAAAGGCTGTTCAGGAATTGTCTACCACCTGGTGGGGCAGTGTAACAGAGGAGCCATTAGGGAAGGCAGCTGGCTTCTCCCGTCCCTTCAAGAAAAAGGTCAGCAGCTCCCCCTTCCCCTTCACGAAGATGGGACCTCGCCTCACAAAGCGGAAGCCATACTCTCGAAGGATGACTTGTGTTTCTTCCACCACCTGTGGTGGGAGAAGAGCACAGGAGGGCTTAAGGTTAGAGGGTGAGACTAGGCTAGGGGTGGCTGCAGGGGCTTTGGGTGATTGGGGCTGAGCACTGATCCCAAAGGTGCTAACACCTACAAGTTCACAGGTCCCAGGTGACATTGGGACCCTGGTTGCTGTCCTCCAAACCTCCCAGGGCCAAGCCCTTCCATCCCACCCCCAGCGGGCAGCAGATGAGAGGAACAGAACATCAGGTGGTCGGTGGGACCTCCACTGCCCTATGGGAACAGCCACAGGTAGCCTGTGTGTCAGCACTACTGTCTGGGAACTTTTACTCCTATGTCCTCTCCTTCCCTGTCCCTTTTCTACCAGACCAAGTTGATACAGATTAGCATTGCTTCAGTGATAAGTGTTGTCGACACAAGATGTCAAGAAACTGATACCAAGAGGCGGGTTATTCTCATCCAGAACTTAAACCTAAATTTTGCAAATGGGTTCAAGCATGTTCTCCCTTCTGCTAATGCAGCTATAGCAGAGGCATCCCTTGCAACTCCTGCCCTTAATCTCATGGCACTGCTGGCTGACTTCTGGGCCAGGTGAGGAGGCAATAGTGCATCAGCCAAAAACCATTCTGATTTTGTTTGCACTCCCTTAGTCTGAGCACACTCTCAGCCTTGTTGGACGTACCTGAATGTTGCCCATGACCCCTGTGGACTCCATCCTGCTGGCTACGTTGACAGTGTTGCCCCAGATGTCATAGTGTGGTTTCCGGGCTCCAATTACCCCAGCCAAAACCCCTCCTTTATTCATGCCTGAAGTAGAGGCATAACGTTAGTACAGCCACCTGCCAGATCCTGTCATTAGCTTTTCTCAGAAGCCATTCTATGGAATTTGGCACCTAAGCCTACCACAAAGCTCCTAGTTAGGTAACATGTCATATTCTTTGTTAAACTTGGCTGAGTTACTGGACAGCAGAAGTTGTGTGTCCCATTTATCCCAACCTTACTGTGTGCTTGGTAAATGTCAGCTGCCCCCAATTTGCTAACTTGGCACAGTAGTGGCCCACTTTTGCTGGTGTTTCGAGTCTCACCAAGAAGGAATGAGATTTCGGTAGGGGGAGATGGTGATGTTAACTCCTTTCAAAAGGCAGGCTGGTCTGAGAAGAGCCACAGAAACCCCGTTGGAAAGGCAGATTGCTGACTGCTTGAAGGCCAGGCTGCCACTGGAAACAGCAGGGACAGGTATAGCTCGACCATCTCACCAGATTTTCAGTTTGATGACCTGAAGAGACCGGACTAAAGGTCCTTCAGGTCCCTTCTAGCTCTGTGAGTGTGAACCTCCCTGATCCACAAGCCTCAAGTCTTCCTAAGCCTCTTGTCCCTGAATCCAAGGGGATACACGGTGCCCGGAGCCCTCACCTATGCGCAGCATGAAGTTGTTGAATGACTGGTTATTGATGTTGGTGAGCGTGTCCTTCATGGCAAGTGCGAAGTCGGCCAGGTCAGCCAGGTGCTGCCAGCGCTCCTTGTCGGACTTGTCCTCCTGTGCCAGAAAGCCCCAGAGGATGCGTCAGGAGCCATTCAGCCCTGGGACTGCAAAGCCTGCTCACCTTCCTTCCCTTAGCCATGTTCTGCAGTGGATCCCTACACCTAGTTGTTTGAAACTTTGTTTCCTTTCTCCCACAAAGGAGTCAGCAATCTCGTTAGCTCCAACTTGTCAGTATGACAGAGTTCACATGTGTCTTCTAGCAGATTGGGGGCAAAGACTCAGGAATGGTGGTAAGGAAGACAAACCCTGCCCAGCTCAGCTGTTTAGTGTGTACGTGTCTGGTCAGGCATGAGGCAGCTCTGCCTGCTTGATAGTCTCTGAAGGTGACCCTGTCTGGATTCTTCAACTAGATAAGAAGCATTTGAGGATGATGACCTGCCTTAGACATGTTTCTTTAACCTCATCCATGTAGCAGAGGTGGCAGTAGCACTGACAGCCTGAGACAGCCGTAAAGGTGAAAGAGGATAACGATGTTTTAAGAACAGTGCTTGGGGCGAGGCACATTGGATCACACCTGTAATCCCTGTGCTTTGGGAGGCTGAGGTGGGAGGATGGCTCGAGGCCAGGAGTTTGAGACCAGCAACATAGTGAGATCCCATCTTTAGAAAAAAAACTGAAAAATTAGCTGAGTGTGGTGGCATGTGTCTATAATCTAGCCTGAAGAGCCTAAGCCAGGAGAATCATTTGAACTCAGGAGTTCAAGGTTACAGTGAGCTATGATGATCCTAGTGCACTTCTGCCTGAGTGACAGAGCAAAAGCCTTTATCTTAACGAAACTATTTTTTATTTTTACTTTTTTTTTTTTTGAGACAGAGTCTCATTACCTTGCCCTCAGTAGAGTGCTGTGGCGTCACAGCTCACAGCAACCTAAAACTCTTGGGCTTAAGCAATTCTTTTGCCTCAGCCTCCCAAGTAGCTGGGACTACAGCACCCCCCACAATGCCTGGCTGTTTTTTTGTTGTAGCTGTCGTCGTTTGGCAGGCCTGGGCTGGGATCAAACCCACCAGCCCCAGTGTATGTGGCCAAGCCCTCTTAACAAAACTGAAACCCAGTACTTGGGACTTGGGTCCCCACAGCTCATTTCCTCTCCTGGAAGCTGTCTCACAGAGCTCACCTCGGAGTTTTTATCACTATGTAATGGTACAGATGGTTCCTGCTCCCCAGTTCTTATGAGAGCACAGAACCTTGAAGGGCCTGTCCACAGTGCACGTGAATAATTTTAGTCCAAAGCTGTAGAACAGTGATGGGGTTTGTGTGTGTGTGTGGTACTGTTCTCTGCTCACTGAACTTTCTCAATAAATCCTACTTCATATTTATACTTATTTACATGGTGCTGGTGGTGTGTGTCTCTGAGCCCTTCCCACAACAGCTCTCAACTTCTCCTTTACTCTTGTAATGACATTTCCCACATAGTGTCTTGCCTCAGGGAGCTCTTCCCTGTAGCCATGGGGCAGGGATCGGGGTTAGCTACCTTGCTGGAGCTGGTAAAGCCATTGGTGTTGACATCTGGGGTGACTCCTGAAGCTGCCATGTAGGTGCTCCCAATGGTTTTGATCTTGGTAATGACTCGGAATTTGGGATTGTCCAGGAGCTGAGATCGGGATTAAAAAACCGTCAGCAGAGTCAAGGCAGATGAATGAGCCATCTAAATGACAGATGTGCCTATTTCAAGGACCCTACAAAGCATCCTAGAGTCCAAGAGATGCTTTCCTATAAAAGCTTTTATTCCACTGCTTATCTACCATACGATCCTAGGCAAACTTCCTAACTTCCTGAGCCTTAGTTTCTACAACCTTAACACTGAAATAAAATTGCCAGTCTCCTAGGGTTGTAAAAGCATTTTCCTTAATAAATAAGTTACCTAATAAATGTTTGCTGAAGCTGAATTACAGGGTAGGAGGAATCAGAGGGGCCTCAGGATCCTGTCTGGCCAGTCCTTATCCTGTGACCTTGTGATTTCCCAGGCTCCCAGCTTACCCACACAGACCCCACAGTTACAGATGGCTGCAGAAGTCCATATACTATCAGAGGACCTTATCTGGGAAAACATAGCTGGTCTAGAGTAACTCGAACTTCTCTTAGGCTTCTGTAGCCTGTCCTAGGACGTAATCTGGAATGGGCCAGCTTTGTGCAAGCTAAGGAGGCAGGATGAACACTCACGGAGTCAAAATCTGAGATGATCTCATTGAGGAAGCGCAGACACTCAATGCCACCATTATTGATGCTCTCCTCTGTGTAGAAGTCAGCAAAGTTGGGCAGGGAGGCAAACATGACTCCAATCTCATCATATGACTGGCTGTACAGCTCCTAGAAAGGCAGGGCTAAAGGGCTCAGAGTCTGGCTGGGTGATGTGCTACAGCAGGGCTTTTCAACCATTTTTATCTCACGGCATACTTAACCCTATAGTTAAACTTCAAGGCACATTTAAAGTATGTTGATCAGAAAAAAGAGTGAAAAGAAAGAATATATTGTGCTTTGAACTTCTTTTGAAAATCATGATCTTTAAAAATTTTCCCAGTATACCAGTGTGCCACGGCACCCCAGTTGAAAATCACTGTGCTAGAGGACCGCGCCTACCTTCCACACCTGGGTGTGTGCTCAGAGTTGTGGATTCACACACCTCTCCAATGATACCAACTTAGGATGATTAGAATGTAGCTCTCACTATTTTGAATAAATAAAAGAGCTTCTCTGGTTCCTGTAACAGCCCCAGTTTTGAAGAGGGTACAGTGGACGTGGAAACTTCTATTTTGAGAAGACCACAGTCGACAGAAAAGTGGGCTCTAGCCAAGGTCTTGTTTTCTGAAATGCAGCCTCAGAGATGTATGTCCTGCATAAATGACGTTCACAACAGTACCCTTTATAAAAGGCCCAAGAGGCGGTGCCTGTGGCTTAGTAGGTAGGGCGCCGATCCCATACACCAAGGGTGGCGGGTTTGAATCTGGTCCCCACCAAACTGCAACAAAAAAATAGTTGAGCACTCTGGCAGGCGCCTGTAGTCCCAGCTACTGGGGAGGCTGAAGCAAGAGAATCACCTAAGCCCAGGAGTTGGAGGTTACTGTAAGCTGCGACACCACGGCACCCTACTGAGGGCAATAAAGAAAGACTCTGTTTCTTAAAAAAATAAAAAATAAATAAATAAAAGGCCTGAGAGACACTTTTTCTTACAGCACTGATGCCATTTAGGTCCAGCCCTCCTGCAGTCCCCCCGTAGGGAGAAGGTCTAGGCCCAGGGGGGCTCCCTGAGAGGAGGGACAGAAGAAGACAGTGGCCTCCGGGGTCTAGGCTACACCTGAGGCCTTGCCCCCTCACCTCATCTCTCTTTTTAGACCCCAGGAAATGGCGTGCCACATGTTCAGGCAACATATTGGTGACCAAGGCCTCGTTCCAGCGTCGCATTTCATAGACACGTTCTTTCTGGTCATGGACTTCAATCTTCCACAAGAATAACGTCCGTGCCAGTTTCTCCACCTGCGGACACAGACAAGGCAAGATGTGTGTTCTAAGCTGGGTGCTGAATGGGGGGGTTCTGCTTGGAAAAGCTGGAAGGGAAGCAGCTAAATGGTAAGGGAAGCAAGACCACAAAAGGATTCACCTGATCAGAAAGGCCACCCTACCCACCCTACGGCTTCAGTGAGGACCGTGGCCTCTCATTACAGCAGGATCTAAGGGGCCTTCCATGTATGTGGGGCCTCCTGGGATCTAACTGTAGCTATAGGTCTGTCCTGTGGAGGTGGCAGCAATGGGGATCTCCCAGGCCAATGTGCAATCCTATTTCTAGCGGGGTCCCTTTGGCTGAGAAGTGACTTGGGGAGGTTGTACTTTCCCTGGAAGTCCACTGGGGGGCACTTGCGCTAACATGGAACTGTAGTCCTCCTCTGGGTCCTTTCCTGCCCTCTTTTCCTCTCTCTCTCTTCTGGCTCCATGGTCAGTGTGCCAGTGACCTCTGGCACCAAGGTGAGTGCAGACGCCTGGAGCCTGGCCTAGTGGACAGATTTTACCAGGCCTTTGTGGCAGCATTCCCTCCTCTCCTGCCCCAGCCCCAAGCTTCCTTCACCCTCCTGGAGTCAGAGGACAGGTACAGAACTGTTTTCCTTGTATTCATAATCAAGGAAGAAACCAGAATACAGAAAAGGTGGTGGCTTGACTGGGTCACGTGCCATGATGGGTAACGGGAACCAGGGTTCTCAGGAGCTTGGGTTCTTAGCCACAGCGAGCACAAGAGGAAAGGAGGGTGCAGGCACTTACATGGCGGGAGAAATAGTAAAAACTCAGCGTCATAATGAGCATCATTGCTGTCATCGAGTACTTGGAAGGCACCAGGGGCAGCCTGCTGGGCAGAGAGGGATGTGAAGGGGAGACTGAGACTGCAAAGAAGGTCAGGTCAGTCTCTCTGAAGGGCGGTGCTGTTTCCTGTCACGCTGGGCCCTTCCACATCAAGTCCAGATCCCCAGGAGGGTAACGTGTTCTTACATCACTGGACTCCCAGGCAGCCACCCCTGCCCTCCCTGCTACATTCCATGTTCACATCAGGGCTACACCCTAAAGGTAATAAACACTGTATTGCCCAATTGGTCAGAGGCAGTTACCTGTGTAGGAATTTGGAGAAGCAAGAGACATAGGACTGGGGTCCAATTTCACCATAGCTTTTTATAACTTTCATCCCCATTTTCAGGTAGAACTACAGTTAATTTCCATTACTATACAGTATTCTAGTAGATGGATATACACAGTTTATATATCCATTTACTGTTGATGTCATTTGGGTTGTTTTCATTGTTTTGGGGGCTGTCTACAATGGACATTGCTGCTCTGGACATTCTTATACATATCCTGGGGCATATAAATTTCTCTTAAGATACATATATCTGTATGAGGAGAATTGCTAGGACATGGGTCTATTTTCAACTTTACTGAATAACTTCACATTTTTTTCTGCTATGGCTGTACCAATTTATATCCCCACCTGGAGGGTAGGAGTTACCACTGTACTGGATATTGTCAGACTTTAATTGTTGCCAAATTTCCTTGAAGGTCTCTTCAAGTCACTGAATCATATAATGCCAAAATCTTAACTCTGGAAGGGACCTTAGAGAATTCTAGTTATGGAATATAAGACTCAGGAAAAGTGACCTGTCTGTGACCCCACAGAGAACTCAATAACTGCTGCGAGGGTAGAATCCAGATATTCTAGTGTGTTACTTTGCTCATTTTCCTGCTACTTGTCTGCCCTGCCAGCCAGTTAGATGCAGCTATTCTTCCTCATTCTCCATGAGCGTCTGTGTCCCACCCTCCACACCCCACTGCTGCTCTCCGCGCTTCTCTGTCCCTGCTGCAGAAGAGGCCCAGGTGTGCAGGTCTATAGGCCCAGATGTGCAGCTCTATAGGCCCAGATGTGCAGCTCTATAGCAGAGCCATCCTGCCTCTGCTGCAGCCCTCCTAGAGAAACACATGCCAGACTGCGGGCCTTTGGGAGCGTGAGATCACAGGGATTGGCCTGTTGTATTCCCTGTCTCCAGAAGAAGGTCCCTAAATGCAGACCGGTGGGAGAGTGGGGGGGAAGGTGGCCCTTACCGGTAAGTGCCATTGAGCCCAGCAGTAGAGAGGACCTGCATCTTCTCCAAGGCCATCATAGGAAAGCTGCCGGACAGATAAGAGCACACTCAGGCCCGCCACGAGCCACACACTGAGGTATCCCCCATCTTCCACTCTCCCCAGATCCTAGCCACCCTGTGACATGTCTGTGAGAATCCATGCACCCAGGTTCCCATATGAGCCTTTGACAAGCCCCAGAGGCAGAAAGCCACCTCGGTAAAAGCCCACAACCTTGAAATGGGAACTTGGAGGGTGGGAGGAAGGAGACAGTGCAGATCCCCAATCGGGTTTCATCTTACTTGTGTTCCTGAAAACGTTTGTGGTCATATTCATCAAAGATGGAGCTCCAGGCATAGAGGTTGATGGTGGCCACAGCACCCGTGACAAGCAGCATGAGAGTGAGCTTCACCATGTGGCTGACCTGCACCAGCATGATGGTGGCGATGAGGGACAGCACGGCAACATAGTTG
Organism: Otolemur garnettii; assembly: GCF_000181295.1. Taxonomy (NCBI): domain Eukaryota; kingdom Metazoa; phylum Chordata; class Mammalia; order Primates; family Galagidae; genus Otolemur; species Otolemur garnettii. Next base: position 15,886,882 of record NW_003852417.1, read on the forward strand.
TAATACTTGGGGTTCTCCAGGCAGCCGCCCTCCACGTCCATCCCTGCCGTCCCGTTCCTGGGTCCTGAGTAGTACTGGAGACAGCTAAGCTGGAGGCCGGGACAATCGGGAGGGAAACACATGCAAGGAGACAGCAGAAGCTGGTCAGAGAGGGCTGCACCATGGCAGTGTGTGTTCAGCTGCCACCTCCCAGGGCTCCCTCAGAAACACCACAAAAGATAGGAAAATTTACCAGGAAATAAGCATTCAGAAGTGAGTAATTGCTACTAAGTTTTACCATCATCCCATGTGATATTCATAAAAATTCTCCAAGTATTTTTAGTTCTGCCCCTATTATATATTAAATTCCCAGGCCATACTTGCCAAAAGCAGCACAATTAGCAAGTAGTGAAGCCAGAACTAGGAGCCAAGCCTTTAGGCTTCGAATCCAACGTGCTCTTCCCTTTCCCACACCACGCTGCTACTGCAGGAGGGGCTGTGGCGGCAAGCCTCCGTGGACCTCCCTGTGATGATGGCCAGGCTCTGCCCAGGCACTTCCATCTGGGGGACACTACCTTCTGGAGTCTACTCATGGGTTTTACTGCCAGGCAGATGCAGCTAGTAGGAAGTGCGCCCATAAGAGAATCAGGCCTACCTTTTTGAATCAATACCTTTAATCCACTGGGGATTGTCTTGCTTAGGACAAGTTCTCAGCGTATAATTCTAGTGTGTACTAAGTTTCATTCCTCCCTAGTTTTTACCCCTCCATGGGTAATGGCATCACCAGATGTCCTGCAGCAAGTCTGTGACCATGTTAGACAGTGGTCTCCAGACCTGGGCATAGGCTCCACGGGGATTCTGACATGCAAGGGCTCTGGGGCTTCCCTCCCCTGGGTAGTGGGCACCATGCAACTCATGGGCATGTTAGGTTCCACTGCTCCTAACACCTTTTTCTGGCTGGCGTCCTGATGAGTTGTGGCCCTAAAATAGAGGTCTCCAACCTTTTTTACCCCCTCTTTGTTCATTAGAAGAATAAGAGTTGTCTTAGACCACACATTAAATATATAAACATTAATGAAAAAAATTAGCAAAAAAAAAAAAAGTCCATGCATACTTTTCATGATATCCAACACCAAAGAAAAGCAAAAAAGGTTGGACACACTGTCCTAGAGCTTTTTATACTAAGTCAGAATAAATCTCTTTGCTGAATTTATTCTTGTGAGTAAACTATTAAAGAAAACTACAGCAGGTAGTATGACCAACATCATATTTGAGACCAGGTAGGACTGTTTAAGAGCGTGCACCTGGTACCACCAAGACTGGAGGAGGCTGTGACAACTGACCAGAGAACCCACTCAGAGCTCCAAGCGCTCGGTGCTCAATAAAGCCCTGGTGGTTCTAAATCAATAGGTCTGGGCTTCTAAATCCTGTCCCTTCTCCCCAAGAAGCATCTTTCTGCCCCCTTATTCCCACCTCTCCCTGAACAGAGGAGAACAAAGAACAGAAGATGCTTTTGTCTGCCCGCAGCCACTTGGGCTCTGTGAAGCTGCTGTCCCCCCACCTCCCCTACAGGAAGGTCTGGCAGTGTCAGATGGGTGATAGAGAAGCAGGATTACAACCCCCCAGTCCCCAGCAGACACCTGGCACCAGCCACATGGTAATGAGTGCTAAGGTGTGAGAGCGCTTGCGAGTATTGTGCACCTTACAGGGAGACAGGAAGGAAATGCAGGTCTGGGATTCGGGACTGCTTCAGTTCTCGGCTCTGTCACTTATTGGCTGTGTGACCTGGAGCAAGTGAATTAACCGTTCTGAGCTTTAGTTTCTTCGTGCTAACTTCTCAGGATTGTTACAAAGATTAAACGAGGCACTGTATGTAAAGCACCTAGTGCAGGACTGGGCATAGGCTCTTGGAGTTTGGGAAAGGCCCCGTTTGGGAACCTAGATGCTACTCCAAACCTGCATCTGGTGGTGGGAGAAAGGACTGACAGACTGCTCCTGCTGCCCACAAAGAAGCCCTTCCCCACTGAGAATGAAGTGTCCTTTCAATAAGGACAGCAGGAGCTCACCATGTCCACAACATTCGCCATAACCAGGATGAAGATGGCTAACATGGCCCAGGTGTTCCTGGCCCAGCGGGTCCGGTCAATCCAAGTTGAGAAGGCCACAAGCTTCTTAGGAAAGGCCTGCAAGGAGGGAATTTGAAGGGCCACAAGCCTTTGAACAGCCGTTTCTCCTACAGTCATGACCACTATGGCTGCCCCCATACTGCCCCCTGGCTGACCCTGGCTGTCCCAGGAACCGAGAAGGGAGTGCTTTGCATGCAGGTCAACTGACAACTGACAGGCACAGAGCTGTGACGACAGCACATGACTCCTGGTGCTATGTCAGTCCTACTCAAGGCATCTGTGTGACATGATGGCTCCAAATCACAACCCTTCCAGAGCATATAGTGACTACCCCAGGAAGCTGCAGCAGCTCATGCTCTCGCTCCTAAAGGCAAGGCCAGCACTGGGAACACGTTCAGGGCTGGCTGCTCTGGCTAGCTACCTGCTTCTCCTGGGTAGCCACCTGCCAGATTAATTTTCCTAAAACACTGCTTTTCTCTTATCATTTTGATCAAAAGTTCTGCCGGCAGCCCAGTGTCCAGAGTTCTAAAAGAGGAAGCCTTCAGAATCGGGGCCACTGTCTTTCTACCCAGGTCCCATCTATCCAGACTCTGCCTTTGTCATCACACTGCAGCCCCATAGCCCACCCACAAGGCCCAGGGTGGGTGCTCAGCTGGTGGCAAATGAATGGTGCACAAAGAGATAGATAATGCCTGAGCCATCCTATCAGAGATAGTCCATCAGGATTTAACCAGAAGGCTAACTCCATCAGCACCCACCTTTACAGGGATGCCACTTACTTCCAGGGCTATCCGAGCCCAACAGAAAAGTGCCTCTTACCCGGGGAAAGATGGCTGCCAGCGAGCAGGTGGTCAGGATCAGGAGGAGAATCTCCCCAACCACAAAGGTCACGTAGTTTGTCATAAGCCTGTGACAGAGAAGAGAGGGATCAGAGGGGGCAGTGTGACTGGTTGAGGGGCTAGGAGAGGGAAGGAAAGGAGACATTCACAGGAGACCCCCAGCATGACATGCGTCTGTACAGGAGATTTCCTTGTTGACACCGGGAACTCATTACTGCAGGCTGCACAGAACAGGACTAAGGGGCCCTGACCACAGGAGGTACCAGCTGAGAGCAGGCCTGGGATTGTGCCACTCTCCCAGCTGTTGCTGCTGGCTAGAACATTTCCCAGAGAGGGGATGACTCACAGATACCTTGGGCAGAGCCCAGTAAAAACTTAGACGGGGTCTTAAGAATGTGCATCTGCGGCAGCTATGCTGACAGGACAGAGCGTGAGCCAGGGAGGCTCCCTCACTGCAGGGAGCTGCTAAGCGTTTGCCTTTGACCTCTGTACAGAGCTTAACAGTGGGCACGTCCCTCACATGTCCACTTATCTCATTAACTACAAGAAATGTGCTGTCTCCCAACTCTCCTCTCACCCTTCCAGCTAACCCCTCCATGGAAGGTACTTTTGCCAAGAGTCCCAGAAACATCCGTGTTGCTAAATCTGTCAGATTCTCAGTCCCTTCTCATCCCTCCTTGAAACGTTTTCCTTGCTTGGTTTTCAGCCCCAGCTGGTTCTTGCCTGTGTCCCATCTGCACACACCGCCATGCCAGCGCTCAGCCCATCCAGTCTGCACTCTCCCTTGATCTCATCGGTCTCCTCTTCCTGCGTATGTAGCGGCCATCTCAAACTTAATGTCCCAAGGCAAACTCCGGATCTTTGCCTCTTATCTCTCCTCTTCCCACCCTGGTTAATGGCAACTCCATCCCACCAGCCACCCAAGTCAGAAACTTGTCCCCCACCCAGCCTGTCAGCAGATCCTCTCAGCTCACCCTTCAAAATGTGTACAGAATCTGCCCATCAATCAGTAAAATTCCACTTATCATCATCTTCTCTAACTTCAGCCTAGCCCGAGTCACTATCACCTTGCAACTGGTCTCACTGCTTCTACCCACCCCACCCCCCTTTTCTTTTGAGAGAGAGTCTCACTATGTTGCCTTCTGTAGAGTGCTCCAGCGTCACAGCTCATAGCAACCTGAAACTCTTGGGCTCAAGCAACTCTCTTGCCTCAGCCTCCCAAGTAGCTGGGACTACAGGTGCCTGCCACAACACCTGGTTATCTTTTGGTTGTAGTTGTTATTGTTTGGCAGGCCCGGGCTGGGTTCAAACCCACCAGCTCAGTGTATGTGGCTGGCACGCTAGCTGCTGAGCTACAGGCGCTGAGCCCCTGCTTCTATCTTGCCCTCTGAAATCCTTTTCAGATACACGTCACAGCAGGTGATTCCCTCACTGGCTCTTGCCTCTGACCTTACAGGTGGAAGACAGCACCCCTTCCACAGTCTCTGATGCCTCAACTCTCTGACCCTGACTCCCGCCACGCTCCCTGTCATGCCCTCCCTCCCAGATGCACCGTCCCCTTGCTCCACCTTTATACCACGTCTGACACAGGTGTCCCCGGATATCCGAAGGCTCCCTCCTCACCTGCTCCAGGGCTTCCCTGAAACACCACCCTGTCAGCGAGGCCTGCCCTGACCATTCTACATCAGAAGCAAACAAAACCAAACTCCCCTGCAC
>NW_003852417.1:15892119-15893039 GCF_000181295.1 Otolemur garnettii
TCTGCACCCAGAGCCTAAAATCTGTCTTTACTAAGATGAGCCAAGAAAGAAAAGCAAGCTGGCCTTGGGGACTGAGGCTGAGGCAGTGTCCCCATCCTTGACCCAGAAACCATTCTGGGGCCCATCCAGCCAAGGTCTCTGTCCTCCTGGACAAGTCTGTCCCTTGGCTTTCTTGGCCCTGGAGATGTCATGCCCTGGTTCTAGTGCTGCTCCAGAACCCAGGGCCAGCACAGGATAGCCCAGGGTGTGGGACAGGGAGCAGAGACAAGGTGTGCACCACAACTTCAGGCTCCCGACAAAGTCACAGCCCCCTTCACACTGCTGTGACCCAGGAAGCTCAAAGCCTTCACCCTCCCCGGGCTGTCGTCCTTCCACCCTCCTTCCTCACCAGGGATCAATGAGTATCTCCACCAGGGCCGTGCACAGCAGGACGACACAGGAGCAGCTGAAGGCGGCACCGCTCTGCTTTTCCTTCTCCACTGAGTAGCGGGTTTCCATCTCAGGGTCCATGAACCGCATGGACAGGAGGAAAGTGTTTCTCTTCTTCACCCTGCGGCAGAAACAACCCCATGAATCACAAAGGCCTCCCCGGGTATGGTGTATTTAAGATGACCAGTTTCCTGAGCCCCTGCTAGGGTGAGGAGCACCCAGGGTGAAGGCCAGGGTGTGTGCAGGTGGCCACTTACACCTGGGCGGACTCTCGCTCCAGCAGGGCCTCGTTAAGTAGCTGGTTGAGCTCGTGCTCATCCTCAGAGGCGTCCACCACGCGGTCAGCCAGGTCCTGAAGGCGCAGCCTCCGGCGAGGGTTGGGGAATGAGGGGTTGTCAGCCTGTAGGACAGGGAGGCAGAGTCAGGGGACAGACAAGACAGGGGAGTGGGGAGGAGTTGGGAAAGATGGAGGTATAAAAGAAAGGGAACAG
>NW_003852417.1:15893304-15895075 GCF_000181295.1 Otolemur garnettii
CTCCCATTGGGCTCCTTGGTCTCAATGAGGGCAGGAGAGGTGGGCTTGGAGGAAGTCGGGGCTCCATTCGGCAGGGCCTGCAGTGGAAAGTGGTGGTCATTAGGGATCCCAGACACTGCCAGCTGCCCCTCCCAGCCCGTGGTTCATCTGGAATCAGTCTGGAACCTTCCCACTAGCGTCTGAGAAGCCTTATTGACTTAGGAATTTCACTATTCAGGCCCTCTTCTAGAATAGTAATTTCAAAATGCTTTTAATTTTCTAGTATCAGTTTCTACTATTAAAAATTTTCTAAGCAAAGAAAGATCTAGTTGTTCCAGATCCCATTTCTAAAACAGTAATTTGGTTAGAGTGAGCCATAGGTCTTTTTTGGTGTAGAGCCCCTGTCAAATGCCAGTTTCCCCAATGATTAGCGCTTTTTATTGATAGAACAAGTTAGACACTGTTACACAGGAGAACAGTCCATGTGTGTATGTAGTAAGTATTTACTGAGTACCTACTATGGGATATGAACTATTCTAACTCCTGGCGAAACAGACCAAATGTCCTGACCTGTGAAGCTCACACTCTAATGAGGAAAGGGGGACAATAACAAAATAAGTCAGTAAAATATACACAGGGAGCTGGGAAGCTTTGCTACGAAGAAAGAGAAGGCAGGAAAGCAGGCTCAGGGAGTGGCGGGGAGCCCAACTGTAAAGACAGCAGGTGTCACCATGAGGTGACATTTCACTGGAGACCTGGAGAGCAAATCACACAGCCATCTGGGCAGGAGGATCCTGAGGAGAGAGGACAGCCAGTGCAGAGGCCCCACAATGAGCGTGTGCCTGGAGTATCTGTGTGACAGCAAAGAGGCCAGTGCTGCTGGAACGGATGAGTGGACAGCAGGGAAGTGTGGGCTCCATGACCTCCACTGATTACGCAGCCATCAGTACTCACAGGATCAGGCACACCAGAGCCGTCCGAATGGGTCCCAGAGTGCAGCAGGGCCAGAACCAAGACCCTGGCCTAAAGCACAGGTGCACCCATGGTAGAGTCAGACCCCCAGATAATCTGTGTTCCCCGTTCCCCTATGTCTCTCTGTAAAGTCATGCAGACAGTGTCTAACAGCACCGAGAACCTTTGTCCATGAAGCACATCCTGGAGCAGTGTGACACTGACTAATGGTGAGGACACAAAAAATTCACAGGCTGCTAAAGCTGTATCTGTGTCCTTGCTACTGGGTCATATCGAGTCTGTATTTCCACTTTCCATCAAGAAAATCACAATTAGAAAAAGACACTGAATATTTGGCGTTCGAGAAAAACCTTTTTTTTTTTAGAGACAGAGTCTCACTCTATTGCTGTTGGTAGAGTGCCGTGGCATCACACAGCTCACAGCAACTTCCACCTTCTGGGCTCAGGCGATTCTCTTGCCTCAGCCTCCAAAGTAGCTGGGACTACAGGTGCCCACCACAATGCCCAGCTATTTTTTTGTTACAATTTGGCTGGGGTGGGGTTTGAACCCACCACCCTCTGTATATGGGGCCGGCACCCTACCCACTGGGCCACAGGCACTGCCCAAAACCCAGCTTTCTTTAAGCCCATGTACTTCATTCTCCAGCGTCTGATCTAAAGGCATTAAGGAGAGTTTTTCAGTCTCCCCTAGACAGTGAGACTGGCAACCTTGGCCAGGCAGAAATACCTGTCTCCCAGCATTTGCCTCTATCAGTGAACATCGTAATACACAAATCCTAGATGCACTTCCAAGATGTGGCCTGCCTCTGGGACAGCATGCT
>NW_003852417.1:15895095-15898236 GCF_000181295.1 Otolemur garnettii
AGGCATCACCCACACTTGATGGTTTAGTAGGATGACTCTGATTAGTATGTTGAGAAAGAGGGTGGAGGGTACGAGGGCAGGTGCAGAATGGGAACTCTGCAGTGATCCAGGCATGAGATGAGAGTGGCTCTGAGGGGCAGGAAGTGAGGAGGGTGTGAGAGTGGTGGGGTCAGAGATACCATCTTGTAGGAAGATGGAACTTCCTAGCGGATTGGAAAGAGAGAACTCAAGAATAACGTCAAATTTTTTGATCTGAGCAATGAAAAGGATAGAGTTGCCACTGACTGGGGTGGGGAGGGCTGAGGAGGAGCAGGTTCTGGGGGGAAGAAGAGTTTGGCTTTGCACAGGTGACACTGGGGAGAGGAGACAGAACACAGTGGATGCCTGGTAAATATGATGAGTGGCATGTGACAAAGGGTTAATTTTTCTAATAAACATAGAACCCCTACAGATTTAAAAACAAAAAAGCCCTCAAAGGTTAGAAATGAATATGCAATTTATGGAAGAAAATCACCTGGGTGATGACCATGTTAAAAACACCCAGCCCTGTCAGCCCCCTCCTAATTAAAGAAACAAGGCTCAAACAGTGAGATATCATGGTTTTACCTTTAAAATTAACAAAGATAGGCCAGATGTGGTGGCACACACCTGTAATTCCAGCACTTGGGGAGGTCAAGGGAGGAAGATGACGGGAGGCCAAGAGTTTGAGACCAACCTGGGCAACAGAGTGAGACCCCATCTCTACAAACCTAGAAAACTTAACCAGGCCTGGTGGTACCCGCCTGTAGTACCACCTACTCAGGAGGGTAAGGCAGGCAGGAAGCTATTTCTCAGAAAATTAGAAAATTTCAAGATGGGAAATAGAGCCCCATGAAACCAGACTTGATCTTGCCACCCAATTCATGAGTCATTTATAGTTTTAAGAGTGCTAGGTATATTAGCATACTCACTGGACACAATTCAAAATGAGCCTTTTTATTATGCTCTAAAAGCTGATAGTAATTTAGCTACCTTGGAGAGGTGCTAGGAAATTTACAGTTACTGGCATTTACCATTCTTAATTCATTGGAAAATGCCATTCTTTTTAAAAAAAATTTCCCACAAATTTGGTTTTACTGGGGACGACCTTAAAGTCACAGAGTAGCAGTCAAATATTTGCCTTTGTGACAGCATCACTTATTCTTATTTGTTCTAATCTTATATTTTACTTAAATCCTTACAAAGGGCATAATTTGAGTCAGGACTTCTGAGCCCATGACACTCCCGTGTGGATGACATGTGGGAAAACTAAGGCACAGTGAACCTTGCTTAGCAGAACCAATTTTTGTGACTCTTTTGTGCTTGAGTCATTGGGATATTTTACAAGCAAAACAAACTAAGTTCACTGACTCAGAGCCTAGCTCAGGCGTCCTCAAACTATGGCCTGCAGGCCATATGTAGCCTGCCTAGGACATTTATCCCACCGGGTGTCTTTGCCGCCGTTGCCTGTCCTGCTTAGCAGCCGACTCATCCCGGGGCCCGCAGTCCGGCCTCCAACAGTCTGAGGGACAGTGAACTGGCCCCCTGTTTAAAAAGTTTGAGGACCCCTGGCCTAGAGCATTAGGACAGGAGCCCTGGGCCAGGTGGAACAGGGCCCCGCTGTGTATCACCCCCACACTGCCTGCATAGGACAGGAGCACAGTCAAGAGTTGAATTTAAATTAAACTTAAACTGATGAATTTAAATTAAACTTCATTTAAATACTTCATCAGACAAATAAGTACATTTCTAATGAAAATATAGGTGGTGTACACTAAAAGACTTCTTTCACTGACATTTGGAGGCAAGCCAGGTTTTGAATATTTTTGTAATGTTGACTTTTTAACAATTTCTTTAGTATACCTACCTGAAAAACATAAATTTCTAGATGTGAAATGCTAGTTTAAAGGTTATACAGTTTACAGTTTACTCATGCCGCCTACTCACTCCCTTGTGTCACCCCAGCCATGCCCTTGATACACTGGGCACTTACGTTTATCTTTTCTTTTTTTTTTTAAGAGACGGGGTTTCACCCTGTCACCCAGGCTGGAGTGCAGTGGTGTGATCACAGCAGCCTGAAATTACTGGGCTCAAGCAGTCCTCCTGCCTCAGCCTCTCTGGCAGCTGCACCACACCCAGCTGTTTTTTCTGTTTTTAGTAGAGACAGGGTCTCACTCTTGCTTAGTCTGGTCTTGAACACCAGAAGCTCAGGCAATCTACCTGCCTCGGCCTCCCAGAGTGCTAGGATTACAGGCATGAGCCACCACACCTGGTTCTTTTTTGGGTTAAGAACACAAAATGCCCTGCCCTATCCTTCACTTTAACATTTATACCCAGTGGGTAGACCATGTCACAACCACCGTCGTGCTCCTCCTGGCTGAGTGGTGTGTCCTGCCCAAAAAGGAGGGACCCAATAGACATTGAAGGTCAGCATGGCTGGCAGGGTGGAAGCAGAGCTGTGGTCTCAGGGTCCAGCTCTGCTGCCTGCTAGGTCTGCCGCTTTATGCAAAGTTCTCAAGGCCTCACTGCCTCCTCTGCCAAGAGGGTGTGACAACAGCCTCCTTCTCTCAGGGGGTCTGGAGGATAAGTAGAAATAAGGGATGCAAAGAAGGCCTCGATAAACAATGGTCACAATTCGATTTGTTGAATGGATGACTTCTGTGTATGTATCTGATTTGCTAGTTGTCACATACACCTAGGGGTATGGAGAAGGGGTCTGGTTTTCCTTTAAAATTTTCAGGAGTAACCTCTTCAGCAATCATGGCTGCAGCCTCACCAGAGTGAGCTTTGCTTCAGCCATAATTAGGCACAAGTCTCAGCCATGGGTGGTCCTAAGAGACAGGACATCCCTGAGAGCCACCGAACTCTTTAATTGCTGAAAATCTCATTAGGTGGATTCTCTTAACTGAGAGAAGAATCCTGATGCTCTTCTGATAGATTATAAAGAATAAAGCACACTTTCTTCAAGGATTTTTATTGTTTCATGCCTTAGATTTAAATCTTTTATGCATCTTGAATCAATTTTTATAAGTGGTGAAAGGTGTGGGTCCAGTTTCAGTCTTTTACATATTAGTCTGGGGAAAGATTTTATGAAGAAGACTTTTGTGGCCATTGCAACAACAA
>NW_003852417.1:15898256-15906706 GCF_000181295.1 Otolemur garnettii
GTGGCCATTGCAACAACAAAAAAAATAAACAAATGGGACTTAATCAAACTGAAAAGCTTCTGTTGAGCTAAGGAAACAGCAACCAAAGCAAACAGACAACCTTCAGAATGGGAAAAGACTATTTATTATGAATCGGACAAAAGCACAATAAGTAGTATCTCCAGAGAACTCAAATTTATCAACAAAAAGACCCAACAATCCTATATATCACTGCGCAAGAGACATGAATAGAACCTCTAAAGAAGACAGACCAGTGGCTAACATATGAAAAAGTGCTCATCGTCCCTAATCATCAGAGAAATGCAAATCAAAACCACCCTGAGATACAACCAGTGAGAATGGCCCACATCACAAAGTCTCAAAGTTGCAGATCCTGATTTGGATATGGAAGGCAACACTTTTACACTGCTGGTGGGACTGCAAACTAATGTAACCTTTCTGGAAGGAAGTATGGAGAATTCTCAAAGAACTCAAATCAGACCTCCCATTTCATCCTGCAATTCCATTACTGGGCATCTACCCTGAAGAAAAAAATCATTTTTATAATAAGGACATTTGCACTAGACTGTTTATTGCAGCTCAATTTACAATCACCAAAACATGAAAACAACCTAAATGCCCACCAACCCAGGAATGGATTAACAAGCAGTAGTATATGTACACCATGGAATACACTAAAAAAGATGGACTGGGGTGGAACACATTCTTCTTAGTAAAGTGTCTTAAGAATGGAAAAACAAGAATCCAATGTACTCAGTTCTAATGTGAAGGCAGTAGATGAGCTAATACAAGGTGAGGGGTAAGGGAATAAGGGAGCAGGGAGAGGGGAGAAGAGAGGAGGATGGGGGGGTCACAGTGTATGACACACCTCTTTAGAGCGGGGCACAATCATAAGAGGGACTTTACCTAACAAATGCATCAATGTAACCTAACTCTTTATACCCTCAATTAATCGTTTAATCCCAAACGATTAAAAAAAAATAAAAAAATAAAGCAATCCCCAGATTCAGTGAGGGATGGTAGAAGGATTCATTTCTGCAACAGCTGCTGGTGGCTTTAGTCAGATGGACTGTCAGGTTTATTTTTGGTTGGTGATCAGACCTGGGGAAGCTGCTGAGTGCCTGGAGCTCTCAAGACACCGGGGACCCCACACAAAGACCAGAGCAGAGGGCAGGACCACACAGTAGCTCTGCTGTTCTGTCCTATTATTTCAGTTCCCCCTCAGGAGACCTCTCCAGCCTGGCTTCTCCTCTTTGATGACCAGTCACCCCCTCCCCACAGCCCCTCTGTGCCCTCTCTCCCTTGGTGTCCATACGTGTCACTCCGGTGGCTTCACCCACTTTTTCCATGCAGGGCACCCTATCCCCACCCCAGCCAGTTTCCTGAGTGCTGCCGACACGTTTCCAGCGGCCTCCCCTTTGGATGCTGTCTTGGGATCTGCTATCGTCACCTTTAGTCCCCGAAACCTCGGCAAGGCTGCGATCATGCATCTCTTGCTCAATGGGACTCAACCTGCCCCGGCCTCTCACAGTCGGTCATCTTCGAGTCCTGCCAACTCCTATTCTACAATCTTTCCAACACCCCCTAAAACCCAGGGAGCAGGCTAGGGGACTCACCGAGCCATTGAGGCCATTTTGGGTGGCTGTTTTCTTCACCTCTGGCTTGGAGGCAATGATGAGGTAGGTTTCAATGCCCTTCTCCTCTAGGTAATCACAGCGGCTGCCCCCATCGCCTGGCTCCACGTCAAATTCTCCTTTCAGGCAGTCCAAGGTGCTCTGGGAGATGTGCACGCGCCTGGATTGCAGCCGGGGAGTCCTTGAGCACCGGCCAGCAGCAGCCTTCTCCCACCCCCGTGGAGGTCAGCAGACTATAGCCACACTGGCTGCTGCTCAGGCCTCAGTCTTCCAGGCACATGGGGCAGAGACCAAGTGCCCACCACTAACTAGCTCTAGGGGCAGAGGGTACTTGCTCCCTCCAAGCCTCAGCATTGGATCCCTAAGTGAGAATAGCTTTTCCTCGTGGCAGCTGGGAATACCAAAAGTCATAAGGAAGGTGAAAATCTGCTCTGAACCCTGAAGTTGTAAGGTCTGATTATTCTTCATATCACCGACTGCCGAGAGGTAATAAAACCCGTTTCTGAGGAGTCATAACTGAGGGAGAGAATCGGAACTGCCTTGGAAGGGAACTCCTTGACCAGGGGGAAATGGCCAGCCTGTCCACCCTGCAGGCAGGGCCTGACTGACTGGCTGATCCCGTCACAGAGCAAGTAAGACACGCCAGCGCCTTGTAACCTCCAGGTCCTGCCCCTGTGCCTGTCAACTGACTGTTATACTCTAGACTTGGGGATACCTGGGCTGTGACATCAGCAGACCTGGGGAAGCCCCACAAGTGGGTAAAGGGAGAGACCACTGTGGGGGTCCTGGCAGGAGAAGTCACATCTAACGTCAGCCCCAAGAGGCAGGTGCCCCAGGGGAGGTCTCTGCACTGCATCTGCTGCAGGGGGCAGTGCTGCTCCTGGGAAGAAGGGCCTTTCTTTGAGGCCCCCCATCGCTCAGCAGGGCAACAGCCCAGAGGGATGGATGGGATGGCCTCTCCCCTGGTCCTCACACCTGCCCACTCGGAATGGCACTCACCCAGGGATGCCACCAGCTTCCATCTTGTTGGCCACGGTGACGTCAGTAGACCACACATCATACTGCCAGCGCTTCTGGCCCAGGACGCCCCCCAGCACGGTGCCCGTGTGCACGCCCACACGCATGTCCACCCCGGTCTTGGTCTTCTCCCGCACATACCTTCCAGGTCACACAGAAAGGACGAGTTTGTGTGTGGACCACCCCCCGGGAGGACTTCTGCATGGCACCCCCTTCCCAGCCAGGCTGAGGCCCGGCAGGCGCAGCTTTCTGTCTGCCTTGGGGCTGAGCAACCTGCTGCAGGGCCCAGGTAGCCCAGGCCTGTGGGACTGGTGGCAGAGCGGGTCTCCTCCCCTCTCCCTGTTCCCTGAGGGCCCTCCAGTTCCTCTCCCACTGTCCTTTATTCACTGGTGCAGCTATGATTTCACTGAGCACGTTCTAAGCGCTGCAGATGCAGAGGTGAGCAAAACGCCTCAGAACTCCAGGAAGAGGCAAAGAGGAAATTCAGAAATTTGCCTGCTGGGGAGGGGACAGAAGGTTGATGTTTCTAATCTTGAACCTCAACCGCCCCCTTCCCTGGGTAAAAGGCAGCATTTTTTCCTTTCCAGGCCAATACCAGAGGCGCTCTAACTTGGAAGACTAAAAACGCAAAGCCACCCTCTCAGAGATGTGATGCCGTCACCCCGGCCCCCCAGAGAGCTTAACTCACCTGAGGAACTGCCCTTCCTGAGCTCTCCCAGGCCACTCAGAGCAGTGACAAGTGGGAAGGGTGAGGGGAAGACAGTTTACCTCCCACATAGCCTCTGCCCACATCACATGGCTTCAGCAGTCACCTCTTTAGAAGATGAGGGGGGCAGTCCCTGCACCCGCCTATGGGGGGCGCAGTTAGAAAACACTGAGGAGGCAGGAGATGTGCAGGAAATGTGGGTGGTGTGGCTGGGCATGGTAGCTCATGCCTGTAATCCTAGCACTCTGGGAGGTGAAGGCTCAGGAATTCAAGACCAGCCTGAGCAAGAACAAGACCTCCTCTCTACTAAAAATAGAAAACCTAGCCAAGGGTTGTATTGCACCTATAGTCCTGGCTACTCGGGAGAAACTCAAGTGCAAGAGTTTGAGGCTGCTGTGAGCTATGACACCATAGCACTCTACCCAGGGTAACAGAGTAATACTCTGTCTCAAAAAAAAGTGGGTGGTGTGATGCATTTCACAGCTGCTTTTTCCAGGAAAATACAAAACAAAATAGTGGAGGAGGGTTGGAGTAGCAGGCCCTAGAACCTGTAGAGGTTTGGAAATTTCCCCTGGCTGTGAGGAAGGTAAGCTATGCACTGACTTCCCAGAGCTGGGGACTGAGCCACTGTCAACCAAGGCTGAACCCCTGTGAGCTGCCTTTCACACCTCCAATGGACCCCTCCATGGGGCCTTGGCTGGCATCCGCTGGAGCAGCGCAGAAGGCCTGCTCCTCCACTGGTGCAGGGTCAGGACCATGTGCCCTGGGGCCCCCTCCCACCTGAAGGCACCCCACTTACGAGATGGCCTCCACCATGGCGAGCCCCATGAGGATGGAGCAGACAGCATGGTCCTCGCGGTAGTCGGGCAGGCCGCAGATGCAGTAGTAACAGTCTCCCAGGATCTTGATCCGCAGCTGGTGGTATTTCTGAAAGGCCAGGGCACGGCCTATGCTCCTGAGTCCCTCCTCAGCCATGGGGCAGTGGCAAAGAGAGCAAAGGAAGGACAAGTGGGAGGAAACGAGGGAGCCAGGGCGGGGGCAGGGCACTTACAGCTGCCAACTTGTCGAAGCGGGCAAAGAGCTCGTTGAGCAGCTTCACGAGCTCCTGGGCACTGCAGGCAGAAGACAGCTGGGTGAAGCCCACGATGTCCGCGAAGAGGATGCTGAGAGAGGAGGGAACCACAGGTGGTGAGTGACACCACCACCAGCCCCTGCCCCAACCACAGGGCAGCCGGGACGACCGTCAGTGGGACAAGGTCTTTGCTCAACTCCCAGGGAGACCCTGGTGCTTCCAGGCAAAATCAGGGCCTAATACTTCAGCGGGTCCTTGTGGACTTTCCCGCTGTGGGCTCCCTGCCCTGAGGGGCCTGGGGACCACCCACACTGCCCCACTCCTGCCCTGGGCTGGACACATCCTCCTTCCTGGAATCATGGGTCAAGGTTCTAGCCCCAGTGCTGTCCCTGAATGGGCTGAGTGACCTTACAGGAGTCCCTTCCCCGCCCTAGCAGAAGTCTGTCCAATGATGAGTTTGGACCAGGCAGCTTGAAGCATGTGGCAAGCCCTGACGTTTGCCAGCATGGCTTCTCCTGAAAATGGAAGTCCCTGGGGAAACTCTCAAAGCCCTGAGTACTCAGCAGGGTCCACAGGGAGGCATCACGCCACACAGGCCCTTGGTGCTCAGCAGGGCCCACAGGGACGCATGGCGCCACACAGGCCGGCGCACCTGACGTTCTCGTGGCGGTACATGTACATGGTGTTGAACTGCTGCTGGTCCTTCTGGCTCTCGTCTTTCTTCATGTCCTTCAACATCTCATCAGCCACGTGCTTAGGCAGGATGGACAACATGAGGTTCTCCTGGGAGAAGGAGACGGGTGAGAGGGGAAGGCGAGGCCTGGCCTGGAATTTTACAGAGGCAAGTTCAAATAATCCTGGGGAGAAACCCCTGACCTGGAGAGAAATGTCATCCAGGACCCGCACTGACCTTCCATAGAGAACTCAAGACTCATGTCCGGAGGCAGCTAGGGGCCCAGGACAGGAAGCTTCTGGCCCTGAGAAGGCTCAGCGTCATGACAGCCCCTTCAGAGCACTAAGGGAGTCAGAAGTGCCTCAGGGAAACCCACTCGTGGCTCTGTGCCCAGTATCCTCCTCATGCCACAAAAAGTGTGACAGCCCCTGTGTCAGCCACTGTGCTTTCAGCTCTGAGGACAAGATCTCTGTGGAGTCATCTCATGTTACCCACCATGCCTGACATGCAGGTTTGACCTGACTGAGGACCTCTTGTGTACTAGGTGCCACATTAGGTGCCCGTGATACAAAATCAGAGCACAAGGTTGCACCTCAGAGAGCTGAGGGTCCTGTGGTGGACACAGGTGGCCCAGTGCAGTGGGTGTATTGCCCCACATGCCCAGAGAGGGGGGAGAGCAGAGGATGGTGCACTCAAAAAGGGAGGCAGCATTAAGGAAGCCCACCTGAAATTGAGCCTTTGCTCAAGATGCTGAGAGTGTTCCTGTCACAGGGGCCACATCTAGAAGGTACAGGTGCAAACCCTATAGCAGGGTCAGGGACCTGCGTGTACTACAGTGGAGACAGAAACAGAAACGCGGCTTGGGAGCCAGGCAGGGCTTAGATAGCGGTCAGCAAGCTGTGGCCTGTGGGCAAACTCTGGCTGCTGTCTGTTTTCATTAATAAAGTTTTACTGGCACCCAGCCATACTCCTTTGTTTACCGATTGTCTCTGGCTGTTTTTGCACTCCAATGCAGAGCTGGGTAGTTGCGACAGAGACCATATGGCCCGCAAAGCCAAAAATACTTATTATGTGGCTCTTTTCATAAGAAGTCTGTGGCTTGGGCATCTGAGAGGATGGTGCTGGTCTCTGAAACAGGGAACACAGGAGGAGCAGCAGATGTGAGGGCAAGGCGGGAGTCTGGCTCCAGGGAGCTACAGTCACCACATGGGGGTTTCCCTGCAGGGGACATGCAGGAGAGACCAGTGGGCTGAGCCCTGGGAGCTGCCAAAGACTGAGCAGAAGGGAAAGAGAAGAGCGAGACCACTGACAGAAAAGATGCTGGAGGGTGGGAGGTTGGCGGAGACCCAGAAGGGAGCCTTGTCAAGGTGGAGGATGGTGGCCGGGGAAGGATGACGTGAGAAACGAGAGAGAACCTCAAGTTGAGGTTTTGTAGGATGGAAACTGTCAAAGGTCAAGGGGCAGGAGAATTGTGGCTAACAGCAAAATGACTTATCTAAGGCCTAAGCAGCTAAAGAGGCCAGCCCGGGGGAGGTAGAGGCTACAGCCAAGGGCTCAGATACAGAAGAAGCCAGAAGCCATAGCAGGGAAGCAGGGAGGGCTGAGGGTGGAGATATGGCTAGAGGGCAGGCAGCCACTGAGCCCCAGGTAGAGCAGGTGACCAGCCAAAGTGTCGCCAGGGGTCAGCTGCTGGAAGTCCGAGTGAGGTTGGAGGACTCGAGATACCCAGGAGATCTATGTCCGGAGTGTGGGTCACAGAAGTTAACCAGGTCTGGGGTGACCAAAAAACTAAGAGCTACTGGCTCGGTCCTTACCACCTGAGGCCTGACCAGGGCTTGCTAGACCATAGTGAGGCTGTGGGTCCCAGGCCAATGGGCCAGGAGCAGGGGACCTCATCTCCTGCTAAGGCCTGTGCAGGAGAGGTGGACTAGGTGCAGTTGTGCCCTGATGCCCCAAAGAGCTCAGTTCCAGTGCACATCAGACACACCTGCTTGGGGGCAGGAGAGGCAGGTGCAGCCCAGGGATACAGCTCAGGCAGAGGGTAAGCTCTTGTCTTCTGGATGGAGCTGTCAAGAGGTCCCCAGAGATGGGGGTACTCTCACTTTGGAAACCAGAGGTCTGGCACCTGGCTTCCCAGGGGAGAACCAGCCCGCTGCAGACACAGGCCCTCCCTTCTCCCAGCATGGGCCCCATACCAGGAACCCCATCCTGTCATACCAGGGTCCCTCTCGTCTGTGTTCTGTGGTTTTATGATGAGCATTAATCATCATCTTTCTTGCAGTGAATCATACCATTAGGACAAACCAGTGTGCCTGGCACCAGCTCCAGGCTAAAGCACTTACGGCAGTTTTACTATTATTCTTCCATTTCCACA
The DNA here is from genome assembly GCF_000181295.1 of Otolemur garnettii. NCBI lineage: Eukaryota > Metazoa > Chordata > Mammalia > Primates > Galagidae > Otolemur > Otolemur garnettii. Next base: position 15,905,733 of record NW_003852417.1, read on the forward strand.
GCGATGTCTCTTCATTGTGAAGAACTTTGTAAATGGCATCATTACAGCTCAGGAATGAGAAGCCAAACCCACTCTCAGGAAGCAGAAGCCGGTTCTCCAGGCCCCCGCAGCTCAGACAGAGCAAGCGCACAAAACAGTACGGGTCCCTGCCCACGCCAGAGGGTGCTGCCTGGTGCCCCAGAGGCTGGCCTGGCAGGCAGTGCCCATGTGCTATGTGCTACTGGGCAGGTTTCGGAACTCCCCTGTGCCTCAGTTCCCTAGGCAATGAAGCAGAAGGACTAAGAAAGTCACTAACACAAAGTGCTCAGAACAGTGCCTGGCACATATTAAGGGCTCAAGGTGCTTTACTTACTCTGTGCCACCTGATATAAAGTGTTGCTGAGGGTCTTAAGACAGCAGATGGCGCAGAAAGATGACACCTAATCTTCCTTTGGGCTTCAAAGCTAGCCACAAGTATATAGAGTAAGAGTTCCAGTAAGATGTCCCCTGGTCAGCAGAGAACCCTTTTGGTCACTCAGCCAGGCCTCTTAGCTCCGTTTAGCAAGGGTAGGATGACAAAGGTATACAAAGAAGGACCCTGCCTCCCATTCAAGTCTCAGCCCTCCCACGATGTGGGTACACAGGCGCTACAGAGGAGAGGGGGCGCAGGTGTGTGAGCAGGGAGGGGACATGGAACGTGAGGTTTGCAGCCCCCACACTCAGGCCCCTGCCATCCATCTCAGACGCTACCTCTGAGCTCTGTCCCTCCAGAGAGCCTCTCCGAGTTCACTTGGAACCTTGGAGACACTAGAGTCCAATCCAGTTCTGTAAAGGGCTCCCTGCCTTGACCAAAGTCCTAATTCCCCTCCAAACATTATCTCTGACATTGTCAACTAACACAGAACAAAGGCAGTGACAATGGCAGAGGCACAAAATCAGAACAGCCCTGGAGTCCAAAACACAGGAGCTGCAGGAGGTCCACATGACTAACTCAG
>NW_003852417.1:15906918-15907607 GCF_000181295.1 Otolemur garnettii
TTCCATAAGGTTAAGCAGGCAAGTGGTCCACATTAAATCATTCTGGCAACAAGACAGGGTTATTATTTTTATTTTAATTAAAAATTTTTTTAAATTATTATCTTCATTTCTTTTTTTTTTTTTTTTTTGAGACAGGGTCTTACTTTGCTGCCCTGGGTAGAGTGCCATGGTATCACAGCTCATAGCAGCCTCAAACTCATGGGCTTAAGAGACCCTCTTGTCTCAGCCTCCCTAGTAGCCAGAACTATGGGTGCCCACCACAATACCCAGATAGTTTTTATATTTTTAGTAGAGACCCTTGCTCAGGCTGGTCTCAAACTCCTGAGCTCAAGTGATCCACCTGCCTCAGCCTTTCAGAGTGCTAGGATTACAGGCACAAGCCAATGCATCTGGCCTTAATTTTTAAAAAATTTTGTCTTAATGAAAGAAATGTTGTTTTAATTTAAAAAATTTTTTAGACATGGGGTCTTGCTATATTGCCCAGCCTGGAATGCAGTGGTGTAATCATAGCTCACTATAGCCTAGAATTCCTAGGTTCAAGTGATCCTCCTACCTCAGCCTCTCAAAGACCACAGGCGTATGTCACCTTACTCAGCTAATTTTTAAATTTTTGATAGAAATGGGGAATTGCTATGTTGCCCATCCTGGTCTTGAACTCCTGGCCTCAAGCGGTCCTCCTGCCTCAGTCT
>NW_003852417.1:15907627-15924417 GCF_000181295.1 Otolemur garnettii
GAGAAGGGGTGCAGCTGGCAGCTGACTGCAGGGGCTCCAGGACAGTGCTGTGTGGGAGGTGGAGGTCAGAAGGAGGGAAGTGGCCTCTCCCCAGCCTGGGGACTCTCTCAGCAGCTTCAGAACCGGTCTCCCTGGTGTCAGGCTGGCTCTTCCTCTCCAATCTACCTTCCATATGGCATCTGGATTTCCTCTAGGCTGTGTGACACCTGTACCCAGCACCTTCAGTGGCACCCTTGGCCCTCTGACTGAGGCACCCACCTGCTTTCTGGTCCTATCTCCTGCTGCACTCCCTTGGAGCCCCTCAGGGTAGACAAGCTGACCTAGTTGCTTTTCTCTGCACCCTTCCCTGTCCTTCCCTGCTTATGGAGTCACTCTGTGGAACATCCCTCCCTATGCACTTTCAACACTCACCTCACATGTCGCCTCACCAGAAGGGTCCTGGTCCCTGCACAGGTGTGCCTGCTCATCCTTCCTCATGCCATCCACTTTGTTGGTGTCTCTCTGTTGGTGTTGACATTGTGTGTCCCTAGATTTCAGAGGTTCTAAACCCTTTCCTGCATCCCAGCCCCTTTTACAATTGTGTGATATTAAGCTCTGAGTCTTCTGGAAAAATGCTTATACACACCTAGAGGATCCCCAATAACCACTTTCAGGGCCCAGGTTAAAGACCCCAGCACCCCCTCACTCATGTTCCTGAGGAAGGAAGAAGGCTGGGATCCAGGGGCACCAGTGTGGGGGTCCCACAGAAGGGAGCAGGGGTCGAGGGGAGAAATACCACCCAGAGCAGCCTAGAACTGCTCAGGCATCCAAGCTGATGGATGTGACTTTATCTCCCCAGCACGGAACCTGCTCTTCTAAAAATTATGGTTGCTATAGATTTCAGGAGTCATAAGAGTGTTCCAAGCCTATGACACATTAGTGGCTCTGGGAATTTAGCCAAAGGAAATGATCCAAAATGAGTAAAAAGATATATGTGCAGGAAGATGTGCACTGCAGCCTGACTTAACACTTGTGGGAAAAACTATAAGTAGCCCAAATGGCCAGAAAACGGCTAAATAAATTGTGACACATTCTCTGGATGGAAGATTACGCAACCTTAAAAATGATCTTGATGAAAACTGTTGCATGATAAGAAAATGATAAGAGAGAAGAAGGGATACAAAATTATATTCTGGCTGGGTATGGTGGCTCACACCTGTAATCCTAGCACTCTGGGAGGCTGAAGCAGGAGAATCACTTGAGTTCAGGAGTTTGAGACCAGCCTGAACAAGAGTGAGACCCCAGGGAGAGTAATTGGTGGGACCACACCTAAGGTGCATCTTACAAGGGTACATGTGAAATTTACTAGGTATAGAATATAAATGTCTTAACACAATAACCAAGAAAATGCCACGAAGGCTATGTTAACCAGTTTGATGAAAACATTTCAAATTGTATATAAAACCAGCACATGGTACCCCATAATTGCATTAATGTACAGAGCTATGATTTAAAAAAAAAAAAAAAAAAAGAATGAGACCCCGTCTTTACTAAAAATAGAAAAAAAACTAGCCAGGCATTGTGGCAGATGCCTGTAGTTCCAGCTATCCAGGAGGCTGAGGCAGGAGATCAACTGAGCCCAGGAGTTTGAGGTTGATGTGAGCAAGGCTGACTCCAAGGCACTATAGCCTAGGTGAAAGAGGGAGACTCTGTCTCCAAAAAAATATATTGTGGGTGTCGCCTGTGGCTCAGGGAATAGGGTGCTGGCCCCATATGCCAGAGGTGGTGGGTTCAAACCCAGCCCTGGCCAAAAAAAAAAAAAACAAAAAAACCCATATATATATATATCTATATATATCATTTGTATTCTGTGAAGGTGATACTGGAATATATGTGGACATATAAATAAAGACAGAAAGACATAAACAAAAGGATAATTTAACTTGAGAGAGAGAATTAAGAGAAAATTTCAAATGTTTTTCAAAGTTGCTATGTAGTGGTGGTAGTTATTCTGTGCACACAAGTAATTTTTATAAAGGACAGATGATCCAAAGAGGTCTGAAGCTGATCACAAAAATTGATATGGTAATGGCTATCATAGTTCAATTGTATACCAATTATGTCATTATTCTACTGATATATTCATTATATATATATATATTATGTAAACAGTAGATATGAATAACAATACTCAGTGACTATCATTGGATAGCACTGGCATTCAAAATACCAGGAGTTTTAAAGAGATGAGATGTGGCTTTCAATTCAGTTTGAAAATCACATTACAAGACAATTGTAAAGGCCAGGCATAGTGGCTCACACCTGTAATCCCAACACTCTGGGAAGCCAAGGTGGGTGGATTACTTGAACTCAGGAGTTTGAGACCAGCCTGAGCAAGAGGGAGACCCTGTCTCTAAAAATAGCTGGGTTTTGTGACAGGAGCCTGTAGTCCCAGCTACGTGGGAGGCTGAGGCTAAAGGATCACCTTGAGCCGAGAGTTTGAGGTTGCTCTGAGCTATGAGACCATGGCACTCTACTAAGGGTGACAAAGTGAAACTCTGTCTCAAAAAAACAGATAACTGTAAAAATAAAAAAGGTCTAAGGGAAAAGACCCAGTTTCTGCATGACCTCTTCTCCTCTGGGTTTGTTCAGACGGGGATGGTGCCTTCCTCCCCACACGTTCTTCTGCACTGTGCTGTCTGTCTAGCACTCCAGGACCTGGCTTCCTTGATGTGTACTAATTACCATTTCCATCTGGAAGTGAATCTCACCAGCTTTAAGTTTCACATTCTCTGCAGCTTTCTTACTCCCAGGACTCAGCTGAGGTTTTGCCTCCTGGTCCCACATGGTTGGAGGCAGTGACCTTGGCAGGCAGAATCTTCCAGAATATTGACAGATGAACATCTTTTCCCCTCAGCTGATTTTCCTTTTTTATCTTGTCACTGACTTGAAGTTCGTCCATCCCTTCAGTTCCCTTTCCTTCAAATCTTACTCCTGGAGTGGGTATCTCAGACTTTAAAGTGGGTGCAGGCCACCTGAGTGTTTGTGGCTTCCCTGCCCGACCAGTCCCTGGGTAGAGCAGCCTAGAGTCCCCAGGATGGCTTCAGCTGAGCCAGGGCTGCATGCTGAGTGAGCCGCTGTCTAGAGAGTGGCAGCATGGCAGTGACAGCCTGGTGAGTTTCTACCGCGACTCGGGTTCTACTGGCTGTCTGCAGCTCACGGTGCATGCACAGAAGAGGCTGGCCGGGTGCCCCTGGTACAGGCTCTAGGGGCTGATGCAGGGACTCTGTCCTGGCCTGTGCTGCCAGCCTTTTGAGGACTGCAGGACAGTGAGATTCAGGAAGGACAGGTTACCTGCCCAAGGTCCTTTGGCTGTGTGGCCGGTGTTCCTTTGCCCCTAGTCCTCCATGACAGTACCCTCCTCCTCTCTGCTCTGTGTTGACAGCTATTAGCCGCCAGAGGCCACCTGTGTGCCATCCCACCACCGTGCTGAGCCAGCCAGGCCTCTTGCTGCAAGAAGGAGCCTTCTCAGGAGGGGCTGGCCAGATCTGACAAGGCCTGGGGCCCAAAGAAGGTTCTGGTGGACCCTTCTCTTCCCATCCCCCCAATAGGGTTTCTAGAGGGGTACTGTCAGGTCCTTACTGGATAGGTAAGGTCCAGGCCCTGCTTGGACCTTGATGAGGGAAGCAGGGTGTGGCTAAACCCATGAAAACTCATTCATTCTAGGGGCCATAGAGCCCTGGGTTCTAGTTCTGAGTCTGCTGCTAACTCTTTGGAAGCTGGGGCAGACTTTACCCTTCTGTGCCTCAGTTTCGTCACCCACAGACTGGAGGCAGTATTGAATATACATGCAGACAGAGGGTTGGTGCACAGGTTTTAGCAAAGAGGAGGGACGGTTTTGACTATTGGTCAGCGGTCTCCATCTGCCTGATGGAAGCACTGGGTTTATGAGAACTATGGAAAGAAACCAAGTCCAGGGGATTAGTCTGTCACTTGGCTCCCTCAGAGGGACCTCCCATCTCATTTTGGATGTGGGGCTGTAGGTCTCCTTGTTCATACCTGGCCATGGGTCTCCCTTCTCAGGTCATGTCCAAGCAGACTTGGAAGTCTGGAGGCAGCCTGAGGGCCTTGAGGGATGTTTCCTTTCTAATAAAAGTGTGGTAGTTACAGAAAAGCTGGGGTCAGGGTTAGGATCACAGCTGGAGTCAACAGGAAGTTAGTGTTTATTTCCAGTTTTTAAATTATTTTAAAAGAACAACTACCACCACTACATAGCAACTTTGAAAAACATTTGAAATTTTCTCTTAATTCTCTCTCTCAAGTTAAATTATCCTTTTGTTTATGTCTTTTTATCTTTATTTCTATGTCCACATATATCCCAGTATCATCTTCACAGAATACAAATAATACATATATATATATTTTTTTTTTTTCATAGTAAGACTCTGTCTCAAAAAAACCAAACAACAACAAAAAATACAACCCAGAATTCCTAATATAAAGTGGTTGCCTAAACAAGTCCATTGGCCCTGGGCTGTGTGACAGAAAATAAGGGCCCTGGACCTGCTGCACCAGCTGGTTGCATGGCTGCAGGTCCTCGAATTACTAGGCCTTCGTCAGGGAAGGACAGGAGGCTGAGTTTCAGCATCTGAGGATGGCCTGATGCCGAGAGGCTGGGAATCAGCCTGGGGAGAAGACTCTGTGGGATCATGGAGACGTCGTCAAGTCTGAGGAACACTGTCGTATAGAAAAGGGATGGGATTTGCTTTGGAGGCCCCAAGAGGAAAAGGCAATGAGGAAAGGCTGCTGGAGAAGAAATAGTTGCTTTCAGTGGAGGAAGAATAGAGTCAAACAGTTCAAAGAATGTGCAGTTTTTAAGAGTCAAACAGTTCAAAGAATGTGCTGCCCTGAGAGGTGGTGACCTCCTCTTCCTGGACACCGGGTGAGACAGCTGCAGGAGGGAGTCAAGCACGGCATGGGAGGCTGGGCTGGGGATGGGGGATCTGGACAGAGTCTCGGCACTGAGGCCTGGGACGTTAAGATGGGGCTCTGCACAAAGAGAGGAAGGAGGCTGTAAAGGGCATCACGTCTCCCCAGCCCTGCAATTCCGTGATGGTTATAAACACACAGCATGCTAATAAAAGTCAAGCCCTTGACACTCCCTGGGAAAAGAACCAAAGACCAGAGAGAAAAAGAAGAACAAGGCTGGGCGCGGGGGCTGACACCTATAGTCCCAGCACTCTGGGAGGCCACAGCATGTGAATCACTTGAACTCAAGTTTTTGAGACCAGCCCGAGTGAGACCGCGTCTTTACTAAAAATTGGAAAAACTAGCCAGACATTGTGGTGGGCACCTGTAGTCCCAGCTGCTCGGGAGGCTGAGGCAAGAGAATCACTTGAGCCCAGGAGTTTGTGGGTGCTGTGAGCTCTGATGCCACAGCACTCACTCTGAGGGTGACAAAGTGAGACTCTGTTTCAAAGAAAGAAAAAAAAAAAAGAACAAGCCTTGAAAGTTCTGGGTAGAGCAAAACCACCCAGATCCTGGGAGGAAGCACCCCAGGCCTGTTCCAGGCAATTTGCAGCCCTGGAGTGGGGTGAGGTCTGGGGGCAGGGGGTGGTCTGGTCCCTTGGAGAAGAGGCGACACTGGCCTGGGGTAGGATGCTTGGCCTCACAACTTCCTGGGGTAGGATGCTTATTCCTACCGCAGGATTTGCTCAGGTGGGCTGTGAACAGTCTATCAACATGGCCTCCTCTGAGTTCTGAGAAGGAACCAGTCAATCCCCCTTCTCCTTGGCAGTGACTCATACCAGGCCTCCCTTTGTGCTGGCTCAAGACTGAGATGGAGGAAGGAGGCCAGCACTGCTCCCAGGGGCCCTCCGAGTTGTTACAGCTGATACTCTGATGAGGCATTCAGGAGTTAATTACAGCAAGGCAGCCAGGAGGGATTTGGATAAATGAGCTTGGGTGGTAAGAAGCTAAGTTTCTACAACATCCTTGTAAGAGGGAGGGACAGAGAGTTAAGTGGACAGAGACCAACAGTATCCAGGTGGCCCTGTGTGTGCATGCACACAGTATCTGTACAGTGTCTGTGTGAAGTCACGCTCACATGGGTGTGTCCATGTGTATGCCCAGGTGTGTCCTACATATGTGCTGTGTGCCCTTGGGCACATACAAATACATGTCACTGCAACCTGTCACAGGCTGTGAGCAGACCCACGGATGTTCCACAAACCTGTCTGAACTGGTACTGATTTATCCACATTCTTGGAGTTTTCAGGCTTTTCAGAAGCCAAAAGGTCACTGGATCTCACCTGACCTGACTGCCTGTGCAGAGGCGGCAGAGGCAGGAAATGAAGAGCAGAAGGCTCAGGCCCACTAGCTCTGGAGGGGCAGAGCCGAACGGCGCCCCTCTCCCTGATGAGAGGATGAAGGACAACAACGTATGAAATTCGGGAACTCCACTGGTGCCACCATTTAGAGAGGGGGCCCCATGTACTGTGCCTATCCAAACAACGTGGTCACAGCCTCAGATACTCAAAGAATAGTCATTGGGCATCTATGCCAATCCCTGAGCTAAACTCTGGAAAAGGCAGAAGCAACCTGTACTCCAAAGATCTGGGACAGACAGGGCAGTCTCGCTGGTCAAATGCCTGGTCCCCCAGGGCAGGAGTGCTCCACTCTCTCCCACCAAAGGCTGTTGGAGGGGATTCAGAGGAGTAAGACCCTGCATAACTAAACACTCAGCACATCTCAGAAACAAGACCTTCCAGCACCAGGCCAGTCAGGTGGGGAACCTCCAGCCTTGGGACCACATGTAGCCCTCCAGATCCCCAAGTGCAGCCCCTCGCCCGAATCCAAACTTCACAGAAAAATCCCTTCATTAAGAGGATTTGTTGGCTCTGCGCCTGTAGCTCAAGTGGCTAAGGCGCCAGCCACGTACACCTAAGGTGGTGGGTTCGAATCCAGCCCGGACCCACCAAACAATGATGGCTGCAGCCAAAAGAAAAATGGCCAGGCGTTGTGGCGGGCGCCTGTGGTCCCAGCTACTTGGGAGGCGGAGGCAGGAGACTCGCTTGAGCTCAGGAGTTGGAGGTTGCTCTGAGCTATGCCACGGCACTCTACCCAGGGGGACAGATTGAGGCTCTGTCTCAAAGAAAAAAAAAAAGAGGATTTATTCTGTAAAATTTGGATTCATTCAAAAGACCTCACTCAAGGATCCAGAAGGCCACGGGTTGCCCACTCCTGCAAGGGCCACATTGAATCTCATTGTTGAAGAAGCCAAATGAACAAGTCAGCACCAGGCCATGTCACTTCCAACACTGTGGCAATCACACAGGCCCAGGTCAGCCCAGAGCTCTTACCCTGCTAGAGGGCTGAGTGTGGAGGACTTCTGGGCACTGTCCTGTGCAGTTCCCAGAGACAGAGACCACTGTGCAGGTCAAGGTGACTGTAATCTCAGGAGACAGCCCACAGGACCCAAAGACGGCCACACACGCGTTACCTGGAGCCCTTGCCAAGGGTATTTGGTACAGAGCAGGTGCTCCTTGGAGGTTTAGTGAGTTAATGAGCTGTCAACTAGGAGACGGGACCCACCGGGAAGTCATCACCCTCTAGAACAGCATTAACAGAACTTTCCACAATCACAGAAGTGTTCTGTATCTGTGTTATCAAATATGGTGTCCACCACCAACATGAAATGGGCCTAGTGCAACTGAGGAAGTGACTTTAAATTTTTAATTTTAGTTAATTTAAATAGCTACATTACGGCTAGTGGCTACCACGTTGGACGGCACAGCTCTAGAACACTGAAGCAATAAAGCTCAGTTCACACGCCCACTCAGAGGGGCAAAGAGCAGCTGCCTGGAGCTCTGTGTTGAGAAGGCTGCTGCGGTCCCCCCTGTGATTGGTGGGCAAGAGTACCAGCCATGTTGCTGTGGAAGCACACACCACCCACCTCTGTCCCTGACCCAGAAGCAGCAGCTCAGTGGCACACTGGCCATGAGGACCCAAGTAAATTAAAGAGACAAAACTTCCACCCGCAGAGGGTGTGTGGTGCTTTGGCTCCGCTCCCTCTGCTGCCTCCTCATGAGCAATGAATCTCGCCAGGGCTCCCTCCCAAGGTTGCTACTACCTTCCTTTACTCTCTGCACCCACGGCTGCCACTCCAGCCCCTCACCTAAACCAGTTTCTGTCTCCTGACTCAAGTCCCTTCCACATGAGGAACAAAAAGTGCTCCACAGATGAGGCCTCTGTCCATCACAGCATCGTTCCCCGTCACCTACCACCCCGCACACTCACCCCTTCCCCGCCAGCCCTCCACTGCTCACTAACCTCCACCCCTGCCCGACCACTCAGATCAAGACTCCTTTCTCCCACCAAGTAATTTCCAGTTCCCCTCCCTCTTCTTGAAAAGCAACATAAGAATCCTAGCCGGATTTTCTGGATTCTCTATCCCATGTTACTTTTGCCAACTTGGGTACATCCACTATGTTCCAAACCAGCAGGTCAGGACACAGAGGGGCCTCTGGCTGATTCTACCAGGTGCTTCCCTCTTTGTACCCTTCGGTAGGCTTCTGCTAAGACCCCGAGTGGCTCTGGGGCAGAGGAAGGTGGGGCAGGTCTAGGACTCATTGGTGGCACCTGTAGCAAACTCACCTATCTTGTCATCTCTGGGTAGAAGCAATAAAGTACATCTGAGGTTCGTCAGGTGCCATGTGGTCACTAACTTCTGCTGAGCTCACCAGCAGACAATGACGTGCTGTCCTATGTGAACTGACATCCTCACCCCGGCAGGCCTGTACAGAAGCCTATACATGCAGGCACAGAGCCTGCAGCCCGCCCGTTACCCACACAAGTGGTAACGCACAGAATGAGCTCTACACACCAAATCTGCCTGAGTGTGGCCCGTCCACACTCCACTTGGACCGTCTACGAGGCTAATGTTGGGGACACGTCTCTGTGGCTCCAATTAAGTAGATGATGGGTTTGACCCACTACGTTAGATGCTTCACACTACAACTCGGCCACTGTGCAATGAGCAAGAGAGGACAGAGCTCCCATGCAGAGGTGGAGGAGGCACACTCCTCCCCCCCAACCTCTTTCCTCTCCCACACCCGGAGGAGGCAGGGCCCCCAGCACCAACCTCACTGTTGCCAGGACAACAGTGGGCATTTTGAGGGTTGGCACTAGAAGCCCAACCGCAAGCCTAGAGGCAACTCGTCTCTCTCTTGCCCTGATGCCCCTCTCCCCCACCAACTGCCTGTAAGAATGAGGCTCAGGGTTGAGATTTCTCTATGCCTGTCCTCATAGCAAAAGGTCTTGAAGGGAACAGTGAAGCAGTCCTGGGCACAGGTCAACTGGAGGGACATTCAGAAAATAAGAAACAGAAGCTGAGCTTATGAAATAGCAGCACTCCAGAGTTCCAGGCTCCGGGACTCCCAGGAGAGGGTTCTGAGTCTCATGGTAAATGGGCAGTGTTTCCCTTTACGGACCTGTTCAAGGGCAGAAGGTCACTCACCTAAGGAAAGACTGTGCCCCAAAGAGGAAATAATCTATAGTGACAGGTGACCTTGGGCATTGGGTTAAGGCAGAAGGAGAGGCAGAGTGCAGCAGCTGTGATGTCTGTGCACATCTCCCCAGGAGCTGAACGGAAGCCAGTGCCCACCTCAGCTGCGTTTCCCAGGGTGCTACCTTGTGTGGTCAGCCCTGGCCCCTCCCTCTAAATGTCCCAGGCCACAGCTTTGTCCTGACTCAAGGTGGGTGCTGAGGGCAGGCCTCACTCCCTGATATAGAACAGGTGTGGGGCTGGCTGACCACACAGGACATGCTCTGAAGGACATACAGCCTGGCCTGGCCACCCCCATTGCCCTTCCATCTTCCCCACATTCTCCTTCACCCACATCCCACTTCCCTGGAAATGATTCTGAGTACGTGGTTCCGAACGTCTTATAACCCTGTAGTTTGTACAGGGCAACAGGTGTGTATCAGGCGGACTTTCTGGATGCCTGCTGTTGCCAGGTGGCAGTTGGGGTGCTTAGCAACCCTCAAGGTCCCCAGCTAACCCCTGGAGGATGGCCACATGGGGATAAAGACAAACAACTGCAGCTCTTTCATCGGGGCCTGTGCTCTACCTTAACATGCCTGTGGAGCCTGGGGCCTCCGGGGAGAGGCCTGAATCTGCCTTGGTGGCCCTATTCCACAGGTAAATGCCATCAGACTGCCTAAACAGTTAGACGTGTGCTCAACAAATGCAAAGAGAGCCACTCTGCATGCCCAGAGCGCTCTAGATCCACAAGGCCTCAGAGCGGGCAGGACCCCCTGCAGAGGAGGCCTGTGCGGGATGCTTAGGCCACAAAGCCACTGGAATCTGAGACCCAGATGTTTCACAGAAAATTTAAAAATCAGTGGACTGTAGTGGTTCTCACCTGTAGTCCTAGTTATTGGGGAGGCTGAGGCAACAAGACTGCTTGAGCCTAGGAATTCAAAGCTGCAGTGATCCAAGCTATGATCAGGTACTCAACCCTGGAGACAGAGTGAGGCCCTGTCTCTTTAAAAAAAAAAAATTGAAGACATTAAGCGCACCAGTCAGGGTCCTGGGGGATGGCCTGGTGTGCCTAGTGTCACACAACCTGAAACAGTTCCTTACCCAGGGGCCAGCTCCAAACCATCTGTGTTTCCTCTCCTACCGGGGCTATCTGTAGCCCTCTACCAAAGTGTTTTTCCGTCTGTTTTCTCATTTTTATTCTCAGGAGGGGCTTTCACAGGAGGAAAGTGAAATGGGACCGTGCAACCTCTATTACTAGCCTGCACTCAGTGTCAAAGACACGCCGGCTGACGCTCCCAGGATGTAAAATCAGCCCAGAGCCCGAGCTACCCAACGTCAGCCCTGATGTCTAGGGAAGGAACAATCTTTGTCCCACTTGGAACCGAGGAAAACGGTGCATGGCCCCAGCCAGCTCCCATCCTAACTCACCACTCTGCCTTCTGCCAGTGTGACCCCAGGGAGGTGGGGCCACCGTGACAGTAACAGCACCTAATACTCCCAAAAGGTTTAATGGTTTTTTGGTTCCCCTCTGCCTTCTTACTTCATATGATTCTTTTTTTTTTTTTTTGAGACAGAGCCTCAAGCTGCCACCCTGGGTAGAGTGCCATGGCATCACAGCTCACAGCAACCTCCAACTCCTGGGCTTAAGCGAGTCTCCTGCCTCAGCCTCCCAAGCAGCTGGGACTACAGGTGCCTGCCACAACACCCAGCTATTTTTTGGTTGCAGCTGTCATTGTTGTTTGGCGGGCCTGGGCTGGATTGGAACCCACCAGCTCAGGTGTATGTGGCTGGTGCCTTAACTGCTTGAGCCAATTCATCTGATTCTTAAACCACTCCTGACAATATTATTTTTAAGCCTAATTTTTTAGAAGATTAAACTGAAGACCAGAGAGGCAAAGTACCAATGTCACACAGCGAGAAGGTGGAAATCTAGAGCTGTCTATTCCCAGAAAAGCTAGCAGAGCATCAGATGCAACCCTGGGTCCACGTTCACTAGTTGGGACTTTCCCCGTGGTGCAGACTCTGGTGTTGTCACACGGAGAGGAATATGGAGGACAGTGGGAGTGTGCAAGGCTCAGGGTCTTCTGTCCTTATGAGCAAGAACTCTCGCAGGGCTCACCAGGTGCCTTTCTGTCTACTTGTTAAAAATCAGCTTGGATACCAGGTTTTCTTCTGAGGTGATGGAAATGTTTCTGAACTAGCCAGAGGGCCAGTTGCACGGCACTGTGAGTGTGCACTTTTATTTTATTTTTGGAGACAGAGTCTCATTCTGTTACCCCAGGCTAGATTGCTGTGGCGTCACAGCTCACAGCAACCTGAAACCCATCTCTATTTAAAAAAATAGAAAAATTAGCCCGGTCTTGAGGCATACGCCGGGATGTACAGTTTTAAATGGTTAGTTTTATGTTATGTAAATTTCACCTCAGCAAAAAGTAAAAAAATCAAGCAATCCAGAAGGTCTTTTCTATCTGGGAACCCAATCTACAACACGACTTTTTAAAAATTACTTTTAAAAGAAACTCCCAGATTATGGGAGATTTTAGTGGTCTCGTCTGTATCTTTACAATTTTGTCCAATAATCATACTATGATGGCAGGCAGTCTGAATGCCTACTATGTACAGGTGCTATGCTAAATAAATGCTTTTTATTTACCTTCCTTAGTACCATAGGAGGTAGGCAGAGACTCTAGTGCCTGGGTCTTAGCTGCTACCAATGTAAGAATAAGGACACTCAAATCAGGACAGAAATAAAAAGACTTAAATGAATATGCCTCTATCGGTATAGTTTTCTTTATGCTTGTCTATTCCTACTAAATATTGTACTATGCGTGCTAAGAAAGAAAGGAGACTTTTCCAAACTTCGGATTACCTGACCGTGACTTGAAGCAAATGACTATGAGGCAGGAAAAGACCCACTGATGTCACTCCTGTCTTGTGATCTGTTCCCTGGGGCCGGGCTTTTCAAGTAGGAACTCTTGTAGGAGCTTCAGGGGCTCCAAAAACAAAGTATTTTCTAGATAAACAAGAAAAATTTGACTTCGGCAATTAACAAGACGTACTGAATGTGACTTGTATTCATCTTTGGTCACTGGTATATATTAAGTATTACAATTTTAACACGGTTTTCTTTTCTTTCTTAAAATGTGTATACATTTTTTAGCACCGTGTGTGTATGTGTATGTATGTAATTCATAAATATATACACCCTTAGATCCAGCAATTCCACTTCCAGGTTTTTATTCCTTCTCCAATATACTTACATATGTATACCATGATGTCTCTATAAGGGCAGTTATTACAGGAATGTTTATAATAGCAAAAGACTGGAAACAACCTAAATGTCTACCTAGAGGAGCCTGGTAAAATAATGATACTTCTGTAGGACAGAACACAACACAGTCATTAAGGAGGATGGGGCAACATAGTATGGACTCAGAATGCTAAGATAGGAGGAGACTGAAGAGTGAAAAGGCTACTGTGCGTGAGAGAGAGAGAGATCTATATACACCTATGGAAACAAACAGAATGCCTGTGAAAGGGTGTAAATGTACGCAGCGGATCACTGATTTTCTGAAGGACTGAGAACTGGATGGCTAGGGGAAATGGGCGTAGGATGACTTACTGTTCCTGGTAAACCCTTTTTCATACTCTAATAATTTTATACCATGTGTACTTTTAGCTACAGGCAGTCCCTGGGTCATGAACGAGAAAGGTTCATTCTTCCATTGAGTTTGTACATAAGTTGGAACAGTTACATTTACCCATCACCTGTAATAGCCTCCATTCATCAGTACAACTTGTACATCAGTCGATGTTTATAACTCGGACACTGACTATTATAGCCGCTGTTCGTTAAGTGCCAGTTGTACCTAAGTCAGATGTTTGTAACTCAGAGACTGCCTGTATTTAAAACATTCCTATACAATGTCTAACTTTTGCTTCTCACTATTATAGAGAACTTATATCAGAGCAACCTGTCAGCCAAGAACAACTACAAAAGCTGGATAAAATACAAGAAAGCCTAGATCTTTAAGGGCAATGGAAACGACCAAAGGGCTTAAGACCCCAAAGAAAAGAGAACCATACAACAGTGAGTATGACTTTCTGCATATTCCTTATTTATTAAGACAGAGTCTCACTCTGTTCCCCTGAGTAGAGTGCAGTGGTGTTATCATAGCTCACTGCAACCTCAAACTTCTGGGCTTAAGTGATCCTCCTGCTTCAGCCTCCCCAGTAGCTGGGATTATAAGTATTCATTACCATACCTGGCTAATTTTTCTTTTCTTTCTTTCTTTCTTTTTTTTTTTTGTAGAGACAGGATCTCACTCTTTCTCAGGCTGGTCTTGAAGGCCTGAGCTCAAGCAATCCTTCTGCCTCGGCTTCCCAGAGGGCTAGGATTACAGGCATGAACCACCACACCTGACCTCTGCACACTATTTTACCCTTTAGCTCCTGTATGAGGCAGAGACCAAGAATCTAAACAGAAAGTGACAGCTAAGAGGTTTGAGACAAAGGACAGTTTCAGCAGCCTCGCAGGTATCACAAGAGAAAGACCAGCCTGTCAGTTAAGAACCCTACAGAGCTGTTTCCCAAGAAGAGACACAGCACAGAAACAGACCAGCTCTCAGACTGAAACCTAACCTTAAATCATCCCAACCCACATTGGATCCAGGTGTTCTGGCCCTAGTCTAAGTGTCTGCTGCAAGAAAAGTACATCTTCTCTGGGTAGACACAGTATTAGACAGAGCCACTGCTATTTTTCCACCCATAATATTTAATTTAAAGAGATTAGGATGCCAGAAGACAGGACCAAAAATCAATTAAAAAATGCATACCCACCAGTATTCCAGACTCTATGTCAGAAACTTTAAAATAAATGTTTGATATGTTCCTCAAAATATAGGACAAAATGGAATACTTAACCAGGGAACTGGAGTCCAGTTTTAAAAATCAAATGGAAATTCTACAGCTGAAAAAATGTAATAACTGAAATCAGAGGTTCAGTAAATAATAAGCTCAATCATTGTTTTGACAAAGCAGAGGAAAAGATGAGTAAACTGGAAGTTAGGTCAGTAAAGATATTCAGTCTGAAGCACAGAAAGAAAAAAGAAAGGAAGATTCAGGGGTAAAGGAGACAGTTCTAAAACGTAGTAAAAAGGTCTAACAAGGATATGCAGAATCCTGGAAGGAAAGGAGGGAAGAGGAGAGAAGCAATGAGAAGATACAGGATGAAACATTGCACAGCCGATGAAAGCTATCAAGCCATCAATTGAAGAAGCTTTCTGAAAACCAGGCAGGGTAACTACAAAGAAAACTCCTAGACACATCATCATAAAACTGCTGAAAACCAAAAACGATGAAAACATTCCGAAAGCAACCAGAGGAAAAAATATGCATTGTGTGTGTACTGTAATCGGAGCAACTGGTATTTCAGCAGGAATGATGGAAGCTGACAGATAGTGGAATAACACCTTTAAGGGGTTGAAAGTAAAAAGCTAGTCACTTTGAATTCTATATCTGCAAAAAAATGTAGCTATAGTTTGAATGTGTCCCCTCCAAAATGCAGGGGTTGCGAAGGTAATAGTATTAAGGAGGGACCTGTAAGAGTTAATTAGGCTATAGGGCAGCTCCTTCCTTGATGGAATTAAGACCCTTTTAAAAGAGGCTTCACACAGCATTGGCCTAGCTTGCTCTTCTACCATGTGTGGACACAGCCAGAGGGGCCTCAAAAGACCAAATGCCGGCACCTTGACCTTGGACTTCCCAGACTCTAGAACTATGAGAAGTAAATTTCTGTTCTTTACAAATTATCCAGACTGTGGTATTCTCTTACAGCTACACAAACCGACTAAGATGGTGTCATTCAAAAATAAAAGTGAAAGAAACACACTTACAGGCAATTAGAGACGGAAACAATTGGATGTCAATAAATCTGCATAAAAAGGAACACTGTAACATGATTTCTTCAAGAAGATGAAGCACAGAAATAAAAGAAGTGTAGTAAACAATTAGAGGGTAAAACTGGGGATAATTGTGAGCAATGACTACTATGTAATGTCTAAGACAACTACAATAAAGGCTTATGGCTTAAAATAGATGTTGAATTAAAAAACAACAGCCAGAAAGTGGGGAACAGAGGATCATTACATGAAATTAAAATGTTGTGAGGGCCCTGTGTGGTGACTGAAGAGGTTAAGTACTGATGTGGGGTAGACACAAGTGTGACAAAATTGACATTATTTCATTTTCAAAAGACATTTTGCGCTTGACCCCCCTAGCTCAGTGAGTAGGGTGCCAGCCACATGCAGTGAGGCTGGCGAGTTCGAGCCGGGCCCAGGCCTGCTAAACAACAATGACAACTGCAACCAAAAATAGCCGGGCACTGTGGCAGGCGCCTGTAGTCCCAGCCACTTGGGAGGCTGAGGCAAGAGAATCGCTTAAGCCCAAGAGTTTGAGGTTGCTGTGAGCTGTGATGCCACAGCACTCTACCGAGGGCGACATAATGAGACTCTATCTCCAAAAAAAGGAAAAGAGATATTTTGACACTTTCTACAAAACACATATTATTCTCAAGTACATCAAAACTGACCACAAGCTAGGCCCAAAAGTCAAGTTCCAACAAATTCCAAAAGCTAGAAGTCATAGAGAATATTATTTCTAACCACAATAGAATTAAGCCAAAATCAATGGAAAATCCTATTTGTAAACAAACTCCAATGCTTAGAAATGAATCAAGACACTTCTAAATACCCCATGAATCAAAGGCATTTCAGTGAAAATTAGAAAATATTTTAAATCAAATGACAGTGAAAATACGAAATATCAAAATTTGTGAGCTAAAGGTAAAGCAATGTAATAAGTAAAATCCACAGTGTTAGATGCAAGTTTTAGAAAAGAAAGGCTGAAAATTAGTTGAAGTTGGGGTTGGGGTTGATCTCTTCTTAGAACTCTAAGAAGTTCTATCCCAAGCAGGTAAAAAAGGAAACAAATTAAATCCAAAAAAAAGTAGAAAAGAGAATATGACAAAGTTAAAAGCATAAATTAATACATTATAAACAAGAAATGTTTAAAGAAAGCAACTAAGATAAAAGGTGGTTCAGGGAAGAGATTCAAACATTAGTAAGCCTTAGCAAGACAGAGTGTGAGAAAAATAAAAAAACAGAAGGCAACGAACTACATTTATTGGTAATGAAAAAAGGAACACTGATACAAATGTCACACACAATAAAAGATAAAAAGAAAATATTCCAAATGTTACACCAAATTT
>NW_003852417.1:15924721-15931746 GCF_000181295.1 Otolemur garnettii
AAAAAAAAAAAAAAAAATTACAAACATAAGTATAAAATCTGAACAACCTGTATCTACGATGGAAACGGAATCTTTCTGTAAAAAACACTCTAGACCCACACGACTTCACTAAGGCTTCTGAACATTTAAGAAGCACCCAAAGTCATCCTCAAACTCCTCCCAGGATTAGAAACAGGGAACACTTATCAAATTATATAACAAGTCTGGCATCATCATGGTACCAAAACCTATCAAGAATGCAGAAAGCAAGTAAGATGGCAGGTGGATGTCTCTCCTGAACAGTCGCAAAAGTCCTAAGGAAAATATGAACAGATGGAAACTCATGGAAAAAAGAGTTCCACCCCTCCTGATGGTGACCGTGCCTTCGCAAAACCAATGGATTCACAAAGATTCCCTTTGTGAAGGTTCTATACATAGAGAAATGGAGGTCCAAAGAGAGCAGAAACCAGCCCAAAGTCACACTCAGGATAGAGCCTGACTAGACGGATTCACTCCACCTGATAGGCGTTTACAGGCTCCTGCTGTGTGCCCAACCAGGCCTGAGGATGTACATTACCTCCATCCCTGTCCACACCTCCCGCTCCAGCCCCCACCCTACTGCCTTCCACCTAACCTGGACCTCTCCCTGCCCAGGCCAGGTCTGTTCTGCTGATGCAGCATGGGCTGGGCAGGCTGCCGGCACCCTCAAGAAGCTCCATGGTGTTTGGAGTTCTGGGGCACCCAGGGATGGTGCTCTCTGCCAGCCCACAGGCTGCCTGCACTGACCCAGCCCAGAGGGCGCATACTGCTCTGGATACTGGAAGGTGGGCCTCAGAGCCTGTATACTGCAGCCATTTCCAAGTTCCGGCAGGTTACAAAGCACTTCAGTCTGCGTATCTCATCTGACTCAAGAAACCCTGCAAGATAAATGTCAATAGCTCCACTTCGCAGATGAGGAAAGTGAGGCTCTAAGGGGGAAGGGACCCATCTAAATTATCTGTGCAGAGAATTATCTGAATAGACCCTGGGTGAGACACAGGGCCCTTCTCACCATGCCAGGAGGCACCCAACCAGCCCTGCTCAGTTTGACTTGAGATGTCCTGGATTACACTAAATGAGACAGACAAGATGGACACAGACAGATATGCTGAAAACCGTACAAATGCTGCATGAAAAAGTACTCCTCGGCCTAGCTAGGTGGTGACACACGCATTTTCTTAAAGTACAGAGATTCCGGAAGGATGGCACTGAGGTCTAAGTGAGCAGGTGCAAACAAGGAAGACAGTACAGAAAACAAAAGTTGAAGAGCACCTGCCGGGGGCTTCATGCAGCCAGGAAAAGGGGATTCCGTAAACACATTTGGGCCCCAGTGGCTCCTCAGTGCCAATAGGGTAGGGGGCAAAGGTGAAGGAGTAGAGATGATGGGCTAAGCCTGGCCCTTTGTCACGGTAGAGGCCAGGGAAATGCCTCTCCTAAAACTGCCTTCAGAAAGAAAGGAGCCTGAAGCCCAGCTCAGAGGCTTCTAGATCTCAGAGGTAAACAGGGAGCGAAAAAACATCCCCAGGACAGAGGGAACCATCGGCTAAATGACTTACTGTGTGCCTTGAAATAGCATTGCCTGCAGAATGGGAGGGAGGCCCAATAATGGGGCCCCTGCAGGCCAAGGGTTCCAGAGTGGCCCCCAAACTAAGGCCCCATTCACCTAAGGCCCCATAGGTGGCAATGTCTATGAAAACAGCAATTTCGGTGAACCCAAAGCACACAGAACCTCTTGAACACAAAGCAATATAGTTCCCAGGGCAGAGAATCATAGTTTCAACCTATTGAATTTGTTTTTGAAGGGGAAATTGACCTATGGGTAATAGGAAATTAGTGGAGGTCCATTCTGGAGATCTTGAAAAAGCACTGGAGGTGAATCCAGACCAAACTCTATTTAAAAGAGTCACATGAGAACCGGGAGGATGGCTCTGCCGTGGATTAGGTTGGAGTTAAGCCAGTAAACAAAGAGCAGGCATGGCCAGGCCCTTTCCAGGATGGAAAATATAAACAGGGGGTCCCTGGGGACTGGGCTGGTGCTCCTTCTGCATCAGTGACTCAGAAGGGAAAGTAGTGGGAGTTCGCTCCCTGGATGGAGGGGCGGTAGGCTGACGGACGGCCGAGATGCTCCTGCCTGCACAAAGCAGCTCTGTGAGCACAGCAGGTGCAAATCTGTGGTTGGCTGGGCAAGAATGGCGGGGAGGCAGAGAAAGGAAGGTGTCCATGGATGCCCCTGCCCTGACCCTGGGCCACCTGAGAAAGAAAGGCAGGGAGTCATAGCTGGTGGCTTGGGCAATACATTTCTACAAAAGGAAATGTTTTGTATTATGAAAAAAAAAAAAACACAGGTTGTGAGGGGCTGGGGGAGGTTTAGGTCAAGGAGAAGGAGATTCAGGAGTGAGAAGCAGCCCTCTAACGGGGAGGAGCCCACAAGGCCAAGATGGAAGCAAACACCTGAACCTGGCACATGAACTTCACACGCCCCAGACAGAGTCTTGGGCGCCTTACTCTGGCTCGGCTCCCTTCTGACAGGCCTTTCCTTCCAAGCCACAGTCCCTGAAGCCGAGCTCCAGGCCCCAGGCCTTCCCAGACACCCCAAGGCCCCGCCTCACCTGCTGCTGGCTCTGCTCCTCCAGGTTCATCTTCACCTCCAGCGACTGGCGGGCCTCCAGGAAGGCCTTGCGGTGCTTGCGGTCAGCCATATAGTAAGACATGATGCCCACAACAATGGCACACAGGTAGAGGAAGACGCTGGCCAGGATCTGTACCCCAGTGAGGAGAGAAAGGACAATGGTGAACGAATGTCTTTAGGAAAGGGGACAGAGGAGGTGGGGCAGGTGGTGATCAAAATCAAACCTCAAGTCACCTGGTGGAGGTGTCTTTAAGTCTCTGGAGCAGACCCTGGTCCATGTACCATGGATGGGTAAAACCCCACCCAAGGGCAGGGCTTAACGGCCGAAAGGCTCAGGCATCCCACGATGCTGGCTAAGGAGCACAGCTCCCCTCCTGGGAGGCCTGCTGGCTCCGCTACCCATTCATTCCCTTATCCGAATTTTAGAAGCACTCACTAGGTGCTCTGAGGTGCTGTGCTGATTAGCTGGGCATGGGGGTCTACAAACCTGAGGTCCCACCGGCCAGGAATGTGCAATCCTAAAAACCAGATGTCATTTAGAATATCATAGGAGACTGAAGAAGTCCTGAGCTGATTCAGTAGTCACAATGCTACCTTACAAATGTGTCACAGGTGTGTCATTTTCTGGGATTCAAACCATCCTGCCAGCAAGGATGGGGAGGCCAGTTCAGTGCTCAGGTCTCAAACTACAAGGTAGGGCCATGGGCCATGCTGTCACCCCACCACCTGCAAGCTCAGCACACTGGCTCAGAGGGCTTCCTGGGCAACCAGAACCCGCTCCCCTTCCCTGGTACCCACAGATCTCCCCAGGTGTCCTAGTTCCCAGCCTACTTCCACAGGCTGCTGGGACTGCAAATACAATGGCTTTCTGCTAAAGTAGGCTTGGATGAACACGAACCCCAAAGTCCAAACCACACCTGATTCCCAGGTGCTGGCTGCTGCCGGCTCTGCTCTCTGGCCTGGACCACTAGCCACTACCTCTGAGTTCTTCACGACCACCAGCCTGTGAGTGCTCCCCAAGCAAAGCTGCTTCTAGGTCCAGCTTCTCTTGCTACGCTGAGCCAGCTCCACACCCGCCCCTGAGGCCATGCCCACCCTTACAGCCTTGACTCCCAGAGGTCCCCCTCAGGAGACAGACGCCCCCTGCCAGGTGTGGTTCCCCCAACACAGGTTTGGAGTTGAGAAGTGAAATGGGAAAGGAAAAAGAACTTCTTAATTTCTGGCCCTTGTTGGGGAAAACGTTGGTCCAGCAGAATATAATGGATTTGGAGGCAGGTGAAAAATACAGGGAAGACAATTTTAGATTCTTATACAAGATGGTTTACTGGACAAAAGGAGGTTAGTTCTGGCCTGGTGCCTTTAGCTCAGCGGCCAGGGTGCTGGTCACATGCACTGGGGCTGGCAGGTTTGAACCCAGCCCAGGCCTGCCAAACAACAATGACAACTACAACAACAGCAACAAGAAAAACAGCTGGGTGTTGTGGTAGATGCCTGTAGTCCCAGCTACTCGGATGCTGAGGCAAGAGAATTGCTTAAGCCCAAGAGTATGAGGTTGCCCTGAGCTGTGACTCCATAGCACTCAACTCTGTCTCAAAAAGAAAAAAAAAAAAGGAGGTTATCTCTGACATGAATTTTCTGGGTTCTCTTGATTACACCATATCTGTCCAAATTGCTGTGGTGTTGCATGTGAGCCGATGGATAATCACCCTGGGGACCTACCATACACCCAGTAGTGTCCCAAAGCCTCCACACATGTCCCGAGTACAAGGGCCTGATACACAGGAGGAGGCCTGATAATTAGGAGGTTGATTTGTCTCAGTACTGGTCAGCATGTCATGGGTGCAGACTACTCTGAGGGCAGGGCCAGCATCTAAGGACTTGTCCTTTTGGGCCTGAGCAGTCCCAATCTTCTGGGCCATTTGTGGGACAAACTCTGGAGTATCCCTGCCCTTCTGCTGGGACAGGACAGCCCACCTGAGTGGTCAGTGTGAATAAAGCAAAGCTGCTGACTGATGTTCAATGAGTCAAAGCAAACCACAAAGACCACAGCAGGTCTCAGGCCGATCTGGTCTGGAGTCCAGAAACCT
Organism: Otolemur garnettii; assembly: GCF_000181295.1. Classification (NCBI taxonomy): domain Eukaryota; kingdom Metazoa; phylum Chordata; class Mammalia; order Primates; family Galagidae; genus Otolemur; species Otolemur garnettii. The sequence goes on from NW_003852417.1 coordinate 15,929,456, forward strand.
GCCTAGACATCAGCCTCCTGTGGGGACCATGGGGCCCTGAAATACGTATGCCTGGCCCTGAGCTCACAGTACCAGAAGTTGAGAGGGCTGATGACAGGGTTACCCTGGCCCCCCAAACTTCATTACTGAGCAACACAGCAGCCCCCGGGCCTGAGGGCTCCCGGGCTCCCAGGGCTCTGGGTCCTGCAGGACAAGGGGAGGGTCTCATGGAGAGGTAGTGCCCAGCTAGGAACCAAGCACCTGGACTCTGCCCCTGCCATGTCCGTGACAATGAACCGAGGGTTCCCCTAGGGAGGCTGCCCCCCCGGTTCTGCACTCTGGGGTCTTCCTGCTGCCCAGTGGCAACCCAGAGGTCTGGCTCACACTGGTGACCCTCTACGTAAGGCAATATTTCTCTCCCTGAGCTGTACGTATTTAAAATTAAATCCATGTTCTCACTCTCCTTGTAGGCACAGAGAGTAGGGAAAATGCAGGGGGCACCCTGGACGCTGACACTGCCCCTCACTAGCTGAGTTGCCTCCAGGTCAAATGCCCTCTCCCCACTCCGGTGGCAGACGGCAAGAGCTGAGGATGCACTGTCTGGCACTGCACTGACGCTGTCTGGTCTTTGCCCACCTCACTCCCAAGGGCAGAGGCAGGGACTGGACATGACCTGGCCCACAGAGGCCGGGGACAGAGGCTGAAGGGAGGGAGAGGCCAATCAGCTCCTGGGTGGCTGGACAGTCGTGTAAACATCGCCTGGTCACAGAGGCCTCAGCCCTTCCTGACCCACACTCATGGCTCACGTCTGGCTCCAGGGAGGCTAGACGCAGGGGCATGCATCTGCAAGGCCACCCTGCTGGGGAACCCCCTCCTTGCCTCACAGTAAGCTCCTCTGTTCCTGGACAGCTCTCCTGGAAGTGCCAGGCCTTGGCCTTCTTAGGGCTCCCCCCACGTCAACCCAGGGGGCTGAGTAGTGGGAGGCTCAGCCCAAGTCCCCCAGGCTGACTCACAACCTTCAAGGCCAGAGTGCAAATCCAGAAGGGTGATGCTGTCAAGCCAAGAAAACCTCAAGCCGGGAGACAGGAGTCTGCTTTGGGGGAGGAAGATTCCAGAGTGAGCAAGAGGAGCTGGTGGTGGGAGAGGCCTCCTATCACGCTCACCTGGGATGATGGCAGCACCACAGCGGTGCCTACAGAGTGCAAGGGTGGGCTGAGGGGCAGCAGCAGTTTGTACGTGCTCCAGGGTGATGCTGGGAGCCCCCACTGCTGGCCTCAGTTTCCTTGACTGTAACACCCCTCAACATCACAGCACCATGTCCTAGACACAGCATGTGCCTCACCTCTTTAACCCGAAGGTAGGTGGTGCAACTCTGATTTTACAGAAGGAGTTTAGATTAAGCAAGGTGTGAAAACTCGAGGATAAGATCTCTTCCTGCCTCACATCTCACTGTTCTATGGTTTAAAATTCCATCCTAAAGCACTCCTCAGCTTCTATACATATTTATAACCTTGGCTTTTCCCAGAAAGGGTATTAGACTTTTTTTTTGAGACAAAGTCTTATTCTGGCACTTTGAATGTCATGGCATCATCCTAGCTCACAGCAAACTCAAGCTCTGGCCTCAGTTTTTCTATTTTTAGTAAAGACAGGGTCCTGCTCTTGTTCAGGCTGGTCTGGAACTCCTGAGCTTAAGCAATCCACCCGCCTCAGCCTCCCAGAATGTTAGGATTATAGCTGTGAGCCGTCGGACATTTTTTAAACTAAAATTTAAATGTTCATGAAGATCTACAGAATTTTTAATATGAAATAAAGAAGTACCTTTAAAAAACAGAAGAAAGAAAAAGAGGCTCGGCACCTGTAGCTCAGTGGCTAGGGTACCACATACACCAGAGCTGGCGGGTTCAAACCCGCCCCAGGCCTGCCAAACAACAATGACAACTACAACCAAAAAATACCCGGGTGTTGTGGTGGGCGCCTGTAGTCCCAGCTACTTGGGAGGCTGAGGCAAGAGAACTGCTTAAGCCCAGGAGTTGGAAGTTGCTGTGAGCTATGATGCCACAGTACTCTACCCAGGGTGACAGCTTGAGACTCTGTCTCAAAAAAATAAAATAAAAATAAAAATGAAAAAGAAAAGCAGTCCTTTGCAGGTTTTCCTCAGCTTCCACACACTGCGGTGGTCATCTCTCTGAGCTGTTACTATTCAGAGAGTTCCTGTTTCACGTTTATAAATGTACCACACTTAGCAAAATGAATGTGCCCCTCAAAATCTGCACAAAGTGGCTCGGCGCCTATAGCTCAACCGGCTAAGGCAC
>NW_003852417.1:15931990-15935972 GCF_000181295.1 Otolemur garnettii
AAAAAAAAAAAAATCTGCACAAAGTGAGTTTTGCTCCTTCAGCAGTGAGCCGAGCAATGCGCTGGCACTGGGAATGACAAATGTCACTGTCCCAGCCCCCAGGACCAGGCAGATGTGGCCTCAGGAAGGATGTGACTACAAGGTGAGCAGGGCAGCTGTCATCCCCGTGAAGCACATCCATCACGACTGCCTCTCATTACAGTTTAAGAACTGGAGACCCAGGAAAAAATGTGGCCTCTGGGGAAAACTTAAGCCCTGGTGAGAATCTGAACTGGGTCTCTCACGTCACTATGACACACGCATTTCTCCAAAACGGGCCTTGAGCTCTGCTGCTCTGGGAATAATTTTCCAGTGTTCCCACCCCAGGGTGAGGTGGGGAGACCTTCCTTTTCAGAACTCATCTCTTCTCCCTCCAGGGCTGCCTTCCCTGCACCCACCACCATGCAAACCCCACGAACACAGGGCCACCTTCCAGGCTCCTGGTCCAACGTGAGAGTCCTGTGCAGGCCCCCTGTCTACTCTGACACCTTTGCCATGAAAGGCAGCCCTTGCCCCTTCCCCATGCCCCGCGCACACGGTCCTGCTATGATCTGTGGACGACCCTTCTTTTCCACCAGACGAGGTACCTGGGAAGAGGGACTACCTGGCAAGGCAGGCTCTGCTGTTGTCCTCACTCCTATATCCCATCCTCCAGGGCCTCCTCCAGCCCCAGGTGCTCAGGGAACAATGGAGAGTTGTTGGGCTCAAAGACTCGCCACTCACCCCAACCCCTTCAGCCTCTGGTTAGCAGGTGAGCAGAGTAGAAGCCATCAAAAAATATGACCTCATGGCCCCATGTGCTCACAGGATGCGGCTTCATTGCCTCAGCCTTCTAATGAGCACTCCAACCTTTCCCAACCCAGCCAACCCTAAGAACAAAGAGGAATGGGGCTCTCAGTAACTCACCTGAGGACAGCAGGTTGGGGACAGTTTGGGAACTACCTAGAGCAGAGCATACAAAGAGGAACAGAGAGGGCTGAGAGGTCAGGGTGACTGAGGATGGCTTCAGAAGGCATTCAGAAAGATGGGGTGGGGATACTCTGAACTACAACGATCAGCTGGGACACCACACTTGAGAACAGCATGCAAGAAGATGCCCCCCACCCCCAGAATCATGACTAATGACTAACACGAGGGCTCTTGCCGTGAGCACTTCTCAGTCTCATCTGACTGAGACACAGATGGGATGAGGCTCCCTGGTCAGGGCAAGAAAGCTGGTGATGAACCCTTCGTGAAGTACTGGGACCAGCTTGCCACACCACCAAATCCTGGGTCATACAGCAAACTGCAATCCCAAGATGATCCCCCCAAATTCATAAGAAGTTACCTCCTCTCACCCAGTGGCCTCCTTTGGGCTCTGAGGTGAAAGGAATAAGCAACAGGGCAGACGCTGGGGTCTCTATTAGGAGATTTTTCTTTTAAAGACAGGTCTCACTCTGCCACCCAGGATGGAACACAGTAGTGTGATCACAGCTTGCAGAAGCCTCAAACTCCTGGGCTCAAGAGATCCTCCTGCCTCAGCCTCCCAAGTAGCTGGGAGGGTCTACAGGTGTGCTGATACTACCACACCTGATTAATTTTTTTGTATTTTTGCAGAGATGGGGTCTTTCTATGTTGCCCAAATTGGCCTCTAATTCCTGACTCAATTGATCTTCTAGCCTCAGCTTCCCAAAAGTGCTGGCGTGCATCAGGCCTATTTGTAGATTTTTTTAAAAAAGTTTTCTTACTCCTAAAGTGATTTTCTAGAAATAACCTATTTCAAAACAACTATTGCTTCTAAAAAACACATTTTAAAAATAAATAAAATGAACCTCGCAAATGGGTAAACATTCAGACTAAAGCCTCCTCTAACCCACGAAAGCCCAATAAAGGGTTTAAAATACCCTGGCTCAGAATGGAACTGTGCGAAAATTCCTTTACAAGATCCCCCCCTTTTGCAGTTTTAAACATAGCAAGATCCAGCATATTTTCTACCAGCCCTTAGGGAAACGGGGCTGCCCTAAGCAGGGCTTTAGAGTGGAAGTCACCCCACTGGAGGACAATTTGGTGGCTCTCTTGCCTATAAATTTTCTAGGCTGATCTCTCCTTATAAGCTCATTCCAGGCTGAAGCTTCCAGAACACTCCAGAACTAGTGAGAAGCTGAAGGAGAGAGCACTGCTGAGAGAGTATGGTGCCTGGGTCACCCATAGGGACCTTATGACCCTCTGCTGCTGGGAGACAAGCCTCACTAGAGCCTCTCTTCATTAAAACCGACTTAGATGCTTTGGAAAAAAGTCTCCAAGGAGTTGTGGGGCAGGAAGGAGCAGAGGAGAAGGCCCCTCAGAGGCAACCAGGCTACCCTAACCCGAGGCCCGGCTGGAGCCTGTGTAGCTGCCACCCAGCAGTCAGGTCCCCCCTACAGGCCCACACTCATTGTGACCCTTGCAGAGGCTGCCTGGATCCCCCTCAGCCAGGTGACCACCTTCCACCCACCCCACACACTCTGCCCTGCATCTTCCTGCCTTAAGCCCCAGGACAGAATTATCTGCATTTACCCTTCTCTGGTCCTTCCCCGGGCTTCCCTCTTCGTCTGATTCTTGACTGGAAAGCAAGCTCCCTGCAGCCAGGGAGCTGTTTCTCTTCTGACTCCCTGGAGCCCAGGCCTGGGACACATGGGAACCACCGATGAGGACTGGCAGAGGGACAGGTGGGAGCAACAGGGCAGGACAAGGGACTCTCTTATGCTGCATTGGGCAAACTGTTAAGCTTTGCTGTGCCAAGAGATGCTCTGGGGTCTCCAACAAATACAACCTCAGTCACCACAAGGCTCAAGCCTGGGGCACGGCTGACACACCCTCCAAGCTGGGTGTGAGGCAAGTTTCCACTGTGTTTCCATCATGTACCTCAAAACATAGGGACCTCCACAAACTTTCTGTTTATGTCTTGTGCATGCCTTTGCCAAAAGATAAAGATGTTCAATGTCTATCCTCTTCCAAAACAAAGACAACATCCAGGATAGAGACATCCAGCCAACTTACTGACTTGTTGCACAAGGTCCCTTGTGATCTGCTGGTCACCAGAACAGCTTCTCAGGTCGCACACTGCACAACCCCAGAGGCACCACTCCAGGAATCTGACACGATGGCTCCCCAAGAGCCTGGCTCTCAGGCTCTCCTGTCTTATATCTGGCTGCTCCCCCATTGGCATCCCTGACTCCAGCCACAGTGAGCCTCCCTCCAATTTTCTACAGGGCTCTAGGCTCTAACTGAAACACCCTGCCCTCTTACCTGGGGAAGTCCACGTGTGACAAGCTAGCTGTGACCTTACCTTTGTCAAACACTTAGGGCAATACCTGGCTCTCAGGGATGTAGGCTATCAAGGCCAGAGAAGGTCACCTGATCTGTCTCCTGTTCCCATGTACCTCAATTGAATTGTATGGACGAGGCTTTGCAGGGAGCCAGTGAACCCCTAAAACTACAAGGAAAATCATACTTTGTCCATTGCATTCTTCAGATTCTCCAAAGGGTCTGTTCCCCCAGACAACTAAGCACCCCCAAACAGATCAAAGCTGCCTCTCATCTTGTTGTTCACTATAGAAACACCTGGTCACAGCATTTCCTGTCCCCTCTTACTGATGTAAATTCACTATTTAGTCACTTTCATCTCTTTCACCAGGGCAAATAATTCTAATTCTACTTAATAAAGGAATCTGTTTTTTCTTATCCCTCAAACAAGATAGTTAACTTTATTTGCTCCTTTCCAAGTAAAAGCAATACTAATTAGAAGCTAAAACAATACATCATTCTTAGAAAATACAATGAGGGCTCAGTGCCTGTGGCTCAAGCGGCTAAGGCACCAGCCACATACACCTAAGGTGGCAGGTTCGAATCCCCAGCCCAGGCCCGCCAAACAACAATGACGGCTGCATCCAAAAAATGGCCGGGCGTTGTGGTGGGCGCCTGT
>NW_003852417.1:15936815-15942534 GCF_000181295.1 Otolemur garnettii
GCCCGCCACAATGCCTGGCTATTTTTTGGTTGCAGCCATCATTGTTGTTTGGTGGGCCTGGGCTGAATTCGAACCCGCCACCTTAGGTGTATGTGGCTAGCGCCCTAGCCACCTGAGCCACAGGCGCCGAGCCGAGTCTATTTTAAAGCCCTTTAATCATGTTTGGTTTCAGGCCTTTTTGGAAAAAGTGGTCAGTTCAACTCTATTGAGTTCTCCCGAGGGTGGCAGAGCCCATGCTGGGTCCTGAAGATTGAAAAATGACCCCAAGCAGGTCAAATCTACTGACACTAAGGAAGTTATCAATACCTCAACAGACGAAGGTGAGATCGATTTGGAGAGGAGGACAACTCAGCAAAGGCCCCCAGGAGGGTGGAAGGCTAGAGCCAGAGCACATTCAGCTGTGGCTTCCACATGTACTGAAAGCATGGAGCTTTTAGACATACACTTTAATATACAGATTCTGGATGATAAAAAAAACTAAAACCATTTTCTGATTGATGACCAGTACTAAATGACGGGAAAATAACAAACCACATAACACCGCCAGGGTTCCATGCTTCCTGCTCAGGTTTCCTTACCTCTGAGCGATGCATTCACCTCATAGATCCCCTGACCTTGTGGGATTAAATTTAAATAAACTTGGAAACAACTATACCAGGCCAGAGGAAGAGGTACATATATTATGGAGACAGAAAAAGATAGGATTCCAGACATGTTATCATTATACAAACTTAAAATGTGAAAACCTGAAGAGGGCAGATCACCGATTAAACAAAAACACCAAGGCCTTATCTGTCCCCCTGCATTTGTGCCCACAGAACAGAGCGAACTCTTTTTGGGATTCTATGGCTCAATACCCTTTCAATTCAGAAAATGACTCAGATATTTTCGAGAGTAAAACTTTTTGCATATTCTCAATGACAGACGCTGCATCATCTCTCCTGAATCATGGCTTCCTCCACGGGGGCTTGATTCCCCCTTTTTCTCCCCTTTAGTGCTTCTCAGGGGCTGCTCGGCAATTCCCTCTTCCCTACAGCCTTCCTAGAGACATCGGGATTTTTTTTTCCAGTCACTAGTTCTGACTCAACCCTTCCGTGCTGCTGTTCCCTGGTAGCTGTTTTTCTAGTTGAGCGTTTCTGAGCCAGGTGCATCAGCTGGTGAGAGGAACTGCTTGGAAAGGGAGATTCCTGGCTCCCAGCCCACAGAAGCCCAGGCATCTGCGTCTTTCCCCCCTCCACGGGATGCTGTCCTATGGAATCTCTGTACAGGGGGAAGTAATGAGTATTCAAACAAAGCAAGGTCCACCCTCCAGCCTTCCTGTCTCTTTAAACCAAACTCAGGCCACGGCTTTAAGTCATCCCCCTGTGCCTATTATCTGTTTACTTCTTGTCACCCTCACCCCCAGTCATGGAACCCCCTTAATATCCTTTTCCTTTCCTCCCCCTACACATCCCAAGCGGCATCCACTGCAGTGTTTTCCATCTGTTAATGCTGTTCCGTTTCTCTGCATTTAATGCAGTTCCCTGGTTTTTAATTCTGATTTTAAGTCATCCTCCAAGTTTCCTTCTACTTGTGCTAAGAGACTCTGGTCTGGAAAGACCTTGCCCGGCTAGGGACCAGTCCTCTCAATGCACTTAGTCACATGACAAATAGCAACTCCCAAATTCCACAATTCAAATTCAAAGCCCTGGCAAACTATCCCCTCTCCCTAAAGTGCAGTTCTTCAGCACCTCTCACGCTCCTTCAGCCCTGGCTGTACCTCATGGCCACCTGGGAGCTATGCCAGGCTGCTCCCAGAACAGTGGGACTAGAGACCCAGATGCTGGCATTGCTAAAAAGCTCCCAGAAGATTCTAGGGTACAGCCAGAGGTGGCAAAACACAAATATCAGCCTGAATATCCAAGCTTTTCACTGTATCCCTTAACTAGCACTTCTCTGTAGGTCCTGTTTCTGTCAGCCAAGAGACAGCCACAGCCTCCAGAGCTGAGCTCCAGCTGAGAACACAGTGCCCAACAGGCGCAGGTCCTCAGCAAACCTTGGCAGAATGCCTGGACTGATGCTAGCCAGCTCTCCCGTCTCACTGAGACTCCTTTCTGTACCCCCAGTGGGTCATCCATCCCAGCTAGCCTTTCCAGGTAAATGCCTCTGGGTCTCCTTCCTCCTCACTCCTCCTGCCACTACCTGGCCCACGCCCTCGCCTCCCTAGAGGAAGGGGACAGATCTGACTAGTACCCCTCTCTGGTCCTGCCAATCCACCCCTGGTGCACATCAGTCTTCCAAAATGGTATTCTTGCGAGTGCTACCTCCTGCTCAAAACACCTCAATAGCTGCCAATTGTCCAAAAGTTCATACTCTTTATTCTGGCATCTGAGGTCCTATGTTACTCTGGGCTTGATTATGAACTTTATTCTAAATACCTCCCACAATTCCATGAAGTAAACCACTTGCTTCAGCCAAGCTGACCTCAGGGACACGTCACCAACAGGCCTCCTGGCTGCAGCTGTATTTTGAGAGCTCTCAAACTCTTCCACATTACCGGAGGTGAAGCCTCTCATTTTACTTGCTATTGCACATGGGTCCTGCAATCCATTTAACAAAATCCATGTTTGTATTACTATTTTTAAATGTTTGCCTTTGAGTAAAACATTTGTGTCTGTGCTTTACAGTGTAAGCTCCACCAGGGCAGAGACAATATCTCAGCACTTGGCAAACACCTGGCGAGACGGCTGCTGGGTGAAGGAATGAATAAATGGAGGAAGCAAAGAAGGGAAATGCCAACTCCACAGGCCTCCTGAGTAGGGTGACTAGACATCCCGCTTTTCAACAATTTGTCCTGCGTCCCGCAGCGTTTTAAAAAAGTCCCGATTTTTGGAAAGAATGCATGAACGGGCAGGAGAACAAGAAGGGAATATACGGTTTTTGGCTGCCATGTGGCTATTTCGCCAGAATATTAATTTTATATTATTTTTGTTAATTTTATAATGTTAAACTGTAATAATAACAAATAATTGCTGAGAAGTGATTATTGAGAACTGCTTATCAAAGTTTGCATTGTTGTCAGGCCCTGCCCTGCCCCGTCCCCGGCCCTGCCCCCCGCCCGTCCTCTGGCCAGGTTGTCCCGCCTTACCGATGTTAAAATCTGGTCACCCTACTCCTGAAGCTTTACGCTCACCAGGCAAACGTGCCCTCACAGCCCTGCCTGCGCATGCGCGTATTCCCTGTGCACGTCCCCGCCCCGCCCACAGAAACCTGCACCTCCTCTAGCTCATGCTCACCTCAGCCAGACCCTGCAAAGCGCCAGGTGAGAAGACAAATCTTCCTAAGATCTTCAAACAAGAGCTGAGCACAGAGCTCCGTCACCTCGCTCCCTGCCCCCTGCTCTGCTTTGAGACCCACAGGAATCTGGAAGCTCTGAGTCACAACCACCAGGAGTGAAGGGAGAAGACCATCCACCCTGAGTCAGCACGAGCCGTGCTGCAGGCCAGGAGTCGGCCGCTCACCATCCTTACTCCCCTAAGAAACTGGAGCAGGCTCTAGATGATCCCCATGAATGGTGTCATCACCCTCGCCCTTTCTCGGGGATGAGGAAGGGTGTCCCCCAGCCAGCAAGATAGCAGCCACAGTCGCTGGGGCTCCGCTGAGTGGTCGCTAAGCGCTCTGGCACAAAGGCACTCACCACTCACCAGACAGTCTCTCACAAGCAATGCCCGGTGGGGCTGGCTCTGGGGTCTAGTGCCTCCTGAGCACCGGGGCATTACTATTCCTATCGTTCCACTGCAACCACTGGGATTTTCTCCACCTGGAAACACACTAAGGGCTTCCAAAAGAGGGCTGAAGCTGGGCCCAGCATCCCAAGGAGTTCCCAACTTTTAAAACATTTCCTTTCAGTTTTCACCTGATTTGTCCACTTACTGGTGTGACACATTTTACATACAACAGCCCTGTTCCTCAGGTAAGTGTGGGATTTAACTCCAGCAGGCACGACATTTTCCTGGCATCCTTCCTCTGTGGGCCTCTGCTGACCACATGTCCCAGTCCACCCCCATCTCCTACCCCCTCCTCTCAGTGAGGCCAACACTCAGGACTGCAAAGCACCGTGGAGATAAACGGGGCCGCAAACTCAGGCTAGCGTGGAATTCCAGCTCCACCACCGCCGGCCTTGGAAGTCCTATTTTTGAGCTCTCTTCCTCTGAAATGCAGTAACCACAGGGCCTACCTGGAGTGGGTTGCGAGAATTCCCTACTGTACCAGACACGGAGTATGTCTAGATAAATGTTACCAGTTACCATCAGGCATATTATAAACTCCTAAGGTTACTACTGAACTTTATTCCCAGGTTTCCAGCTTTCCCAGTCTCCTTGAGTGGGTCAAGTTCATTTTCATCACCTGGGAGGGTGACTTGTGTAATAGTTCCCAAACTTAGCTGTGCTGATATTCTAAGGCTCCACTCTCAAATATTGTTTTAGTATGGTAAGAGCCAGTATCTTCTGGTTCCACATTTGTGGATTCAATGATATTGGATTTCAATCACAGACGTTCAAACACATTCAAAACATCAAAAATGTTCAAACTGTTGCAGTATTAACTGTTTTCCTGACCCCAACCCCTCCTCCCACTGCCTGCCAGGTTTCCAAGGTACAATTACAATGCTGCCTGTGTTGCTGTGTGCCATCTGGGTTTCAAGCTGTGCAGTGTAGCTCCAAATCCTGACTTCAGGACCCCATTGCCCAGGTGGATGGCTCAGCTCCTGTCCTGCCCTTTGCTATCTCATACCGGGAAACCCTTCATAGCAATGTCAACAGCTGCTGGAGCTCCTGCCCAGGCAAACTGACCAAGTACCTCCTAGCACACAGTGGCTGCCTGGTGTCTGGAGACAAATTAACCTCCTCCAGAGCCTATAATGGGAGGCAGTGTGATACCATAAAATGAGCACCAGCTTTGGAGCCAGACCAGCTCCTGTTTTATTGTCCTTAGTAAGTCCCTGAAAACCTCTCCTGGCAACCTCTTCACGTGGAAAATGAGGCCAACAACCTCAATACTTTCCTCCATTTAAGACATTTTTGTGCAATCCAAGATCTCAAAGATTTTCTGTTTTCTTCTAGAAGTTTTATAGCTTCAATCTTAAACTATAAGCCACTTTAAGTTATTTTTTATATTATGTGGGTTGAGGATTAAGATTTTTGTCCATATGTATATCTGATTATTCCAAGATCATGTGTTGAAAAGACTATCCTTTCCCCACTGAAAGGAGGGGTTGGCATTTACCTTGGCACTTTTGTTAAAAAATAAATTCATCATATATATGCAGGGTAAGTTCTGGACTTGATTCTGATTCACTGATGAAGTATATATCCTTAGGCTAATATGATGCTGTCTTGATTACTGTAACTTTGTATTTAAAATCAGGTAGCACATCTCTTTTTTTTTGTTTTAAGGTGTTTTGGCTTTTCTATTTCATTTGTGTATTCATATAATTTTATAACCATCTTACCAATTTCTGTAAAAAGAACTAATGGGATCTAGATTTGTATTAAATTAAATATATAACAATTTAGAACTAACACCTTGATAATATTCTTATCTGTGATCTCTCTGTTAATTTAGGTTTTCTTTAATTTCCTTTAGCAATATTTTACATTTTTTACTATAAAGATATTAGAGATCTTTTACCAAATATAGCTTTAAGTATTTCATAGCTTGGGATGTGAGCTTATTTTTA
>NW_003852417.1:15943985-15945517 GCF_000181295.1 Otolemur garnettii
GTGTAGTCCCAGCTACTTGGGAGGCTGAGATAAGAGAATCACTTAAGCCCAAGAGTTTGAGGTTGCTGTGAACTGTGATGCCACAGCTCTCTACAGAGGGCAACATAGTGAGACTCTGTCTCAAAATAAAATAAAATAAGAATTTCAGAACTGTACAAGTCATGTGCCCATAAAGCCAACCCTACTTAGGCAGAGAGCATTCAGACTATCGAGAATCAGTATGATGTAGCTTTTTTATAGAAGCCTTTTCTCAGGTTAAAGAAATTCTCTACTATTCTCACTTTGCTAAGAGGTTTTATGAATGCATGTTGAATTTTGTCAAATGCTTTTTCCTGCATTCACTGACATGACCTTATGGGTTTTTTCCTTTTAGTCCTCTAATATGTTGAATTATACTGATTTTGAGATGTTAAAACATCATTGTATTCTATTGAAAATCCCTACCTGTTCACTATGTATTATTCTCTTTGTATATTTCCAGATTTTATTTGCTAACATTCTGTTGAAGAGTTTTGTTTACATGTTCATGAGGGATGTTCATCTCTAGTGGTTTTTTTTCTTTTTGTAATGTCTTTGTTTTTGGTATCCATGCAATAATGACCTCATAAAATAAGTTGGCAGAGATTATGTGGAATTAGTATTATTTCATTCTTAAAAGTTTGGTGGAATTCAGCATTAGAGCCATCAGGGGCTGAAATTTCCTTCCTGTGGGGAAGGTCTCTAACCACAAATTGAATTTCTATAATGGATATAGGACTATTTAACTTTGATAGTCTGTGTCTCTCAAGTAATTTGTCCCACTTGTCTAAGTTGTCGAGTTTACAGGCATACAGTTACTTATGACATCATCTTATCAGTCTCTTCCTGACTGTAGGATACGCGGCATGTCCCCATTTGCACTCCTGGTATTGTCAATTTGTGTCACCTCTCATTTTCCTGATCGTCTAGCTGAAGGGTTACCACTCAGAACCAGTTTGGGGTTCACTGAGTTTTAATGTCTACCCATTAATTTTTGCTCTTTTTTTTTTTTTTAGGACTGTCTACTTCTTTCTCTGGATTTACTTGTTCCTACTCAAGGTGGGAGCTTTGGATTTTAGACCTTTCTTCATTGTACACTAATCTCCCCACTCATCTGCAGCTTTACTTTTTGCAGTTGGAGTTAACTGTGGTCAGCCACAGTCTGAAAATATTAAAGGGAAAGTTCCAAAAATAAACAGCAGGTTAAACTGCACGTCCTTCTGAGCAGGGTGATAAACTCTTGCACTGTCCTGCTCCATCCTAGCCAGGATGTAAATCGGTCCTTTGTCCAGCACATGCACACTGTCTCCACTGCCCACTGTTAGTCACGGAAGTAGCCATCTGATTATCACATCAACTGTTGAGGTACTGCACTACTTATTTTTTTTTCTTTTTGCATTTTTTTTGCAAAGTTGTGAAATTTTTTATGGGGTACAATGTGCTGGTTTTATATACAATTTGAAATACTTTCATCAAACTGGCCTTCATCTCATTTTCTTAATGTGTTAAGACAT
>NW_003852417.1:15946888-15948016 GCF_000181295.1 Otolemur garnettii
CCATTCTGAGGGCTGTCTGCTTGCTTTATGTACTGTGTTCTTGGCTGTGAAGAAACTTTTTAGTTTAATCAGATCCCAGTAATGTATTTTTGGTGTTACTTCAATTGCCCAGGGGGTTCCTCCTCATCAATTATTCTCCCAGGCCGATTTCTTCAAGTGTTTTCCCTGCCCTTTCTTCTAGTATTTTTATAGTTTCATGTCTTAAGTTTAAATATTTTATCCAGTGAGAGTCTATCTTTGTTAATGGTGAAAGGTGTGAGTCCAGTTTCAGTCTTCTACAGGTTACCAGCCAGTTCACCCAGCACCATTTGTTAAATAGGGAATCTTTTCCCCACTCAATGTTTTTGATTGGCTTATCAAAGATCAAATGACAGTAAGTAGCTGGGTTCATCTCTTGGTTCTCTATTCTGTTCCATACATCTACTTCTCTGTTTTTGTGCCAGTACCATGCTGTTTTGATCATTACTGATTTATAGTATAGTTTGAGGCCTGGTAGTATTGATTCCTCCTGATTTGTTTTTATTTCTGTGTAATTTGTTGGCTATTCGAGGGTTTCCCTGATTCCATATAAAATGAAGTATTATTTTTTTCTAGGTCTTTGGACAGTGGTGCTTTAATAAGGATTGCATTAAAATTGTATGTTGCTTTGGGCAGTATGGACATTTTAACAATGTTGATTTTTCCCAGCCATGAGTGTGGTACGTTTTTCCACTTGTTAACATCTTCAGCGATTTCTTTTCTCAGAGTTTCATAGTTCTCTTTATAGAGATCTTTCACATCCTTTGTTAGGTAAACTCCCAAATCTTTCATCTTCTTTGGCACTACTATAAAAGGAATAGAGTCCTTGAGTGTTTTTTCAGCTTGACTATTGTTGGTATATATAAAGGCTGCAGATTTGTGAGTATTGATTCTGTATCCTGAGATGCTGCTGTATTCCTTGATCACTTCTAAGAGTTTTGTAGTAGAATCCCTGGTGTTTTCCAGATAAACAATCATATCATCTGTGAAGAATGAAAGTTTGATCTCTTCTGACTCTATATGGATACCCTTGATCGCCTTTTCTTGCCTGATTGCAAATGGCTAAGACTTCCATTACAATGTTAAAAAGCAGTGGAGACAATAGGCACC
>NW_003852417.1:15949734-15950787 GCF_000181295.1 Otolemur garnettii
TGTTTCCCTTAACAAATATGAAGTGACCATCCTTGTCTTTCCTTACTTTTGTAGGTTTAAAGCCTAATGTATCTGCAAATAAAACTGCTTTTTTCTGTCTTCCATTTGCCTGGATTATAGTTATCCATCCCTTCACTCGAAGTCGATATTTATCCTTTAACATAACATGAGATTCTTGTATGCAGCAGATGTCTGGCTTGAGTTTTTGTAACCAGTCAGCCAACTTGTGCCTCTTTAGCATACAATTTAAGCCGTTCACATTAATTGAGAGTACTAATAGGCCTGGTAGTATTCGAGGTGTCACAATTTTTGAAAGACCAGTGGACATTTTTAATCCTTCACCACTGTGGAAGGTGGGTTTTGATCAATAATTTCTGAATGAGTTTACTTTGGTGGTACAGCATTGTGGTGGTCATTATGGATGGGTCTGAGAATATCTTAAAGAGCTGCCTTGGTTATGGCAAATTTCTTCAATGTGTGTATGTCATTAAAGTATTTGACTTCTCTATCATAAATGAAACTCAGTTTAGCTGGATATAGGGTCCTAGGCTGAAAGTTGTTTTGTTTTAGGAGATTGAAGGTTGATGTCCATCCTTTTCTGGCTTGAAAAGTTTCAGCAGAAAGATCTACAGTCATTCTAACATTCTTCCCCTTGTAGGTTATGATTTTCTTGTATTTGACTGCTTATAGGTTTTTCTCTTTCATATTAACTTTGGTGAAGTTAATTACAATGTGTCTAGGGGATGCTTTATTTGGACTGAGTCATGCTGGGGTTCTGAAACTGCTATCTGAATTTCAGTATCTCTTGCCATGTTTGGAAAGTTTTCCTCTAACATCTCTTGGAGAAGAGCATCTGTACCTTTCAGATGATTCTCATCACCTTCAGAAATTCCAATAAGGCAAAATGTTTGCTTTTTTGGAGTGGTCCCACAACTCTCTCAGGAAATGGTCCATCTTTGCTCTCTATTTCTCTTAGTCTTTGAGCACTTGGGAGTATTCAAAAGCTTTGTCTTCAATGTCTGAGGTCCTTTCTTCTGCCTGCTCCATCCTATT
>NW_003852417.1:15951665-15952609 GCF_000181295.1 Otolemur garnettii
CCCTAAAGCACAAGGGTAGTGATGCTGGCAATTCAGATATGTCAAAAAGAAGCAATAAAGACTTTCCTTTAAGTGGAAAGGTGAAAACTCTCAATTCAAAAGAAAAAAAAAATCATATGCTAAAGTTGCTAAGATCCACTTCTTCCCTTCTGTCCTTTGTGCTATTATTGTCATACATCTTTCTTCTATGTATGTTATAAGCTCTAAAGTACCCTGTTTATATTTTTGCTTCAGTTTTTCAAAGAGATTAATAATGAAAAAGGATAACTTTCATTTTCCCACATATTTACCACTTGGGAGGGGACATCTTAATGCTTTTGTATAGCTTTTTATCTAGCATCATTTCTCTTGTGAGTAAAAAACTTGCCTTAACACTTTTTGTAGTACAGGTCTGCTAATTATATATTCTCTCAATTTTAGTTTTTCTACAAGAAAATTCTTTATTTCACCTTTATTTTTGAAAGATATTTTTGTTGGGTATAGAATTCTAGGCTGAATAATTTCTAACCAGATATCTGCTCTCATTCTTATCTTTGTTCCTCTGCATGTCATGTATCTTCCTCCTCCACTTTTTATGGTAGCTTTTATGAGTGCTTCTTTATTTAGCAATTTGGTTATAATATGCCTTGGTGTGATTCTCTTTATTTTTGTTCTTTATATTTATGTGGGTTTTGTTGATCTTCTCGAACTGAAGTTTCAAGAAATTTGGAAGTTTTTCCACCATTATTTCTTCAAATACTTTTTCTGTCTCCCTCTGTCTGTCCTTCTGAGACTCTCATTACACATATTAGATTGCTATACTGTCCCACAGGCCATCAATGATGTTAACAATTTTTTATCAATATTTTTTTCTTTATGTACTTGATTTTAGATAGTTTTATTGCTCTAGTTTCAATTCACTGATCATTTCTCCTACATTGTCTAGTCTATTATTATCTTTCCTT
>NW_003852417.1:15953380-15953980 GCF_000181295.1 Otolemur garnettii
CAGTGTATCCTAACTAAATAAATCCCTTTCTCCTTCTCTGTCTAGTAATTTTTTACTAGATGCTTGACATTGTAATCTTTAGCATTTTCCAGTACAGAATTTGGTGTATTCCCTTAAAGAATGTTGGGTATTTTCCTTTAGGCAGATAAATTATCTGTAGATTAATTTGATTATTTCAAAGTTTGTTTTTAAGCTATTTTAGGCCAAGCTTAACATATCATTTATTTAGGAATACTATACACCATTGCCAGTGCATGGCATTTCTGGGTCTTTATGGAATGCCCCTTCATTCATTGAAATCTTCTCTTTGGCTGGAGAGGATGAATCCTGGCCCTGTGTTGTTTGTCTTACAGCTTCCCTCAGCAGTTGCTGTTGTATGATCTCATAGGATTTTTCCCAGTGCATGACCAGACTGATATTCACAATAAAAGATTCAAGGGAGCCTCTGTATAGATTTCTGAAGTTTTTTCTCTTTATGGCTTCCTCCTTTTGGATATTCTATTCTAGAAACCTTGGCTTCCCAAACTTTGATCTCAGTGATATTGCTAGTCTCTGTTTGACCCCAAACAGAGGTCGAATTATCTTCTGGTAGAAAGCCTA
>NW_003852417.1:15954446-15964588 GCF_000181295.1 Otolemur garnettii
GGCGGGTCCGGGCTGGGGATTCGAACCCGCCACCTTAGGTGTACGTGGCTGGCGCCTTAGCCGGTTGAGCTATAGGTGCCGAGCCTTGCCCACCATTCTTACATGCTCATCTTTCCCAGGTTGCCAGCCCTGGTCCCTGGCAAAATCCTCCTCCTCCTCTTCTTCCTCTTCCTCTTTTCCTCTCACTCTCTTTATCTCTTCCTCTCCTCACTTCCACTCTCCCTTCTAGACTGATAGAATGTACCCCCTATCTCCACTGCTCCTACTAACTTCAAAGCCTGGTTAAAAGCACCCCACCCCCACCCTTAGCATAGACCCAAGACTCTGGAAATGAATGGAGCAAAAGCTGAATACCAGCCCCACCTTCCAATGGTCTGGGTGTCCATAAGAAAGCACCTCAGTCTCTCCGTGAAATCTGTATGATATTGGGGTGAGGATCAGAGTACCAGGCATAGTGCCTGGCATGAAACAGGTGCCTGATCAGTCTTATTCCCCATCTCTGTACAACTATTATGTGGCATGTGGTTATCCATTGTCCTCATCTCTCACCTTCTCATAGGTATCTTTGAAAAAGTCTCTCACTAGTTTATGGGAGTGTATGGCAATCTTCACAATCAGATGTGAAAGTTCAACAAGGGCAACAACCCAGACTTATCCCTACTTTGTACCTTTTAATACAGCAAGCACATGAGCAGGCTCACAGTGTATCCTAACTAAATAAATCCCTTTCTCCTATGTTTCCTTTGATTGCTCAGATGAGCTACCTGTATTCTACCATGCACAGGCAGGTTCCTATATACTCTGTTGCTCACAGCCCTCACTTTTGTTGCCAGAATAATCATTTTTAAGGACAGCCCAGCTCAAGTCACTTGTCTAGTCCAAAACCTTCAATGGCTCCCTATTGCTACAGAATGTAGTCAAAGCTATCTTATTTGGTCCTCCATTTCAGATCCCAAATTACCTCCTAGAATTCTTTCTTACACATTCAATTCTCAAGTCAGAGGTTCCCACATCCATGTTCATCCTCTAGACCTTTGTTCACAGCAGTCACCTCTGCCCCTCCCCTGCCAGGTTAGGTAGGGCTCAAATCCAACATGCCTTTTGGGGCCCAGCTTAGTACTGCCTCCTCCATGAAGCTTTCTCCCTGAACTCTTATAGTCTGTGTGTCACAAGGGACCCTGGAGGCACTAAGGACCTGCTTTCCATCATCTTGGGGATGGAAATCAAGGCCACAGACCGAGGCTTGACACTGGCTCTCCATATGACTTTAGTCACTTGCCCTCTGGGCCTGGGCACCCTCTCTTCTGTAAAGTTCAGTAAAGTTGGATGGATGTACCTGCAACAGGTAAAGTTCCATCCACCCTCAGATCTAGAAGAAAAGAACAGGAATGGCCCTGCTGTCTCTGGGACAGGAGTGAGAATAATGACTCCATCAGAATGCGCCAGGCAGGACTTTCCTCAGAGAGAGAGAAATTGGGCACACAGTACTCCACGAAGGAGTGAGTCAGGCATCAGCTCTCCATTCCCAAAGGGAAACATGAGCCATACCACAGATTAAGTCAATTAGACTCAGCCAGAGGAAATATCCTCAAAGGATCTTCACTCTGAGATAGGTCTCTCAATGTAGCCTCTCAAGAATTAAAAGGAAAAAAAATTCCAGCCTCTGACTTCCTTTCTACGAAGCCAGTGGACCAGGGGCCAGCAGACACATCCAGGGAATCCACACAGCTCTTGGCTCCAGGACCCTGGGGAGCAGACCCTGGCCTGGTGAAGCCTGGGAGGCCCTAGGGAAGCAAACAGAATTCCTAAGCCTGGGAGAACAAAAACGAATATTATTACACAGGGAAAGCAGCTCAGCAGGGGAGAGCGAATCCCCATTTTACACTGAAAACTCAGCAGCTGAGGGTTCTAGCACCCTCCAGGTAAACACAACCAGATCGGGTCATCTGACCTCCCTCCATCTCCACTGCCATTCTCTTCATCCTCCCCAAACACTTCACCGTGCCCCTCACCCTTGCTCACGGCTCCACATCAGATACCCACCTACTTATCCTGCCCACACCCTTTGTAGCTCCCCATCCCCACCTCTCCCTAAGCAGAACCACAGGGCACTTGTGAACAGACCCTGCTATGTCTGCAAGTCTCTTTGGGTTTCCTGCCTTCTTTCTATCTCCTGTACCTGTCACAGGTCCCTGGCCCCCATGCAAGCTGACATCAGGGCGGTCATCAGCCCCACCTAGAAGGGGCCAGAGGAGGACCAAGGAGGGAAGCCAGGATATCAAGGCCACAGACCGAGGCTTGACACTGGCTCTCCATATGACTTTAGTCACTTGCCCTCTGGGCCTGGGCATCCTCTCTTCTGTAAAGTTCAGTAATGTTGCCCACTCTGACACTCCCCAATGCCATCCCCCCAGGCAGAAGCCGTGGGCAGTGCGGTAGAGGAGGCAGCAGGAACAAGATCCCTTAGGTGCAAACCCCAGCTCCTCCCCATTTGTAAATTCCACTCAAGCAGAACACGATCTGGCACCTCCCAATGCTGTGTTTGGTTTTATAGAACTATAGATAAACATAAAATAATAGTGCTTGCATTCAGACAAGGCTTTATGGTCTACAAAGTGGTTTCTTCACTGTCTCATATATTCTTTACCATAACCCTGTAAGAGCTGGCAACATCATCATGTCACAGCAAACTTATAACCAGTATTCTAATAGTTCTACCTATGCAACTGAGATCACAGTGCTGGTGAATGGCAGGTCAGCGACCTGGTCCCTGGTCTGGCTCTTACTAGCACAAGCCCCTGCATCCTCTTCACTTGAGGAGAGATAAATCAAGTCTCAGCAAGATCACCTGGTCTGTCTGAGACCCCAGCTCTTACAGAAGGGCAGAGTTTGAACTCAACTCCTGTTCCCTGACAAAATGACTGTAAAGGCTCAGCACCTGTAGCTCAGCAGCAAGGGCACCAGCCACATACACCGAAGCTGGAGGGTTTGAATCCAGCCTGGGCCTGCCAAACAACAATGACAACTACAACCAAAATATAGCCAGCCAGGCTTTCTGGAGGGCACCTGTAGTCCCAGCTACTTGGGAGGCTGAGGCAAGAGAATCGCTTAAGCCCAAGAGTTTGAGGTTGCTGTGAGCTTTAACGCCATGGCTCGCTACCCAGGGCGACAGCTTGAGACTGTCTCAAAACAAAACAAAACAAAAAAAGAAACAAACAAAAAAGACTATAAAGTAGGCAAAAGAAGAAGTGAAAAGGATGTCAGCACTCCTTGGGACCTGGAGACAGGCGCCTCACACCCTCCCACAGAGGCTGCCAGTGCTACCCCTGCCACCGGCCTGACAGGCCGGACTGTTCCTGAGTTCCTGCTCAGCAAGGCCTTGAAAGGTTCCTTCTTGCTGTCATAGATAGAAGCAGCCAGGAGCAGGTCACTAGACCAGCCTGGCTATTCCTCAGCTCCAGGGGCCACCAGGGCAGTGTGGACCTCGAGTGGGAGGGTCTGGCTGAAGGAGGAGCGGCTGCAGACTGCAGGGGCACATCATCACCTTGAGAGCAAAACTAGCCAGCAGAGGGTGGATTATTCACCTCACTGATTTGCATAAACTTATATAATCTATCAATTCTAAATGGACACATATTTGCATAAATAACGCAAAGCCTCCATACCAAACACTTGGCAATGGTTCCATGGGAAGAGAAGTTGGGGAGGGAAGGAAGACTTTCACTTTTATCCTTTATCCTCCCACAGATGGTACTTTCTTATGACAGCATTTGCACAATACGTGTATAGAAGAAAATCAATATTCATATCTGTCTTTAAAAGAGGGCCCAAAGTTAATAGTTATCCTTGAAGAATAATATTATGGGTCATATCTTGCCATACTATTTAGTATTTTCCAGATTTTCCATAGTGATGTTTGTTACCTTTATATTAGACCAAAGTGTATGACATGAAGTGCCATTCTGACAAGTTGAAATGACTGGATATTGGCAATTTCATGTAATTGAACCTAATAATATTTCATGCATCAATATTCAACAAATATTGGGCAGCGCCCATAGCTCAGTGGGTAGGGAGCTGGGCACGTACACCCAGGCTGGTGAGTTCGAACCCAGCCTGGGCCAGCTAAACAACAGTGACAACTGCAACAACAACAAAAATATTCAACAAATATTGATGAGGTGAGTACTCTGTACCAGGCCCATATCCAGACAATAATGAACTCTTTTTTTTTTTTTTTAAGAAAGTAAATAAACCGAGCAGGACCTTCCTTGTAGGCAGAGACCCCAGGTCATTTATCTCTATATCCCCAGCACTCAGAAACCTATGCAAGCCTCTATCCAGAATCACATTTTTGGCAGCATGAAAAGATAAAAAAGTAAACAGACACAAAACAAATGTCTATCAACAGGCATACAACTAAAATTATACATCCTAAATAACCAACAACAAATACAGCATCTCAGGAAGATGATGGTGGACAAAGAGGGGCTGTGTCAGACTCTGATTAACTTGATAATCATGCTGATCCCTGCTGATCTGGCAGAAGGACACACAAGCCACAGGGAGGGCAGATGGCAGCAGGGGTGTGCAGGCCACAGAAGGACATTAACATACCTTCCAGCCCTGAGGAGCCGGCCTGGTCCGCAGGAAGGCCTCCCCAGACTCCCCCTAGCCCCTTAAAGAGCCCATCCTGCCAGGCAGGGAAATGTTCCATCAGTCTCTACAGGGCTATCCTGGCATCCAGGCAGCAGGAAGTTTCTCTATATTAAGTTAAATTTTTATGTAGATGATAGCTCTCTCATTAAGGCCTGACATCTAAACTCTCAGGAGTGGGGAGCCACCCCCCAATCCTAGATGTACACTTACAGAATTTATACCTCCAGCATTTGCATCCTGTGCTGGGTAGAGGGGACAGGTTCTGGGAGCAGGCTGGGGGGAAGTGTACGTAAAACAGGGGGCAGCATTCCTGGGTAACCTTCTTAGTCTTAGCTAAAGAAAGTGCCTGGGACAACGTAAGCTCCAGAAACCATGTCACCTAAGAACTTCTTTAAAAAGTCCAGCCTGGGCCTGCCAAACAACAGTGACAACTACAACCAAAAAATAGCCAGGTGTTGTGGCAGGCGCCTGTAGTCCCAGCTACTTGGGAGGGCAAGGCAAGAGAATCACTTAAGCCCAGGAGTTGGAAGTTGCTGTGAGCTGTCATGCCATGGCACTCTACCCAGGGGGACAGCTTGAGGCTCTGTCTCAAAGAAAAAAAAAAAAAAGTCAGATGAGTTAGGCCGAATAGGAGACCAAGGGTGGGCACAGTTGGGGGAACGCCATAAGCAGACGAGAGCCAGGATGGGGGTTGTAGGGGGACCACCCCCTCCGCAAACCGACTGACATTAGTAGTAGCATGCTGGCTGCGTGGTAGGGAGCTCCTGCAGTTATTTCCACCCCGACTTTTGGAGTGTTATCCAAGAATCAGTTATGTTTAGTTCCAAACTGTTTATGCCAGTTGTTTTTGGTATTATATTTACATAATTTAATTAAATATAACCTAAACAGATATAATACGAAAGTGAAAAGAAGACAGTTGTTTCTAAGAAAAGCAAAGTGAGTATTTTGGAAATTTTTGATAAATGTTGAGTAGCTAAAAGAAACTGCTATTAAATTAGAGGTAGGCAAGACACAGTAGAAATTTGGCTCAAAAAAAGGGGGGAAAAGTCTTAAAAATCTAGGAGGGACACCAACTAAATTCCTTTATACAAAGGGAAGCCCTCTCCCTTCAACAAAACAGCAAATAACTGTATAGCTAAATAACTGTCAGTGAAAACAAGCTATCTAAAGTGCATATAAGTACATATATAAGTATGTACAATTTTTGCAATTTCTATATTTTACTGACTTTTTATAAAATCTGCAGAGTTGTAGTAGATTGCACACATTTTAAGTGTGTATTTTGGTGAATGTTGACATATGTGTATAGCCATGTGACTGTATCCCCAATCAAGATATAGAACCCTGCCATCACCCCAAAATGTTCCGTGGTGCCCCACCCAAATCAGCACCTGCTGGGCCCCACATAGTGTCTGTAAGGTACCCTAGCTCTTCTCACACTGCAGCTGAGCCCTGAACAACAAGAGTTAGAACTACCTTTATGTGGATTTCTTCGACCTCTACCACTCCTGAGACAGCAAAGCCAACCCCTTCTCTCCCTCCAGCTCCTCAGCCTACTCAGCGTGGAGAGGAGGATGGGGACCTCATGATGACCCACTTCCACTTAATGAACAGTGAATATATTTTCTCTTCTTCACAAATTCCTTAATAACACTTTCTTTGCTCTGCTTACATTATTATAAGAATACAGCATTTAATGCATATAACGGACAAAATATGTATTAATTATCTCTGTTATCAGTAAGGCTTCCAGTCAACAGTAAGCTTTCTGTTAGTTACATTTTGGGGATGTCAAAAGTTATATGTAGATTTTCAACTGCATGGGGCATCAGCGCCCCAGCCCCCACATTGTTCTAGGGTCAACTGTGTGTCACTATCACCCGCTGACCACCTGTGCTTACCACCATCTATCTTTTGTTGTTACTCCCTTTTTCCACATACAGTAAAACTTGCTTTTTTGGTGTACGGTTCTATGCATTTTGATACTCTCATGTAATCACTACCACAGCAGTTTAACATTTGGCATTAGTTGACCAATGACCTCAGTCTCAGAGAAGACGATTTTTGATTGCATTTGGAGCTAGAAGACTTAGCCCTGAGACCAGCTAGCTGCACGTCTCCCAGGGCGAGCCTTGGAGCCTTCCTTACCCTCACCGTTCCTCCTCCACTTTCTCTTTTATAAAATGCCAGTGATAAGAATATCCCTCTCACAGAGTGGGTGTGAGGACTGAGTGACATAATGTAGATAAAAAGACCCATGTAAATGTGACTTGTACCTAGTTCTAAGAGTTTTCAGACCAAGGAGGTTGTGAGAGACAGCAAGTTACCCCCATCCCCAGAGAAAGGGAAGCAGGATTAGAGGATGTGTTAGGGACACCCACAGAGCTTCGGGACTGCCCCAAGGTGGAGAGTGAGCTCCACGATGCTTCCCTCCCCTACATCCCGTGTGAGTTATGTGTTACTAACCCCGGGGAGGAAAAGGACTCTGAAGCTCAGGGGAACAACTGAGGCCACCCAGAGGGGACATCCTACACCCTTATGTTCCGGTTTGCAACCAAACCACTTTTATTCTAAATACAAGAACCAAGCTCTACAGAGCTCCAGTGATGTGATCTGATGACGTGCGTCATCCCTGCACTCCACATCAGTCCAGAGACCTTCTTCATTGTGTCTCCCACCCACCATCCCTTCTTAATTCATTCCTCCCAAAGGTAGGGTAGAAAGAAAAATAATAATGAAAGACCAATGCCATAATGCAAATGAAAAGGAAAAGAGAAGAAAAATCTGTGTCAAAAGCACAGTATTCTTTGTCCTCACAGAGAACTTCATATAGAAACTACTTCTCTGCAACATTTACAAGGCAACCAAAACAATGGTGGCCAGGCTTCTAAATTCCCTCCCCTCCTTCTGCTGCCTATACCCTGTTCCTCTATTGCATTGCTTGCATCGTTTTTCCCCTGATCATTAGAATTAGTTAACAGAAGCCCTGCCCAGCAAGCAAAGCCACCGTCACTACAGTAAGATTTGAAGGCAATGTTTGGTTTTTCTCTTAATTACTGTGGGGAAATGTTCAAGAGTTGTGAAGCTACGCATTTGGGGTTTTTTTTTTAAAGACATTTAGGAAAACTGAACATGGGTATTTATTAAACAAGGGGAGAGGGGAAGACACCCCAGGCAGGGATTGGGAAACAGTGATGGATGGATAGGGCCAGGCTGGAATAGATGTCGGGGCACCCCGACCAGGAGGCAAGGGTGGCTCTTGTGGCAGTCAAGGTGTCACAAGAACCCAGAAGGAGCATGGAGCTGCTCTTCCCTCCCTTGGGCTTGGCCTGGGCTTTTCTAAAATTCCTTTTCCAATAATGATGATGACAGTGACAGCCAGAGGAACAAGCGTTTTCGTACCTGCTGCATATCGCAATGAAGACGGTATATTATCCCTATTTTGCAAAGGGAGAAACTGGCCTGAGGGAGATTAAGCAACTTACCCAAGATGGCAGAGCTGGCATGTGGGAGAGCCAGACCTGGTCCCACCACGTGACTGAGATGCCAGTGTTTTTTCCTAGAGTCCCAAAGCAGAAGCCCACACAGAGGGCAGGCTCAGCTGAGGCTCACAAGGTGCCTCACTGGTTCGTAATTATAGAGGCCAGTTAGGTCTGAGACAAGACACACACAAGGGCCAGGAAATGCTGCCTGAATTAACACCTAGAGATGGGCAATCTAGTACTAACTACAACCCCAAATATGGGGGAGACTAATGTGTTTTCAAAGCACTCGGTACTGTACTGGGGGAGGGTGAACTGTGAGCATGTGTGGGAGGACTTTGGAAAGAGAGCTGAGGAATGAGGCCAGGGCCACCTCTCTGGCTGCCTTTGGCTGACAGTCCTGCATCAGGAACCAAACCCCTGGGAAACAGGGCTGCCTCTGGCCTTGCCTGTGGTGACAAACTACCCTCAGCACCATGCAATGCCCTTTGTTCAGATTCCCTGTCAGGAAATTACTGACTTGGTAGCAAATCTGTACCACAGGGCAAACCTCGTATCACCTCCCCTGTCCACCTTCCATGATCAGGCTGGTGACTAGGCCTCAAGCTCACTAGTCAATCTTAAAGAATCAAGTCCATGGGGACAATTTCCTCAGGGCCTGGTCCTCGTGGGAGGACCCTCAGGGCATCCAGGTGGCTGCTAAGGCCTTACTATGTGAGATCTGACTCAGCTGACACCAAACTACATTTCATAGAGACCGATCTTCAAGTGATCTGTGAACAGCAAACCATAGCCTTGAAAATCCTGGGAAAGTTGAAATTGCCCAACTCACGTTGGGCTTTTGAATGGAGCTATGCCCTCTTCCCTTGGGATTCTACACCCTCTTCCTGGGTCACCCCTCATCCTCTGTACAGTTTTAGGTGCCACTTAAATGCTGATGATTCTCAAAGCTCCAGATCTTGAGTATAGGGCCTGGTATACAGAAAGTGTTCAATAATTAGCTGCTGAATAATCTGAAGAAGTCCACTTGGGTGTCCCACAGGCACCGCAAACTAAACTCATATCCATCTATCACTTCTGTCTTAGAGGGGCCCTCACACTGTCATGCCTGGATGACTTCAATAGCCTCCTAAATGGTCTCAGCTTCACTCAAGTCCACCAGAACGATCCTCCAAATAAACCCAAGCTAGACCCGACCTGCTTCAATTCCTTCAGTGGAAACCATCATAGTAAGAATAAAGCCCCAATGCCTTTGCCATCCCAGTCTCTCTCTTTTCTACACCTGTCTCTTCGGCTCCTGCCTCCCATTCATGCTACTATTACACAGTAATTCTCTCCAGTCCCAAACAAGTGAGAACCTCTTTGACTCCAACTAGAAAGTTCTGTTCCCATTGCCTCACCTGGCAAACTCCACTCATTTCTCAAGACCTAACTCAAGGGCCAGCTCTTCAGAAGCCAGCCTCAGTTTCCCTAGACAGGCTCTCGTTCACGAACAGAATTTGTACTACAGCCTCGAAGCTCCTTGGAGGTGGGGACAAATTTTATTCATTCCTGCTGTACCCTGACTAGAGCAACATTTGCGGCCTTGGTCAAAGTCAAGTGATGGAAGGAATAAGGTTGCTCCTGAGAGTGGATGAGCCCCTTGGGGAGGTGGGACCCAGAGAGCTCTAACTCAGCCCACTCTTCTGTGTGATCTTATGCAAATCATTTTTGCCCAAGGATGAGATTAGAACTAGGACAACAGGATATCAATGACTCATTTTCTGGGCCCCTAAAACCTCTCCTATATTCCTGCTTTTTACCTAGACCAGAAAAGGTCTTTATTAACAAGTGGCAAAAAAGGACTGATGAGCACCTTGGAAGGGCTATAAAAATCCTGCTTTAAAAAATTATTCTCGGCTCGGCGCCTATAGCTCAACCAGCTAAGGCGCCAGCCACGTACACCTAAGGTGGCGGGTTCGAATCCCCAGCCTGGACCCGCCAAACAACAATGACGGC
>NW_003852417.1:15964810-15972405 GCF_000181295.1 Otolemur garnettii
AGAGTTTATAAAGGAAGGAAATAAAGGTGAAAGCAAAGCTGGAATGAACATACTCAACACACATTTACAGAGTGACTGTCACATGCAAGGCACTGCAAGGAGCTGTAAAGGAATTCTACTATTGGTCTTAATCTTCCTTGAGGTCAAATGACAGCCCGCCAGGAAAAACACATTCCCGTGTTTCTGAAGTTTGTGCACATGCAAACCCTCTCTTCTGGAGAAGGACTACAAACATCACAATCAGGCTGCCCGCCCAGCTGATGTGTGCAAAGGGACAGGACTGGTCCCAGGATCATGATCAAGTACCTGACACAGTTAGTACCCAGGACAGAAGAGCAGGCGTCTCACTCATGTAAGGCAAGGCAAAGTCTGTGCAGATGAAGTCTAGGCCATCATCTTTTTCTGTGCAGTGAAGTTTCCAAAAATTTTTAAAGTGATATATTGAATCCCGCAGAGAATCAATACCTTAACAGAGCTAAACATGCCTGGCTCTGGACATCTGTAAGTGTTGAAGCACCCTGAAGTGATAGAGCATTTTGACCCCCATCCAGACTCATGGCGTTATTAAGTCCCTTCTCCCCAGCACACCCCCTGTGCTTCTGGTGAAGAAGATAGTCTCAAGAGACAGCCACCATCAATTCATCTGTTCCCCTTATACGCACGTCCCTCGCACATCAAGGGGCAGAAGCAATTTCCTCCTGCTTGTGAGTCAGCCTGGGACTTGCTTTAATCAACAGAGATGAGCCTAGCTAGCCTTTAAGCATTCTGGTAAAGCCTTCTTAGAACTAGCCCGAATGGCCATGAGCCGGATGAAATCACTTCGAAGCAGAAACACAACTACTGTCCTGTAATGCACTGACAGCTCCCACAGCCACTGAGGGTGAGGAGGGCTGCTGGGTGACCCTTGATGTCACCCCTCGAAGCACCTCCTCATCCTCCAGGTTGTTCCTTCTAATGCTTATGGGTTGAGAAACCAAAAACCCAACCCTGCGGGAACTCCCTCAGCAGGCTCTGAGGGATGATGTAAGACAGTGGTTCTCAACCTGTGGGTCGGACCCCTTTGGACTGTATTAAAGGTTCGCAGTATTAGGAAACTTGAGAACCACTGATGTAAGGGCCTTCTTTCATGATTATAGAAAAGAAAGAATTCTAGGATCCCACTGCCTGGGTTTGAATCTGCCACTTACTAGCTACGTGACCCTGGACAAGTCACTCCAGTCGAATCACACATTTTGGTTTCCCCATCTGTAAAATGGAAATATTAATACTATCTGCCTCTTCTTGGGAGACACTTAACTGTTAACACAGGAAGAAGCCACTTCACTGCCCGCCCTGCTCAAGGGCCTCGACCGGCACACAGGTATGTCTCTGAGTCCAAGTATCAGTGAGGGCACGAACCCATGAAGTCTGTGCAATTTGGTTGGGGACAGGTGGGGGGTGTCTGAATGTTTACTCAGGGTTGGCTCACCCTTTTATGAAGAAACTGCTAAACAAGAATAAACTTGAAGTCCCAGCCACCCCATGTCATGGAGGATTTGCCATGACTGCTGGGCACGTGGGCCCTGAAGTGTGTGTGTTGTACATGTGTGCACGCACATACTACCCAGTCTCTTACTGTTGGCCCAGCTGAGGCTTCAGTTTCCTCTCTAAAAACACTCGCTGACTACAAAGTGCTGATTTAAAATAATAAACACCCGATGTTCATAGCAACATGTCGGTGAAATGATGTGGGTGAAAGGTGGGGCCTAAACTGCATATGCACGAGGATGACAACTGGCAAAGCTGTGTTTACGCAGAGAAGGATCAGAAGAGGCCCCAGAAAAGGGAGGCCACCAGGGAAGGAGGGGTTATTTTCTGCAGAGTTGTCTCCATATTCAAAACTGGTCATTCTCTGTCATGTGCATTGGATTTGATGGCCCCTGTGGGCCCCCTTGTGCATTTCCTCACGTTCCACTCCCTCCACTGATGCCCACATGCATACTCTCCATGGAGGGTGACTGCTTCTCTCCCACCCCAGGATGGGGTAGAGATCAAGGCCAAGAGACAGGAGTCAGATTGAGTGTCCCTCCTCCTAACCTGAGCTCTGCAACAGTCCCACCTAGAGGCCCTGGCCCCTGCTCCTGTTCCAACTCATCCCCTTGTATCTTTCATGCACTCCCGGCCGTGGAACATTCTGTCACAGGCCTCTCCCCTCCTTGCAACCAATTCCCTATTATATTTTAGGGCCTTCTGTCCCTTGGCACTACGCTTCCACATTGCTTAGCAAAGACATTTGGGGGCAACCAGAGAATAAAGATAGAAGCCCAGATCCCTGAGTTCCAAAGAGAGGCTTTCAAAGAAGCCCCCATTCCACCTTCCCACTCACCAGTGATCCTTCCCTAGTCTTCCAGCCCCCCACCTCCTCTCAACCTCACTAAGCCTCACTTTCCTCATCTGTGAAATGAAGCCGGCAACACCCACGATTAAATGGGATAATGTGTGTGCAACATTTAACTGCAGCCTGCAGGTGGGGATCTCAGGAAGCCTCCCTCCCTCTGACCCATCCTACTGCGACTCCCTCCAACCCTAGGAGCAAACACTCCTTCCGGGTGAATGATTTGCTGTGTGAATGGAAGGTGTGAAAGACATTGCACATCCACAGACTCATCATGTTGTACTCTGTGAATAAAGGTCTTCACAGGCTATTCACTCCATGAGAGGATTTTGCTCCCAAATAGCTTTTCTGCTATGAAATCAGGCAACAAAATATTTGGCAGGAGCCCCTACCCCCCTACCTTGTCACAGAGGCATTCCTTTCATGATGTCAGAAACTGACAAGAACTTGTTGGTGTGTGAGGGTCTTTGAATAGCCCCTGGCCAAAAGAAAGCTCCTCTTCTTGGTTGAGATTTCTGGCCCAGCCCCATCACCCCCACCAGTCAGCTGCTGGTCCTGGTCCTGCTACAGCCCCTCCTGCCTGCTCAGCCCATCTTAGGGGCAATCAAGGGCAGGACCCTGGGCAAACTGTGCCAGCCACAGCTGCCTGGGATCCATCTGCCCTCCCACCCCCACTCCTACCCTATGCTCTCCCCCATAACCCGCTGGTCTGACCCTCCTTACCCCCAGACACTGCGGGCTGCATGGCCCACACTCCTTACTCAGCAATGTTCACTCATTAACTAATCAGTGAAGCCGCAGCTGCACCCCAATCCCACACCCCCCCCCCCCCCAGCCACTAGCTCTTCTTATAGAAGCACCACCTGCTGGCCTCCGGAGAGGAGCCCAGGACACCTCAGGCTGCTGCAAGCCTGTGTGAACCTTCTGTCCTCCCTGGAGCCCACTGAGCTTGGGGTCTGAGGGCTGCAGAGGAAAAAGCCTTGTGGCATTAGGAATGCTTCATCAGTGTTGCAGGTGACAGCAGCAACAAAACCACAAAACTTACAAGTCCCCAGGAATCCAGTGTCTGCTTCTAATTGGAAAGCTCATTTTATCCCCCACACGGAAGAGGGAGGCCCCGGCCATGGTCAACAGGTGCCCAGAGATGAGGACATAAAGGGAGGGGAAAAAATGGGAAAAGGGATGCCAGGGTTGGGGTCTGGAGAATGTTCTGGGAGCCACTCTGGTGGGAAGGGGCCTGGCCCCACCCAGGAGACAACCAGGCCCAGAGGAGCAGCAGGGCAGGTGAATGACGTTCCACTTCACAGCTCAGGGGAGCCAAATGTCCCTGGTGTCCCTCCCCACGGCAACACAGGCTGCCCCAGGCTTGGTTTCTACAGGGACGCTGTGAGTTAAGGGAGACCTCAGTGGGTAGTGGGTAGTGCCTGAGAATCTGTCCCAAACAAGTGACTCAGAAGCTCTGGAGCACAGCCCACTGTAAGCTGGAGCCTCGCCTTCTAGCTCAGGCTCCCAACTGGACCTTGAGAGTTCCCTTGCCCTCTCCTTCTATTCCATGTCAGGGTCAGGCTCCCCTGGGATGCTAATATGTTTATTCTTGACTTACTAATTTTTCATTTTTCCCTTGTGTCCTAAGTTTTGGGAGTTTTGTTTCATAGCAGTACCCAAAAAAGGTCAGCAATCGTGGGCTCAGAAGTGATCTCCAAGTAGTGATGGGGCACCCAGGCCCTGGCCCAGCCCTGCAGCCACACATTGTCTGGATCATAGCCCCGCAGCCATTTTCCCTAGAAGCTCCAAGAGCCTCCAAATAAGCTCCTGCCCACCTGGGGAGATGTGGCCAGAGCAACATGGGCACAGGGGTCTCCTCAAAGCTCCTCCGAGCTAAACTTTAAAATGAACTGGGGACTGGCTAACACAGGGCCTGAATGCAAATGACTGGTGTTCCTACCTGTTAATGAACAAAGACTCAAAGTCCCCTCCAAGCGGTGCCTCCTTCTGAGAGTTGACAGTCACTGTCCCCAGAAGGTGGGATGGGAGGCAAAGTTCCTGCTCAGGCAGCTCTTGGTCTCACATAACAGCCCACAGAACACACACGTGTTCTTCTACCATGCGGGAGCCCCAGGCTGGGGTCCACACATCCTGGCATTCATCTTGTTTCTGCCACAGATGAGCTGCGTCGCCATAAGCAAGTTTTGCCCCTCTCTGTGTTTCCTCCCTCTCTACACTAACATCTTCTGACCATTTCTAGAATAAACTGAATGGATAAAGTAGCAAAGGAGTGACATATTGTGTCTGTTCACCCTGACATACTCACAGTGGTCAGTCACCATGGCTCAGTCACTGCCCCCCAGGACTGCTAGAGACTCAGGTCAGCAAAATTTCCAGGCTCGCTCTGCCTTTCCTGACACCCAGCAGGCCACCCCTTCAGAGTTGACTCCAGCCCCACCCTCCAGAGAACAGAGCAGAGGCAGGGGCACAGCCTCTCTACCCACCAGAGAAACCCAGGGGCAGGGAGTGGGCAAGCCTTTCCCAACCACTCATCAGTATGAGGATGGCAGGCTGGGCACAAAAGCCAGATGCAAACACCTCTGCCTCATTCTCTGGTCACTGACGTGCTGGCTCTCCAGGGACACACAATGTCTACTGTCCTTCAGGTCCTGGTCTCTGCAGCCCCTCAGCCTGCCAGGGGTCTTGGCACTCAGGGGGATATTATCAGTTAAGCTGACGTCAAAATTCCATGCCTTCCAGTAGAATGCATCCTCCACAATAGTCCCCATGTGTGCGCCCACACCACACCTTCAGTGGGGAGGCCGCCACTCCCCACATCTCCTAACTGCTCGCACCCTGAGCTGGGCAGCAGAAACAGGGCAGGTGATAACTACATCTCCCCTCTCCATAGACCTTCACCTCTCCTCAAGCCCTCACCCTGAATTCCCCATGATGCTGGTAATAATCATGTCATGCCGGCCAGGCAAACCTTAGCCCCATTTGACAGAGGATACAGTCCACACTGACAACGTCAGGCTAGAGATCGAAATCCAGGGAGCCCTCTTCCCCACGAGAGGCCATCCTGGCCAGGGTTCTTGGTGAGACGGTCAGGTCTCAAACCCAGCCCTGGCGGTGGGGGGGGCTTCCTGTCACCCACTCAGGCTGGGCTGAGGTGAAGAGTGGCCCCATCCTGAGCCCCTATGTCCTGACAGCCCCCTTTCCTAAAGCCAAGGGCAGGCAAACCCTGGGCTATGCATGGAAGTGGACAGGCAGCTGACAGCCCCAGAGGCCCAGACATGTTCCCCACCCCAAACAGGCCCCACCTGGGGCAAGGGCTGATGAAGGAGGAGGCTTCAAGGTGGGGAGGAAGGCAGGACTCACCTCCCTGAGCAATTGCATTCCCTTCAGCTGGTCCTGCTGCTGCTGGGCCACAGTGACCCCCAAGACGAGAGTGTGCACCACACAGGAGAGCACAGAGATGGCCACAATGTGGCTGAGGCTGAGCGGCAGTGTGATGAAGAAGGAGAAGACAAAGAAGGCCTGCCAGCCCACCGTGTCGCTGGCCGCATGGGCGACAGTGAAATTCAAGCCCAGGTAGGAGAATATCTGCGCCGTCAGCAGCAGCCACAGCAGGTAGGGCACCACTTTCCGGGTGAGCCGGTCAGGGAGCAGCCCCTTTTTGCAGAGCACGAAGAGGATGACATCCAACACGAGCCCGATCCCGGCCACGGCGAGCGGAGCCAGCTTGTCGCTGGCAAAGACCACAGCACACATGACCACCACGTAGCAGTCGAAGAGGGCTGCGAAGACCACCAGCACCAGCAGGGTCTCGTGGCGCTGCCGTTTGAAGTAGGTCTGGTAGAGGTTCTCCAAGGACTCGGGCACGAAGGTCAGCCGCATGAAGCGGGGCAGGCACAGGCAGGATCCTGAGCTCCGGACAGAGATTTCATGGGTCCTGCCTACCCCGCGGTCGGGGTCAGAGGGCAGGCTGACAGAGTACTCCGCTGAGTACTCAGCCGAGTACTCGGGCTCGGAGAAGCCCTGGTTCCTGGGCATCCTGGCTGGTGTCTGTTTCTACTAGTCCTGGAGAAGTGGACTGGGGACAGAGGACGAGCTCCTGAATGGGCCGCCTACCAAGGCTCTTTGAGACCTGGGGAGGGCTGAGGAACTCTCTTTGGCTGGTGCGGAGGGGCGGCAATTGCTGGCAGGAACACAGAGTGGGTTTCCAGGGAACAGGTAGCACTGATAATCTGGAACTTAAAGGACATTGCTAAGTAGAAGCAGGTCTTCCTTTTCTACCCTGTGGTTTCCGTCTGACCCACCCCACCTCTCATAAAAAGAATCCTTGCTGGAAAAGCTTCCAAAACCAGCGCCTCCCTTGCCACCCCCTCGCTCACACCACTACCCACTGCACACATACTTAGTCTCGTCCACCTCAGACGATTTCCTGCCCCTGGTTGTGCAGGGGACTAGCCACCTCTCCATCCCTGGCACCCTGTCTCTCTCTGCCCCTGACTTCCTCACCTAAATCCCCTCCAGGCCCAATCCTCACAAGCTGGAAATAAAACATGCCAGAAAGAAACCAGGGCCATCCCGGGGATTCCTGAATCTTCTTTCTGTTTACTTCCTTTTTCCACCCAGCCCTTGGAGACTCCGGCTCCACTCGGGCCCCTTTCCAACCCGGGACGCCGCCTGCCCTCCGCTAGCCCAGCCCTGCCCTTGCGTTTACCTGTGGGGGAACTCGGGAGCCGCGTGCTCCGGGACGGTCCCAGCGCGGGCTGCAGGGCCGGGTCCTGCGTGTGGCGGGCTGGGGCAGGGGGTTCAGCACGCTCGAGGGCAGTTCCCGGCGGAGCCGAGCCGCCCCACCAGCGCCTGGGCCCCCAGCCCCCGGCCGGAGCGCGACTCCCCCGCCTTCAGGCCCAAGATCGGGCGGGGAGAGGCGCAGGACTGCCCCTCAGCATCCAGAGGCACCCAGCCGCAGGAGGAAGGAGGCGGCGGCGGCAGAGGGTGGAAAATTCGGGGGCGCCGGCCAAGCGCGCCCGGCCCTGGGGCTGCGGCTCGGGGGCCGGCGAGCCAGGCGGCGGCGAGCGCGGCGCAGCGGGTCCCCTCCCTCTCGCGCCCGCAGCAGCGGCGACGGCTAGGGGCGCGCTCGGGGCCCTGGCCGGCGGGAGCGCGGGCCCAGGCCGGGGAAGCCCGCCAGCATCCTTTCGCCCGCCCGCGCGCAGAGCGAAGCCAG
>NW_003852417.1:15972515-15978011 GCF_000181295.1 Otolemur garnettii
CCTCGCCCCAGTCGCCGCCCTCTCGGCGAGCGCGTCCAGGAGTAGCGCGGCGGAGGAGACGCCGGGTTCCTGCCCCTGGCCGGCGCGGACGAGAGTATCAGGGGACCCCAGTGGCCCCACGTTCCAGCACTGAGCGGCAGGCGGACGGCGACGGCTGCGTGGAAGCGCCGGGGTGGGCGGCGGACAGGAAGGATGGGGCAAATCCACGCCTTTCGCCAGGCAGGCCCCGTCTGCAAGGATGAAAGCCCGCAGCGTGCCCTCCCGCAGGTGAGGCGCGCTCGGGGGCACCCCGCCGCTGCCTGCTATGCCGCGGCTTCCTTCCGGCCCCGAGAGGCCGGGGCTGAGGTTTGGGGACCGCTCCACCGCCGGGCCTAAGTGTCCCCGCCCACCTGGGGAACCCAACCGCCTGGGCGTCAGGCCTGAGCTTTCCGCAGAGGGGGCCTGGTCTTGACGAACACGGGTAGGAGTGGCCGGTGGGCGGCAAGCATGAGTGGAACTGGAAGAAACCCTGCTTCAAAGAGACTTCCCGTGCACGCTCTACCTGTTTGAGGTGTGTTTGAATTCACAAACTCTCCCTTAAAAACACAAATGCTCCTCTGAAGGGTTAAGTCTATCAGTATCTTACACTGTAGTATAAATTATTTTTCTTGAATTTGACAGAACATCTTGCTAAGATCAATTACAGGCTTTAGGAATTTAGATAAAGAAAGAGGAGATAGGTTGTTTTGGAACAGAAGCATGTGTTGAGGGGATGGAGGTGCTGGGGACAGCCAGCAATATTAGGGGTCTGGTTCCCAGGAAGAACTGAAGAAATGGAGAGAAGCTTCACCATCCAGGCCCTGGATGGAGCTGCCTTCTCATGTTCCAGAGCGTTATCGTGGGACATGAACCTCAGGCATCCATTCACATCTCTCAAGAGAGTGGATCCATCAGAGAATTGATCCTGTCACTGCTGTTTCTATCAGTTTCTCACTAAGTATAAAAAGCTGCCAATGGCAGCCCAAATTTCTCTGAGCTTCGATTCCAAAAGCAGGGGACTAACATCAGATATAGGAGAGGGCAGTTTGAATAAGCAGCACTTTAAAAAAAATTTAAAACATTAAGATAAGTTTTAATTGTGGCCTAAAATTTTATTTTGAATTGTCACATGATGTTAAGAAGGGGGTGATTATTATGTTTAACAAGGAGATGTGTTAATAAAAGAAAAAACGATGATAATTAGTGTGCTCAAGTGTGCCCTGGCACAAGAACACCAGTTGCATCCTGTGTGTCCCCGTCTCCCTCGTCTGGCACGTGCTAGCCTGGTAGCTGTCAATGGGGCACCGACTCTGCAAGGCTCTGCTCCTGGGCCCAAGGGTTTCTTGCTGAGCCTTCTGCCACCACCCCCACCTAAGCCTCCTCTCTTCATCACCCTGTGAAAGGTAAGGGTTCCACGCAGAGATGCCCTGGTAAAAACCCCCCTCTCTTGTCCCTGCCCACCAGCCTCACTGTACCCCTCCCCACCGCTCCACAATCCTACTCTCTGCTGTGGGCACCTGTTCAGCAGGTGTATGCTGAGAGCCAGGCAAACCATCAGGGAAACCAGAGAAGCCATCAGCCCATGCCTTCACGATGCTGCCAGCTCTGCCTGGCACCATGTGGCCCAAGGAGGCAGACCTTCAGATGTATACAGGTTACAGTCAGAGGCAACTACTGGCTGAGGTCACCTGAGACAGGGCCTTTCAGGACTAGAAGGATCTGACTGGGCTTGAAAAGGGCACCTTCCAGGTGGCTGGAATGTCCCACAAAGGCCCAACAGTAGGACAGCCCACAGCATGTTCCCATCCCTGCTCTGCACTCTGAGTTATGAGTGTGGCCCTTCCCTGTGGATATAGGAAGAACAGCGGGACAGTGGCCGCCCTTCACTGGGCCTCCCTAGGAGCCAGGAGCATCTGGGTGAATATTCCAGAGCAGGAGAGCTGCTCAAAGTCCTGCCCACAAAGGAGATGAGGGAAGGTGCCACAAGGGCATTTGTCTCATCTGTCTCCTCCTCAGCAGCTTCCTCAGTACCTGGCACCTAGTAGTCACTCAAAATGTGGTCACTGAATGAATGGATGATCTCCCTAAAAAGAAATGGTATTTTATAAGGGCACTGGCTGACCCTGAGGGGACTTAACTGGCCTTGTTTCCTGATGCTGAAAATGTCCCAGTCTGAGGGCAATTAAAAATAGCCACTCTCAAGTGAAAAGGGTGGTATTATAGGGGAAGTGCTTTTAGTTCCCAAGCTATATATTTTGTATGGTTGTAATGTGGGCAACTGGCCTGTTCTGCTTTTGTAATCAAATGTGCAGTAAATCTATCTTTAATGCACACATATGTGCATTCACCATGCAACACAGGACCCTGAATAGCTGCATGGGTGACTTGCCTCTGATGCACGTCCTACAGGAAGACAGAAGTATGGGCTTGGGTAGAAGCTTGGAGGGTGTCCTGATTCCCCCCCCACACACACACTCTATCCCAAGATTTGCCTGGGTGGGATTCCTTTTTGCTGAAGGCACCTTTTTGTTTGTATGGTTCAAGACAAGTGATGATTGCTGAGAATTAATTGTTATTTGATAAACAAGAGTGGTTTGGCCCCCCCAGGGAATGTGGTGGCTCCTGAATCCAGCAAACAATAGATCAGAGCAGAACAGAAGGTGTCCTGAGGGAAGGAGAGGTGGGAGGAGAGAAAGCATTAGTCTCCTGGTGCTGGGCACCAGGAGAACCCTATTTGAGATCTGGAGGCAGAGCCTGAGATAAGGGCTATGTGTGTGTGTGTGGGGGGGGGTGGCTTAATTTAGGAGGTGATTCCGGGGTAACAAAGTTGGGGCATGGGAAGATAAAGCAGAGGGGGAAAAGCCGGTAAATGTGAAGGTTTATGACTAGAGCTGGTCACTGCTGAAGGCGAGGGGGCTTGATCCTGTAGGCAGAGGCACCTCAGAACTTCCCACTGGAGGGCTAGAACTGGGGAGCGTCCGTTCACCTGCTGCCCTCTCTTGTTGGTTAAGGGTCACCAGTCAGGTGATTCACTCCCCAGTTCTTCTAGGCTGTGCAAGGGAAGCTGAGCAGTGGGCACTTGGACAGGAAACAAGAGATCCTCAGTGCAGATACCGGGTGAGGTGATCCTGGAGTGTCCCCACCGCAGTGACAGGAGCAGGAAGGCAGGCTGGCTGGGAGGATGTGGCGCATGATGTGCAAGTGTCCCATCAAGGGCCCAGACCCTCAGCAACTCTGCTGGCTCAGAGGTTCAGGTCCTGTGGTATAATAGGAAGAGCTGGCTCTCAGGAATCAGAGGGCTCCGCCTTGTGCCTTGGCCTTGACACCAGTTGAGAGGGTCTTGGACGAATTACTCAGTGTCCTTGTGATGCTGTAACATAGCACAGACCCCTTGATAGGATCATTGTCAGGAAAAAGGGGATTAATAGAAACCAAATGGTTGGCAAAGCTCCACAGAACAAATCAAATGGGAGTTACTGTCCTCACAGCTCATGGCTGAGCAACTGCAGCGTTTCTCTTCCATTGTGACCTCTCTGGGCTGGGCTGGCTACGCTCCCCCCAACCCTCTCTTTCACTATACCTGGGACCCTCTTTTGATTCCGTCTCAATTTTCCTCTAATAGTGTTCAGGCCTGTGTTCTGACTTCTATCTTTTTTTTCCTTTTTTTTGAGACAAAATCTCACTCTGTTACCCTGGGTAGAGTGCCATGTTATCATAGCTCACAGCAACTTCAGTCTCTTGGGCGAAAGTGATTCTCTTGCCTCAGCTGGGACTACAGGTGCCTGCCACAACACCTGGCTAGTTTTTCTTTTCTTTTTTTTCTTTTTTTTGAGACAGTCTTGCTATGTCACCCTCCATAGAGTGCTGTGGTGTTACAGCTCACAGCAACCTCAAACTCTTGAGCTCAAGCAATTCCCTTGCTCAGCCTCACAAGTAGCTGGAACTACAGGAGCCCACCACAATGCCTGGCTATTTTTTGTTGTAGTTGTAATCATTGTTTTAGCTGGCCCGGGCCAGGTTCGAAAGCCACTAGCCTCAGTATATGTGGCAGGTGCTGGAACCACTGTGCTACAGGTGCCAAGCCTCCTATTTCTTTTCTCTCTCTCGCTCTTTTTTTTTTTTAAGTAGAAATAGGGTCTCATTCTTGCTCAGGCTGGTCTCAACTCATGAGCTGAAGTGGTCCACCTGTCTAGGTCTACCAG
Organism: Otolemur garnettii; assembly: GCF_000181295.1. Taxonomy (NCBI): domain Eukaryota; kingdom Metazoa; phylum Chordata; class Mammalia; order Primates; family Galagidae; genus Otolemur; species Otolemur garnettii. Next base: position 15,976,736 of record NW_003852417.1, read on the forward strand.
AGTGTTGGGATTACAGGTGTGAGCCACCGCACCTGGCCTTCCTGTTCTGACGTCTTTGCCTCTGTCCATCTCTGTCTCTCGGTACTTCTGCCCCCATGTTGGAGTTTCCCAGCCTCTGCTCCTGGGTCCCTGGTTGGGCTCCTCTGGTATGTGAGTGTGTGTATGTTTATGTATAAGGGTGAGCATGTGGGCACCAGACTCACCTCCACCCTACCCTCTCGGGCCCCTCCGGTAAGCAGAGGGAACCAGAGCTGAGGAAGCACAGTGAAGACATCCCCGCACTGGCTTTCCTCATTTCCAGGTCTGTCCCCCTCTTGGTTGTGTCTCCTTAAAAGCGAGGACCAGGTCCTCTGGTCCCTATAGCCAGTCTCTGAAACAGAGTGGCTATCCCACAATCAGACATTGCTGAAATCATGTCTGTTAACCATTAGCTGCAAAGCGAGTGATGCGCCCATGACAGTGGTAGGGGCAGTACCATGTCCAGAGCCCCTGCCCTCCATGCACCGTGTGCTGGGCTCTCCCCTTTCACCTAGGAGGGAAGTGCTACTGATGCCCCTACTTTACAGGTGAGGAGGTGGGAGCTCAGAGACATGAAGCGACATGCTCTGGACCCCACAGCTAGAAAGAGGCAGAGGCTGGATCAGGAGTCCTCAGGAAGGTTCCAGTGACCACTTCTCTGTAACCAAGGGTGCCCTTGATCTCGAAGTCCCAGGTGCCTACCCTGCACCAGGAGAGCCTGGAGAGTCATAGCTCCCTGATACCAGCTGGGAGACTCCACACATCGTTCTGCTGATGCCTGGATAGGGAAATTGAGGCCCAAAGAGGTTAAATTTGGAAAGGGGAAAACATGTGCCCATGGAGTGTGAAGCGTGTGAATGCTGAGTAATCCTGAGGCCTCTGTGGGAATGTCATGTTTCTAAAAGCACTGCAACCAGGGCCCCCCAGGGAAGAGGAGCCATAGAAATGTACACTAACAAGCCCCTCCAGTCTGCTGGGGATAAGAGAGAGCAAAAAAGAATTTTAGAACAAGAGTTGGCTAGAAGAGGCCCAGGCGGAGAGATAAAGGCTTCACTCCCACAGTCTCTCTGTGTGTCACCTTCCCTTTGACGCTGTCTTCAAGTAATGTTTGTCATTGTTTTACTTGGAGTTCTGTAGTGAGTTAAATGGTGGCCCTACCAAAAGATATGTCCATATCTAAGTCCCTGGAACCTGTGAATGTGACCTCATTGGAAAATGGGTCTTTGCAGTTATAACTAAAAATCTTTTTTTTTTTTTT
>NW_003852417.1:15978428-15988373 GCF_000181295.1 Otolemur garnettii
AAACAAGATCATTCTAAATTACCCAGGTAGACTCTAAATCCAATGACAAGTGTCCTTATAAAAGACACCAGAGGAGAAGACAGGCACAGAGGAGGACAGGATGTGAGGCAGAGGCAGAGAATGGAGGGATGTGGCCAAAAGCCAAGAAAACCAGGGAACACCAAGAGCCACCAGATGCTGGAAGCAGTAAGAATTCTCCTGGGAAGCCTCCAGAGGGAGTGGCACTCTGCTGACACCCTGACTTCTGATTTCTAGCCTCCAGAACTATAAGAGGATGCGTTCCTGTTGTTTTAAGCCCACCAGTTTGTAGGAATTTGTTATGACAGCCACACGGAACTGAGACAGAATCCAGTTGTGCATTTTTGACACCTGCATTTTAAGACATGCTGGAGTTTATTATAATTTTGCATGATCTTCACTCAACTGACCAGACTTCAACCCTCCCTGAGGCTTCATTCACCTTTGTACCTGGAGTGTCAGCCCCTGATAGACTCTCAATAAAACTTTGTTGAATTCAAAATTATATATAAACATATCTGTTGGATCCTCTTCTCTGACCAAGAAGCACCTGCAGTTAGGGTGCTGACATGGGTGCCCAGGGTATCCTGTGGCAAGCCAGGAGGTGCAACAACCACAGAATCTACATGATCGTAATTTACTTTGAGTAAAAGGGAGGGAAGTTGAGTAGTTTAGCCGGTAAGAATTTTTATTATGACGTTTGTTGTGAAACCACTAGGGATTTATTCTGGAGTGGAATATGCACATTCACATCTGTTTTAATGTACAAGATTGCAAGAAAACAGACATGGCGGTGATTTCTGCTGGTCACAACCCAATCACCTGGAGGGCTCCTTCTACTTCTGCAGGAACCTTGGAGATGTTCAAGCTCCAAGTTATTACCCGGACATTCAGGGCTCCTCCTGCAATCCCCCCACAACCTAGTGTTCCCACAGCCTGGGGCTGACCTGCTGACTGCCTGCTTGTCGGTCTGCCCCTGGAGGTGTCCCTCCGAGGTGGAAAATGATCACATATGATCGTATGTTTATGAGTCTTGTTTCTCCCCCATAGAATGTGAGTTCTTTTGGAGGAAGGATCCTATTTGTTTTGTCATTTTAACTTCTGGTTCCCCCATGCTTAGCACCCAGTTGGCACATAGTAAGTATGTTTGTTTCCTATAGCTGCCACACCAATTACCACAGACTTAGTGTCTAACCAGTCAAAGTCCAAAATGGATTCACTGGGCTAAAATCGAGGTGTTGGTAGGGCTGTGCTCTTTTCTGGAGGCTCTAAGGAGAATCCATTCCTTGCCTTTTCCTGCTTCTGGAGACTCCCACATTCCTCCACTCCTGGCCCTTTCCTCCATCTTCACAGCCAATGACATTGCATCTCTCCAGCCAGAGCTGGAAAGGTTTCCAAACTAAGGACCTATGTGATTAGATTCAAGGTCCTTAACTTAATCACATTTGCAAAATCTCTTGTAAGCCAACATGGTCACAGTTTCTGGGGATTAGGATGATAACACAGGGGGGCGGGCATTGTTCTGCTTGTTACTGTAGGCACCTGATATCATATCCAGGTTGTACTGATTAGCATAAGGTTCCATCTCAATTTTCCCCATTAAAACCTTACCCAAATGTTTCTAATCTCTGTCCTAAAATAAATGGGCCTCACCATGTTGAACCTGGGGATAGTAACAAATCTTAAAAGTCTATGAAAGATTGGTTTTTTGAGAAGAAAGAGACCCTGGGAGAAAGAGATCTTTAATTCAAGAGAAAGCTATAGAAGGAGCTTCCCACCTATGGCCTCTCCCCACTCCCATCCAGGTTACCCTCATCAGAGTTAATAGGACAGATCCATTGTTCCACGTTCTAGGAAGGCTGGCCAGGAACAGGAGGCCACCCAGAACCAGTGGCGAATGGATGCCAGGGCTGTCATTGGAATCGTCTACCAAACACATAGTTCAGAATGTTTTACCTCCTTAAAAATGTTTCTAGTTTTCCCAGGACCTTCACTTTAGATTAAAAGTCATAAACATCCAGGCTATGCCTTAATCTTCACAACAGTCATATGAGATACATAAAATTATCATATCCATTTTACAGATGAAAAAGCTGAGACCGGGGCCGGGCACAGTGGCTCACACCTGTAATCCTAGCACTCTGGAAGACCAAGGCAGGTGGATTGCCTGAGCTCACAGGTTCGAGACCAGCCTGAGCCAGAGTGAGACCTTGTCTTTAAAAATGCCAGGCATTGGGGCAGCACCTGTGGCTCAGCTGGTAGGGCACTGGCCCCATATACTGAGAGTGGTGGGTTCAAACCCAGCCCTGGCCAAACTGCAACAAAAAATAGCTGGGCATTGTGGCAGACACCTGTAGTCCTAACTACTTGGGAGGCTGAGGCAAGAGAGTTACCCAGGAGCTGGAGGTTGCTGTGAGCTGTGTAATGCCACAGCACTCCACAGAGGGCAATAAAGTGAGACTCTGTCTCTAAAATAAATAAATAAATAAATATAGCTGGGCATTGTGGTGGCTGCCTGTAGTCTCAGCTACTTGGGAGTCTGAGGCAAGAGAATCACCTGAGCCCAAGAGTTTGAGGTTGTGGTGAAGTATAACACCATGGCACTCTACCAAGGGCAGCAAAGTGAAACTCTGTCTCAAAAAAAAAAGAGAAAGAAAGAAAGAAAGAAAGACAAGACAAGACTGAGACTGGGTTCATAATTCGCCCAAGGTTTCATAGCTGATAAAGGGTACTGCCCAAGTTTACGGCCACACATCTGACTCCAGGGCCTAGCACTCAGACACCGTGACCTGTTGCACATTCTAGATCATTGCTAGAGGAATCAGACTCATACCTTCTCCTCTGCTTGGATATGACCAGGTTACCACTGGACCAGAAGGGATGGACCACAGGCAAAGCAAAGCAGGAGTAATTATTGGTAGCAGGGTGGGGGTAGGGAGCTGGGCCTTTATTAATAGCTTTGTCCAAATTCAAAGGCATTCTTTCCACCTCAGGAGGCAAGAAAGTGGCCCAGCTGGAGGGATGGAGACCTGGACAGCAGACCTGGCTAGTACACAATACCTGACCCTGGCCAAGGGGCTGCCTGCAGCCTGCCCAGGAAGGGCTGAGGCTGGCTTGATTAACATGTTGCTGTCCCATTCTCATATTTTAAAATAAGAACCCCTGAGTGCAAGCCCTGGCAATTATATTTATCAAGTCAGAGCACAGTGAAGCCCAGGTTTGTGGAAACCAAGGTTTCTCCACCTACCTCCATCTTGTAGCGCACCTTCTTCTGTCCCTTTCCCAGTGTCCAGATCTCCCCAGGTCTTGCCTTCATCCCTCTCTATCCTTAAAACACTGTGTAGAGACCAGATCCCAGAGAGTGACCCACCTGAGGATGACCATGATACGAATGTTACTTCTGAGGTCTTGTGATAATCATTAATTCTGTTTCTGCCTGCTTCTTCTCTGAACCACTTAGGAAGTGGATCTGAGAGTCAGGCAGATGGGTGCAACAGATCAGCTTCAGATGGATCTGAGTTGGAGGCTGGGGCTTAGGTATGTGGCCACGGTCTGGGATAATGCTTCACTCTGGACTTGAACCCATCACCCAGTTACTAGTATGTGAGTTGGTGGAGCCTGCCCTGGGGAACATGGAATGATAGGAAGGGACTATATCATCAAAGGCTCAAAGGCCTTGAATGCCAAGCTAAAACATCTCCATTTGGGCTCTATATTTTATAAGAGTTGAAGATTATTTTGAGCAGATGACATGTGCTGACCAGCTACATTCTTTCAGAGAATTGATTTCGGATAAAAGATTGTTTGGAAAAGGAAGAGACAGTCAAGAAAAAACTTGTGAGAAAACCCAAAATAATAACTACCAGAAGCCAGTGGTCCATATTTAAGTAATGTTCCCCAGAATTCATTCTACATGGTTCTTAGGCCTCTCTCCTGAGATCTCATGATGACTTACACTCAAATTAGATACTTTCAGGTTTTCAGCTGAGTATATCCATGTGTTTTGCAGATAGCAATTTTTATAACTATTAAATAATTCACACTGACATTGTTTCCCCTCGTGTGTTCTTGACAAAGATGCGGTTTACTGCACAGGTGTGGTGAAAATAAATTAGCTGTCTGCTTTGCCATCCCTTTTCCAATCTTGCTGCATCACGTGGGGGTGCCAGCCACAGTGGGCCACCTTTCTGAAAGTGCTATGTTCAGTGGACTATGTGCTAAGCTTTTTCAAAACCAGACGTTTAAAAAAATTACAGCTTTTATTTTCATTTAAAAAAAATGTCTTTTTCATTCCATTAAAACTCAGTGAAATGGGTTCAGAGTGGGTTGTAGTAATTCTGTCTCTCACCCATTCTCCTCTCTGAGATGCTCCTGGCGCCATATGTGACCAGCCCTGGCCAAAAGCGAAGCAAGGGACTGCTGCTCTTGGGGTTCAGTGAGTATCCAGAACTCCTGTGCTGGGCTCTCTGGTCAAGATCGCTCTAACTCTCCTTTCATTAGCACCCCCTCAGGAGCTCACACTACCTGCCAGTTTTAAATCTGTTTGGACAGGAAAGCATAAAACCCTGCTCCACTATTTTTAGGAGCTGCTGGCGTTGAGTCAGCCTTTCTGCTAGCTTGGTGCACCCCCTGTTCACTCTTTCTCATGCTGTCTTTTTCAGCAGAAACCAAGGGCTCACATCTTCAGACAGTGAGCACCTCTCTTTCCTTGTCAGCTCAGCTTTGGTCTGTATCCTCCCCTTTGTCCCTTCATAGGACAAGGGCAGGTTTTTAGGGGTCCACGTTTTCTTGCTTTTCTTGATAGAAGCCTCCCCACAACTCACACACATTAACGTGGATGGAGCTGGAGCTCTTCCTCTTGTTCACAACTTTGCATTAATGTAGCTTTAAGCAAGAATCGTTTTTTCTTTAAAAATCACATCTATGTTCAAGTATGCCTTTCAACTAAAAATAATCACATTTAAATAACTTTAGAGAGAATGATATAAAGGAGACTTAAATGTTAGCTGTAAATCGATTCTCACTCTGCATTATTTTTTATCCTGAATACAAGAGAGTGACAGGCATAGAAAAGGTGCTTAACAAAGGCTTGATGGAGGAAGGAAGAAAAAATAAATACAAATGTACTAATAGTTTGGTGATTTATCCCTTTCAAGGGTAAAACTTGTAATTTCACACACAGAGCTTTTCTTTCCTAAATTGCAAATGGTGGTTTTCTGGCACCTGCCCTGGGGTAGCACCAGAAACATTTTAGGTCACTGTGTTATACACATATTATAGTATTAGGGATGATTTCTGTCTTAAATCACCCCAAAACCAATTTAAAATGGCTTAAACAGTAGAGAAAATGTATTACCTCTATAACAACCAGTTTTTGGATAGGACGGGTCTACAGCTAATTATTCCAGTGGCTCAATAAGCCCTTTAAGGTCCATGTACTTTTCATTTTCTTCTCTGCGTCCTTCAGGGTATCGGCCTTGCCATCACCAGCTCACTCACCTCATGGTTGCAAGATACCTGCCACAACTCCAGCATTACAGGCAAATATACTCTGTTCAACGGAAGAAGAGTCATGGTTTCTTCCAGTGCCTCTTTTAGCAGTACAGAATTTTTTCCTACAAGCTCAGAAGATGTCCAGTATGTCTTTTCGGCTAGAGTGGGGTTACATGCCCACTTCCCAACTAACCACTGGCAATAGTCTTTAGTACCACTGTGCCTGGCTTCATTCACTCGTGATTTCCCACTGAGCCACATAGTTAGTGCCAGCACACACACCTGGACAACAGCTGGACCCTTCCAGCAAGGAGGGAGGCAGGAATAGTATGTGATAGGCCATCAACAGTGTTGGCTCTGGTGCCACTCAAAGGCCAGGCCTGAAGCCTCACAAAGCCAACTAACTTTCTGGTCCTTTTCCTGACAGATTTTATAGACCAGGGAAATACTCAGGCAAATTTCATCAAGAGAATCACATCAAGCTTTGGTTTCTCATTTCCTTATTCTGTTAGGCCCCTTTTATCGACATTCTGTTATATTCTGTGACTATTTTCATATTTCGTTGGGAAGTACGTGGTTGAGGGATCTGTAATCTATTTCACAGTTCAGCAACAGAGGTTGCTCATTCTTTCATTTACCAAATAAGTACCGCGCTTTTATCAGGCACTGTAGACACAAAGTTGAAAGAAGGTGAGCTCCTTTCTCATCTGTCGAGAGGAGAGATATTGGGGATTCCCCTGCCCTGTCCAGGAGGAAATCTAAACGTACCTGGGCAGTGGAGGGGAGTCCAGAATATTCCAGAGGAGTGATTTGAGTGAGCCACATATGAAAGTTGAGTAAGGGTTTGCCAGGCAGAGAGCGCGGGGAGGAGGAGCGTGACTGCGGCACCGCCCGAACCCCGGGGAACGCTGAGCCCGGCGGCCGGGAGCACGGAGAGGGGCCAGGGTCGGGAGTGCGGAGCAGCAGAAGACGGGAGGCCGGTTGTGCTCGGCTGCTGCAGCGCAGAGTCGTGGCAGGAGGACGGGCTCTGAGGTCAGGACCCGGTTTGAATCCAGGTCCCACTACTGCAATAGCTCGGTGGTGTGTTCGTGCCCTACGGCTGCCCTAACAAATTACTGCAAAGTGGGTGGCTTAAAACAACTTTTCTCTCACGCTTGTGAAGGGCAGAAGTCCAAGTCTGCGGTGTTGGCCGAGCTGGCTCCCTCTGCAGGCCCTGAGGGAGAATCCATCCCCGCCTCCCTCCGGCCGCAGCTGCGGTGCCATTGGCGTTTCTTGGCTGGGCTCCGTAACTCCAGCCTCCCCCCAAACCTCGCCGCTGGGTTCTTTAGGCCTTCTTTTCTCCAAGTACCTCTGTCTTCTTCCTGCCCCCTCCTCTCTCCTCAAGACTTGTCATTTGCTCACTTTGATGGAGGATGACTCATCTCAAGATCCTAATTTTCCTTACACTGCAAATCCCTGTTGCAGATAAGGTCACATTCTGAGGCTCTGGGTGGCCTGTTAATACAACCACTGTCAGAGTCTCAGGAGTCTCAGGCGATTACTTAACCTCTCAAAGCACATTTGCTTATCCATACTACAGGGATAAAATATGTATCCTAACAGGTTATTTCAGGATTCAGATAAAATGGCTTTTTAATTGTTTAGGAAGTACTTGGTCTATGTAAAGTGCTCGGTAAGCGGTAGGGACTTGGACTTTATCCTATAAGCAACAGAGGGCTTCAAAATCTAGGCAATTGAAGGGGGGGGAAGAAGTTATTTTCCAAAGCTGTCCTCTTTCTGACAGCTGTGTCCTGATGTAATAGTCATAGTCTCTCAGCACAGGACTGCTGCCAGGCCACAGCTGCTCCCTGGGAACTGTGATGGAGGCAAAAAAAGTGTCAGGGGGATGAACACAGGGCTATGCCAGGGCTGGGGGCTGCCCAGCACCACTGAGCCTGTGCATCCGCTGGAGTGGAGTAGAGCCCACACCTGCTGTCCTGGAAGGCCGTGCTAAGACCACTCCAGCAGTCGAGGCACAGCCCAAGGCTAGAAAAAGGAAGGGAAAGGAATGGAGTAGAGAAACCCATAGACTTGCCAAAGCTCGGAGGGTCAGAGGGACCCCTCCGAGGTTTGTTGATAAGCGAGCAGAGGCCCAGAGGGCTGGGTGGCTACCCAGGGTCCCTGAGCTTTGAGGGAAAAGCCGAATCTTGAATCCAAGACCTTGTTTTACTACAAAACACATGTTCTTTCCATGGCCAACTTATAAGCAGGAAAGAGATTTAGTGGAGGGATGTCAGGGGACTATAAATTATTGAATATGTGTTCTTTGAGAGCAGAGAATGTGTCCGGTTCTCAAACAATATAGTGCATCAGAACCATCTTGTGGGCTAATTCAAATACAGATTGCTGGTCCCCAGAGGATCTGATCCAGCAGGCCTGGGATGAGGCTTAAGAATGAGCATTTCTGACAAGCTCCCAGGTGATGCAGAAGCAGCTGGTCCTGGGATCCCACTTTGAGAATCGCTGTCCTGCGCATTCCCCCATTCCTGAAGCACCTGCTGTGCTTTGCAAAGTCTAGGTGCTCAATAAATGCTTTTGCAGTGAATCCTGTGCTTTTTAAAATGAAGCATATCTCTTTGGGCAGAGACTTAATACTGACTGCTAATGTTGATTGGAGCTGCTGAGGAGGTCAGGCAAGTCTTCCTGCCTAGTACTTGATTGATTGAATGATTGATTGATTGATTGAGACAGAATCTCACTTAGTCGCCCTCGGTAGAGTGCCATAGCATCTTACCTCACAGCAATCTCAAACCCTGGGCTCAAGCAATCTTCTTGCCTCACCCTCCCAAGTAGCTGGGACTACAGGCACCTGCCACAACGCCTGGCTATTTTTAAAGATGGGGTCTTGCCCTAGTTCAGGTGGGTCTCAAATTCCTGAGCTTAGGTAATCCGCCCACCTGGGCCTCTCAGAGTTCTGGGATTACAGACATGAGCCACTGTGCCTGGCCCTGCCCAGTAATTTAAATCATGATATAAATTGGTTTAATGTCCACTGAATCCCAATAAATACATTTTACAAAACCCCAAACCTCATTTCATTAAATATTTCCTGGCAATATGGTGGGTATATGCCATAGTGTAAGATTTAAAACAAAATTCTTTGTTTTTTTTTGAGACAGAGTTTCACTTTATCGCCCTTGGTAGAGTGCCATGGCGTCATGCAGCTCACAGCAACCTCCAACTCTTAGGCGATTCTCTTGACTCAGCCTAAGTAGCTGGGACTACAGGCACCTGCCACAATGCCCAGCTATTTTTTATTGCAGTTTGGCTGGGGCCAGGTTTGAACCTGCCACGCTCGGTATATGGGTTCAGCACTCTACCCACTGAGCCACATGCGCTGCCCCAAGACATTTTTTTTTTTTTGGCCGGAGCTGGGTTTGAACCCGCCACCACTGGGATATGGGGCCGGTGCCCTACTTCTTGAGCCACAGGTGCCGCCCCAAAAAGAATTTTTTTTTTTAAAGACAAAGTCTTGCTCTGCCACCAAGGCTAGAGTGGGATCATCATTGCTCACTGCAGCCTCAAACTCCTAAGCTTAAGTGACCCTCCTGCCTCAGCACACTAAGTAGCTGGGACCACAGGTGTGTGCCACCTTGCCAGACTACTTTAAAAATAATTTTTTCTTTTTTTTGGAGTGATAGAAGTCTCACTTTGTTGTCCAGGCAGGCTGGGTCTCAAGCTCTTGGACTCAAGCCATCCTCCTATCTCAGCCTTCCAAAGTGGGTGGTGCAAGATTTACAGGGGTCCTCAAACTTTTTAAACAGGGGGCCAGTTCACTGTCCCTCAGACCATTGGAGGGCCTGACTGTGGGCCCCGGGACGAGTCGGCTGCTAAGCAGGACAGGCAGCAGCGGCAAAAACACCTGGCGGGCTGGATAAATATCCTCAGTGGGCTGCATGTGGCCCACAGGCTGTAGTTTGAGGACACCTGATTTAGGAGCTTTAGGGCATTGATTAACTTCATCTGGTCTATAGGAAAAATCACAGGAAGTCACCTTTATGCCTCTAATAGTGAAAAACAGAGTGTGGCTGTAAGAGTCTTTTTTTTTTTTTTGGCACAGTCAAGCTGTCACCTTCGGTAGAGTGCCATGGCTTCATAGCTCACAGAAACCTCTAACTCTTGGGTTTGCCTCAGTTTTTCTATTCTTAGTAGAAACAGGGTCTTGTTTTTTGCTCAGGCTGATCTGGAACTCGTGAGCTCAAGCAATCCACCTGCCTCAGCCTCCCAGAGTACTAGGATTACAGGCATGAGCCACCATGCCCAGCCTTTAAGAGTCTTTTGTTGCAAGATTTTTAAAGACGGTTAGCAATCAACATAATTAGTGAGTGCCTCATGCTACACTGTGAGGAGTCCTGTGGGAGATGGGACTTTGAGACGTCACTCCTGCCCCGAGAG
>NW_003852417.1:15988468-15993950 GCF_000181295.1 Otolemur garnettii
TGTAAGTGCCCCGCCCACTCCCACCCTTTCCTGGGGTCAACACAGTGCCAGTCTGGAGTTGGCAGCCACAACTTATAAGGGTGGCGTATCTCTTCCCAACTTGAAAATGACCATAGTGAGAGTATTTATACCATGGAAATCAGGAAGAAGCTACAATGTGGGGCTCCCTCACCACACCACCCTCCCTGGGAGGCAGTTTGCCAGCACTCCTTAGGCCTGATGGAAAATGTCAAGGTAGCTTGGGAGGGTGCATTCACAAAGGAAGCCAGGCATGAAGTTGGGACATGACACCAAGTGGTGATGGCTGGAACAGGGGCCTGAAGGGGTGGGTCTCCTGACTGGGTTGAGGAAAGGGGCCCAAAGTTACCCACCCTTCAGTGGGCAGGGCACAGAGCAGGAGAGGTGCAGGACCAGCCTGGACACCTAGGAGGATGAGTGCCTGGAGGCCACAGAGGGACCAGCTAGAGGGCAGCAGAGGCCTGGCTTCTGCTGGCCAGTATGGGAGGCCAGGCTCTCAGGGGCAGAGGGGAAGTATGAGGAGGAGGGGATTATGCATTTACTGAGTTTTAATCCTGAGTTGGTTGTGTTTAAAATTGGAGGTGACTTACTTTAAGAGGCATACTTTAAGTTTTTCCATCCTTGGTGAAAATGTGAGCTTGGGGAGCCAAGACAACTCCCATTTTATAGAGTAAAGGATGTCTTTGAACATCTGAGTCATGTGGACTCGCTACTAAAAATTTCAAACCTGTGATATCATTTTAAGCCTTTGTAAAATAAGAGGCCACTATCACAATTTCATGTAGTAAGAAGTTAAGGGTTTCTGGCTCGGCACTTATAGCTTAGTGATTAGGGCACTGGCCACATTCACCCAAGGCTGGTGGGTTTGAGCCCAGCCCGGGCCTGCTAAACAACAGTGACAACTGCAACCAAAAAATAGCCCGTGTTGTGGCAGGCTCCTGTAGTCCCAGCTACTTGGGAGGCTGAGGTAAGAGAATCACTGAAGCCCAAGAGTTTGAGGTTGCTGTGAGCTGTGACACCATGGCACTCTGGGGGGCAACATAGTGAGACTCTGTCTCAAAAAAAAAAAAAAAAACAGTTAAGGATTTCTTTTTTAGTTAAAGAAGGTTCAGCTGGGAGTGGGCACCACCATGCCCATCTTAGTCCCACATAATCAGGAGGCTGAGACAGGAGGATTGCTTGAGACCAGAAGTTCAAGGCCAGCCTGGGTGACATAGCCAGGCCCCGCTCCCAAAAAAAAAATAAAAAAGAGAGAAAGAGATGATTCAACAATGCCTATTGTTTTAAGCTTTAGGAAAAACATAATTCATTAATTTTTAAAAGTTTTTTGGGGGGTGTTGCAATAGAATTATGTGTAATAAATCTTGGGGACCTAGTTTTTACTGGCTTTGAAATGTAACAGCCTGTATAGCCTCTGGCTGGGAGGAGTGAGAGTTATAGGAAATACCTGTAATGGAACACCTTGGTGAAAAGGGCATGGAGAGAGATTTGGTTCTAACAAACATGAGTGAGCTCACGAGATGAGAGCATTGGTGAATTGGCAGTCTCTACACCTGTGGTGCTGAGAAGCACGAGCTCAGCCTTATATTAGGCTGGAGGAGAAGGCAGTGAGGAGGCATGCGCATTCTATCATAGATCCACTTACTCTGACTCTGTCTCCTTTCCTGCCTGCAGAACGCCAGCATGGCGTCTCTGCTGAAGATTACCAAGCTCTGCTAAAGACTAAGAGTTATCTGTTCTAAGAAGACCTTTACTCTCTCTCAGATACTGTCTTTCTCTTTCCAGCTAAAGTAGATAGCCCTCAAGCACCTACGAGAAACTGTTTCTGAGTAAGGTAGCTTAGTGGTCCACATCCAGAACCTACCTAAGCTGGGCCTGAGACCTGGCCAGTCCTGGGCCCTGACAAGTGGTGTCACAAGCGTGATAGTGAACGCCACTGATAAATAGTGCTGTGAGCAGGATTCAGTGAATGCGGACCGAGAGGAAAATAAGCTTTAGCAAAATAAGAAAAAAAGAAATATCTAAGAAAGACAGCCAACAGCAGGCCTTTCTCATTCGGTTTTTTCTTTCCTGCGTTTTCTCTTTCCAAATTCTAACTACTACTTCTGTGAGGAAAAAAGTTGGTAAAATCCTTTAGCCTCTTCTGTGAAGTGGCTGGAGAAAAACAGTAAAAAGCCTCTAAACAAGAGGGAAAGAGAAAGGCTAGACCTAGGAGATAAGAATCTTTAGTAAACAAGCCTTTAGCCTCAGGGGTGAGAAAAGCCTTCGGTAAAACAGCGAAGAGAAAAGTTTGGGAATAGGTTGCACGAGTTTATTAAGTTAGGGAAGAGAACTTCTAACTGCCTACCCCTAATATCTTCGCCCAATGCCAGCAGGAAGTAGCTTTTGAGAGACCGACGCCCCGATTCCCTTTTTGGCAGTTAAGAGTTCTGTTTAAAAAAACAATTGAGGTAGATTGAGACTGGTGAAGAAATAGTAGAAGTAAAATTTTGTAAAACAAGACTCCGGGGTAAAAAGAAACAGCTAAAGAGCTCCTGTCTCTTTAAGGCAGCCAAAGGTTCTAAGAATTGAAAGGGAAAGACTGTAAAAAGTAAAAGGCCAAAAGAAAAAAACCAGTAGAGAAAAATCATGGCAAATGAAATACAGCAGTTGAAATACAGTTGAGAGAACAGATGAATCTTACAGTAGAAGCAGGTGAATGCTATATTGACATGACAACTCAAATTGGGCAGCTGGAAGATCAGAGGGTAAATCCCCCAGTTAACATAGATGCCGTAAATGTGGGAAGCTAGACCATAAGAGAAAAGAGTTTAAAAGGGAAAAGAACATTGAATGCTAAAAAAAAAAAAAAACAAAGAGCATTAAACCTCCAGGTGTATGTCCCAAATATTAAAAAAGCTTTCATTGAGCCAAACAAATGTCGTTATCAACTTGATAGAAGATGGAACACTTTTATTGTAGGGAAATTATCAGTTGGGCTAGAATCAGGACCCACTGGTAAATGAAAGAACGTTTAATATTTTCATTTCAAATCATTCTCAGAAAAAAACAGTATAATTCAATTCTATGCCGTGGGAGCACTCTGCCAGCTTGGTTAGACCTTTGGTGCCTTAGTATAAAACTGGGGAAAATTAGACCAGACCAGTGGATGACAATGGAGAATAATTGGATTAAATGTTTGTGGAATATTAGGTTATACTGCGTGGTAAAGGGGTAACCGACCTCTCATCAGTGTCTGTGCACCATAACCGGGTCCAGCTAAGGAGACTGTGTCACTCGGAAGCAAGTGAAGCCTTTGGAAGATTAAGAGAGGTGAGAACAAAGGGAGGGAAGAGTACAAGTTAAACCACCTCTGTTAGGAAACTCCATTTGAAAAGAGTCTGGAATTAGCAAAAACTTCACTGGAAAAGCAGCTTGAAAGCAGGAAAAACTCTGCCATCAAAGAATTGTGAAGGGCGGTACTTTTTGGACCACGAGTAACAGTTCCACGAGAGGAACTGCCAAGTGTGGAACCATTAATCCACGAGTAACAGTCTTTTGCGATCTGTGAAGGGTGGATTTCAGTACCTCGAGTAACAAAACCTTTGGAATAGCAAGAGACAAATCCTTGCTTGCAAAGATTGCAAGGAAAGCGTTATCTTTTGTTCATTCATAAAGTAAATATCAAAGGAAAGTTCCTACAGTTAAAGAAATGATAAATTCTATCAGGAAAGATTTCAGTTTTCTCCAATTAAAAAGACCTTTAAGGGAATTAACATCACAATCATTTTCCTCTAGCAGCTGCTAATAGTTTACATCTGTATTGGGCTTTCTCATTTAAAGAGCCCATACCTGGAATTCTGAACTCTGATACTGACCATCTTTTGCCCAGAGAGAAAAGGGCTAGATAATGGGAAGAACTTCCCTTACCACATTAAAAATTGTGTTTGTATATAAAAAAAGGGAGGAAATGTAACAGCTTGTATAGCCTCTGGGTGGGAGAAGTGAGAGTTATAGGAAATACCTATAATGGAACACCTTGGTGAAAAGGGCATGGAGAGAGATTTGGTTCTAACAAGCATGAGTGAGCTCGCGAGATGAGAGCATTGGTGAATTGGCAGTCTCTACACCTGTGGTGCTGAGAAGCACGAGCTCAGCCTTATATTAGGCTGGAGGAGAAGGCAGTGAGGAGGCATGCGCATTCTATCATGGATTCACTTACTCTGACTCTGTCTCCTCTCCTGCCTGCAGAATGCCAGCATGGCGTCTCTGCTGAAGATTACCAAGCTCTGCTAAAGACTAAGAGTTATCTGTTCTAAGAAGACCTTTACTCTCTCTAAGATGCTCTGTCTCTCTCCAGCTAAAGTAGATAGCCCTCAAGCACCTACAAGAAACTGTTCCTGAGCAAGGTAGCTTAGTGGTCCGTATCCAGAACCTACCTAAGCTGGGCCCGAGACCTGGCCAGTCCTGGGCCCTGACAAGTGGTATCAGAAGCGGGATAGTGAACGCCACTGACATTGTAAAATTTCATAAATCCTCAATAGTGTTTATAAAGGACATAGGTATTGTTTAACCAATGGCCTCAGCTAGTCCTGGAGGAAAGCTAACCCTGGGAGGTGAATCTGCTTGCCTGAGGCCAGTCTGTTAATTAACAGAAAAGATAAGACTATCCCAAGTCGTTGATTTCAATTCTACTGCTTCTGTGTTATATGAGAGTTGATAACTGCATTCCATGGATTTGAAACTCCAGCCGGAGAGCACTGACTACTATGTTCACTTTCTGAAATCTTTTAAGGAACTAAAAGCTTTCCCCACGTTAGTCTGAAATTTCTACTAATGTAAAGGAGTAAGTTTTAATTACAGTCTAGAGCCACCATACTGTAAGAGGTCCCCACAAACAGCTTCAGAATGTTTTTCTTTTTTTTTATACCGGTGCTTTTTACTTTTGATTTCATATGATCAAAGTACTTGTTGTTGACATTCACTGGGAAAACTCAAATGATATAGACAGAAATAGGGCAAAAAGTGAAACCATCCCGACCCCCAACCTAACTCGTACTCCCTGGAGACAATCTCTCTTTGGTGAATAAAAACCACCCTTTCCTCTGAGAGGTGCTAGTGATGGTAACACAAAATGCCAGGCCCAGATCAGGGGGTGGGAAACAGCCCTTTTATAGCTCCTCGGGTTCTAACTGTGACAAAAGAATAAGCTGGGGACGTGAAAATCGCCTAGAAACAAAACTTTAGGGTGGGTCTCTCCCTGTTTTCCCTAGTGGGTTCTTAAATTAACTGCCTGTTGCTGGTTTGACTGGATGTCCCTTAAGATATAATTTTATGTGGTATATGTACACCACGGAATACTATGCAGCCATAAAGAAAGATGGAGACTTTATGTCCTTCATGTTCACATGGATGGAGCTGGAAAATGTTCTTCTTAGCAAAGTATCACAAGAATGGAAGAAAAGTATCCAATGTACACACCCCT
>NW_003852417.1:15994048-16005988 GCF_000181295.1 Otolemur garnettii
AATGTACACACCCCTATTATGAAACTAATTTATACCTTTTATATGAAAGCTATAACCTAATAACAGCCTAAGAATACGGGGAGGAGGGAGGGAGAGGGATTGGAGAGATCACTTCTGAGGTTTATCTTACAAGGGTAGATTAGAATCTAAGAGTAGAATGTGAACATTTTAAAATAATAACTAAGGAAATGACATGAAGGCTATGTTAACCAGTTTGATGGAAGTGTTTCAGATGGTGTGTGAAAACCCCACACTGTACCCCAGAAGTGCATTAATGTACATAGTTACCGTTCAATAAAAAAATATATATATATAATTTTAAAGCCATTCTACAGGCATCAGAAGTTCTATAAGAGTTTGTTCAAATTACATATCCAGGGTAGTACCTATGGCTCAAAAGGGTATGGTGCCAGTCCCATATGCCAGAGGTGGTGGGTTCAAACCCAGCCCCGGCCAAAAAATAAAAAATAAAAATAAACATATCCATCCAGATGTATTATGTTCCATATTTTAATGCACTCCTGTAACTGCCTTTTGGTCTGGGCACACCTCAAAGAGAAGTTTGTGTCATTCCTCTGCATACATGCAGGATTTGAACTTGTGTCATTGATGAGGAAAATTGTACCTCTATGGAGAACTTTTCAAAACATACGGGATTCTTTATATCCACTTAAACAAACTGATACAAGCAGATGCAATCTAATTCAGGATATTTTAAAATTTTAATGAATCAGAATATTTTAAAATTTGGCTCCTGAGGCTGCTGGTGTAGAATGGGAGCCTGGGTTCTGAAAATGGGCAGCTGGGTTTGAATAGCTTCCTGTGAGCCTTGGGCAAGTCATTTAACCTCTCTGAGCGTCAATTTTGTCATCTGTAAAATAGGGATGACATTATAAAAATAAAAGACTTTCATATTCTTAAAAAGTTGTTATTTCTATCATTGGGAATTTCTCTTTCATTTTCTTTCTGAGGCTATTTAATGTCTAATCGTATCTTCTATCTAATTATTCTTCTCAGATCCCAGTCTTCTACTCTTTCTTCCACTTTTTAAAGGCAGCCCCCAATGCCTAGAAGTCTTTTGAGACAGGCTCACTCTGCTGCCCTTGGGTAGAGTGAGTGCCATGGCGTCATCATAGTTCACAGCAACCTCAGACTCCTGGGCTCAAGCGATCCTCTTGCCTCAGCCTTCCAAGTAGCAGGGACTGCAGGAACCCACCACAGAACTCAGCTAATTTTTCTTTGTTTGGCAAGGTCTCTCTCTTGTTTAGGCTGGGTAGAAGTCTTGTTCATTTCTTCTTTTTTTAATTTATTATTTTTTTTTATTTTTTGAGACAGTCTCACTTTGTCACACTTGGTAGAGTGCTATGGCGTCATAGCTCACAGCAACCTCAAACTCTTGGGTTCAAGTGATTCTCTTGCCTCAGCCTCCCAAGTAGGTGGGACTATAGGCGCCCTTCACAATGCCTGGCTATTTTTTGAGATGGGGGTCTCGCTCTAGCTCAGGCTAGTCTTGAACCTATCCACCTGCCTCGGCCTCCCAGAGTGCTAGGATTACAGGCGTGAGCCACCGTGCTGGGCATCTTGTTTGTTTCTAATGAAGGGCAGCTCAGCTCTGCCTCACAACATAAAGCCATGGTACTTTTTCTTATATCTAAACTCTCATCAGGATGCCTCATTAGACAGAGTCCCTGCCCAGCACTGCCCTCAGTACAAAGGGCCACCAAGAGCTCTGAACCCACAGTTTCCTTCGACCAATTCACTCTCCTGGGCAAGGTGTTCTCCAGCAGCGTCCGTGAGCAGGAGAGTAGTGTGAGGATAGATCCTCTTCAGATAGAAACTCTGCCTCCTCCTTCAGGAGGAAGAAGAGCCTATTAAGTTGCTTTCATCAGTCATGTTAATGATGTGAACTTATAAATCTATCCTAGTACAATGTTGCTTTTAACTATTTTATATAGGGATCCCATGTTGGACTTCACTCGAAACATAACACCATCTTCATGGTTTCTGTTCCTACTCCACCCGCGGTTGCTGTTTGCTCGGTTTTCTGCTGAGAACACCACTCACATTTGAACTAAATAGGATTTCTAGAGAGGTGGTGTAGCCAGTATAATTCTATACTTTTAAGCCAATTCTATGCTTAAAAGTATAGAATTAAACAGTAATTAGATTTGATCTTGGTCCATTTAACTCAGAGCATAGTGTTCTCATCTGTAAAATAGAAATTATATACAGCCCTTAGATCTTAGTAAAAATTAAACGAGACTAATCAAGATGTAGCTTGACCAATAGCAACCATGGGGTCAGGGTTGTTCATAATAAATATCAAATACATAAATACTGTAAATGTTGGTTTTGTATGTTCAAGGCTGGGAATGATACTTCCATGCTTCATTTTCTGATCTTAACCAAAAGTATCAATATTTTGGTTAGGAGTGGAACAAGTATGAGGCAGGTGATTGTAGACATTTTATATCTTGATTTGCTTGATCAAGATATAGAGCAGGCTCTATATCCCTGCTTTGTAAATTTTTCAATCTGTCTACTTGTCAAGGTTCTGCTTGCCAGCTCATTATCAATATCCTACCCCCATCCTCCTAGCCCTCAAAAAGGTGATTTTAGATCGTCAAAAGCCTAAAAAAATTAAACAAAATTATATGTGTATATATGTGTGTGTATATATATATATATGTATAAGGTCCTGTCACTAAAAAAAATTGATAACCACTGAATTGAAGCTTTTCTAATTGCTCCCTGCTAATCAGAATGGAGATAGTTTATTCTTTCATTATCTCATTGATCCACCAAGATGGCTTCCTTCTTCAATATTTATTCAATTAAACTTTCATTCTCTCAGCCTCTGGAACCAGCAGAATAGTTACATACTGGTATCTGAGGACATTAGACCAGACCCTCTCATCGTACTTTCTCTTAGTCATAGCATAGTTTTTACTTTCTCTTCCCTAATACAAATGCTTTCATGGGGCCAGGTGGGCTCACACCTGTAATCCTAGCATTCTAGAAGGCCTGGGGCAGGTGGATTGCTTGAACTCAGGAGTTTGAGACCAGCCTGAGCAAAGCGAGACCCCGTCTTTACTAAAAACAGAGAAACTAGCAAAGGGTTGTGGTGGGCACCTGTAGTCCTAGCTACTCAGGAGCCTGAGACAAGAGGATCACTTGAGCCCATGAGTTTGAGGTTGCTGTAAGCTATGATGCAACAGCACTCTACACAGGGCAAGTGAGTGAGACTGTCAAAAAAAAGAAAGCTTTCCTAGGCTGCACCTGCTAATTTTATAAATATCACTAATAATGCGTGCAGGGAGAAATTTTCTTAAAGACACAGCATCCTTTAGTATAGTCAATTGATCAGAATTTTAATTGGTGATATTATAGGTACACACTCTTTGTATTAACTAAAACAACAAACTTAGATTTTTGATAGTTTTCTTCAAGATGATCACAAATTTATCACCTGCCTTTGGATGAATACATTAACATATTTATTATAAATATAAAACTTTTATATAAAAAAAAATTTCCTAACTAAAGGTTAGAACTATTTCTTTAAGGCCAACATGAAAAACCAAACTTTGCATCATGATAATGGTTGAGTCTTCAACGAATACGGCATGTTAACAACCTGTCTGATCTGCAGTATGGAGTAGCAATGAATACAAATTATGAAACTGCATATCTTGAATTCTCAAAAATGCAAAATTCTTCAGAAATAAACCTATAGGAAATAAAATTTAAAGAAAATAACACTTTATTTTTATTTTTGAGACAAGGTCTTGCTCTGTTGCCCAGGCTAGAGTGCAGTGGCACGATCATAACTCATGGCAACCTTGAACTCCTGGTATTAAGCAATCCTCCTGCCTCAGCCTCTTTGGTAGTTGAGACTATAGGTATGTGTGACTATGTTTGGCTAATTTTTTTTTCTTGATAGAGATGGGGGTCTCACTGTGTTGCCAGGCTGATCTCAAACTCCTGGCCTCAAGGGATCCTCCTGCCTCAACCTCCCAAAGTGCTGGGATTCCAGGTGTGAGCCATTGCACCTAGTGCACAACTCTTTAAAACACGCATTTTTTTTTTTTTTGAGACAGAACCTCAAGCTGTCCCCCTGAGTAGAGTGCTGTGGCATCACAGCTCACAGCAAACTCTGACTCCTGGGCTCAAGCGAGTCTCCTGCCTCAGCCTCCCAAGTAGCTGGGACCACAGGTGCCCGCCACAATGCCTGGCTATTTTTTGGTTGTTTGGCGGGCCCGGGCTGGATTCGAACTTGCCACCTTAGGTGTATGTGGCTGGCACCTTAGCCACTTGAGCCACATTTTTTTTTAAATGACACTAGAATACCAGCTCCACATGGCAATGATTGTTGTTGGTTCGGTGCTTTGTTATATCTCCAGCGCCTAGAGCAGGGCCTGACACATAGTAAGTGCTCAGTAAATAAATGATGACTATATTAACAATAGAGTTTGATTAAAAATTTATGAAAATACAGGTGCCCCTGATAGGCAAAGGATCAACCGGGAACTATTAATACAAAGCCACATAATAATTTTGTATCTTAAAGTGTCCCTAAAGCAAATTGAGTAAGCCTAATTTTTCTTCCCCATTTACAACTGGTTATTGGTTTACAACACAGACACAGATTTCAGTTGGGAAACACCAAGTAATTGAATGTATTTTACTATATAAAATGTTATAATATACTTACCAAATGTAGTATCAGTCTATGGATCACAGCTTTCTCATCCCTGGTGACTATTCTTGATGGCTATTATTTTCTACTACTCTTTTAGTTGCAAGTAACAGAAACAAACCCCAACTAAAGCAGTAAACATGGGCGTAATCTATTGGCAGGCTCTGGAGCAGCTGACGGTCTCGATGAACAACCAGTTCAAGGTCCCTCACTCAAGGACTAGAAGGAAAGGCTTAAAGTAGGGTGACCAGATTTTAACATTGGTAATGCGGGACAACATGGCCGGGGGCGGGGCAAGGGGGCAGGGCAGGGCAGGGCCTGACAACAATGCAAACTTTGATAAGCAGTTCTCGATAATCACTTCTCAACAATTATTTGTTATTATTAGTTTAACATTATAAAATTAACAAAAATAATATAAAACTCATATCCTGGTGAAATCGTCACATGGCAGCTGAAAATCGTATATTCCGGTTCAGTCTAAAGATGGCGGCCTCAGCAGCGAGGAGTGTTGCAGCCCTGCGTACGAGTATTAATCGGCCCCTTGCTTTTGTCAGAAAAATTCCTTGGACTGCTGGATCGAATGAGCTGAGAGAACCCTTGGCACAGTTTGGCCGTATACGAAGGTGCTTTGTATTTTTTGACAAAGAGATGGGCTTTCACAGAGGTTTGGGTTTGGTTCAATTTTCTACAGAGGAAGAACTGCAGAATGCACTACAACAGGAAAATCATATCATTGATGGAATAAAGCTCCAGGTTGAAGCTCCAAGATCAAAAGTTTTGCCAGAGTACCAAACATCAGATGAAGAGAAAGATTAAGACTATTATTATACTTGTAAATAAAGTTAACTGAGAATTAAAAAAAATCATATATTCCCTTCCTGTTCTCCCGGCCCTTTGTGCATTCTTTCCAAAAATTGGGACTTTTTTAAAACGCCATGGGACAAATTGTTAAAAAGCAGGACGTCTGGTCACCCTAGCTTAAAGCCATCAGGACTCTGTCACTCTCTGAATGTCCACTTCAACCTCTCATTTTTCCCCATGAGTTTAGAATTAAGGTTGCAAGCATAGGTGGGACTTCTGTTTTCCTCTCCTGGGAGGAAATTTGTCTTCTTAGCTCTGATTAGAAAAATCCTAGGGAGGGAAGCTGATTGATTGAACTTAGATGACATTCCCATCCTATGGACTAATCTCTGTGGCCTGGGAAGGACAGTTCATGTAAGAATTTGAACATTTTGAATGTGGACAGAATAGAGCAGTTGCCCCAAAGTGGGGTGGACTACTCTCAGGAGGGGAATGCTGGGCAGATAAAACAACCTCTATCTGTCACATGCACAATGTCTGTCCTTGACAATGAAAGGTAAAGCTCCAGTTTGCCGGCTGCCTCCTGTGGATCGGGCCTAGGTGACTTTCAAATTAAGGGGTGATGGCAGCCCAGTGATTTAAGGGTTCTTGTGGTCCAGAGTCCAGTTAATTGAACTGTTAGCTAAAATATGCACTATTACGATGAGTTAACAATTTTGTCTGACTTACAAAGGCAAACATAATATTAGTATCTTTCTTTAAGGGATCAAAACGCTTTTATCAAAATTTAATAACGTTAGAACAACCTGATGAACAGATGAATAAAATTTCCTCTATTCTACTTATTGGAAACTAAAGCAAGATATCTTACTGAGGGTCACAGCTGCTGAGGAACTGGATGGGCTTCTAGCCTGGAAGGTTTTCATTAAAGATTCGTGTCTCAACAAGTAAGTGCAGCCCACAGATCAGTGTTTGATATTTGGCTTTATTTTATAAAAATACACAACTTAAATACATATGACACTCTGTATACAAGACATAAACAACTGGTAGATTTAACATTTTCAGTTATTTCAACAGAAAGCAAATATGCAAATTACCTTGTAAGAACAAAGGGTTCATTTATAGACTCTGCATTCACACCCAGAGGGGAAGAATGCCCAGGGAGCAATTAATGCAGGAAGCTAACCAACACTGTCCAACTTTCCAACCAAAGTCGTCATCTCACCAACAGGGCCTTTATTGCACAGCTGAATATTGCACTGCTCATTAGACATAATCTAACTTATCCACGTCACAAATGTAAGCTTTTGACTTCTCTAGAAAAGTTAAATAGAAAAACCAACGTGAAACAGTATTAACTGTGTCTTACAATTGTGCTAAATACCAATTATGAGAAGCATGAACCTCTCCATTTTGCAATGGAAGGTGCTTAGCTATATTTTGCAGCTAAAGTTATTTTCAGTTTTACAAAAATGCTAACGGGCATAGAGTGCTCCATCAGACACAGTGGTGAAGTAGCTAACATTCCCTCACCTGCTGGAATTACTTGTAAGGTCAAAAGCAATATGCAAACCGCCTACAGCTTAGGGTTCCACCCTTCTAACTTGAGATTGAAATACCTCCCCTCTCCCTGTGATGTTGTCACTGTCCTCAGGGGCATGGAGCTTGCAGGGGCTGCTTGGCTATCCTTCAGAAATTTAGCTGCCTTCTCGATAGCTCATTTAATTAACAGTGAATTACGTGTTAGTTCACAAGTATAGAGACATATTTACCAGTTGAGAATCCAATATATGAGAATATATTAGAGTAAGTTTCCTGAGGTAAATGTAAGTCTTAAAGAATGGTATGCAATCTATGCATTACAGCAGTTTATCTTGGGTAGCAGTACCATGACCCCCCATGGCTGAACTTTTAAATTAAGAGATTAATAAAACCAAGGACATTTCTATATGAAGAAATAAAGTAACAATTTGAAGCAGAAGAAATATTAACAGTTGAGAATATCAATTCAAAGGGAGGCACAGGAAGGGGAACAGAGGAACAAAAGGAGGGTGTATTTTAAAGCGCTTAGGTAGGTTAGGCCCTTACTTTGAAATGCCTCTGGGGATTTCTAACAAGTTTAAAAAGTGTTACTTCTTGGTGACTCAGATGTTGAAGACATGGCTTTTCTTTAATAATAGCTCTTCAAACTTTTGTTCTTTTGTGAAAAACAAGATTCTCTATAAATTTTTTTTTAGCCATTGAAATCATCCTGCTAGTTGTTAACTCTTAGTGATGTACTTTGCAATCCTAACTGACTGGAGAACTTTCAATAAGGCTGAACTACAAAGCACATATTTGCACCAGGAATTTAGAGGAAATTAATGCATTAGAGGTCTGTAAAATTTTGCATGAAGTTAGTACCAAAAAACTTTCCATTGCAGATCATCTTTTCTTATTTCTTAATATTCTGCAAAAGAATTATGGAAATCAGAAAAATTCTAGGACCCTAGAACCTTTATTTTGCTTCTTTTACAAAAATGAAGTAGTATATCCTTAATGTTAATAACGGAGGTGTTGAAAACTGAGTCCCAATGCCTAAACATCAAGCTAGGACTAAATTTCACCAAGTCACTCATGAGGATATGAATGGGAACACTGAAGAATTCTGTCTTAAGTGCTCACCTGCACAGTGTAGTTGTACGAGGTGACCAATCTAGTATGTAGTAACAGTGATCAAAACTGGCATCAGCTTTTATTCAGGGCTACATATTCAGCTGTCATGTCCATTTGGGCTGACACTGCCATGCATGATCCCTCGTGCATGTAACTCCTACATTCTGTTGTAAGAACAGATGGATGTTTGAGTACTTTAGGCATGATGAGGCTTTCCTTAAGCTAAAGGATTTAGGTCCAGAAGAACTGTGGGTTGGAGTTCTGTAGCCCCAGAAGCTAATTCAAAGGCCAGAGGAAATCTCATAGGAAATCACAGATCTCAGTTCAGAAAAGAAAGCATTTTCAATACCACCAAGATGAGAACTTACACTTTAAAATAATGGTCTGGTTTCCTGAGGACAAGCACAATGCAGCCTGAGCATAGTCATACAGGTGAAGCTGCTTTGGCAGAAGTAAAAATCCTGCAGACTGCAGTGGGTATGGATATATGAAAGTAGCTTTTCTTGCTATAGGTGGTAGGTAGATGCTTTAAGTAATCAACACGGGATAGCTTTTTAACATTTCCAGTAACATTATATATACCTTAAAACCCCAATTAGTGCAGTGTGGATGCAGCTAAAAATACGAGTAATGGTACAAGACAATGATGATGTAATAAGTCAAGTAATGAGGCTAGTTCTAGGAGGGCTTTAAGAAATGCCAGTGCTGATACTCCTTACATACCGAGGAGCAGACTACGGCCAGAGAATGTATTTCATAAACTGTAGTTTTAAAAGATTACTCTTGAGAAATTTGCAGCCCAGGCAAAAATTAGAGATTCTTCCCCACACAGGCCTTAAGACCTCCCTCACACCCCGACCTACCAGAGGACCCACACTTGTCTCTTGTCAACCAGGCCCAGGTCAGGGCTTGGATGAGAAGAGGGAGGAGGCAGTGGCCAGAAGCCAGGGATTCAAGAGAGAAATGATGGCAGACAGGGGAGGTAAAAAAATGAGGGGAGGAGAATGAGGTAAAAAAAGGAAATAACAGTGGCAAAGACGCAAATGAGAAGCCAGGCTTGCTAAGCAGCTGCCCTTCCTTTGCTACCTGCCTGTGGCAGACGGATGAGGAAAGGGATACGCTTCCTATGGGGATTCTCCTGGTGCATTGGGCTTGCCCCAACCTAGGTTGGCCTTTCTTTCAGGTGGGACCTGCAAGGATTCAAGGCTGACTCTTCACTCCCAGGGGCAAAGTACTGGCTACTGCCACCAGCAGCTGTTTCTATACCAAGGGGAAAGCCTCAAATTGCAGCCAGTGGGCCCAGACTTGGTGGCTGCCACTGCCTGTTCTCTCAGGACTGGCTTGTCTCTCCCCCTGGTGGTTAGAGAAAGGGAACAAAGTGGCTATCATTAAAGAGAGGCTACATTCAGAATGGTATTGCCAGACTTCACAAACTTCCAAAAGGCTGCCAAGATTCAGTCCTTACAGATTGACGGTTAGAATACCAGCCAAGGAACACAATGTAAAAGGAGCAACTTGCTTCTAAGGTCACACTAAACCTTCAGTGGTTCTGATGTTGTCTGCCTCCTTTTTTGTTATTTCCTCCTCTAATGATGAAAGGAAAAGTGAAAGGGTCCTCCTGTCCTTCCCTCCTCCTTCCAGAAACCTTGAGGACTTTCCTAAGTGAAATGCCAAGGGATGCTACAATTACAGAGCTTACAAATGAATGAGAAAAAAAAATCCAGATTATCTAGAAATATGAAATTAAGTCTCTCAGTTCACTTCATACATAGGCAGGTCATCTCGGTAAGATGTCTATGAATGGTACAGACCCCTGAATTACTGATTTACAACTGACAACACATGAGGGAACAGAGCAGTGAGATTATGTGAAGGAAACTCCATGTTGGCTATTTCACCTCTAGGAAGAGTTTGCTTGCACTCCAGTCCCATACTTGTTTCTTTTTCTCTACTTTTTACTTGATGTTTTTCAGGAGAGCTGTCCGGGCATTCACAACTGCTTTGAAGGCATCTTCACTACCAGGTGCTACACATTTGTCAGGGTGGAGAAGCACAGCAAGTTTGCGATACGCTTTATTGACTTCATCCCTATGAAAAAAAGCCAGGCTGGATGTCAGGCACAGGGTTGGGCCAACCCACAGCATGCGAGCTGTTTGGATACATATATCTCTCACAGTAAGCACATCCCAAATAATCATGACCCCTTCTCAAAGGTTGGACTAAAGTACATAAACAAGTAAGTCATATGTAATATACAAATAGAAAAAAATACAATACAAAATAAGTATGTACATGCTAAGGAAACACTTGGCAAAAGAATGACCAGGTGAAAACAGGCCGTACTTAGCACCTCTGAGGCACTCGGCAACTCTTTACCGATTAAAGAATGAGGACATAGGGGTGGCTCTGGGAGAGAAGGGATAGTGGCCAGGAGTGGCACAGACTAAAAGAAAAACCAAAACACTCAGTGTTTCATGACAAAGGGGCACGGGGAAAGCTGTGTCTCTAAGTTAGGAAACAGGTAGGAGGTTGTCACAATAATCCAGCCATGAGTATGAGTTCAGATTATGGTGTTTATGGAAGGAAGATAAAAGAGATAACAGAAAGAAAGAAATGGTAGAAGTAGATGATGAGCCAGGTGTGGTGGTTCACAGCTGTGATCCCAGCCCTCTGAGAGGCTGAGGTGGGAGGATCACTAAGGCCAGGAGTTAGAGACCAGTCAGAGAATCTGTCTCTAAAAGAAAAAATAGAAAAATTAGCCAGGTGTGGCAGTGCACACCTATAGTCCTAGCTACTGAGGAAGCTGAGGTAGGAGGATCACTTGAGTCCAGGAGTTTGAGGTTGCTGTGGGCTATGATGACATCACTGTACTACAGCCCAGGCAACACAGTAAGGCCTTGTTTCCAAAAAAGTAGACAATGAGTTGAATATCCAGGTGGAGAAGATAAAAGGAGCTGAAATGGGCTCCAGGGGCATGAGGAATCTGGGGTCTGAGGAAGATGGTGATACCATTGACCAAGCTAGGGATGCCGGATAGAAGCAGCAGAGTTACAATGAAATCACTAAGACAAAGAAGAAACAAGAGAAGGATCAATATTATCCCCCCTCTCCAAACAGGCAGTTGCTGTAAACCAGCAGTGCTCCAGGAGAGAGCTGCAGGCTTCTGAGATTCTCAAAAGCAGGAACTGGCTGAGCAGGGCCCTGGAGACTCCTATCCCCATCCCTCTGCTGATCATCATCCACAGGTATCAGGCCTAAAGGGCTCTAAGTACCCAGCTACTCTCCTGGTCAGATTAAGCTTGGTCTCAACCAGATGGTTTTCTTTTAGAATTCAGGGTTCCAGTTCTCCTGTAAGCATGGATATGGTGCTTTGCCAAATGCCTTGGCCTTTCTCTTTTATTTTTTAGCAGAACAATTTCTAATTTGTTTCTCCAAATTAGGGAGATGGTCTTTGATACCTTGGACTTGATGGAAAGTTTTATGGATCAACTTGGAGACAGTGAGGTCATGGGGTCATGTTAAAAGTTTTCCATGTCTTAGGTATACATACTAGAGCCTTTTTGTTTTTTGCTTTTAGAGGAGTCCTCCTAAATTTTCTTGTTTTAACCTTGAGTGCAGTCTTTCCTTTTCTTTCTTTGCCCTTTCTTTCTTTCCTTCTTTTTTTTTTTTTTTTTGAGTCAAGAGTCTCACACTATCGCCCTGGGTAGAGTGCCTTGGCATTATCGTAGCTCACTGACCGCCAATTCTTGGGCTCAAGCAATCCTTTTTTTTTTTTTTTT
>NW_003852417.1:16006077-16023787 GCF_000181295.1 Otolemur garnettii
GCCTCAGCCTCCCAAGTAGCTGGGACCACAGGCGCCCACCACAACGCCCGGCTATTTTTTGGGTGCAGCCATTATTGTTGTTTGGCGGGTCCAGGCTGGATTCGAACCCACCACCTTAGGTGTATGTGGCTGGCGCCTTAGCCACTTGAGCCACAGGCGCCGAGCCTCAAGCAATCCTCTTAACTCAGTTTTTCTATTTCTAGTAGAGACGGGCTCTCACTCTTCCTCAGGCTGGTCTTGAACTCTTGAGCTCAAGCAATCCTCCTGTTTTGGCCTCTCAAGAGGATTATAGGTTTGAGCTGAGTGTAGTTTTTCTACATATATCATTTTGATATTACATAACAAGAATGACATTCTTCCTTTTTGAAGAAACTTGAGTTGCCAGAATTCTTTTTTTTTTGGAGATAGAGTCTTGTTATGTCGCCCTAGATAGAGTGCCGTGGTGTTACAGCTCACAGCAGCTTAAGTGATTCTCTTGCCTCAACCTCCTGAGTACCAGGACTACAGGCACCTGCCCCAATGCCTGGTTATTTTTTTGGTTGCAGTTGTCATTGTTATTTAGCAGGCCTGGCCAGGCTCGAACCCCCTAGCTTTGGTATATGTGGCCGGCGCCCTACTCACTGAGCTAAGGGTGCCGAGCCCAGAATTCTTATTTCTCCCCTAAACTCTCTGCTCTTACGGTGGGGATAGCATCCTCTCTCTTCCTGGGCAGAGTTTCCTGAGGGAGCATGCCCTCATGTTATATCTGGTCCTTGTGCTAAGAGTACCTTTCAAGATATCTAAGTAGAGAGTCTCTCAAGGAAAATTTTTGGAGAAACAAGAAAGATTCAGGTGTATAACAAAGATACCAATTCTATCACAAATGAAGATTTTCTTAAAGTTCAAGAACAGTAAACATAGCACAAACAAGTATCAAAATTCTCTGTAACTTAAGGAAAGAATGCTTTAAGGTTTTCCCCAAATGTGCTCAATATCATACAAAATTAGTCTGATAGACCCAGTGGAACAAAGGCAAGAGAAGTACATACATCTTTATATGAGTTAAGGATGTGGAAACCACGTAGGGCCTGTAAGCTCTGGTAGATTCTAGTTAACCAAAGTGAATAAATAAGGAACCAAAGTTTCTTTTTCCTTAATGAGTATTGTTCTAGGTCCATTAATAAGTATATAAAGTAACAGTTTCTTAACTTTAGAGCCAATGTCCCTTGGAGATGGGCACAGAAGAATTTAGAATTAGACTACAGAGGTCTAAAAAGACATTTAAATGATACCAAGAAACTGTGTGCTCTACACATGAGATCATCTGAATTCTTTCACATGGTTTAAAGCATCTTTAATAACACCTGGCAAGGTAAAGGTAACCAATGACGGTCTGTCTTTTCCCTTTCCCTTCCCTTCTTTCCTTCTGGACTTAAAGATACACTATGAGATCAAAGTGGAGAAGAGATACTAAATGCTTTGGGTGCTGATAAGGCAATTTGAAGACAAACTTCTTTCTTTTGAGAGAATCAAGGTGAAAATGTAGGAAGGGAAGGGCACAGGGATGGGAACAGCATGCAAAATAAGACCCTTATAGATTACAATACATGTAGTAACATTAGTATCATCCTGTTAAAAATTATATAACCATACTGAATAATTATTTATTTTTGCACAAGCACTAAAGAATAGAGACTATATTTCTTTTTTTCCTGAATAATTCTTTTGACTAACATAATTCATATAAATATACACATAGATGAGGAACTAGCAGGGTTTTTGAGAAGGATGGAGACAGATCTCGACATACTGTTCTGGGGTTGAGGTTCAATTCTATCACTCACTCTTGGGGTGCTTAGACATGTTTAATCTCACTGAGTCCCAGGTTTCCCACTTTTAAAATGAAACGTTTGGATAAGTTGATTTCTATCCATCTTTCCTCCTCTAAAATTCTATAATTTATGAATTCTTTTGTTGTTTTTTTTAAAAGGTTATTTAGCTTCAAAGCTTTTGCTCATCATAGACAAAAGCAGAAGATACTGTTTCATGAAGTATTTATGTACATACACGACATAATTTCCTTACCTTACCAGGCAATGGTGTGCTCTTTCGGTATTTAGTAAATTCAATGAAGCAGTCATTACATAATTGAATATATTTCCACACATCTTCACATTTCCAGCCAATGAGAAGAAGGTATGTTACACTACACTTTGGTGATTGAGCCCTTCTAGATGATACAACTCAGCACTAAGGATCCTAGAGCATTGCTTACCTTGAGGCCCCAGGTTTGACACCCAGCATGTCCCAACTATCTTTACTATTTCGAATTCTGCGAATGGTGTCTGCTTGTTCTTTGGTGAAACTAGCACTATTTGTGGTAGGACGTTTCCCGCCATTTTCACATAAATCAACTATGGATACATAAAAGGTCTGCAAGAAAACACATTCCAGAGCAGAACTGACTTTGTGAAAATAGGAATCCCTTTTAAGCATCAACTTAAAGATTTTTAATTTATTCCAGGAACTCTTAGAAGTCATGCATAAAGCAAATACGTACTTTGAAAGATTTTTTTTCTTTTATACTATTTAAATATATATTCATATATTTTAATATAGAAAAAGCAAAAGGAATAAAATTAAAAGGGCTCATAATCCTACTCTCAGATAACCACATTTGAAGTTAAAAATTAATAGATGAACACTGTTAGAACAATTCTAGTAGTAAAAAAGTGTAAAATGAAGACTATATCTCCCTGTTCCTTAAGTTCCTGTCCTTGAGATAACCATCATTAATATTTTTTTGAGTACCTTTCCAGAAAAATTTTCTATCAGTATACGAGTAAATACACAGATCCATACTCTTTAAACATTTACATAAAGTAAATCAGATTAAACACACTGATTAGCACTTTGCTTTTTTTCTTACACAATAATACAACTTGGGGCGGTGCCCATAGCTCAGTGGGTAGGGTGCCAGCCACATACACTGAGGCTGGAGGGTTCAAATCTGGCCTGGGCCAGCTAAAATAAGAACAACTACAACAGCAACAACAGCAACAAATAGCCGGGCAGTATGGTAGGCACCTGTAGTCCCAGCTATTTGGGAGGCTAAGGCAAGAGAATCACTTAAGCCTAAGAGTTTGAAGTTGCTGTGAGCTGTGATACCATAGCACTCTACTGAGGGTGCCATAGTGAGACTCTGTCTCAAAAAAAAAAAATACATCTTGGAATCTCTCTATAGCTACATATAGACAGAGATCTTTTCATAATTTACTCAACCAGCTCTCTATTCTTGGACAAGTTAGTGGTTTCTATTTTTTTTCCTACTAGAAACAATGCTTTAATGAATTCTATTTGTGTGTATACATTTCTGAACACTTGTGGGAATACTGCTTTAAGATGACTTCTTAAAAGCAGAACTGTTAAGAGTATATGTGCATTTTCATTATTGATTTTAACAACTGCTGTCATAAAAGGCTGTACCAGTTTACATTCCCATCACTGTGGAGGAAGGTGCCTGTTTTCCCAAGTCTGTGTTTAACAGTGGGCATGAACATACACCTTAATTTTTGCCAATCTGATATGTATCTCATAATTTGGATTTGTATTTCTTTAATCGTAAGTGAAAGTGAGTGTCTTTTTTCCTACAAACTTCATATTTTTTTATCTACTCTTATTATTTTTTAAAGTGAAAGCTTTTTTTTTTTTTTGCAACAGTGTCTCACACTCTTGTTGACCCAGGCTAGAGTGTCATGGTGTCAGCCTAGCTCAATAGCCTTTTTTTTTTCTTTAACAGACTAATTCATTCATTAGTTCTACCCTAGATATATCTAAAAGGATAAAAGTATAATGGTTCACAGATGTTTGCCAGTGGTATGTAATAGTCAGGTTTTCTTCTCACTTATGGATTGTCCTGAAACATAAATGCTCATGGATTTTTTTTTATTTTTTTATTTATTTTTATTTATTTTTTGATTTTTTGAGACGGAGCCTCAAGCTATCCCCCTGGGTAGAGTGCCATGGCATCACAGCTCACAGCAACCTCCAACTCCTGGGCTCAAGCGAGTCTCCTGCCTCAGCCTCCCAAGTAGCTGGGACTACAGGTGCCCACCACAGCGCCTGGCCATTTTTTGGTTGCAGCCATCATTGTTGTTTGGCGGGCCCGGGCTGGGGATTCGAACCCGCCACCTTAGGTGTACGTGGCTGGTGCCTTAGCCGCGTACATGGCGCCGGGCCATGCTCATGGATTTTTAAGGGCACAAGTATTCGTTCATAACACACATGGTTATCAGAAGACAAGCTGTGTTGTGATATATAGGACATTGGGATCAAAGTCAAAAGCCTATTTAAATTTCATGTCTGAGTAATAGCCATGACAGAGTAATGGATATTGGACTCGTGACATAGACTCGACATATTAGATCTCATGACATAAACTACTACTAAACTGGACACATTTATGAGGCAATTCTTTTTAGGTAGTGACAACAGTAAATGCTAAAGTGCTCCCTGAGAGGTGAGCTCCACAGTCACCTGGTTCTCTACCTGGAGTCCATTTTCTGACCATGGCATAGAAAGCTGGAATCTGAGTAGATACTAAGTCCCATCGAGCTAAGGAAGCAGGGATCAGAGTTTGAGACTGCTACAGCGGCTAGAAAGTACAGAACAGAGCCCTAGTGAGAGGGGCTGTGCAAAATTAGTCCCCAAGTCCATGGAGGGGTTCCCCAAGAGTATTGTAGCTAAGGGCTAGACTATAGATCCATAGGATGAAATCATCTGGGGCTTACTAGATAATAGTTACTATGGCATTGAGAACAAAACCAATATATTAAAGCCTGGTGGTATTAGGGAAAGAGCTATCCTAGGGACCTTAGGGTTTGGCCTTGCCAGAGTGGAGAGACAGGCGTAACATCTTATCAATATAGCCCTAGTTAAAGTACCAGAGAATTACAGACTCACCCCAACAAAATCTAAATCAAGAGCTGATGAGATCTGCAAGAAAGACAGAATTGGGAAACTGAGTCCTGTCAAATTAAAAGGGATTGGGAAACACTTCAGACTTTTTTCAAATCTTTGCTATTGAAACAAAAAGACAAGCCTACACAAGTTCACTATAATCTGTCAATAACCAAACTGCCTCCTGAAATAAGAATCGATATTCTTCTAAGGAAGAAAAGAGAATCTAGAGTCTCCTCAATATGTTATCCCCGATGTCCACTGTTAAACTGAAAATCACTACTCATACAAAAAAATGTTGGCTGCGTCCATAGTTCATTTAGCAGGGTGCCGGCCACATATGCCAAGGCCAGCAAAGTTCGAACCCAGCCTGGGCCAGCTAAAACAACAATGACAACTGCAACAAAAAAATAGCCAGGCATTGTGGCCGGCGTCTGTAGTCCCAGCTACTTGGGAGGCTGAGGCAGAGAGAATTGCTTAAGTCCAAGAGTTTGAGGTTGCCATGAGCTGTGACTCCATGGCACCCTACCCAGGGCAACAGCTTGAGACTCTGTCTCAAAAAAAAAAACAAAAAACAAAAAACAAGAAAATGTGATCTATAGTCAAAAAAAGTAGTCAACAGATACTGAACCCAAAAGAGTTCAAATGCTGGACTTAACAAAGACTTTAAAACAGCTATATAAATATTTCAAAGCAGTAAAGGAAAATATATTTTTCATGAGTGAGAAGATAGATGATCTCAGAGAACTGGGAAATACACAAAAGAATCAAACGCAAATTCTAGAAACTGAAAAATTCACTCAGTGAGTTTAACACCAGATTGTCAGTGAACCCGAAATCAAATCAAGAGAGACTATGTAATCTGAAAAATGCAGAAGAAAACAGAAAAAAAGTAAACATCCCCTGAGGAACAGTGGGACAAAATCAAGTGATCTAATATACATGTAATTGAAGCCCAAGAAAAAAGAGAGTGAGAATGTGGCCCCACAAAATTTGAAGAAATAACTGTAGAAATCTTCCCAAATTTGACGAAAGACATCTATCTACCAAGCTTAGAAATTCAACAAATCTCAAACAGGAGAAATATGAAGAGAACCATACTTTGGCACATCATAGTATAAACGCTGAAAACCAAAGATGAATTAAACTTGTGAAAGCAGCCAGGGAGGGGCAAAGGCATATTATATACCAAAGAATATAAGTAAGAATAATTGCTAACATCTTAGGAGACACAAAGGAGGCCAGAAGGGAATGAACTGACATCTTTAAAGTGCTGAAGGAAATTTAATCTTTTACAGTTAAATTCCTTGGATAAGTCACTTTACTTCTATTAGATCTTCTCATACATGAACTGAGAATAATCCCTGCCACACATTGTTATGAGTCTCAAAGGAGATTAAACTTGTAAACTTCTCCAGAATTATAAAATACTATTCAAATGGTTAGGTATTGTTATTGCATATGTATACGTACAAGCTCATCTAGGTCTCTGTACTTAAAAGAACAGAAAGCATAGCAAACCAACTCAACTTCATTTGCTCTTGAAATAGAAGCTAGTTTTCCAATTCAGCCTGTCAGCCAAGAACCAAACCTGTCTTCTAGTAGGAGGAGTGACATCTTGTGAGAAGGAAATGCAGCATAAAAGATTAAATACAATCCCACTCAATAATTAAGAACAACTCTTTATGGCATAGCTACATTTGAAATGCTAAAAATTCCCAAAATATCAGATATATTCATAAGAAGAAAAATACATTATTCATGTCACCATTTCCAAATGTATCTATAATTAAGAGTTGACTTTATAATTTATTGTCTTAAATATCCTCCTTTCCTTAAAATTATTCAAGATTAGTAGGTTTTAGAATGTGCCCAACTATTCAGGCTGCAGTGTGAGCACACCCTTCCTTCTATTGACTACTTGATTGGTGAGACCTTATTTTTATGTATGACTGGCTGGATTCTGCTTGATAGTCTTCTATTCTCTAACTGCAGCCCTGTGGGTTACAATACAGGACTATATTAGCAAGGCAGTTTTGTCACAGAGCTTCCATTTGATTACACATACAAATGTAACACTATTAACCAACGGTAGTTTTGAAGAGAGTCTTTGTTCCACTTTAGTTGTATTCTGTGATTAAACCTGATCATCAGAATCACCCGGAGAGCTTTTCCAAAATATAGTTTCCTAGGCTTCATTGCAAAGTAAAGCTTCCAGTAGGTCTACAGCCCAGAAATATGTATTTTGAAGAATTTCCCCAAGTAGTCTGATGATCAGCCAGGTGTGGTCTAAAATACACAGCAGACAGATCACACATTTGCATGTGCTCTCTCTCAATACACATTCTCTATCTCGCCAGCTGAAAAAAAAAAGACCTTATTCTAATGAGAAATTCCTATAACTATTTTGCTTCTCATAATTTAAATTGAAAGTTGGCATGGTTGGCCTTGACACAAACCTTAAAACAACAAAAGGTTGGGTTACCTGGAACATCTCATTGATTCCTTCCCCAGTTTGTGCTGAAGTTTCAAAGTACAGGAACCCTTTACTTTCAGCCCAAAGACGCCCTTCACTTTCATCTATACAGCGGTGCTTGGTACAGTCGATCTGAAACAGGTTAGGGCACAGAGAAGATTCCAACCTTGCTTCACTAGAATTGACCCACTGAGATCTTTGTCAATCCTTTACTGAGGCAAAACTATTTTTTTTTTTTTTTTTTTTTTTTTGAGACAGAGCCTCAAGCTGTCCCCCTGGGTAGAGTGCCGTGGCATTACAGCTCACAGCAACCTCCAACTCCTGGGCTCAAGCGAGTCTCCTGCCTCTGCCTCCCAAGTAGCTGGGACCACAGGCGCCCGCCACAACGCCTGGCTATTTTTTGGTTGCAGCCGTCATTGTTGTTTTGGCGGGTCCGGGCTGGGGATTCGAACCCGCCACCTTAGGTGTACGTGGCTGGCGCCTTAGCCGGTTGAGCTATAGGCGCCGAGCCGGCAAAACTATTTTTAATGAACACCATTACTTAATGATCAGGTTTAATGACAATTAGAAAACACAACTGAACACAATTACCAATGTTAAAAGGGGCCCCAAACCCCAAACTAATACTGGCTGTAGACTGGTTTTCTGTGGCAACCGGACTAGTGCCTGCTGCTGCACATCCCACCTGATCCTTGGGGAAAGTTGGCTTCCTGATACCTGCCACGCCCTGAGGCCCACAGTCCTCTTTCCATAGTGCACATCTCACCTAAATAATGCTCCTCCTCCAGTCAGTTCAGAGTGTGATATTATCATCCAATTCTTCCGCTCAGTCACCAATGCCTTTCCCCAAGTACGGCACCAGAAAAAAAAATCCTGATCACCAGGTTTGGGGGTTTTGTTTTGTTTTGGTTTTAGGAACATGCTTTGAAAGGTTGCTGCTGCCTGTAATATAGGATAAGGACTTTTTTCTTTTCTTTTTAACTGTTCCCTATATTCTGAGTGCCATTCTTCCCCTAGCAAGCTGAGCATACCATTTCCAAAGCAGTTACCTTGTTGGCGCACACTACAAATATAATATTTTCCATGTTTCCATGAGGTCCAAGCTCTTGCTTCATTTCCGCTAGCCATCCATCGAGAGCATCAAAGGACTCTTTCTGCCCAACATCGTAGACCAGCATCACACCCTGTGTGTCCTTGTAAAACTCATTACGAACCTTTAAATAAAAACAACAGATGTATAAAATGTAGGTTTTGTGATCTTTAAAAAATGTATCTCACAGTCTTTAACGTGGCAAAATGTGTTCCTTTATGTATTCACAGTATTTGCGATTGTATCTCAGTATCTACTTTAGAGCTATGATCCCCATACCCTGGGCTGTGGACTGCTACCAGTCCGTGGCCTGTTAGGAACTGGGTGGCACGGAAGGAGGTTAACCTTCCCTGTCCCCGACCCCATAGAAAAATCGTCTTCCATGAAACCATGGCCTGTTAGGAACTGGGCCACACAGCAAGACAGCAGGAAGTGAGTCAAGGGCCGAGGGTGAGCAAGTGAAGCTTCATCTGTATTTAAGTACAGCCACTCCCCATCGCTGACATCACTGCCTGAGCTCCACTCCACCCCTATCTGTGGAAAGACCGTCTTTCACGAAACTGGTCCCTGGTGCCAAGAAGATTGGGGGCTCTGCTTTAGAGTGCTTTCTATAGAATCAAGGCAACATAATAAAAACATCTATTAGGAATGACTCATAGTGAACAACCCCAGTCACCTCTTCCCACCTCTAGTTCCACTCTCAGAGGCAATCAATGTTTAATTGTTACTAGATACAAAGTTCTTCTTAGGAAAAATTAGGAAGGTGAGTAAACTCTAAAAAAGAACTTAAGGTAAAAATGACACAAGTATCAGCAATGGGCACAGCCATTGATAACATCCCAGAGCTGTCTGTCTTTCCCCAGGTGCTAAGTAGAGCTTCCCTGACTCTGGGGTCTGCACATCTACTGGAGTTCTGAATTCAGAACTCCAAATTCAGAGCCTCGGTGTCATGTAATGGAGAACAGCACAGGCTCTGATGTCAGACACATCTGGGTTCACACTTACTTACTAGTTGTGTGATCTTGGGCAAGTCACTTAACCTCTCTGCGTCTCAGTTTCCTCATCTGTA
The DNA here is from genome assembly GCF_000181295.1 of Otolemur garnettii. NCBI lineage: Eukaryota > Metazoa > Chordata > Mammalia > Primates > Galagidae > Otolemur > Otolemur garnettii. The sequence goes on from NW_003852417.1 coordinate 16,015,651, forward strand.
AAATGGGGATAATACTACTTATTTCACAGGGTTATTATGAGGATTACATGAGATAATGAAGGCAAAGCAGTTAGCATGCTGCCGGGAAAACAATGTGCATCAGCACCTTCTCCCTTTCTCCCTTGCATTCATTCTCTGGTTGTCCTTTGACGTCTCATTGCTGTCACCTCTGAGACGTATATCTAATCTGGGAAGAAGCAGCAGGATGTATAGGGCACACTCAAGTGGCAGAGGCCACAAGAGGTGTGTGGGTGAAGAGACACTGACAGACTAGGGGTTTTGGGACAAAATTCCAGAAAGAACCTTGGCAGAGGCCATAGGCTATATGTTCTTTTCATATAATTCCAGTATGTACTCGGATTCACACTGGATATGTAATAAGAAATGAAGACATCTTACATACATCAGGCACAGACAGACACCTGGACCAAGGTTTTAAGTGCACCCATTAATTTACAGAACCTTAAGCTAGCCCCGAAACTTAAATCAGAAAGACTTGAAAATGATAAAGACCCACAGTCCCTGAGTCCCTCAGGACTCCTGGTCCTTGCCTTCCACAGTAGTTGCCAGTGGGCTCTTCCTCTTCCCTGAGACTCCTTGCCATCTTGGTTCCCACACAGCACACATTCCCCAGTTCTTCAATTCTCTTTCTCACTAACTCCTCTTCTTTCCACTGCTCCTGCTCCAGCCTGCCCCCAATTCTCCAGGGCTCTCATCCATTCTTTTTAAATCAATCTCCCAAATCTGCAGCATTAATTACTTGCACAGCTTCAACTATGAGGCTCTCCCGGATGAGCCCTCTCATCTGAGCTTCCAAACTGGCGCTTCAAATTAGCACTAGACTCTTCTAGCTGAATGTCCTGCTGGAATCTCAAATTCAGTATGTATAACAGGAAGCCCTGAAACTTACTCCTCCTTAAACTATCTCCCTGCTTTCTTTTCTTTTTTTTTTTTTTGAGACAGAGTCACACTCTGGCACCCTGGGTTGAGTGCTATGCCATCATAGCTCACAGCAACCTCAAACTCGTGAGCTTAAGAGATCCTCCTGCCTCAGCCTCCCTAGAAGCTGGGACTATAGTCATCCACAATGCCTGGTTATTTTTTAGAGATGGAGTTTTGCTCTTGCTCAGGTGATCCACCCACCTCAGCCTCCCAGTGTGCTAGGATTATAGCTGTGAGCCACTGTGCCCAGCCAAACTATCCTTTTTCTTTTTCTTTTTTTTTTGTAGTGACAGAGTTTCACTTTATCACCCTCAGTAGAGTGTCATGGCATCATACAGCTCACAGCAACCTCCAACTCCTGGGCTTAGGCGATTCTCTTGCCTCAGCCTCCCAAGTAGCTGGGACTACAGGCGACTGCCACAACGCCCAGCTATTTTTTTGTTGCAGTTTGGCCAGGGCTGGGTTTGAACCCGCCACCCTCAGTATATGGGGCCGGTCCCCTACCCACTGAGCCACAGGTGCCACCCCAAACTATCCCTTTTCTTAAACTTTAGTGATGAAAGCAGCAGATGAGTCCCTAAGCATTTCAGCTGCAGGCTTGGTGCTATCCGTTGCTGCTTGCCTCTCCCCTTGTTCTGCAGATTCCAACAATCCTGTAGAATCTACCTCTACCTTGTTTCTCACACCTGTGCTTCTTTTCCATTTTTATTTCCCACATTATCTCTTGACTGCGCTCCTGCAAGAGTCTTCTAAGTAATCTTCCTAGCATTACTATACACTGTGTATTTATCCTTCTAAAGTCCTGGCTCAAAAATTCTTTACTGTTTCCTCATCACCAGCCCTCCAAAGTTCAAACTCTCTTAACCAATGTTAAGTTTCTGATCAGTCCCCTCCCAACTGCAGTCCTACCTTCCTACTATCCCCTGACCTTCAGACTAGATAATTTCTCATTCCCAAACCTTCCTTGGCCTTCCTAACTCCATCTGGGAACAGATGTCTTTATCTTTAATCTTTCAAGGTCTAGCTATAATAAGGAACCATTCATGCAGCTTTTCTGCCCCATTCCTTCCATCTAACACCCCTAGCCCTGCCAAAGAGAATGTAACTTCCATGTCCTAGGGAATGGCACTGCGTTCTGTCCTTCTAATAGTGCTGATACCACTTTCTGCTCAGTCTTATAGTCATTAGACTGGAAGCAACGTGCAGGCATACACCTGGATGTATCCAGCCTGTGTCACCCAGGGCTCAGCAGATACAGGAACACCTCACTTTATCGCCTTTCACATTACTGAGCTTGGCAGATATGGCATTTTTTACAAATTGAAAGTCTATGGCAACCCTGTGTCAAGTCTATTAGCACCATTTTTCTAACAGCATGTGCTCACTTCACGTCTCTGTGTCACATTTTGGTAATTCTCGTAATATTTCAAACATTTAAATATTATTGTATCTGTTATCATGGTCTGTAATCAGTGATCTTTGACATCACTATTGTAAAGGTAAGCTTATATAAGACAGAGAACTTAATCAATTAATGTGTGCTTTCTGACTGCTCCACTGACCAGCTGTCCCCCAGCCCTCCTCAGGCCTCCCTATCCTCTAATACACAACAATATTGAAATTTGGTCAGTTACTAACTCTACAATGGCCTCCAAGTGTTCAAGGGAAAGAAAGAATTGCATGCCTATCACTTTAAATCAAAAAATAGAAATTATTAAGCTTAGTAAGGAAAGCATGTTGAAAGTCGAGGTAGGCTGGAAGCTAGGCCTCTTGCGCCAGTTAACTAAGTCATGAATCCAAGGGCAATGTTCTTGAAGGAGACTAAAAGTGCTGCTCCAGTGAACACATGAATGATAAGAAAGTGAAACAGCCTTATTGCTGATATGGAGAAAGTTTTAGTGACCTGGACAGAAGATCAAACCAGCCACAATATTACCCTAAGCCGCCATCTAACCCAGAGCAAGGCCCTCTCAAGTCTATGAAGGCTGAGGGAGGTGAGGAAGCTGCAGCTGAAGCCAGTAGGAGGTTGGTCTATGAGGTTTAAGAAAAGAAGCTGAACTGATAACATAGAAGTACAAGGTTAAGCAGCAAATGCTTATGTAGAAGCTGCAGCAAGTTATCCAGAAGATCAAGCTAAGATCACAGATGAAGGTGGTCACGTTAAACAACAGATTTTCCATGTAGACGAAACAGCCTTCTGTTGAAAGAAGATGCCAACTAGAACTCTGATAGCTGGAGAGGGGAAGCCAATGCCCAGCTTCAAAGCTTCAAATGACAGGCTGACTCCCTCATCAGAGCCCAGTCAGCTGCTGACTTTAAGTTTCAATGCTCATTTACCATTCCAAAAATCTTAGGGTCCTTATGAATTATGTGAACTCTACTTGCCTATGAATGAAATAATAAAGCACATTCCGGATGACAGCACATTCTGTTTGCAACACAGTTTACTGGATAGTTTTTGAGCCTACTTTTGAGATCTACTGCTGATATGAAAAGATTCTTGGCTCGGTGTCCATAGCACAGTGCTTACTGCACCAGCCACATACACCGACCGAGACTGGCAGGTTCCAACGCAGCCCAGGCCAGCTAAAACAATAATGACAACTGCAACAACAACAAAAAAGTAGCCAGGCATTGTGGTGGGCACCTGTAGTCTGAGCTGCTTGGGAGGCTGAGGCAAGAGAATCACTTAAGCCCAAGAGTTTGAGGTTGCTGTGAGCTGTGATGCCACAGTACTCTACCGAGGGTGACACAATGAGTGAGATTCTGTCAATATTGCTCTGATGGAGATGTACAAGGAGATTAGTGTTCTTTTCATGCCTCCTAATACAAAATCCATTTTGTAGCCCACAGATCAAAGAGTAATTTTTTAACACTATTATTTAAGAAATACATTTCACAAGGCTATAGCTGCTATAGATAATGATTCCTCAGATGGTCTAGGCAAAGTAATTTGAAAACTTTCAGGAAGGATTCACCATTCTAGATGCCATTAAGAACATTTGTGATTCATGCAAGGAGGTAAAAATATCAACATGATCAGGAGTTTGAAAGAAGTTGATTCATGGATGACTTTGAGAGTTTCAAAGACGTCAGTGGAAGAAGTACCTGCAGATGTAGTGGAAATAGCAAGAGATGACCTAGAATTAGAAGTGCAGGCTGAAGGCGTGACTACATTGCCGCAACCTCATGATCAAATGTTAATGGGTAAGGAATTGCTTCTTGTGGATAAGAAGTTTCTTGTGATTGAATCTAATCCTGGGGAAGATGCTGAATACTGTTGAAAGGACAACAAAGGAGTGAGAGTATTACATAAACTTAGCTGATAAAGCAGCAGCAGGATTTTAAGAGGACTGACTCCAATTTTGAAAGAAGTTCCGGTGTGAGTAAAATGTTATCAAACAGCATCGCATGTTACAGAGAAATCTTTCATGAAAATAAGAGTTAATTCATGTGGCAAAGTTCATTGTTCCTTAACCTAAAGCAACCCCCCTAGCCTGATAAGTCAGCAGCCATCAACATCCAGGCAAGACCCTCCACCAGCAAAAAAAAGATTATAGCTTGCAGAAGGCTGAGATGATCATCAGCATTTTCAGCAAAAAAGTATTTTTTATTTTTTAATTAAGGTATATACATTGCTTTTTTTAGACATGGTGCTATTGCACACTTAACAGACTATCGTATAGTGTAAACATAATTTTTACATGCACTGGGCAACCAAAAAATTTGTGTGACTCACTGTATTATAATATTTGCTTTGCTGTGGTGTTCTAGGACCAAACCCTCAGTACCGCCAAGGTGTGCCTTTATAAGTATTTGAAACAGATTTGTTTAATCAAATGGCTGGATGTGCAACTAAAGTAGAGGCCAAAAGGAAAGGTTTCAAAAAGCAGGTCATACTCTCTAGAGGGTATTTGTGTGTAAAAACAGACGTAAGTAAACACAGTAGATATTTATTTCAAGGGGCTCCATTCGAGTCTGGGCTTAGCAACTACTTACTTTTATAATCCTGACTAAGTCATTTTATTACCCTAAGCATTAGTTTCCTCATCTGTAAAATGGGAAGGCCAAAGTAGGTATTTTAAAGGTCCTTTACAGTTCCATTACTCTAATCTCCCCAAATAGTCCTTGCTGCATCCAAAGTTTAATTAAATAGGGTGCTAAGGGAATTGGAATGATTTCTTAAAGCAGAGATGGCAAATTAACTTGTAAGCTAGACAAAGTGGTTAGTGTAATAACATCACTGAGGCCTCAGAAAGTTTCTCTGAGTTCAACTGTGTGCCTCAGGGGAAGTGAGCTGGAGGTAAGGTACTGGCCCTGCCATTCCTCCTGCAGTCTTCCCTCTGACACTCTGATACATCTAAGCCAACTGTCCTGTGTCAGCAGGATCTTTGGGACAATCTGTCAAAAGGACTGATGACAGCAGATGCTTCTATGGAGAACAGATTCTTTGATGTAAGGATCTGAGGAAACCAGGGATCATACTTCAATAGATGTATAATGAACAAGGGTATGCATTGGGGCTTAGAAAGATGATGGCTTTGGGGGTATACGAGGTCAGCTTGGGGCTTAGAAAGATGATGCTTTGGTCTTGTCAAAAAAGGAGGGCTTGTAGCTACTTGTGAGACTGAGGTGGGGGATTGCTTGAGTGCAGTGAACTATGATTGTGCCACTGCTCTTCCGCCTGGGTGACAGAGCAAGATTCTGTCTCTAAAAAAAAAAAAGATTAAAAATAATTTTTTTAAAAAAGAAGGATTTGAGGGTGGTGCCTGTGGCTCAAAGGAGTAGGGCGCTGGCCCCATATGCCAGAGGTGGTGGGTTCAAACCCAGCCCCAGCCAAAAACTGCAAAAAAAAAAAAAAAAGAGAAGGATTTGAGCTATAGACAGCATTGGACAAAAAACAAGAGATCAAGGCTATTTCAGTGAAAAGGTACTTGAGAAGTGGTGGTTTCAAGGAGCTTCTACTAATTATATTTGTATTTTTATAAACTGCTGGGAAAACTATTGCAATTTCAGGTTGCATCTTAGGAAGCATCTAGTGTCTAATGATAGAAAGTTACAGAAACGCTTGGTGTTTTCCACTAGTGAGACAGTATCTGGGAGGTTGTATTTGGTTCTCAGCTTTACCTCAGCTAACTACAGACCATCCACAAAGCATGCCAAACTGGAATGCTCACAAGTCTAGCTGTACAGGAATAAAAAAGGTTTTACCTGGAAAGGAGCAGACTCACAAATATTAGAAAGCTCACTTTAGAAGCACAGATCAGCCCATGTTGCTTTAAAATCAAGACCAAAATCTGTGGTGAAAGTCAAAGGCTGGCAGCCTTCACCAAGGAGAAGTGGCTTAACTAGAGTTTTTAAGTCTGTGAAGGATAAGCTCGTGAAGCAGTGAGACCCCCGTGGCTATATTCATTCTCCAAACTCTCACAATCTGAACATCTCAAAACTGTCCTGAGTTAGATATACTATTGCTGCTGGAGTCCCAACAACCTACATAACGTACTCATCCATCAACTCTGAGATTAAACATTACTTCCTTCTACAGGACTTTCTGACTTCTCAGATAAGTCGAGTCTGGGTAGTAAGTGCTTGCAAGCATTCTGTCACTTCTTTAATGTGTTTCCTCTAATATATTTATATTCCATGAGGACAAGTGACTGTGTATTTCCAATGTGCAGCAAAGAAACTGGCAATATAGTAAGTATCTGTGAATGAACGATGACCAGTGATGAGGAAGGCTGCAGAAAAATATCTTACAAAGGCAGGGGTCTGGACATTAATTCTCAAGCCTCTACTAACTCTCCATTTACACGATTTTGGTGCAATCTAAGATTTACTTAGCATTTTTGGCAGTAAGAATCTAGGTCAAATTTGTAGTCCACTAGTCCTCCATGCCTTTTTCACAGCAATCTTCTATGCTTGTGAGATTGATTTAACCCACTGAAAGGCTTTACATTTAAAAGGCTTTAATCTAAATATCTGGGTATATTCACATGGTGCAAGATTAAATAGCTAGTTTCCTGTCTAACTTAGCCTGTTGGACTAGAACAAAAGATCAGAATCCGGAAAGGTGAGGAGAAGCAGGGTGACCTGAAAAGGTACTCAAAGAAAACATGGAGGCCAGAGGGAAGAGGCACAATATTTTTCAAGTACTCAGAGAAAAAAACTATCAACCCAGAATCTATATTCAGTGAAAATATTCTTCAGGAATACAGGGGAAATCAAAACATTCTCCATCAAGGAAAACTAGGAAAATTTGTCTTCAGCATGATTAATGAACGGCTAAAGGAAGTTCTCTAAACAAAAAGGAAATGAAACAGAAGGAACCTTGAAAATTAGGAAGAATAAAGGAACAGAGTAAATAAAAATCTACTGAATAGGCTTTCCTTCCCTCAAGTTTTCTAAATTTGCTTAGAAATCCATTTGAAGATTGAAGCAAATATTAAACACTGTCTAATATGAGTCTAAATGTGTGCAGAAAAAAATATTTAAAACAATTATAAACGGGGAACAATAGAGACAAAGAAGAGGAAAGATTTCTATAGAACACTCAACTGTGCAAATGCTAACACCAGTAGACAGTGGTAAGTTACATAATGTAATAACCAGAGCATCCACAGAAGAAGTTATACTGACAGAGTTACTCAAAAGTACTACAGACAAATCAAAATGGAATTCAAAAAGTGTTCAAGTAACCCATAGGAAGGTAAGAAAAAGAAAGCAGGTAAATGAAAAAACAAAGAAACAGAAAACAAAAAATAAAATGGTAAGCTTACATACCAGTAATTAACATTAAATGTAAGTGATCTAAATACATTAATTAAAAACAGAAATCGGCATAATAGACTTTAAAAGGTGATCCAACTATCTGCTGTCTACAAGAAAGTCACTTTAACTATAACAATTCATGCATAAGCAGATTGAAGATAAAAGTATAGAAAAAGATATACCACACAAATACCAAATAAAGGACAGCAAAAATCTCTGTATTAATATCAGATAAAGTAGACAAGAGAGCAAAGAAAATTATCAGAGATATAGAAGGACAATACAATGTTGTACAATATAATGATAAAATTATATAATGAAGATGTAGCGGCTCGGCGCCTGTGGCTCAAGCGGCTAAGGCACCAGCCACATACACCTAAGGTGGCGGGTTCGAATCCCCAGCCCAGGCCCGCCAAACAACAATGAT
>NW_003852417.1:16024872-16046944 GCF_000181295.1 Otolemur garnettii
AAAAAAAAAAAAAAAAAAAAGAATGGAAATGAAATGGCCAAACTATAGAAAAGAATAGTGCTCTGAGGAAAAATGAAAAAGTCCAAGAAAAGAAAATTTAAAAAAAAGAGAGAGAGAGAGAATGGTTATGGGATTCATTTTGAGATTATTTAGGACTGATGAGCAGATCAAAGTAAACCAACTGGGTTGCTTCAGCTTCTTCTGGAAAAAGAACACACATGATTAGGAAGAGTACAGGAAAGATCACTCTGGTACCCTGCTGTGAAAGAAGTCACATCACTGAGTTCTGAAGTCCAAATATCAATGTAATTATCCTTTCACCTTTTGGACTAAAGTATGAAGTAAAAAGTAAATGACTTCTAAAAGTTAAAATGTCTTATTTAAGTGTTTGAAGCATTAGAAATGAAATTTTCTAAACCTTTTTCAGAGGATAGCATATCTACTAAGACTCAAAAGCTAAGCCATAATCATGAGCTAAATTTACCTAATTTTACATATAATTTGAATATTGGTTGTTTCAGATAATTCAAAATCATTCCCCCAAGTCACCAACAATATTGGTTTTCTCAAAAAGGCTTTCTTACCTCGTAGAAGAAGGGATGTCCAGCCATATCAAAGATGTTAACTTTGATTTCTCTGTCTCTGACTTGTACCCTGAAATGTTCAAATGCAAACAATCCCAAAAAAGGTCATGGTTTCTGCATTCACATTAATATCATTCATATCACTTATGAATTTCAAAAGGGTATGTGAGTGCAATTTAAAAGAGGCTTTCTTAGTGCCTTTTCTTAATCTCAGGCAATCTTCACTACAGCAGCCAGCAACTTGGCAGATGATCCTGCTTCCTTATTTCAAGAACACAGAACCCACCTGGAGAAGGCACCCTCATTTGCTCTCACCTTCACTTGGAGATACTTCACACCACAGCCCTCAACCAACAAATGGTAGCTATAGGAAAAACTGATTTGAAATGAGTAGGAGCAAGACAAAGGAAAACAGAGTTTTATTTCATTTAGTCAGAGACATCTCAATTACTACTGGTTATGCTTGGTTACCAAGCAGTAGAATAACTTAGGTTAATGATGTCTGAAATGTCTTGTGATCTGTATTTGAGCAAGAGCAATAGTCCATTTGTTTTCAGAAGTCTGAAAATGAAAAAGGAACAGAATGGAATGCAACTATGCATATGAGAATTAGCCACTGTTAACATCATAGCGTATTTGTTTCTAATCTATTTTTAAAGAAAAATCACCACTGGAAAATAATTAATGAACATTACAAATAATTCAAACACTAAAAAAAACAAAAAGAGAAAGGTTTAAAAGTTATTCCAAACCCTTACCGAATAAACCCTTCATAAATATAGATGAGCATCACTGCAGACTTCTTCCCATGCACAGACTGCTAAACAAACACTCTTATAAAAAGGGTATTATACTATTTTAAAATAAAAAGTATGAAATTGACTTTTTAAATTGAATTTAACAAAAGAAAAAAACTGAAGTGAACTGGGATGAATTACTGAACTTTAAATATAAATGTTTCTTCAATACAAGAAGTATTTTCTAACAATCCATCTAAGGTTAAGAATAGAGATTATTAACAATAAATTAACAGATGAGAATCATGTTTTTTAAGTAACATGTTTCCGTTTTAGACAGCACTGATATGACTCCCTGCTGGGGAGTACGCGCACATCAGCACTTGTTCTATCTCCCTGTCCTTATACTGCCTTTGGTTTACTTATTATTATTCCCTTTTTACAGTATTCATTTCCTGTTCTGAAACCATAATTATTACAGATGTTTTATATTACTTGTATATTTAAGTCAAGCTAAATATATGATTTCTTCACCGTTGAGTTCCCATCAATTCTAAGATGCGTATTTGTTTTCATTTTAACATCTGTGAAATCGTATAGAGTATGAGGAAAGCAAAATAAAATAAAATAATAACATGTTGAACTCAAGAACATGTGGAGAGGATCTGTTATAATAATTAAACTAAAAAAAATTTACCTTAAAAAGATAGCTGATAGAACCGAGAAAGTCTATAAAGTCAGGAAATAACACATATGTTTACACACTGAAACCCAAAAGTTAATTTAATGCAGAAGCCACACAGAGGAAATTAAAGAAAAATGGTAATTTCTTATTTCAACTCAGTGCTTTCCTAAGCGTGGTCTTAAGGATCATCTACAATCTATATCATGATTATTGGTAGGGGTGTTGCTAAAAACGCAGATTCCTGTGCCCCATCTCAGACCTAGTGAATCAGAAGATTAGTGGGCGGGGATAGCAATCTGCATTTTTACGGACAGTACGAGTAATTTTAAGCACACTGAAATTTGAGGTTTACCATATTTAAAGCAGAAAGAGAAGAATGAATATCTGTTGTTTCAACCACCTAAAACAGCACCCCTACTCCTTCCTTCTCTTATTGTGGTTCATAGGGGTTCTGCCATCTCCTGATTCCACTCTTTAGCCACAGATAACTAAGCGGAGAAAAGTCACCTGTCCCTACTTGTGCTAATAAGACTTTCCCAGGGATTTTTTAATGTGGGATATTAGTTTTAGTCCGTCTCTAGAAGTAAAATGAAAAGTGTGAGCATCAGAGGTGCTGGCAGCTGCATAGCTGCATAGAAGCTCACTTGGAAGATTGAAGCCAACCAGTGCAGAGAGAGATGCAGTTAAGTGAAATGACTCTATATCGTCCTGCTTCCAGCCATTTCTGATGTGTCATCCTTATAACTGGATTATGTAAATTGATTAATATCTTTTTTCTTTTCTTTCGCTTAAGTTTGAAATAGGTTTCAGTCAATTATATTTTCCTGACTTATCATGGGACAACCATCTTTTCCAAAAAATTTTTGCCAGAAACAGAATATTCTGTCAAATAAACCACAGTCCTATGGCATAAAATAGTAGCTCTTATTTTTTAATAAACTAGCTACTTACATGACTTCAAAACAAAACTGCCTTAAATAGAATATCCTACCATAACACTGATGAAATCCTGTGCCTTAAGTAGCAAAGAGAAAAGGAAAACTAGAAAGAAATGTAGATTTCAAATAAGGAGCTTCATATATTTCATTGCTGAGAGCTAAAATTTTCATTCTTCAAAGAAAACTTGCAGAAATAACAGTTGAAAAATGGTGCTACAATAGTATTAATACAATGCAATAGTATTACATAGAACTCCCCTTGAATTTTACTTTACCATTTACTTGAGCCCCACTAGTTACAATCATGAAAGATACACCTGAACTTGACTCTGCCCTTCACATAATCAACATTCTGCTAGATATGCCCTACTATTTCTGTTTACCTTCCTGAATATTATCCTCATATTCTGATCTGGAAGACTTGCTCTTAGATGTATTTATAGATATTTATTGAGTACCTATTAGACAGAAACACCATGCCAGGCACTTTGAGAAAATTCATGTTAATAGAGTTTATGATCTAGCAGGAGACATCAAACATATACAAATAGTAATTACAACTAAGGCAATTTATGATAAGTACCGTAAATAGCATCGTGAACTTTAACATTTCTGTCACTGCAACCAAAATGAGTCCTGACTAATAGAGGAAGAGTTCAGAGGCCTTATGGGAACAGCAGAATTCTAGACCTTGAAGAGACAGGCAGGTAGAGAAATGAGGGAAAGCACATTCCAAGTGGAAAGAATGAATAATGGCACTGAGAGGAAAGTATGAGGGCAGCAGTTCAGTGTGGATGGAGAGTAAAGTATGTAATAAGAGAAAAGGGGGAGGGCCAGAGCGAGACCTGAAGAGCAAGCACCTGAAATTCCACCTTTAGGGAATATGCTGCCTACCCTAATCCTACCCTGCAATCATATCCTATCTCCCAAGCTCCACCCACTCTTGATTCACCTCCAAATAAATCCCCAATTAGACCAACTTTACTCTTCCCAGATCATTTCTGCTGGATTCCCTTAGGCTATAAAGATCACAAGCCAATAAAGGAAGTTCTCTAGGAGAAAATTTTCTACATATGTATGTAGACTTTTGGCTCTAAAAACACACCTGCTGGTAAGATCTACTTATATAGAAACACATTTCCTGAACAGCTACACCTGCCAGTTAGGCTTTCTGTTGACATATTCATTGTTGTAGATTCCACACCTAACACAAGGTCTTGTGAATGGAATGTCCTCAATACACAGGCTGAATGAAGGAAGGATGTAATCACTACATATCTGTAAGGGTCTCAATCCTACCTTTCCCAATTTATCTTCAAAGTCTCTATTTTAAGATTACCTGCATAAGTGCATTGATGCGAATATAGATCATTTTAGAAAGAGTTCTGAACTTCTGTATAATTTACAAGCCCAGGGAAACAAGATACTCACTTTGTGACTCCATAGTCAATTCCAATTGTTGCCAAGTATTTAGACACAAATCTCTTCTCACAGTATCGCTTTATAATACAGCTCTAAAAAGGTAAAATATAGGTATTTAGTAAATATACACTGGGAACACAAAATTTGTATATTTCTTCATTATGATTTTTTCATTCATCTCTATGAAAAAGTACTTTGAAAAGCCAAAAACTATAAAAGAACTGAAACAAGTGCTAAAAGCAAATATTTTAAAGAAAAATTATTTAAAGATTCTTCCCTTACTACTAAATATAGGTATATTTTCAGTATAGTTTACAATCTTTGTACTCTTCCCTTTAAAGACCTCTTCCATTTTGACACTTTCAATGATACCACCAAAATAACTATCTAGCCCTGACTTCACTCCCAAGATCAGACCCACATGTCCAAATATCTATTAGACTAATTTCTACTCAAATATCCTGCTGTCATCTGCAATTCAACATGTCCAAACATAAACTAATCTTATACAAGAAAGCAACTCACCCAGCTGACTTCCTAGTTCTGTTAATAATACCGCTATTTTCCCAGTCACAGGGGATCAAATTATTGAAGTCATATTGGATTCTGATCCTTTCTAAACCTTATGACTGTTTTTTCCATTTTTCCTTTCATTCCAATTCCCATTGATAACACTTTGGCTTAGGTCCTTATTGTCTACTCCTAGACAACTACAGGTTTCTTTGGTGATCTTTTTGCCTCCTTCCCCCAACTTGAGTCAATACTGCACATCATTATTTCACTTCCCTAACTCAAAAATCTTTGGTGGCGTCTTCTTGCCAAGAGTTTGAAATCCAAACTCCTTTCTCTTTTATTCAGGATCCTCCATAATCTGGCCCTAATCTGCTTTCTTTATCTAAACTCTTCTGTATAAATTCTCCATTTCTACAAAACTTCTAGCACACAACTTTCTGATTTTTGTTATTTTTCCCCCTTTATTTGTAATGAGCTTTCTCCCCTCTTTCCAAATCTTTTTTTTTTTTTTTTTTTTTTTTTTTTTTTTTTGAGACAGAGCCTCAAGCTGTCCCCCTGGGTAGAGTGCCATGGCATTACAGCTCACAGCAACCTCCAACTCCTGGGCTCAAGCGAGTCTCCTGCCTCAGCCTCCCAAGTAGCTGGGACCACAGGCGCCCGCCACAACGCCCGGCTATTTTTTGGTTGCAGCCATCATTGTTGTTTGGCGGGTCCGGGCTGGGGATTCGAACCCGCCACCTTAGGTGTACGTGGCTGGCGCCTTAGCCGGTTGAGCTATAGGCGCCGAGCCCCAAATCTTATTTTTAAAGTAGATCTAATTCTGAGCACCAGGATGGAAGTGATCTTTTCTGCATTTGAACTCCTCTATGTGTGTATGCTACACACCTGAAGTCCTCTAGCACTAGCACTTTATGCACATATTATTAACATTCATGGATGTACTACATGGATGCACACACCACACTGTGTTTTCCATCACTCATATACTTCCCTGTACTGTTAGTCATCTATTCACTTGTGTATATTTACCTTATCTCTTCAGCTACACAATAAACTACTTGAGGCCATGTATCAGTATTTTACTACCTTGTATCTTTTGCAGCAACTAGCTCGGGTCTTTCACATAGCAAGAGTTTGATAATCACTTAATAAACATAAGTAAGCATCAATCAGATCAAGAAAAGCCTAACTTCTTTCTGATTCTGAATAGTAATGAAAAACTGATTTTAGGTTTGGCACCGGTAGCTCAAAAAGAAAAAAAGAAAAACTGTTTTTAAAGGACTTTATATATAAATAACATTTTTTTTTTTTTTTGAGACAGAGTCTCACCGTGTCACCCTTGGTAGAGTATTGTGGCGTCACACCTCACAGCAACCTCAAACTCTCACGCTTAAGTGATTCTTTTGCCTCAGCCTCCCAAGTAGCTGGGACTATAGGTGCCGGCCACAACACCCAGCTATTTTTTGGTTGTAGTTGTCGTTGTTTGGCAGGCCCAGGCTGGGTTTGAACCCACTAGCTCCGGTGTATATGGCTGGAACCCTAGTCGCTGAGCTATAAGCATCAACCCACAAATAACAATTCTTAGAACTCCTGAAACTTATAATTCATTTGAAATGCTGGTAATGCAGTTTATTTTGTCCAAATCCTTTCCTAGTAAGCCTCAATCTAAATTAGATAGACAGCATAGTTAACTTGAAGAGTATTTAGTAAACTCATTGTGAACTAAAGAAAAAACTTGTTTGGACTGACTACTGCTAAGAAGCTACATTTTAAAAAACTTTATAGTTTGAAAATACTTCTCAAATCTTTTCTCCTATAATATCATAGAAAAATAACTATTTTTTGGAAACAATTTTTCAAATTTGAAACAATGTGAAACAATTATTCATGAGATTATTCAATTATTTATGAGATTAAGGGACCTGGGAATCCTTTACCTCTGGTATGCTAACTAAACTGTTTATAAAGATATACATTTAAATAACAGTATTAATAACCAGTTCCTTTAACACAGAGTTCCTATTCTTTAGGACCTTACAAGTTAAGGTAAATAACCAATATAGAGGGAAAAGATGAAATTATTATAATATATATTTATATAGTTAATAATATATAATAAATGAATACAAAACTAAACTATTCAGGCAATTTGAATTACTTAAATAAATCTTCCAAGGCCAGGTGCAGTGGCTCATGCCTGTAATCCTAGCACTCTAGGAGGCTGAGGCAGGAGAACTGCTTGAGGTCAGGAGCTTGAGACCAGCCTGAGCAAAAGGAAGACCCTGTTTCCACCAAAAATAGAAAAATTAGCTGAGCATGATGGCAGGAGCCTATAATCCCAGCTATTCAGGAGACTAGGGAGGAGGATTGCTTGAGTCCAGGAGTCTGAGAATGCTGTGAGCTAGGCTGAGGCCATGCCACTTTAGCCTGGCAACAAAGTGAAATTCTGTCTTAAAAAACAAAACAATATGAAAAACTTACAAACATAGGATATTGATAATCAATGCTAACAGCATGAAATGTTAGAAATAAACATATGGTGTTAATCAACAAAATAAAAGCATAAAATACTAAGGTAAGTAAAGCATAAAATAGAAAGGTAAGCTGATAACACATAGACAGTGACTTCAGCTGTTGGATTAAAAACAAAATAATCTAAGGCCGGGCACAGGGGCTCACGCCTGTAATCCTAGCACTCTGGGAGGCCGAGGCAGGTAGACTGCCTAAGCTCACAAGTTTGAGTCCAGCCCAAACAACAGCGAGACCCTGTCTCTAAAAAGGTAGCCAGGTGTTGTGGTGGGTGCCTGTAGTCCTATCTACTAGGGAGACTGAGGCAAGAGAACTGAGTGAGAATTGCGTGAGGTTGCTGTGAGCTGTGACACCATGGTACTCTACCAAGGGTGACAAAGTGAAATTCTGTTTCAAAAAAACAAAACAAAATAATCTGAATGTATACAAAATAATACATACTTATTCGTTCAACAAATAGTGAGTGGGTAGCCTGTCTCAGACATTGTGCTAGGTGCTAGTATATGAAGGTAGGATCTAGTTTTTGCAATTTATTAGAAAAAGGAGGAACTAAATAATTATACAAATAAATCTTTAAATTACAGTTGTGATAGTGCCATAAAAATTATAGGACGTTAGGAAGGAATGTAATAAGAATCTAACATTTTACTTTCCAATGAGCTTAGAAATATGTGTACTTTTTACATATGTATGTATGTAAAAATGGCACTTTATGTGAGATTAAAAACTTTAGTCCCCTTCCACCTAAAATCTTGTACATGAATACTCATATGAGTACTATCCATAACAGTCAAAAAGTAAAAACAACCCAAATGTTCATCAACTTATAAATGCATTTTTAAAATGTGGTATATCTATACAGTAGAATCTTATTCTGCAATAACTACAGGATGGACCTTGAAAACACGCCAAGTGCAAGAAACCTAGTGCAAAGGACTACATACTTAGTACATGATTCCACTTACATGAAATGTCCAGAATAGGTAAATCCAGAGACAGAAGATAGAATAGTGGTTGCCTCAGGTTGCTTGGAAGTTTGGGGGTAATGGGCTTTTTTGGGGGGGGGAAGTAATAAAAATGTTCTATAACTGATGTGGTAACAGTTTTATAATTTCTATAAATGTACTCAAAATCAGTAAATTGTACATTTTCAATAGGTGGACTATATATGAACTGTATTTCAATAAAGCTTATCTTTTTTCTTTTTTTTTTTTGAGACAGAGCCTCAGGCTGTCTCCCTTGGTAGAGTACTGTGGCATCATAGCTCACAGCAATCTCCAACTCCTGGGCTCAAGTGATTCTCCTGCCTCCCCCTCCCAAGTAGCTGGGACCACAGGCCCCCACCACAGAGTCTGGCTATTTTTTGTTTGCAGCCATCATTGTTGTTTGGTGGGCCCGGGCTGGATTCGAACCCATCAGCTCAGGTGTATGTAGCTGGCGCCTTAGCCGCTTGAGCCACAGGCACCAAGCCATAAAGCTTATCTTTTAAAAAAGATCCCTTGGGAAGGAAAAGGAGGTTCCCAAGGGCTTAATCCCCTCCATGGGGGAACCCTGAGATTTCTCTGTGGTCTTTGTATCTAACTCAACCTTCTGCACTGGCAGTCAACTTACCCCAAAGCCCAGGAGAGTTTTCAGTGTCTTGTAGGATCTGCAGTTTCCTAATGTGTTCATTTACCATTGACCTCATATCTCTTTTCCCATGCCATGTTAATTCTGAGATAATATATTCAGAATAATAATCAGAAATGGTTACTGCTTTAACCTAGTAAGCTTGTTTTCTAAAACTGAACAAATTTTACCTGAATAGAAAATCAAAATTTAGGATAGAAGCTTGAGTTTTTATAGAGAAATGCTTCATCTAAAGGTTTTTGAAATAAATCTAAGACTAGGGGTGAAATTCCCAATATGGGGCCACACTTGATAAGAAATATATACATTCTCTCTTCCCCCACAACTGTGTTCAGGAGTCTAATGAGACTTCACCACCAAGAAACAAAACTAGTCATGATCTGCAAAAAGAAGGTGTACAGGGGACATATGTGCTTATGGTACAAAATACCCAAGTCACACAGAAATGTATACGGACATACTAAAAAACTTTTGAAACCCACCACTCTGAGATTAATTAAGACAATTTAAAAAACCAATTTCATATGGTTCAACCTATTGTATGTACATGCCAATTATTTGGGGGGCACCCTATTCTCCCTCTATAGTCTTTTATCTCTTATCAACTTCTCTACTCTACATCCTAAGATACCACTAATGCAAATCTTTCTTCTGGCTCTTAAAATTTAGCTTAACTCAGAGCTTCTGGAATAGAAAAGTTACTTTTCTTCTCAATGGATATGAAAAAGAAAGCAAGATGCCCTAGTTGCTGCTGGAAGTAATTTTTGACAGTTGGAAATTAACATTAGGATAAAGCGAATAATGCCATGGACACAAGGAATAAGAGAATGGACCTGGGTCCCTAATGACATGATTGAATCTTAAGTAAGGCAACTCTGAAGTTTGCCTTACTTCTAGATTTCCAGTTACACTGAATATTTTCCTGTTAAATCAACCGAATTGGGTTTCTCCTACTTGCACTCAAAAGTGTCTACCTCATACAGTATTGTATATACTTCCGGAGTTTGTTTTATTCTCTTAAAAATAATAGATTATAAGCCTTTCAAGTTAACTGAATAGCTGCTCTACTCACCTTTTTCACGGCTATTTAATTATTCCCAATATGCACCTATTCTTTCCTTTTCATTGCTTGCTAGTTACTTTGTCATTTGTTTTGATTTACTCTTTGATCTAAGGATTATTTACTAGAGTGTCCCTTAATTTTTAACTTTATAATTTATTTGTATATCATCCTATATTTTCCAAACTCTTTAAAAAGAGCACATGGTACTTTTATAACTAAAGCAAAATAATACATTTTTAGATGAAAAACTTATTATTTTTGAGAAAGGAATGCAATCGGAATCCACCTCACCCCAAATAGCAGCCAGTTGTTCCAATAGTACTTAGTAAATAGTCTGTACCTGCCCAGGATTTTATTGTATTTGTTATATACTGACTTTCCTCATATATGTGTGTTATTTCTGGACTCTATTCTGTACCACTGACATCTTGAAATTTCCTTTCCAATACCACTAGAATAAGTCTGGTAACTTGAAAATATTTTTAAAATATCTAGTAGAATTGGACTTCTCTCATTTCTCTTTCCCCCCACAATTTTCTCAGTTAATCTCACATTGACTTTTATTTTATTTTATTTATTTATTTATTTATTTTTTTTAAGACAGAGCCTCAAGCTGTCACCCTGGGTAGAGTACTGTGGCATCACAGCTCACAGTAACCTCCAACTCCTGGGCTCAAGCGATTCTCCTGCCTCTGTCTCCCAAGTAACTGGGACTACAGGCGCCTGCCACAACACTCCGCTATTTTTTTGGTTGCAGCCGTCATTGCTGTTTGGCAGGCCCAGCCTGGATTCGAACCCATCAGCTCAGGTGTATGTGGCTGGTGCCTTAGCCGCTTGAGCCACAGGCGCCAAGCCCTCACACTGATTTTACATAATGACTTTGGTAGCATTTTTTCTTTGTTATGAGATAGTCTCACTCTGTTGCCCAGGCTAAAGTGCAGTTCAAGTGTACTTTGAACCCACAGCAACCTCAAACTCGTGGGTTCAAGCAATCTTCCTGCCACAACCTCCTGAGTAGCTGAGACTACTAGTGCCTGCCACAATGCCTGGCTAATTTTTCCACTTTTTAGGAAAGATACAGTCTTACTCTTGCCCAGGCTGGTCTGGAACTCTTGAGCTCAAGGGGTCCTCCCACCTCAGCTTCCCAGAGTGCTAGGACTCCAGGTGTGAACCACCACAACTGACCTTTGATACTTTTTTATCATGCTTTGAAAAAAAAAAAACTTTATTGGTATTTTAATTGGAACTGAATTACATTTGTAGACTATTTTATTTAATTGATAACTTTACAATATGTAGTGATCCTACTGGGAAAGTATATCTTTCCATTTGCCTAAGTAATTTTATGTCCCTTCATAGATTTTTGAGACTTTTTCTTCATATAGGTCCTACTTATTTCATATTAAGTTTAAGCCTAGGCACTTGGCTATAATTTAGATATAATAAAGCTATTAATTTATGTGCATAAATTTTGCATTATTGAATATTCTTAATGTTTCTAATAGATATTCAATTAATTCTCTTTGGGTTTCCAGGTAAACAATAGCATCATTAATAAATGACTATTTTGCCTTCCCCTTTCTAATATTTTACATTTTATTTCTTTCTCTTGTCTAATTGCATTGGCTAATAAATTTAGAACAGTGTTAAATAAAAGTGACAATGGGCATTTTGAGCCACTTCGAGTGTTGCACCATTAGACACAGTAAAATTACAAAAGTGAGCTGACTTAGTCAGCTCAGTATATAACCTAGAGGCTTTTTCTTTTACCAGTTGACATACAGCTGACACTCAATAAATGCGGACTTTCAGTGAATGCTATATTAATACTTACATACACACAGATATTTTAGTACAGGATCATGCTAAAGAGAAATAAAAATACTAATAAATATTTACCGAGCATTATTTGTGTGTAGGGCACTGACACTCCAATTAACATCTCTTTCCCATTTAGACCTTAGCTGGAGTTTAACTAATTCATTGTATGACAGCATACATTGAAAGAAAGAGCACTGCAGTGGGAGTATGATGGCTCAGGTTCTAATCCTATCTCTGTCACTGATGTGAGGACCTTGGGAGGTTCTCTACTAACAGCTTCCACTTCTACTTCCATCCACTCTCTCCACAGAGCACATATGGATGAAGAAGAGGCAGTCTCAGAATTCAGTTGGGGAAAGGCCTGGGTCACCTCTGGCCCTCTCTCCTCCCCTACTAACAGACAGCTTATAGCTGATACCCAGGAGATGGAGCAGAGAAGGGCACTGAGAGAGGGCTTCTTTGAGAGAATGGATGTGGGACTACCACCAGAAATAAAAAACAAAACAAAATAACGCAGGAACCTTGCCAACCACTGCACGCCCCCTGTGATACACGTCAGCTTCAGTTATGCTCTCTTAATGATGGGGATGTAGATTCTGGGCAGTTGAACACCATTTCACTAATCTCAAACCCTCACACTCACCCCACGAAGTTCCCTCGGCTTCCAAACACTGCTGCGGGGAACAAAACTTATTCTTCCCTATTAGGTCCTGTATGGGTCACCTAGAACGCAGGCGTGATACCACCTGACATTAGGAACTGGGCCTCCTTACTCTCTGTGGGGTACATCCAAGGGCTAGAGGCCACCCCCGACACCTGCCAGAGAGTGACGTCGGAGGAGGAGAGGGCAACCCAAAGGTCAAAAAGGTCGGACAGTTCTCGCTGAGCCGCAGCCCCTCGGAGGAAACTTGGGCCTGCTCGGGGGCGGGGAGGAGGCTGGGTCCCCGGCTGTTGAGTGGCCGTCCTGCCAGCCAATGGGCACGTCGCCCCGTCGCGCGGAGTCCCGCCCCTCCGCCGCGCAGTACTCACTTTTCCCACTTCGGCGTTGCCCATGGAGATGACTTTGATGCGGAGGGACTTGCTGGGCTCCTTCCGCTTTGGCATGTTGGCCTCCATTGCCCTCGCTCTCCCGGGGCCAACCGCCTCGCTCTCTCCTTGTGCGTTGCTGGCCCGTCCCTCAGGCCTCCTCGTCCAATGGCGGAACCGCTGCTCTCGTCACCACCTCGGCTCCGCGGCTCGCCATCCCCGCCGCTGCCGGGCAGCAGGCGCGGGCGGTTGGGAGCGCCGGGAGCCGGGGGAGGGAGACGGCAGTCTCGCGATGCTAGGGCGGGGCGGTGACGTCATCGCCTGTCCCCGAAGTCGAGGCTCGAATTACCTGTTCCCTGGGGTCGCGTGACGATCGCAGAAAGTGTCCCTTGGCCTAGAAGACGTTAGGCTAGGGAAGGGCTTACAGTTCGGGGAGAGCGCGGCCTTGTTTTTAGTGGTAGAAGGACGGGGCGTTTGTTGTATTTGCAGCCAAATAGTAGGTATTTGTTGGCTCTTCAAGGCAGGTCTAGTGGCATCTGGACTTACGGTTTAGTTCAAGGCCCGGCCATGCCATGGTCCCTTAAGGGGTGTTATTTTCTGGATCCTTTTTTTGGTCCCATGGTTCGGTCTGCTGCCCCTCTTCCTCTCTAGTATTGTGTTCCCCTTGCTCCAGTTGCATGACAGCAGAGTCAGGAGCCAGGGAAGTGAGGAAGTCCGAAAGGGGGGTTTTGTTTAGACTTTGCTCCTTTATTACAGAGTTCTGATTGATTGGGATTAGTTGACTCATCTGTAGGAGGCAGACCCACACTACTGTAGATGCTTCTTAGCATTCTTGTCCAGCTCTGTTAAGGTGCAGGATTGTAGCTGTAAGCGCCTTCATTTTCCTCGCCTGCCTGCTGTTCACATACAAACTTAACCTTGTGTTCTGTTCTCTTTAGCTGACAACCTGACAGTAGAAGAATAATGAATACTAAGATAACCACTTTCCTTGTTCCAGAAGATGAGAAAAACAGCTGTTTGAATAAAAGCCAGTCTGATAAGATAGTAATTTCTCAAGTCAATATCTTCTGTTACAGAAGATAAATAGAACTTGACAATGATTAGAGTTAGCCCTGAAAAAGAATTGCTGCCAATTCCCTAGTAAATTACAAAGGCAAAGGTAGCATTGCTTCTGTTCTCATAACTTTTAGACATCTTAAAAAAAAATACATTACAGGAAGACTTTTGAACAATTTTAAAATATTAAAGTTTTTTAAAAGAAAAAATATGGATTGTTTTCATAATACAAAAACAACATAATTAAGCTTCTAAAATTCTTTTCCAATATGAAATATAAATCTTGATTAGAATTTTGATAGCTTAAAACTTAAAAGAATTGGATTTATACTATGATTCTTCACAAATCTTGATACCAACCTCTTGATATGATTTAATAAACCACTAAACTAATTTTGAGAGTTTACCATTGACCTTGTCATAGAGTTGATATTGTGCAAGAATAATGGCAAAATGTCGAATCTTCAACTGTTAGGTATGGTACTATTGAGAGCAATAAAAATGCCAAAGATTAAATTTTATTACTATTTTTTTTCATATTGGTGTATTTGGTACTTTAATATGCATGATTCTATTATATCATACTCTTTCCAGTCTTTGACTATAAGAAGAAGAAAGAGCAGCATGAGTTAGTTGTATAGAGTAGGGGCCTGGGAGATAAAGTGTGAGCGTGAGTTCTGGAGTCAGCTCTGTCAGGCTTTATGTTGGCTTGGCATAGGCATGTGGCAGTAGTAAGGATTGCAGGAGATATGCACACAAAGTTCATAGTAATGCATAGTAACCTCCTGATAAGCAGTACTTGCATGCTTTAATTATATTTTCAATTTTTTGTTTTTGAGATAGATTCTCACTGTGTCACCCTTGTTAGAGTGCTATAGCGTCATAGCTCACAGCAACCTCAAACTCCTGACTCCAGGGCTTAATTGATTCTCTTACTTCAGCCTCCTAAGTAGCTGAGAGTACAGGTGAGATGGGTGCCAGCAGCCTCATCACCCCCATAAGACGGATGCCAGCAGCCTCACGATGGCCTCACAGCAGCCCCCTGGGTGGAGGAAGTGGAACAAGAGGTAAATGAAATGATGCCAAGTACCCGGATTGGGCCAGGACAGAACTAGATAAGAACTAATAAGCCAAGTACTGTCACGATGAGGGTTAACAAGCTAAGTGCTGTGACAAATTGTTGTATTTATTCGCTAATTGCCATATCTGTTTTATGTGACCTTTATGTTACCTATCCGCTAATCTGCTAAATTGCAAGGTTCACTTCTGTAAAAGGGGTCATCGTGACCCGTGCTTGCTTTCTGTTTCTTTTGCCAATTCCTTTTTGCTTCTAATTGCTAACTTTCAGCCCACCTGTTTGGCCCTTTTCCAACTTTCAGACTGGAAAAACCCCAACATCAGACCCCTCAATGCTCTCTCAGTCTGCTTTAGATTTTGCTGAGACAGCCCCAGGGTTAATAAAAGACTCCTTTTTGAAATTCTAATTTGAATCAGTGGTCCTTATCTCGCCCCATAACATAGGTGCCTGCCACAGTGCCTGGCTATTTTTAGAGATGAGGTCTCACTCTGGCTCAGGCTGGTCTAGAAACTGTGAGCTAAGGAAATCCACCCACCTTGGGCTCCCAAGTGCTGGGATTACAGGTGTGAGCCACCATGCCTGGCCAATATTTTCATTTTTTATATATTAAGAAAGATTCTGCACACACACATATATATAGAGAGAGATTCTGCACACACACACATATATATGTAGAGCAGGTGTCCTTAAACTATGGCCTTCAGACCACATGCCGCCTGCCGGGTGTTTTTGTCACTGCTGCCTGTCCTGCTTAGTAGCCGACTCGTCCCGGAGCCCACAGTCCAGCCCTCCAACGG
Source organism: Otolemur garnettii (assembly GCF_000181295.1). Lineage (NCBI taxonomy): Eukaryota > Metazoa > Chordata > Mammalia > Primates > Galagidae > Otolemur > Otolemur garnettii. The sequence continues at coordinate 16,040,751 of NW_003852417.1, forward strand.
TATGAGGGACAGTGAACTGGCCCCCTGTTTAAAAAGTTTGAGGACCCCTGAGATAGAACGTCAAGCTGTTGCCCTGGGTAGAGTGCCAGGGTGTCACAGCTCACAGCAACCTCAAACTTTTGAGCTTAAGTAATTCTCTTGCCTCAGTCTCCCAAGTAGCTGGAACTACAGGCACCTACCATAACTCCCGGCTATTTTTTTTTCCCCCTTTGCAGGAAAACATTTTATTTCAGAGACAGCAGCATGTTGAACGTCTGTACAAAGAGGGGACCCTTGTGTGGAAGGCAGTACTGTTTGATACATGAGAGACAGTAAGTTGAGGAGCCACTGTAACAGGGGACAGATTATGTACCCCCAGGGCACAAAAGTAGGCTGTAGTTTTCAAGGAGAGTGAAATCACCATCTCTGGGGCCAGAAGGGCATAATCTTGGACAACTCTCAGGAGGGTCTACAAGAAATTAAGATTCAATATAGTCGCCCACTAACTCAAACAACTATAAAGACCTGATACGAAATGATTCACCTTTTATTAATTAGCACCTTAGACGAAACCAAGAAGATAGATGAGGTAGTAGAGCCAGGATAACTCCCAAATACACACAAAGGAACAAAGGCAGACAGGGCTCAGGAAGCCATCTGAGCCCAGGGGGGCAGCACCCTCTGGGAATGGGCCTGGACCCAAAGGTGCTCCAGGATCTGGGCCGGGGCAGCGCTCCTGAGGCTTGTATCAGAGAAACTTGGAGATCAGGTCCTGGGCCCCCAAAGGCATCGTTTGGGGGACCTCTCACATCTACCTTGAGGATGCACCTGTAGATCTCATTGTAGGAGGTGCTCTCAAAGCGGGGATTTCCCACCAACAGCTCATAGCAGAGTACCCCAATGCACCACAGGTCCACCTTTTCATCATATGTCCTCCCCTCAACCATTTCTAGGGCAAGTAGTCAAGTGTTCCACACATTGTCTTTCTCCTCAGAGAGGGAGTGTGCACAGGCCAGCCAAAATCTGCAATCTTCACCTCACCCCTGAAACCCAGAAGCAGGTTTTCTGGCTTAATATCCCTGTGATGACTTTCTTGTCATGGCAGTAAGTCAGGGCATCTGCCGACTCCTCCATTACTGTGGCTGTTTGCTGCTCATCAAATGTGTGGTTTTTCTGCAGGTCTTTGTACAGCTCACCCCTTGGAGCATATTCCAGAATCACATACACATGGGGAGCATCACAGAAGGAATTGAACAGCCTTAGGATATTGGGGTGTTGCAGATGCGCCTGGATTTCAGTTTGCCTGTGCAGCTGGTGCTCCAGTCCTTCTCTATCTGTGACTTGAAAAGAACCTTTCGGGCCACAATGAAATGGCTTTCCTTGAGCCGATCCAGGTATACATTTCCAAATTTCCCCTTGCCCAGAGGGCACCCAATTTCAAAGTCATCAATCATGAGTCGCCTCTCTTGTCACCTGTGGGCTCAGCTCTGCCCGCCTGAATTGTGGACTTCGGGCAGCTCACGAGGTGAGAGGTGAGAGTTGAGAGCATCTGACACCTTCTGGAGCCCTTTGGAACTGGGACCTCATGTTCAGCAGATCCTGGAAAGGGGTTGAGGGACATGAAGCCCAGGCCGAGGCTCTTCCAATTCGCTGGCTCCCGCAGCCTCGTGTGTGTGGGGGGCCAAACAAGGCCTGCTAGCTTCAAAATCTTACACGTCATGCCTGTTTTTTTGATTGTAGTTGTCATTGTTTAGCAGACCTGGGCTGGGTTTGAACCTGCCAGACCTGGTGCATGTGGCTGGTGTCCTAGCCACTGAGCTATGGGCACTGAGCCAAATTCAACATATTTTAAATGTATATTTTTAAAAAGCAAATTGTGAAATACTTTGGACATACTAAACATATAAAGAACAACATAATGAATATCTGTGAATACACTGCCCATTTAGGCCATTAAATATCACCAATACTGTATGTACCTTTCCCTAGACCTCCCTTTCTACGAAAGGTTACAACCAATGAAAGCATCTGAATTGGTGCTTTAATTTTAAGGTATTTAAAATTGTTTTACAACATATAACACACACACACACTTAAAATGTACTACTGCATTTCATCTTTCAAAACTATTTTGGGCCAGGTGTGATGGTTCACTCCTATAATCCCAGCACTACGGGAGACCGAGACAGGTGGATTGATTGAGGAGTTCTAGACCAGCCTGAGCAAGAGCAAAACCTCCGTGTCTACTAAAAATAACAAAACTAGCCAGGCATTGTGGTGGGCACCGGTAGTCCCAGCTACTCAAGAGGCTGATGCAAGAGTTTGAGGTTGCTGTGAGCTATGACACCACAGCACTCAACCCCAGGACAACTGAGTGAGACTCTGTGTCAAAAAAACAGGAATAAAAACAAACAAACAAAAAAAGACCTTCTTTATTTTGAAATAGTTTCACATAGAAAAGTTTCAAGAACAGTACCACAAAAAATCTTGTATAACCTCTGTCCAGGTTCAACAGTTAACATTTTGCCCTTTTTACTACATCACTTTTGCTCACTCTCCATCCATATGTACATGTACACACACATTTTTTCTGAATAATTTGTAGTAGTTGATATACATGTTTCTTTACCCACAAGTACGTAGACGTGTATTCCTGAGAATAAGGACTTTCTTCTGCATAGCAACAATATATTTATCAAAATCAGGTAATGCAGTATTTATACAGCACTATTATATAATCTTGTGGTTTTCAAACTTCACTAAGATGCCCCGTAATGTCACAGTAACTTCACAGGAGGATAGCTGTAGAATATTTGCCTTCTAAATTTTGCATTCTGAAGGCAAACAAAGTGAAATCTAACCCACTGTACCGTACTAGCTTGAAGTTTTTTTACAGTTCTAACACTAGATGGCACCATATTCACTGGCTTTGGCACATCTTGGAGCGTTGGTTGTGATAAAAAACAAGTACAGTGCAAAAGTCAGTGTGGCACAGGAAACGAGGCTGGTCTTGTCCAATCTGATTCTAAGATTTCAACAGGTGCAACATCCCATTAGTAAGTAACTGACGTTATTTAAGAATGAAATGAAATATTCTTGTGCTTTCAATTAAAATGTATTATTTTTTCAAATGGCTTCTAAATTGTTACAGCATAAATATTTCATAAGTTGTTTGGACTAAGGTATTCCTTTTGGCCAAGGGGCACTGTGAAAAAAATTATTGAGACACTAAAGGTGCGGTGAACAAAGAAAATTTGGGACACTCTGACCTAACCCACAGTTCACGCTCAAATTTCACCATTTGTTCCAATAATGTTCTTTTTTTTTTTTTTAAATATGGAACGCTTCACAAATTTGCGTGTCATCCTTGCGCAGGGGCCATGCTAATCTTCTCTGTATCGTTCCAATTTTAGTATATGTGCTGCCGAAGCGAGCACCCAATAATGTTCTTTATAGCTATGTTTGGCCCAGTCAGCTGGTCTGGGGTCGAATCTAGGATCATTTAGTTGTCACATATCTTTAGTTTTTTTTAATCTGAAATGGTTCCTCAACTTGCTTTTCAAGATGACTGTTATTTTCAGAATATCCCTCAATTTGTGTTTGGCTCGTGTATTCTTGAAATTAGATTCAGTTATGTTTGGCTGGAATACTACAGAACATCTATTATGTCATTTTTAGGGCATTATATCAGAAAGCTGTGAAGTTGATTAGTTTCATTTATTAATGATAATTTTAGTAAAGGTGGGGCTTATGAGGTTAATCTACAATCAAGTGACTTTTTACCATTGTAATAAGTAATATATGTATTAGTACATATATCTACATGCATATAATCCATATATTAGAACAGAGTTTGTGCTAATAATCCAAATGCATTTTAGCTTAATGGGGTTCATTCTCGTCTTTCCCTTTTCCATAATTATGACTCCCTTCTTCAATAGTGAAAAACTTGGCTCGCTGGTTGACTTTATTAATTTTTTTATTGCATAAAACATTAACAGATTCAAGGTTAAAATGATACAAATTTGTGTACTCAGATAAGTGTCAGTTTGACACAACCCTTATTTACAATCCTTTTCACTCACTCCCAAAAAATCACTTTGGAGTCTGGTTTATTCTTTCCTTTTCTTTTTATAAAAAGCAAGCAGTTTGTGCCTATTTTTTATTTCTCCTTTCTTAAACAAAATGGTAATGGTAATAAGTTTATGTGTGTGTGTGTGTATACTTTTGAGCTTTTGCACTTAACAATATATCCTGGAAAGCATCACATATTAGTTCACTAATATGTGAAAAAGATCGGCTCGGCGCCTATAGCTCAACAGGCTAAGGCGCCAGCCACGTACACCTAAGGTGGCGGGTTCGAATCCCCAGCCCGGGCCCGCCAAACAACAATGATGGCTGCAACCAAAAAATAGCCGGGCGTTGTGGCGGGCGCCTGTGGTCCCAGCTACTTGGGAGGCAGAGGCAGGAGACTCGCTTGAGCCCAGGAGTTGGAGGTTGCTGTGAGCTGTAATGCCACGGTACTCTGCCCAGGGGGACAGCTTGAGGCTCTGTCTCAAAAAAAAAAAAAAAAAAGATCATACTCTTTTTTTTTTGCAGATACACCATGATTTTTTTAATCAATATATTGATGGGCATTTATGTGTCTTCACACTGTTGTGGATGTGTCTTCAAATTTCTAAGAAAATGTAATCAAAGGGTCAAAGGTAAATGCATATGTTTGTTTTGTTTTGTTTTTTGCAGTTTTTGGCTGAGGCTGGGTTTGAACCCGCCACCTCTGGCATATGGGGCCAGTGCCCTACTCCTTTGAGCCACAGACACTACCCCATATGTATTTTTGTTACACATTGCCAAATCTACAAGGCAACATTTTGAAAATTTTTGCATTAATACTCTTAAGTAATACTGGAATTAAGTAATATTCTTAAGGTAATATAGTACTAAATTAGGTACCTTTGGATCCTACCTGGCTTAGATATTGTTATACTTGCTTCATAAAAACATTTGGAAGTTTAAAAAAATTTACTATGTTCTGGAATAATTTATATGACAAAATTAATACATTGGCAAAAATAGAGCCAAAAGGTAATGACTAGAAAGGTTGTGTCCATTTTGTTCTCATTTCCCAGCCTCAGCGACATCAACACGTGGCCAATCTTGTTCCTAGGTATACCCCACTCCCACCCCAGATTATTTTGAGGCAAACATCTAACTATAGATATCTTATTATATATCTTTGAAAGGTAAAGCTTTTCAAGGCAAACTTAACAACAATACCACTGGCACACTATGGCAGGTAGAATTCTAAGCAGCACCAACTTGCCAGCCATGGGATTGAACCATCTTGGAATTGCCAAGGCCACAAGACTAGGATGCCAACAAGCAGTGAAATGTGTTAATAAGGAATGTGTGATAAGTGACCTTTAGTACCATGGACAGGTAGAAAATTGTCATTAACCCCACCAAAGAGTTTGAGCTCAGAGCAAGGCACCAATTCCTTGGGAGACATCCTCAGGTACCTGGTGATTACTGGACACACTCAAATGTGATCTTCCTTCTGGTCTTTGAATGCCAAGTTCATTTGCACTTCATGGCCTCTGTACATAGTTTCCCTCTGCCTAAAATGCTTTTCTCCAGAATTTGAGGTACTCCAGCTCTAGTGGTCTTGTTCCCCATGGAAGAGAGGTGTTGATATAAACCAATGTTTCTACCCACATATCCAGTTGCAATTAATGGAACCCAATTGCCTAATAAAATTTTTAAGAAAGAGAAAGAGAAGGAAAGGAGGGAAATGACAAGAGAGAGGGAAAGGAGGGAAATCTTCAGAGCTGCCACAGGGCTCTACTTTTTGCCCAGCTATACTTAACAATTTGGGTAAAGACATAGCAGAGATATTGACAAAAATTGTGGCTAACCATCCCAAATTGACTATAATGGACAAGTGAAAGAAGATTTTAAATGATTGGTCTGCTGCTGATTAACTGTGCATATTTACAGCTTGATACAATTTTAACATTTTGTAGTTAAAGTCCATCAAAGTGACTTATGTGGTATTCACATTTATATGGGGCATATACCCTGGAGTTGAATTGCTTTGTCACAGGGCATATATATGTTCAGCTTTGGTAGGTCATGCCAAAGAATTTTCCAAAGTGGCTATCAATTTATACTCCCATCAACAGTGAATGAGAGCTCCAGTTTTTCTTTTTCTTTTT
>NW_003852417.1:16047650-16051028 GCF_000181295.1 Otolemur garnettii
TATGAAGTGGTTGTTCAATATTGTAGTGAGTTATTTTTTCCTACTGATTTGTAAAAATTTGTTATATATTCTAGGTATATCTTCTTTCTGTATCTTTTATTAGATTTACAAGGTTGTACAATTAAGTTTGTGAACTCATCCTAGAAAAAGTGCTACATACTTCATTGCTGAATATGACTTATGCATAGTCACCTTCAAAGTGCTCCCCTTGGGAATCTATGCATTAATACCAGCGCCTAGTCCACCCTTCAGAGCACTTTTGGAACTCTTTTTCTAGACTGTCCATGAGAGCTGGTCATCGTACAAGGTCTGACAATTAAGTTTGCAAACTTGTCCTAATTTTTACAAGCACCTAAGAGCTAAAATGCAGACCTAGCCTGATGTTTTTCTCTTCTCAGACTTTCTTGTGCTGTTAATGCGAGGGATCTCGGTGTCCATGGAAACCAGACAGAGCCCGTGTGGTGGGGAAACCAGGTAGAAGGGACAGGAAGATGGGAAGCAGGACACGAGCCACAGATAGTCCACATACGCCTTCTTTACACGTACATCCAGCTGCCTCTCAGCTTTGGCTAGTTCCCTGCTGATGCGACTGTCCCACCTAAGACAACTTTGACTGTTACTAGTTCCAGCCCATCCTACCCATTTCTGGCTCCCCTTTTCCTCAACCCACCAGGACAGTTGGGCTGGCAAGGGCTCCAAATAAAAGGCTTTCTCTGGATCAGGGACGCTAACACCTTATCAATCTTACTGAAAGCAAAAGCCTAAAAAAGGCCTTAGAGTGGCCATAGTGAATGTCAGACTCTGTGCACTAAAGCATAAGCCCTTTACTCACAGGAGACTTCTTCAGATCCTTGCTCAGAGCTTATTAATTCTTATTTTAAACATAGTGTTATCACCTTGTTATTAGATTCCCTAGATCTACAAAAAGACAGATTAGACATGGGTGGGTGAATTCTCCCCTGAGGGTGCTCCTGCGTCTGGCTTTGTTCAGTCTGAGAATTATTCTGGATATATCTGGGGACCAATGTGTGCCCGCCAGCACATGTGTGGGAGTGTGTGTGTACACCAAGGTGTCGGTTATAATGAATGTGCGTGAGAGTGTGTGTGTGTGCTCATTTGCATCTCGTGCGTCTGTCGGGTTTGTGTGCATATTGGGTGTGTGGTATGTGAGGACACTCATGAATGAGTTTGTCATTTTGTGGGTTTACGTGGTGTATGTGTGATCAGATGTAAAATATGTAAATGAGAATTCACACTTTGGTGCCTCTATGGGACATATGAGAGAGCATTTGTGGGGCTGCTTGTAAGTTTGTATCTTTGAGCAAACTGCAAGTTCGTATGTGGATTTATACAGGGATAATAGCTCTAGGCAAAGTTTTCAAGTCATATGGTTGAACCATATGGAATTGTCAGTTTGGTGGGTTAAAAATGGTTAAATATCCAGTGACTTTTATATGATTCAAACTAATGTGCGTATACGTATGTATGTATACACACATGCAAAAATTCAAGTGGGCATAGCTTCTGCGTCAGATTAGTATTATTATGAGATCTGAGAAGGAGATGACCACGAAGGGTGTAACACCCAGAAGAAACTTAATGTGGGCCTTGAAGGAAAGATAACACGTAGAAACAGTGATGAATTATGTGACAGAAGGTTGCAATAGGAGAATAGTAGGAAAGGAGATAGAAAGTTCTTTACTGGAAAGCCTTCTCCAGCACCTGTTTTGTGCTCCTGAATCCCAAATTTCCCTCTGCCATGCACTTCTACAACCCCTGTGAACTTACTCTATGATAACATTTGTCACACTCTACTGTGATTGCTATTATAGTTGGCCATCTTCCCTACTAAGCAGCAAGTCACTGAGGGCAAGGACTGTGTCTCTCTAGTTCCCTTATATTCTCAGTACTTAGTGCAAAGCTTGGTACAGAACAGAGGCTCAGCAAGGTCTGCTGAAGGCATGGGAGACGGAAACCTAGAGCTGCTGGTACAATAGAACCCCTCAGGCGAGAGTGCAACGGGTTCTGGCCAAGGCCAGTGACTTTTGTGGCATCTGATAGGGATTTTGGAGAGGCAGTTAACATGCCCAAAATATCATTTAAAAATATTAATTTAGGAGGAGAATGGTCAGAAGGAGTTTATGGTCAGTAATGAGAAGCCCAGCAGTGACCCAGGCATGTGGTAACAAGGGCCTCAACTACAATGGCAGTGGGAACCGACAGTCAGAGAGGATGGAAGAACTGCGTGGAAGAAACCTCGTGGTGACTCTTAGGTGTGGGGCAAACAGAGGAAGAGGAGTGAAGCCTGACCCAGGTTCTGGAGCCTGAGTGGCTGAGATAACGATGGTTTTTGACAGAAATAAGGAGGCCTTAAACAGGTGCCATTTGAGTAGTGGTGAGCTCCGTTTTGAACATGTCCCACATTGTTGACATTTTGGATATGAACTGAAGGTAACAAAATGCCATCCTTATGAAGATGACCAGTGTGAGATAGACATGTGAAACAGACAAGAGCACAGGCGGGAGGCCGAGGGTGCAGACAGCCACGTGCTCCCTCCATGAGCAGCCACTCGTTACTGCCAAACAAAGGTGCTGGGCGTATAGCAATGAACAAAACCAAGTTTCTGTTAACTTTGATAGTTTCCTCAACCATGAAAATCCTTTTAAACCGTTCCTGTATTTATTCCCTTATAGTAAGCATAGTGACACTATGATCTGTACCTGAAAGCTCTGTGCTCTGTATCTGAAGTCTTTGTCGGTCTGTTCGACTGTCTGTTGTTTCTGCGGAGCCTCACTCCTATTGCCTCATTTCCTTGTATGCTTTGTTATCTTGGACTTTGGGCTGACATTTTACTATTAGTGGTCTCTTGAGAATTAAAATGAAGATACTTTTCTCCAGGAAAGATTTATTACTATGTGTATTATTTTGTTGATGCCAGTTTAGATATACTAGTAGTTTGGTATCACTAATTTCTGAGGTTTGTGGTTACTTGGTATACCCTAGAGATGTGAATTGGGCATTGTGGTGGGTGCCTATAGTCGCAGCTACTCAGGAGCCTGAGGCAAAAGAATCACTTAAGCCCAGGAGTTTGAGGTTGCTGTGAGCTATGACGCCACAGCACTCTACTGAGGGTAACAAAGTGAGACTCTGTCTCAAAAAAAAAAAAGAAACATTTGTTCTGGTCTCTTCCATCTTCTCACAGTCTTCAGAATGTAGATGGTTGCCACCTCTGTCTTTGTCTTTGCTCTCTCTGGTTTCCATACCTTTAATAGCTTTCTGTTTTCTGTACCTTCAGTAACTCTTCCTTTCTATCAACCTCTGGCCTGGCCCTGCTCCAATATCACCCTCTACATGAATATGTGTGTGCATATATATAC
>NW_003852417.1:16051280-16056080 GCF_000181295.1 Otolemur garnettii
GGATTTGAACCCGCCACCTTAGGTGTATGTGGCTGGCGCCTTAGCCGCTTGAGCCACAGGCGCCGAGCCTCTTCTGCTACTTTTTGTCCCTGCCATTTGTTTTGGGTTTTTTAAATCATAAACAGCATAGAAAAAGGGAAGAGAAAAGGGAGAGTGGAGCACAGAGCTGGGTATTCAGAATTAGTCACAGGCAGGCCTGCTATACCTCATCCAGAGCCGGGCAGGTTCCCTGAACCTGACATTTGTCACACTCTACCATAAAGCCTGCCGAGAGCCAACTGATGGACGTAGGAAATCTCTTATAGTCCGATAAAATCTTACAGAGGTGGTGGCAACCTTGAAGTTATTAGTACACGTGAGCTGTTTGTACGTCTATTCATCAGGTTAACGGTTTGTCCATGAAAATAGAAAGACTAAAAGTCCAGAAACAACCTAGATGTCCATCAGGAAAGGCTTTGGTTGTATTAGGGCACAACCACAGGCAGCTAGTAATAAAAGAAAAATGAGATGACTCTGTATCACTGATGGGGAGCTATCACCAAGAGATAGATAAGAGAAAAAGCAAAGTGCAAACAACCAAGTGCCGTTTTTCTTGTTTGTTTTAAGAATATGATTACTCATGATAAATACACCAAGAGACTCCGGTCACTGTGGGTGCCCAAGGAGAGGACCTGAGAGAGAGGGGTAGGAGAGAGGTTTTTCACTGAGGACCCTTTTGTACCTTTTATATTTTGTACTCTGTGTAGTAATGGACTATTTAACAAATAAATATTTAAGAGAAAATCATAAGAAACAAAGATACTGGAAACAAACAGCAAGTTAGATGGTGTGAAAGGATAGAAATTTGATTTTTGTATTATATCTCAGGAGGCCAAAAGCAATGCTGGCAAGTGACAGCAGGTGCCTCCCTGAGACTAAATGGATGTGTTTCAGTGCAGACCTCCTGTCCTGCTCAGGGAGACTTTCACCTGCCATGTAAAGCAGAGAAAGCCCCAGGCCAAGCAGCAACTGCAGAGTTGAATACCCCTAAAAAGACACTTGCATCAGAATTACCAGCTTGATGAAAGTATTTCAAATTGTATATGAAAACACTACACTGTACCCCATGTTTGCATTAATGTATACAGTTATCATTTAATAAAAAAAAAAAGAAGAATTACAGTTGGGAGATAATGGGTTGCTTAGCACTGGCTATTTCAGAAAGAGAACCAAATTAATAAATGTGTTAAACTGAGAAAGCCCCAAAATCCCTCTGTAAATTGCAAACCAGACATAGTTTTTATCCTGCCTTCTGCAAGAGGGGAAGAGAAGGCCTGTGACTTGTGCTCCACTCCACGTGGAGAGCACACCAAGCAGGCTTTGGAACTGCTGCTTCTGGATGATGGTTACCAGAAACCCAAGACAGAAAGGGCGAACTCAAGGATCTGAGAAAATTACTGGAGTCATCATCAACACCTGTCAGCCCATTAAGCTTGAGAACTCATCCTGGAAAAAGGGCTTCTTACCTTGTTGCTGAATATCACCACAGTCACCTTCCAGTACTCTCCTCAGGAAGTGATGCACCAAGGCCAGTGCCTAGTCCACCCTTCAAAGCAATTTTGGGACCTCCTCCTCTGGAATGGCCATCAGAACTGTCATTGTATGAGGGTTGACAATTAAGTTCACGAACTCATCCTAGAAAAAGTGCTTTGCAGGGTGGATTAGGTGCTGACATCAGTGCATAGCTTCCCAAGGGGAGCACTGCACAGGTGACCAGAGTGATCTCCTGCAATGAGGTATGTCGCACCTTTTCTAGAATGAGTTCAAGAACTTAACCAGCTGACCTTGTATACAACATTTTCTTTGTCCACTCACCTGCTGTTGAAAACATAGGTTGATTCCATATTTTGCCTTGTGAATGATGCTGTGATAAACATGGGAATGCAGATGTCTCTCCCATATCATGATTTCCTTCCCTTTGCATGAGTTCCCAGTAGTGAGATTGCTGCATCACCCAGTCATTCTGTCTGCAGCTTTTTGAGGCACTGCCATCCTGTTCTCCGCAGTGGCTGCCTTAGTTCACCTTCCCACCAACAGTGTGTAAGAGTTCCCTTTTCTCTTCATGTTCACCAGCATTTGTTACTTTTTGTCTTTTTGACAATAGACATTCTCACCAGGGTGAGATGACACCATATTGTGCTTTTTCCTGATGATTAGTGATGGGATCATTTTTTCATCTATTCATTGGCCATATTACTAAATGGGAGGCACAAGTTCTAGTGTTCTACACCACTGTGGATGACTATAGTTAATAATGTATATTTTAAAATAGCGGGAAGAAAGATATTGAAATATAAGTGTTTGAGATGATGGATATACTAGTTACCCTAATCTGATCACTGTACATTGTATGTATCAAAACATAAATATTATGTATTCCATAATACATACGATTATTTGTTAATTTAAAAATTAAATTATGCTTCAAAAAAAGATTTCTGTAGACACTTTATCCAGAAGCCAAAAAACAAAAGAAAAGAAAAAAAGAAAAAGAAAGAGAAGAGATGGAAGACTTAGGCCTGGAGTAGCAAAGGAAGCAGATAGACAGGCCTCTGCCCTTCAGCTGGGTTTCTGACCAGTGAGTCTCAGCACACAGGGCTAGCCTCAATTGAGGAACTCAGGAGAGCCCTGGGTCCAGTTGAATACTTATAATCCTGTTTGCTGTCATTGTGGTAGGATGTGTCACAAGCAGTGTCCTTGATCCTAATTTATTGACCACACTTTGAAGCTTGGAAGATGGAGGATGGCCACATATTTTCTTTAGTTGTGGCAAAGAGGACCATCTGGAGGGAGCCTAGAGTCTTGAGGACTTTTGCCCAGTGAACATATCCTTTCTTGCATGTGACAACGCAACTTCTCCTAGAGAATTTCGCCATTCTTCAACTGGAAGGATTTCAAGTGCAAACTATGAATAACTGAGAATCCCTGGCAGCTCTCGTGGCCTGCAAAGGCAACTGCACTCCCCCAACAGGGGACAGAAGTGTGACTAGAGAATAACGAATGGAAGATAGCCCAAATCAGTACACATCACTTTCTGTGAAGAGCCAGAAAAGTTTAACTAAGGAGGGAAAAAAAGAGTTGGGAGTGGAGGAAGAGAGAGACACTGAGGTCAGGAGAAACGGGAAGATTTTTGTGAAGTGTTATTGTGAGTCATAAATAGGTCTTTATTACTAGCCTTTGAAGGATGTGAGGAGAATTGCAATTTCTTTTTCTGCATTTGTTGCTGGGCTTTGTTTATTTGATATGACTCCATGGAGAGGCGGGGGACCCCGGAGCTCAGGCTTACCTTGGGTTACACCTGGCTCCACTCTTCTTGGAAGCAGTGGGGATTGCCAGTAACAGACAGTATTTCATGCCTCATAAGTGTTTGTTGTTGAACGACTAAATGAATCAATTAGGGAGAAACTGCAGATAGCAAAGGGAAGAGAGAAAACACAAGAGGAACAGGCGGTGAACTGAAAGCCGGGCGAGGTGATGATGCGGTAGTAGAATAGTAACTGGGCAAGTGGGTTTGTTGTTTGTGGACCACGAGAGACGAGAGGAGGATTGAAACAAAGGGGCAGTTGTGTGGTTTGGAAAAGCGAGGTCTGGACATGGCTTTATGCACAGGCCAGAACAAATGTCACCAAGGTACTCTCTAAAGCCATGGTGAACAAACTCCAGATTGAACAAACAGAACATTTAATTCACTCACTCCCTTTATTCATTCATCTAGCAAACATTTATCAAATGCTTACTTGCTTGACAGGTATTGTGTTAGTTGCTGAAGATTAATTACAAACAAAGCACAGGCCCTGACTGTATAAATATGAAAGTCTAGGACAGGGTCTAGCAAACTCTGACTCAGGGGCCAAATCCAACCTGTGTTTATAAATAAGATTGTATTGGAATACGGCCACACCCCTTTGTCCACATATTGTTTATGGCTATTTTTTGTTTTCAAAAACAGCTTTACTGAGATGTAATTCATATACCATAGGTTCATCCTTTAGTATATTCACAAAGTTGAATAACCACCACCACTATCAAATTTTAAAACATTTTCATTATTCCAAAAAGAAACCCCATACCCGTTAATAATCTTCTCTGCCTCCACCTCACTCAGTCCCTGGAAACCACTAATCTACTTTCTGTCCCTATTGATTTGCTTATTCTGGACATTTCATATAAATAGAATCATGTACTATTCAGCCTCCTATGTCTGCCCTTTTCCACCTGGCAGAATGTCTTCAAGGTCCATCCTGCTTGTAGCATGTATCAGCACTTTTTATGGCTCTGAACTACATTTGCACTACATTGGCAGAGTTACACGGTGTGACCCAGACTATATTTACTAAGATCTACTAAATATTATCAAAAAAGTTTGTGATCCATGGCTTAAGGGGGGAGGAGACATTTTAGAATCTTGGAGTTGGAGAAAAGTTTATGAGCAAGTTCAATATCTCACTTAGTCCCTGAATCTCTTCATTAGCATTTCTGTTGGAAGCCTTATTCTGCTGAACAGTCATCTGATAGATTCTTGACTTATTTTGCCATAATTTATAGAAAATATTCAGAAATAACAGATCCCAGTGTAGAAATAGTTGAGAAGTGAAGGAAAAGGATGGAAATTCGACATACCTAGGTGTTAGAAAAATGGGTCCTGGCTCGGCACCTGTGGCTCACGTGGCTAAGGCGCCAGCCACATACACCTAAGGTGGTGGGTTCGAATCCAGCCCGGGCCCGCCAAACAACAATGATGGCTGCAACCAAAAAATAGCC
>NW_003852417.1:16056179-16060018 GCF_000181295.1 Otolemur garnettii
GCACTCTACCCAGGGGAATAGCTTGAGGCTCTGTCTCAAAAAAAAAAAAAAAAAAGAAAAGAAAAAAGAAAAAAAAAGAAAAATGGGTCCTTACAAAGAAAAGAATGTTTGATATAGAGTTAAAAATTCAAAAGGGTATGGAACAAGTAAATGGTAAGACATCTGTGCATTGTAAGTCAAAAGACTTAATATTGTTAAATGTCATTATCCAATTTGATCCCTGTCAAAATAAAAAAAAAGTTGCAAAATTAAAAAAATCTATTCTAAAATTCATATGGAATTTCAAGTGACCCAGAATAGCTAAAATAATTTTTAAAAAGAAGGACAAAGTTGGAGGACTCCTACTTTCTAATTTCAAAACTTAATACAAAGCTACATCAATCAAAACACTATGGAACCGGCATAAAGACAGACTTATACACCAAGGGAATAGAACAGGGCACCCAGAAATAAACCCTCACATGTATGGTCAAATGATCCTCTGCAAGGGTATTAAGACCATTCAATGTGGAAAGAATGATCTCTTCAACAAATGGTGCTGTGTATCCATTTGCAAAAGGATGAAGTTAGCCCCTCACCTTATACCATATACAAAAATGAACTAAAAATATGAAAGATTCAATGTAAGAGCTAAAACTATAAAATTCATAGAAGAAAACATAGGAGAAAAGCTTGATGACATTGGATTTGACCATGATTTTTTAGATATGTCACTGAAAGCACAGGCAATAAAAGAAAGAAGGTAAATTGGGCTTCATCCGAATTTACAACTTTTCTACATCAAAGGGCACTATCAACAAAGCGAAGGGCAGCCTGCAGAACAAGAGGAAATATTTGCATATCATATATCTGGTAAAGGATGTGATCCAGAATATATACAAAACTTTTACAGCTCAACAACAATGATAAAAACAAAAAACCCAACTGAGAAATGGGCAAAGGACTTGCTAAACATTTCTCCAAAAAAGATGCACAGATGGCCAACAACCATATGTTGAAGATATGAAAAGATGTTCAACATCACCAGTTACTAGGTGAAACACAAATCAGAACCACAGTGAGTTGCCACTTCATACCCATTAGAATGGCTGTAATTTCTTAAAAGCATAAAATAAGTATCAGCAAAGATGTGAGAAATTGGAGCCCTGTGCATTGCTGGTGAGAACGTAAAACGTGCAGCCACTATGGAAAATAGTATGGTGACCCCTAGAAAAGTTAAAAATAGAATTCCCGTATGATCCAGAAAGTCCACTTCTGGATATATGCCCCAAAGAAGTGAAAACAGACTTCAACTCACGTTCTCCACAGTAGTGTTCACAACAGCCAAAAAGTAGAAGAACGCAAGCTTCTTATCCACAAGTAAATTGATTAAAAAAAAAAAAAAAACCCTGGAATATTATTCAGTCTAAAAAGGAAGGAAATTCTGACCCATCCTACAACGTGGATGAGCTTTGAAGCATTATGCTAATTAAAATAAGCCAGTTACCAAAGGACAAGTGCTGTGTCATTCCACCTATGTGAAGTTCGTAGTAGAATAGGGAAATTCATAGAGACAGAAAGTCGAATGTTGGTTGCCAGAGGCTGGGAAGGGAAATTGGGGGGAAATAGAGCATGAAAGTTGGGAACACTAAAAGTAAATTACTTCTCTATACATTTGTGTATTTACAGCTACTTCTCAAGTTGCTTAATGACATTTCTTTTTGTCTGGAACTGCATCATCCCCCAACGGCTAGTTGCAGTAAACTTGGTGAGATATCCCTGGATTTAAGATGGTTTGTCTTAAAATAAAGGCCCTGTAGCATAAAGGGATTTCGCTTCACAAAATATAGAGATACATCCTCCAGAACAGGCAAATTCACCAAGATGTAGTGGAGGGATGATGGTTGACAAGCCCAGGCAGAGGGAGGGAACAGCAGGGTTAAGCCCCAGACCAGCTGCAGTTGTCAGAGGCAAATGGTGCCTAGAAGCAGGTTCCAGTCTGCTGTAAGCTGCCTTTCATATGGGCAACTTTAGTACCTGGATAAGAAGCCACCAGGACTTCTATATTTAGCAATGGAGAATGATTTTCCAAGCATCTGTTTTCGTTTCCTATTGCTGCTATAAAAAATTACCATAAATTTAGTGGCTTAAAATGGCACACATTTATTATCCTGCATTCTGGAGATCAGAAGCTTTAATTGCAGTAAAATCAAGGTGCTGGCAGGGCTGCGTTCTGGAGGCTCGCAGGGAGAACTTGTTTCTTTGCCTTTCTGGCTTCTAGAGGCTGCCTCCATCCCACTTGTGCTCCCGTTGCCACATCTCCGTCTCAGTCTCTGACCTCTCCTGCCTGGCCCTTATAAGGACTCTCTCTATTACATGGGCCCATCTCACGATCCCTACCTTAGCGGTGCCTTCAAAGTCCCCATTGCCATGCAAGGGAACCTGTTACGGGTTCTGGGAATTAGGATGCAAATATCCTTGGGGGACCATATTTCTGCCTAAAGAAAACAGTGTGAGTCTGTCTCTTAGAATTTGTTTCATCTATTGTATTGTATTGACTATGCCTATATCTTTGGTTTATCCTGTGTGAAGAAAAAGAACCAATAAAATAGGGCCAGCAAAAACCAAAAAACAAAACACTGTCGCTCCAGAAGGAGCCCTCAATTAAAACACAAATAAACACTAAGTATGGAGGAAGGCAAGTGCGGAGGGGTAGGACCAGGCAGGGGGGTGAGAGGATGTCAGACGCCTTCCCTCCTCCTCATAGTCTGACCTTGGGCCTCAGTTTCTTCCACTGTAAAGTAACATAAAAGTAGGCCCCTTCGTGATGGGGTATTATGAAGATATTGTTAAGCAGGACAGGTGAGGAAAGATGAGTATCACGCATGCTCCTCGGAATTCATAGCAACTCTCTTCCTTCGTTAATGAGGTCAGATGTCCAGGTTCAGGTGAGGGATGGCGTAGGGCACCATCTCTCAGTGAAGGTGTCACCCTCCCTGGGAGATGTTCTGGAAATCTGTGGGCGCATTCCAGGTTGCCCCATAATTGAGGAGTGTTAGTGGCTTGCAGTGGCTGGTGATACTGACATCCTGCAAAGTGTGGGTTGGCTGCACAGTGAAGGATTGTCCTGCATCCCTCACAACTTTCCAAGGCCCGCCAGAAATTCATGTAGGAGAAAATTCCTTTGACTTCTCCAAGCCTAGACATGAACTCCATTGTACATATAAACACATTACGCCTCCCCCCCAAATTTACATGGTTTTACTCTACAGGTATATTGAATTTTCCAAAAATGCAACTGTTGATTACATTGAGAAAAGCTTGTGTTGTGTTTTGTTGGTAATTTTGCCCAGAGTTGCTCAAAGTTTCAGAAAATCACATCACTAATGGCAACGTTGCTCAGGGTATTTGAGTCAGCACACCAGAGTCACTCGCCTTTGTGGCTGTCTAATTCATGGCAATTATATGAATATATAAATCATACTAAACATTTATTTATGAATGTTCAATACAAAGATAAAAGATCAACAGTATTCAGGTAAAGACTGTCTTACTTTTCTTAAATGCAGACTTACTCATTACAAGTAGGCATAAGCATCTGTCTGCTTTATTATATCTACTGGTTAGCTATGCCTGAGCATTTATGTATCAAAATACAAGTTATTGCATTAGACTTTTTTTCTTTATTTCTCCTTTATATCACAGGTAAATATGAACTTTAGGAAACTATATGATTATGTAGGCTGTGTCACTTATGAATTTTATTTCAGCAATTTGCAAATACTTCTTTAAAAGCTAAAGCTAGGTTTTATAGGATTAGAACTGTCCTAGAATATTAAATGAACTTTTTTTTTTTTTTT
>NW_003852417.1:16060276-16061385 GCF_000181295.1 Otolemur garnettii
CTTGAGCCACAGGCGCCGAGCCTAAATGCACTTTTCAATGTAACTGTAGACCTGTATCGTATACATACCCCCATATGTAATTCTACACATACAAAGCAAATCTCCTCTTCTAACATAGCTTACTATAAATAATTAGATATTACATATGTCAAGTGATGTACCCCAGGACACAACAACTTCCTATGGAAAGACTGAACCTAACATGTCTTTAAATATCTTTCCTGGCCAGACTCATATTCTTGGAACAGGACCAAACTAAAACAGTGTTGGCATATGTTATTATTCCTCTAGCTTAAAAGCAGCCATGGTTCTTATCCTTAAGATCTCAGTCTGTATAAATTAGAATTTACATATGCAGCACCCATGATATTGAATCGCAAGCTATAGTTGCTGCAATTACAGTAACAGCCTTTTATAATGTTAGTGTCTTTTTCCCTCCGGAGTGTTATCAGCCTAGACTGCTGGAGTGTTGTATCAAGATACACATCTCATCATTTTACACTTTAATAGCTGCAGAGCCCGCAGGCGAGAGCATCTTTGCAGTTCCAAGTTCTGAGGCTTTCTTCCTTTGCTTTTTTCCTCCTTTCTTCCTCCCCCAACCTTTGTTTTCCTCTATGTTCCTCTCTTCTCCTCCCACTCTCTCTTCCATCTGCTGTGCCTCCACAGTTTGAGTCACAGGCTGCGTCCCGTCCTGAAGGCATGATCATTAGTCAGGGTGCAGGCTCAGCCTTCTCCGACTTCTACGGACGTTGGGGAGACTGCAGGGAGGGCTCAGGCAGCTGGGTACCTCCAGAGTTATTGCTGAGCCCAAGGGCAGTGACAGGCACAGTGACAGCAGGGACAACAGGAGAAATGGTGCTGACACTGATGGAGGATGTGAAGGGGAGGAGGGGAAGGGCTGCTGCCACCTGGAGACCTGGGGCACAGGTGCAACAGCAGATCAGTGCCCCAATGTGCCGTCTGCCTGGTCTCTGTAGGGAAACCTCAGCCCAACTGGGACTCAGAGTGAAGATATTAAGCTGATTGTCCCCTTGGGGTGTCACTAGGGGTAGGTATGACACGGAGTGAGAGTCCACCCCTGTGCCTGGGACCAGCCAGACTTTCCCCTC
>NW_003852417.1:16061672-16083167 GCF_000181295.1 Otolemur garnettii
GTTGTTTGGCGGGCCCGGGCTGGATTTGAACCTGCCACCTTAGGTGTATGTGGCTGGCGCCTTAGCCACTTGAGCCACAGGCACCGAGCCTACTCTGGTACTTTCTAACATTTGCTATGGGGTAATGTTGTGGAATCCCCAGGTATTCGAATAATGTAAGTTAGGGGACTCAGGAGGAAGTAGGGTGTCCTCAGAATCTGGTCCTATGGGCAAGAAGGAAGCTCTTTCCTTCCTTCCTTTCACCAAACCTTTAAAAAAAATGTGGTTCTGCTCTTCTGTTAAGTTACAGCCATAGCCTTTTTATATTGTCTTCAGCTTAGAGTCCATGTCAGAACTGGGACCCCTGCTTTATTGAGGAAAGGGAGCCGTGAAAGCTGAAATGCCCATAAAGGTGTGACTTCCTTTAACTGTAAGACAGAGATAGAGCTGTGGGTGGGCCAGGACAACTGGGTTGAAGTGAGGGACCCACTTCCCCACCTCTCTGCTTATTCTGAGCCAAGTTGCTGCCTCTTCCCTAGGGATGAAATTTGGGATCAAGAGCCAGAACAATCAAAGCCCAAGATTGGCATGGGCTCCTAGGGGATGGAGGTGGGGTGGCCTTCTCCCTGTTGTCCAAACTCTTACTGTTTTCACCCTGCCATCTCTAGAAAGGGCAGATGTGGGAAGACCGGCAGTCCCTACCCTTAAGTGAACTGCAAAGTACTCATAGTTGATCTGCACATCCTCCTCGTTTTCCTGGGCCTCTCCCCTGCCCTTGTTTCCTTCCAATTTACTTCTGGGGATTATGTGCTCCACGCTGGTCTACCCAGGAATGCTCAAACCAGGCCTCTAGGGCAGCAGTTCAGCCATAAAATTACTTCTCCTTTTTCCTTTCTCCCTATTTCATCACAACTCTGGTTTCCTTGGGTGGCTTATCTTAGCTAGTCCCTAAAGACAAAAGCATCTAATTAAGCTAATTCGAATAAAAGTCATGAAAATACTCTTCTTAAAGAGTTTGGCTATTTCTCCTTACCCCACAAAATAACCACACAGGGTACCAACTTGGGCTGAGATGAGGGAATCTTCTTTAAACCAAGACTGTCCTCCTTCCCCTCTGCACGCTCCTCCAGAGAAGGCAGGGCCTTCTTACCTCCTCTCCGGCCTCATGGAGAAATTTACAGGGATTAAGGAGGAAGCTGGAAAATATCCCTGGTAATGGTTCTCAGAAAGGCACTTGGCATTTTTAACTTGCAGGGTCCTCGAGTGGATGTCCACGTCTCTGTGCCAGGAGCTAGTCCCAATCCTTAGCTACCCACTCCAGCCTCCTAGTACCCCTGGAACTGGAAAGCTGCCAGCAGCAAAATAGATTGTCATCGACCTCAGAGGAAAATAGGTGCGATGGTCCATTCGTGATGAGGAGGCATTGCATAATCTCCCGGATCAGAAATTATGAAGAGGCCTGTCTTCCTTGTATGACATGTTTCCTTGCTGTGCTTTGCTCCTTTAGAAGAGACGCAAGAGACAGGAGCAGAAAAAGGGAGCCCCCCAGGTACTCCTGAGGCGGGTGAGATGCAGCTTGGATAAAAGCCTGGTGGGCAGGGTGACAGAGATGGTGCAGAGACAGGCACCACTTCCATCATTTCCTACACAGCAGCAAGAGACTTAATGGAGGTGAAAATCTTCCTCCTCATCTCAGTTTACCTGCTAAGCCAAATGTGGAATGTCATGGAACGCGTACCCTGAAGGTCAGTCAGGATTTTGTCCTTGTAAAAGGCAAGAAGGAAGGGATTTATTGACTCCTGTGTTGGGAAGTCTGAAGTATGACTTCTCAGATGTGAGTGGGTCTAGGGGTTTAAGTGACATCATAAGTTCTATCTCTCTCCCTCCGATGATTTGTTTGCCGTTATGTTGTCTCCTAAGGTAGGCTCTCTCCACCCAGTGGCAAAGATGGCCTCTGGCAGTGATGAGTGTCACACTGCTTTTCTTTGGCACATCTTTCTAGCCTAGCTCCATCAAAAGTCCCAGGGGGACTGAACCAATAGTGACAGCCAGGAGATGAAGTACCCTGGCTAACTCACGTTATGATTCCACCACATGTAGGGAAGGCCAGACAAGAAACTGTCCATCCTATTAAGAAGGGGAGGAGCAATTCTCAAAGGGAAAATATACTAGGCAGATAAGAAACAATATATCCATACCCTTTGTGTCAACTTACTCATTGCTAATGCAAATTAATAAGCAATAGGGTGGGATATGTGAGCAACATAAAGATTTATAAGACATGATTTTCATCCTTAAAGATCATATAATTTAATTGTTCTGGAAGCTGGTCACATCCTTTATTTAATAATTTGAGGGGACATGAATTCATTGGAAATTTTTTTTTTTAGATAGAGTCTCACTATGTCACCATGGATAGAGTGTGGTGGTGTCACAGCTCATCGCAACCTCAAACTCTTGTACATAAGCGATTCTCTTGCCTCAGCCTCCCAAGTAGCTGGGACTACAGGCGCCCGCCACAACACCCGGCTATTTTTTTATGGCTGCAGTTGTCATTGTTGTTTAGCTGGCCCAGGCTGGGTTTGAACCTGCCAGCCTCAGTGTATGTGGCCAGCGCCCTACATGCTGAGCTACATACAGGTGCTACTTCATTGGAATATATTTGCTGAGTGTTTACTTAATGCCAGATGTAGCTCTAGATCCCTGCTATACAGATATAAAAGGCAACTCTCTTCCTACAAAAATCTTAAAATCAAGTGGGTGAAACAAGCAAACCAGCAAACATTTATAAGGCAGGGCTATTAAGTGTGATGACAGAAACGTGTGCAGGTCTCATGAGAGCCCCCAAAGTCATCTGTTCAAACTTAGACTCAGAAAAGTGATGCGTGAGCCAGAGCTAGAAAAGCAAATGGAAGTGAGAGGAGGCTGGAGGGTGGGGAAGGGTCTTGCAGCAGCGGGATTAGTTTGTGCAAAGGTACTAGGGTGTGGAGTAGGGGGATGTTTGGAGAACTGTAATAAAATCATGCATCACTTAATGATGGGAATACATTCTGAGCAATGTGTCACTCGGTGATTTTGTCATTGCATGACCAGCACAGAGTGCACTTGCAGAAACCTGGATGGCAGAGCCCTCTACACACTGGGCTGTATAGTATAGCCTGTTGCTCCTGGGCTATAAACCTACATAGATGTGTCTGTACTGACACTGTAGGTAACTGTAACACAATGGCTAGTATTTGTGTATCTAAACAGAGAAAAGGTACAGTAAAATTATGGTATTATAATCTTATGGGACTTCTGTTGCATATGTGGGCTGTTCCCGACTTCACCGTTGTTTGGAACATGACTGTCGTTTGAATGGAGTACATGAGGGGGTGCAGGGAGAGATGAACCGAAGCTGGTGGGCAGGAGCCATGTCACAAAGAGCTCTGTGGCAAGCTTACAGATTTCAGATATAAACAGAGAATGGACTCATCCAGATTTTCAAGTGAGCATACCCATCCTGGTAGCAGGTGGAGTGGAGGGGGCCAGACTGGAGGCAGGCATTGTAGTCTGAAGCCAGCTGAGGGAGAGCACTCAAGGTATGGTGAGGACTTATTCTTCATAGGGAGTGCCAGCTGATAAAATAGGACAATTAGAAAAATCACCATTTTGTAACTGCAATTCAGGCAAGGACTAAGATTGACAGATGCTCAGCTGAGCATGGTCTCAAGGAATCACTCCATGGATTATTAATTGAAAATGCGAAACTGGACCTTTGCAAAGGAGAGCTCTGGTGGCCATCACCTTAAGCAAGAGGTCAGTCTTTGCCTAGTGGGACCACTGATGTTACCGGCCTTCCAATGTGATGCATTAAGAGGTATAACATCTCCTACACAGTATTCTTCCCAAAGATGTTGAACATGAGGAAACAATTAGAAAAATCCAGAATATGGGAGGTTATGTAAGACAAGTATCTGGAACCCTTCAAAAATTCCGTATCATAGAAAAGAAAATAAAAACAAAATAGGAGAGTACTGTTCTAAATCAAAAGAAGTTACAGGAACCCAACGACCACATAAAATATGTAACCCTTGATAAAATCCTCAATCAAAAACTTAAAACAGTGTGAAAGACATTTTCAGGACAATTGGGGACATTTGAGTATGAACTAACTAAGAAATACACATATTATTAATGGTTTTCTCAGGTGTGGTAATGATACCATAGTTATGCAGGAGAACGTCTTTATTCTCAGGTGATGCTGGAGAATTGAGGGGTGAAGAATCATGATGTCTTCAACCTACTTGCAAAGAGTTCAGGAAAACGTGACATACACAGATGCTTTTATATATCTCTGCATAACACGTCTGATGTACTGATGTTCTCACAGAGGGGGCAAAATTTTAACACTTTTGTGTTAAAGATACATGGAAATTCTTGTATAATTCTTTCAGGTTTTTTTTTTTTTTACAGGTTTAAGTACCATGAAAGGGAGGAGGAGAAGCAGAATGAATGCCAGCTTGGGTTAGGGTTAGGGTTAGGGTTAGGGTTAGGGCTGCTATGATGGAGCACGTGGAGGCTGGGTGCTTGCTAAACAGCAGCAGTTCATTTCTCACAGCTCTCGAGGCTGCAAGTCTGGGATCAGAGTGCCAGCCAGCATGCTGGCTGCTGGGGAGGGCTGTTTTCTGGTCTGCAGACTGCCAACTTCTTATCATATTCTCCCCCGGTGGACGGAGGGCTGGGGGGGTGGGCTATTACAGAGGTGCTAATCCTGCTTAGGAGGCCAGAGCCCTCACAACTTAATTGCCTCCCAAAGGTCCCATTTCCTACCTCCATGGCATCACCTTGGGGCTAGAATTTCACATATGAATTCTGGAGGGACACAAACATTCAGTTCCCTGCAGGGAGGAAGGTTGGAGTTAAGCGAAACACAGGAAGATGGGGATCTGCCTCAATTTGAAATGATGTTTGGGGATTCACCTGGGATGAAGTTAGGGCGAAAGGCCAAGTTGGGGCTTCCAGTCCTGAACAAAGATTATATGACGTGCTTTAATAATGCAAATGGAGGCAAAAATCACAACAGCAACACCCACCTGCCTCCCCACACTGGAAAGCAGAGAGCTGTAGAGTCAGGAGCGGCTGGGCCGCTGAGCAGCTGTGAAGGAGGCGGCTCTTCTGGGCGCTTCCTCCGAGAATGGGAAGATTAGACCAGATGTTCTTGTGGTCCTGCTTCACCTTTTACAAGTACAGAGCTGTAGTTACCCTTCCTTATTGGTGTTCTGAGAATCATCTGAGCTAAGTGCTAATGAGATTTTGTCATGTCTGCCATTTCATCCTCTCGGTCGGTCCTGACCTATTTCTGCAGGCTTCTCGGCCACCCTCCCTTGAGAGCCTGTCGTAGACTAAACAAGGTCCTCCCTGAACTTCGCTCCTTACAGTGGTGTGGTCGCCAGTTCCCGATCTCGATGTAATGACAGGGCTTCCTGCCAGGCTCTTGAATGTTGCTTTCTACTTAATAACATCTTTGATTTCCTCTTTGTTATAAAGCTAACACACACTGATGGTACAACATCTAAAAAAACTGGGAAAGCACCGTAGAAGAAAACTTAACTTAGTCGCAACTCCACTAATGTACCGATTGCGACCAATACAATTTGTTTTATCGGAATGGATATGTGTGTGCGTGCACATATAGTTTTCTTTGTCATATATCATTTTCTATTCTGATTTTTTTCATTTAATAATACATCATGTGCACTCTCTTGAGAAGGAATGGGACATACCATCATTTTTTAATTTCTTTTTTCAGAATTTTCCAAGTTTGCTTTGGGAGGCTGAGGCAGAAGGATCACTTGAAGCCAAGAGTTCAAGACCAGCCATAGCAATAGCAAGACTCCCATCTTTACCAAAGAAAGAAAAAAGAAAAATGAGCTGGGCATAGTGGCATGCACCCATAGTCCCAGATACTCAGGAGGCTGAGGCTGAGGCAGAAAGATGGTTTGAGCCCAAGAACTGGAGTTGCAGTGAGCTGTGATGATGCCACTGTACTCCAGCCTGGGTGACAGAGCAAGACCCTGTCTCGAAAAAAGAAATTTCACAAGCTTGTGACCTCATGTTTAACAGACCTCCGGGCATGAAACACATTAGATACTCAAGAAATGTAATGTTCAAATGTGTTTCTTTATATTATATCTCCCTATATAATTAAAAAATATTTTTATATAATAAATTTTCCAAATGACTAGGTAACTCTTTGCCCACCTGTCCTTGTTCTGATGTGAGGCTGGCCTATCACATCACCAATACTAAGTGGGGAAATAGCAGGATAGGGAAAAAACAAGGGGAAGAATTATCTATATACTTTCTTAGTTTATAATGCTGTATCCTTAATGGCAGATCCATAGGAATGCTCCTGGGTGGTGGTGGCGGTGGAATTCGCAGGGGCTGTGTATGGTGAGTGTATCATAGGGGAGAGGCAAGTGGGAAGAGTAAGGAAGTGAAGATGATGGGTGTTGAGGCACATATGGCAACTACTCTGGAGATTCCTTCTCTTCCTTTCTTACTAATGCCAAATAATAAAGTCTAATTTTAATGTATTGTGGGGGAGGAAGAGGATAGATGGATAGACATGGTGGTGGGGGGTGGATTCTAGAACGTTTTTTAAAGCAAAAACAAAACCAGCACTAATCATGGGCATCTCCTAATGTCATTAAATTAATTCAAAAACATCCTAACACTTGACAGATGGATATTCTTAAATGTCTCCAAGGAAGAATGTAGCATCTAATATTTTGATCCAAGAAGTTCAAACCACTTAATTCATCCTCATGGTTCCCCTGGGAAGCAGGGGAAAGAAGAAACTTCTCTCCACCACCTCTTTTATATGATATATGTCTGTGTGCGCTTACATTTTTATTATGCACTTAACTTTACAGAAAAGGAAATCCCATAAACTAGGTGCATCTTTCAACCCATATTAGCATGTACACAGTCACTTGAAATTGTTGCCTGCATACTCCTTGTCTCTCTATGTTTTTCCCAAATATATGCATTTCAATAGCCATCATACTTACTTTTAATGGCTATCTGACATTCTGTGTTATTGGTATGTCATAGTACATTCGATCATATCTTTATTATAAGAGCTTTTGAGGTTTGTTTCTGAATTATTATACTTTACTTATTTATTTATTTGTATTTTTGGTGAAGATGGGATCTTGCTATGCTGCCCAGGCTGGTCTCAAACTCCTGGTCTTAAGCAATCCTGCCACCTCAGCCTCCCAAAGTGCTGGGATTATAGGCATAAGCCACCATGCCTGGCATGTTTCTGAATTATTTTAAACATCCTAAGTAATATTATGAATGCATCATTCTGCAAATAATTATTTTTCCTTTTGGAATCTTGACTTGAGGCCCACTGATGCTGGCTTTTATTATTTCACTGCTAGACGCGTAGGTAGATAACAGAACCTCTAGGCTGCTTGATTTGTATTAGTCTGATTTCTATCAGTGGTTTAGATCATGGTTTCTGTCTATTTTCCCATGCATAAACTTGTCTCTTCTTACCCTTTTACATTCTGGCTGTTTGCCAAGTAAAAACTAAGGATTAGCCAGATAAATTTTTATTAATTCAAGATTTTTTTAGAAGTGTAAAATTTTATGAGTTATATTTGTCATAAATCACATTCTGTGGCCTTCCTTTTTTAAACTTTTTTAAACTTTGTTCGGTTGCATTATTTTATATGATATATTTTTAAATATTAAGAAGGGCTGAAATGGCAGCTCATGCCTGTAATCCTAGCATTTTGGGAAGCCATGGCAGGAGGATCACTTGATGTCAGGAGTTCAAGGCCAGCCTAAGCAAGAGCGAGCTCCATCTCTACAAAAAATACAAAAATAGCCAGGCAGGTGTCTATAGTTCCAGTTACTGGGATGGAGGCTGAGGCAAAAGAACTGCTTGAAGGGTGGCACCTGTGGCTTAAGGACTAGGGCGCTGGCCCCATATACCAGAGTTGGTGGGTTCAAACCCAGCCCCTGGCCAAAAACTGCAAAAAAAATAAAAGAATTGCTTGAACCCAAGAGTTTGAGGTTGCAGTGAGCTAGGATGATACCATCACACTCTAGCTAGAGCAGTAGAGTGAGATCCTATCCCCCCACCCCACCCCCCCAAAAAAAAACGGAGAGGAAGAATTGTAGCAGGATTCACTCACAGCCTCTTTTCCAGGGATTTCAATTGCTCTTGGAAACCTTTACCTTAACCCTGTGATTCCTAACACCTGGATCCTCTGGGCTTGGTGTAAGAGAAGAAAGTAGCGTTGGCTTGTGGTTGAGGTGGGACCTGGGCTCTCCTATGAAAACAGCCTCCTCCATGGGCAATGTGGTGAGACCTGGACTGTTAGTCGCCAGGGATATTGTTATCAGTACCCTGGTTTTTCACTTCACTATTTGTTCCAAAATGATTATTGTGATATCTCAGAATTAAATCTCTGGCTATCCCCTACCATGTGGTGAGGGACGAGAACTGATTATTCCCAGAGCAGCCCATGAGTCATGACACATGCTCACTCTGGGCCACTGTGATCTCGTGGTTATCTTCTTTCTGTTATCCTGGGCCTGAACCAACCGTCACATACTTCCTTGGCTTGAGACAAGTGGTATGAGATCCTGGTTCCAAACTGAAGGCTATCTTTATGAGACCCTGGTTCCAAACTGAAGGCTATCTTTATGGTCATTTCAAATATGACCAGAGAGAGAGGGAGTCACCTGTCCATTGGGCTATACTTGTCACACTTGCGGTAGCTCCTCTTCTACAGTCCTTGCTGGAATTTGGAGTGGTGGTGTCTGGATGAATGCTTTGTGCCAGCGACTGTGGTGAGGGCAGGTGCTTAAAAAGCTGTTGAACCACATCTACAGACTCAGTGATCCTGCTCAGCTATGCACAGTTTAAACACACTAGGTTATTGCTACTGGAACTGAGCTCCCCACTCTAATTCTGCCAAAATATGAGTAATGTGGCCTGGGATGAGAATTCACAATGATGCTGGGGAGCCCTGGAGATCTGGGAAGATGTGGTAGGGGAAGGTGATAAAGGGTGGAGATTATCAGATGATTATCTACTGATGTGTTTCAAAGAAGGTGCACTCTAAAGCTTTTAGATAAAAGGACATATGTTTTCAAAAAATAAAAAAATTTCTTTAGGAACTCTGAAGCTCAAGTAACAGAGGACTGCAAAATCCCATTAAGGAGATGTGGAGAGAAAGCTGTGCACATATAGGCAAAGTAAGAAATTTCAAGAACAAGACAAAGGGCCAGGTGCAGTGGCTCATACCTACAATCCTAGCACTCTGGGAAGCTGAGGAGAGGGGATTTCTTGAGCTCAGAAGCTTGAGACCAGCCCAAGCAAGAACAAGACCCATCTTTACTAAAAATAGAAAAATTAGCCAGGTATTGCATGTGACTGTAGTCTCAGCTGCTCAGGCGGCCAAGGCAGGAGACTTGCTTGAGCCCAGGTGTTTGAGGTTGCACTGAGATAGGATGATGCCACTGCACTCTAGCCTGGGTGTCCCAGGATGACACTTGCTAGTCCAGACTGGAGCAGGTCAGCAGGTCAGAGCGAGGCTATTGGAAGAGAGAAAGAGAAGGGAAGGAATGAAAAGAAAGGAAGTAAGGGAGGGGAGAGAGAGAGAGAAATTTTAAAAAGAACAAGACAAAGGAGGACAAGACTCAGGGCCTAAAGAAAGGTCTGAGGACGCCAGGTAAAGGTTGGGAGAGGGTCTGGCTGATACTGGCAAGGCTGTCTCAGGCACTGTTGTGTGCCTAGGGATCTTCTGGTTCAGCTCCCCACCAATAAATGCCATCAGGACATAAATTGCTTCATCTTTTTAACCAACTTTCATTTAAAACTCAGGTCACTACTTTGGTTTTGCTAGTTATGTGTTCTAATACATATTAAGATAAACACACAATCAAAGTATCTATCTTCTATCTATTGATCAATCTATCTGTGAAGCACTGAAATCTCAGGTGCTGGCCAGTGGTGTGCACACCATTCTCTGGAAAATCCATCCTCTCTTCCCCCTGTAGCCCACATCTCAGCCATCATCATTTCTTACTAAAACTATTTGAACAGCCTCATGGATGGCTCAGTCTTCAGTACTGGCTCCAGGTCAATCCTGACTACAGACTAAAGCCAGAGTGATAAATTCTAAATGAAAATTCGGCTGTGAATAAAACACTGCTCTCTCTCCTAATACTACTAAAATAATAATAAAGAGTTTTCTTGGAGTGGAAACTCCTGAGAACAAGGAGAACAGGAGACGTTACCACAACCACACTTTGGAAGCTAGAAAGTGTGTGGACGGGGGCTCCTAGGGAGTGTGAGGCATCCAAAGTAGGAAACAAACAAACCAAGAAGAAAGGAAGACATGGGGTTCAGGGAGCAGGAAGCCGACAGAGGAGAGAAAGTGATGGGAAAGAGGAATCCCAGGATGACACTTACTAGTCCAGACTGGAGCAGGTCAGCTGGTTCAGGAGAGATTTCTACAAAGCAGGAAACTCATAGAATCATAGGGGTCTCTGAACACATTGAGTTTGGAGTTTTACTCAACTAAAGGAGATCTTTCTTTCTTTCTTTCTTTCTTTCTTTCTTTCTTTCTGTCTTTCTGTCTTTCTGTCTTTCTTGTCTTTCTTGTCTTTCTTGTCTTTCTTTCTGTCTTTCTTTCCTTTGTTAGAGACAGAGTCTCACTTTGTTACCCTCACTAGAGTGCCATGAAGTGATAGCTCCCAGCAACCACCAGCTCTTGGGCTTAGGCGATTCTCTTACCTCAGCCTCCCGAGTAACTGGGACTACAGATGCCTGCCACAACGCCTGGCTATTTTTTTTGTTGTTGCAGTTTGGCCGGGGCTGGGTTCAAACCCACCACCCTCAGTATATGGGGCCTGGCACCCTACTCACTGAGCCACAGGCACCACCCAACTAGCAGTGATTTCAATTTGTGGTAGATACACAGAAAATTGGACAATCAATAAAATAACAGTCATTAGCTCCAGACAAAATGTTGTATAGGAAAAGAAAAGTAATTATGTTGCACTCCATGGGGCAGAGGTTGGTTGTAAGGGCCAAAGCTCCTCCACCATAGCAGAAATTGATAGATAATGAGAAAACTGGAAAATCAAGTTTGATATATGGAGGTATATCTGAAAATAAAAAGCAAAAGTATTTGAAAGTGGTATACTCTGGGAAGGAGGAAAGCATATGGTGTTATTTGACTCTTGAAATTGTAAGCATTGTGTACATTTGAATTTAAAACATCAGATCGTGTCACCTTCCTGCTTAAAACCTGATACAGATGATTTCCAAATTACAATGGTTCAACTTAGGATTTTTGTTTTTTAGAGAAAGGGTCTAGCTATGTTGTCCAGGCTGGTCTTCCAACCCCTGGACTCAAGCATTACTTCTGCTTTGGCATCCCAAAGTCATTGGATTATAGGCAATTTAGGATTTTTCTACTTTACAATGGTGCCAAAGCTATACACATTGAGTAGAAACCATTTCTTCAAATTTTGAATTGTAGTCTTTTCCCTGGCTAGGGAAATGAGGTCTCATGGGATGGTGGACAGTGGCAGGCATTCTGTTTTCTACTTTCAGTGCGGCATTTGATGCATTACGTGAGATATTTAACACTATTATAAAACAGATGACTTTGCCAACTGTAGGCTAATTAACGTACGTGTTCTGTGCACCATTAACGTACTCTTGGTGAAGCTGAGATGTTCAGTAGATGAGATATTTTAAAGGCATTTTCAACTTACGATATTTGCAACTATGATGAATTTATTGGGATGTAACTGATACGGGAAAGTGTACCCCAAGACTGGGGTCTGGCCTGAAGGCCAAGTGGGTTTTTGACTTCCCACAGGAAAGAATTCAAGAGGGAGCTGACATAGTAAGGTAAAGGCAAGTTTTTTAAAGTAACAAACAGAAAGGCCCCTGCTCCAGAGGCGGAGCAGTGGCCATATCTCTGAGCAATACAGTAGCACTTTGTGAGTTCCTGGGGTCTTATTTTTTACTTAATTTACATGTTAAATGGAGGAAGGATTATTCCTAAGATTTCTGGGAAAGGAGTGGGGAGTTCCTGAAAGTGAGAGTTCTTCTCCCTTTTAAACCATATAAGGATGGGGAAAGGGCAGAGAGAGGGGAGGGGAAGGGGGAAGATGGGTGGAGGGAGGGTGATCCGTGGGACCACACCTATGGAGCATCTTGCAAGGGTACATGTGAAACTTTCTAAATGTAGAATATAAATGTCTTAACACAATGACTAAGAAAATGCCATGAAGGCTATGTTAACCAGTTTGATGAAAATATTTCAGATTGTATATAAAACCAGCACACTGTACCCCATGACTGCATTAATGTACGTAGCTTAATGTACAAAACATATAAGGTAGTTCCAGGAGTTACCTGGTATTTGCAAACTATCATGCCCGGGTAGGAGGTTCTTTTAGAATGTTAATGTGTTAAAGGCAGGGTACATTGTGCAGTGAGGGTAACCTGAGGTCATTTTTCATGGCCATTTTGGATCTAGCTAGCTTTGGCCAGTTTCTCCACCAATTTCTGTTTTATTAGAGACCTTGGCTCTTGCCTTCTTACTCCTTAATAGGCAGGCCCACTGGTTCCCTGTCTCATAATCCCATGGTAAGTGGAGGAGGCATCTGTAATGGCTTTGGTAAATAACTTCCGATCCTTTTACAGTAGACCCTACGCATTGCCAGGAGTTCATCTTTCTCTGGTCCATATTTGCACAGTCTGGGTCAAGATAGGCTTTGCCCCTAGAACCAGCTATGTCCTCTCCTCTCTCACGTCCAGAATTGTGAATATGCTACACCCAGAACTCTCTCCCTCCTCTCCATTCCCTTCTCTGGGTGAACTCCAACTCATCTTTGAGCTTTAGGTTGGCCTTCACTTCTCAAGGAAATACACCTCTGCCCCCTAAACTCCCACCCCACTAGACTAGGGGAGGTTTCCCTACCATCTGATTCCCCAATTCCCCCTTTCTGTATTCAGTTACCACCCTTGCTGCCGTTGCTGTAATGATTTTCAACCCTCCATTGGAGTTGAACTTCACCAGGGCAAAAACAAATTAGCCTTTTCTTTCTTTATGTTCTCAGGGACCCCCACTGTGCCACGCACATGGTAGCACTCACTACATAGTTGTCAGACGAATGAATTCCACTGTGTAGCACCCTGGGAAATGTTTATTAAAATCCCTTTTATCAATATCTGTTCTCAGCTGACTTTCAATTTGCAAAGTATTTGGGCATCTAAATTTATATCTGAATGAATTATATAAACGCCAAATGCACAATTGGCTGCTTCTCTGTAGAGGACCCCTTCAAAGTCCCTCATATCATATTTATGTGGTGGGTCACCTGTGAGGCCTATAGTCCCAAGCCCCCAGGCTGAGGACTGGTACTGGTCTGTGACCTGTTAGGAACTGGGCCTCACAGCAGGAGGTGAACGGCAGGTGAGCGTGCAAAGCTTCATCTGTATTTATGTCCACTCCTCATCGCTCAGATCACTGCCTGAGCTCCACCTCCTGTCAGGGCACAGCGGCATTAGATTCTAGCAGGAGCCCAAACCCTGCTGTAAACTGCACGTGTGAGGGATCCAGGTTGTGGGCTCCCTCTGAGAATCTTACACTTGATGATCTGAGGTGGAGCTGAGGCGGTGATGCTAGCACTGGGGAGCACCTGCAAATACAGATCATCATTAGCAGAGACGGTTCACTGCACAAAGACCATAATGAATCAACTGCTTGCAGATTATATATCAAAACCAACCATTCCCACAGACTGCCCCACGCTGGAAAAATTATCTTCCATAAAACTGGTCCCGGGTGCCAGAAAGACTGGGGACTGCTATGTTAGGCTTCATACTACACAGAGAAGCAAAATGGTGTGGTTGTTGACCACACAGTCTCCAGGGTTGGACTACTGGGGTTCAAATCCCAGATTTCTCACTAGGACCCAGAACAAGTTATTTAGCTTCCCATGACTCGATTTCCCTATCAGTAAAAATATAAAATAACGCCTACTGTACAGGCTGTGCAAAAATGTGTTTTCAGCATGAGGCCTGGCACACAGTCAGCATTCAATAAATCATCATTACAGTTTCCAGACGCCTTTCTCTGAATGCACTCCAATTTGTTAATATATATATTTTTAAGTGTAACCAGTCAAAATTAAATCCAGAATTCTACTTTGTCTGATCAGGGCTGCCCGAGGTCTAGATTTCACTCATTCTAATGCAATCTAAGATTACACTGGCATTTTTTAAAGCAGTCAGATCATGCTGTTGAGTCATATTGACCTTGTGTTTAATAAAACTGTCAGACCATGTGGTGTGAATCTCTATCCAAATGGCCTTTACCCTTCCTGTATCTGGGCAATTAATTTTTTTTTAAACAAAAGCAGAACTTTTGCATCTGTTCCTGGTAATTTTGTTGGTTTGAACCCAATGTTTCCACTTGTACAGTCAACCCAATGTGTTATCATTGTTAGATCTCTGTCATCTTGAATTTGATAAGTTTATCTTCTAATGTAATATCTAAGTCATTCTTAAAGTTATTGAACAGAAAGAGGTCAAGGGAAAAATCACATATTTTAGCAGTCCTCTCAAGTCAACACCGATCAATGCACCAGTAGCATTCTTCATTTTCAGTCTTTCGGCCTACAATCCCCATCTTGTCCATCCTGGCATCACAATAAATTACCCAAATTACCACTTGTCAGTTAAAGATAACTGTAAAAAAATCAACAGTGTTGAGGCATTGTTGATAACTAAAAATCTGAAGACAACCTTAATGTCCAAAAAAAGGGACAGGTTGCTTATGTGTTTGTACAGTGGACAGTTTTTACACTGCAATAAAATAACATTCTGTACATTCATGTTTTCCAAACTTATTTTTAGTCATAAATATTGTGGATATTTGGGTTTTAGCTCCCTAGTTTTATTCCCTCTTCTGGGAATATGACTCTGACTTTCTTAAAGTAGGGAGAATTTCCTTTTCCCACTGGGTTACTTTTAGTGAAACTGTTGAATAGATCAACTTTTACTTCCCTAACTAGAGGGTGGGTCCTTTACCCAAGCTAGGATGATTGAGCTGTCTCTTCAAGGACTTTAAGGATCAAAAAAAAAAAAAAAATGTTGGAAATGATGTAGCACAGCAGTCATGCCCTGATCCAACTGGCTACTAATTCCTGCTACCAGGAGCCCAGAGCCACCCTGGCTCCTGCTGGTTCTGATTCTGATTTTTCGTCTATCCCTTTGATTTGGTGAACTACCCAGGACCTTCTAAAAAATTGCACTTTGCTTAAGTTATCCAGTGTTAGTTTTTGTTGCTTACAACCAAAAACTCTAATTGTTTCAGTCAAGTCCCATAAAATATATATATATATATTTTAGACAGAGCCTCAAGCTATCCCCCTGGGTAGAGTGCCATGGCATCACAGCTCACAGCAACCTCCAACTCCTGGGCTCAAGTGAGTCTCCTGCCTCAGCCTCCCAAGTAGCTGGGACTACAGGCGCCTGCCACAATGCCCGGCCATTTTTTGGTTGCAGCCATCATTGTTGTTTGGCGGGCCCGGGCTGGATTGGAACCCGCCACCTTAGGTGTATGTGGCTGGCGCCTTAGCCACTTGAGCCACAGGCACTGAGCCAAAATACTTTTTAAAAAAAATTTTTTTGAGACAGTCTTGCTCTGTAACCCCTGCTAGTGTGCAGTGGTGTCATAGCTCACAGCACCCTCAAGCTTCCAGACTTAAGCTATCCTCCTGCCTCAGCCTCCCGAATAGCTGGGACTACAGGTGTGTGCCAGCCACTACATCTGACTGATTTTTTGTAATTTTTTGTAGAGACAGGGTCTCACTCTTGCTCAGGCTCATCTCAAACTCCTGAGTTCAAGTGATCCACCCACCTCAGCCTCCTCGAGTGCTAGGATTACAGGCATGAGCCACTGTGGCCAGCCTAAAATATTTTTTAAAATCCTAATATATAAATCAAAGTAAAACAGAGTGATTTTGAGCAGGGGCAATCTGTCCACGTGGTTACTCCTGCAGCTCCACAAGCGCAGTGTAAAACAGAAGTCATCTTTCAAGGATGCCGTCTTCTCTTCTCTCTCTGGTGGTATTAAATACAAAGTTTTCTTCTTAACCTGCATTGTCACTGTTTCCTACAAGTCTTACTGTTTTGTTTTTTGTCTTCTGTCTTTCTCGTTGGGTTTCCCAAATGCCTGATGACTTTTGGCTGTCAGTTCATTTTTAAAAGCAACTCAGCAAAATGACTATCGGAAATTGAAACTGGCAGGTCTACCCAATTGTCCTGTTTTCAGCTCAGCGCCTTGCTTCTGAGCTTCCTGGTGCCTTTGATCCTGAGCCTTCCTGGGGTTCTGCTGCACACCCCATCTTGCTTCTGTAGTCATCTGCTTTCAGCTTTCCTTGCTCCGCCAAATCAGTACCACTGATCCATTTATTTTCCACCTTCCAGAAATGTCATTGCTGGTCCTATTGTCTCCTCTTCTGATATCTTTATTCCCTGTGGTTTTTTTATCCTTTTGTTCCTTTAATATAATTTTAGTGGTCTTTTACTGAAAAGGAAGTAGAGATGATAGTTCGGGTTCATTGACCTAGGAATGTCTGTCTACCTTTTCTATAATTACCATGTTTTGTTTTTATATTAAATGCAAACATAGGTGTATTTAACTTTATAAAGACATAGTACTATAACATTCTCATATTGTCTACTAATAGGCTGCAAGTCTATTAGTCAAATCACAAAGAAAGAAAGATGGTTACTATGAGTTGTCTTTAATAATTTTATACTGGCTCTAAATGCTTACTTATTTTTCAGGCATGCACAACAAGCAACCCTGTTTAATCAACCCTGTTTAATTAGTTGTCAATATTTAACACTAAGCTGGTAATTAGCAGAACCCGCTATTTTCCTTCATACAAGGTCAATTCAATTTCAATTTCCTTCTGGTTTCTTGTGGCATTTTAAAGTTATTTATTGATAGTTACTTTGCACTCACTTTTCCATATAAAAAAATTTGTTTAGAAATGGAGGTTCTGCCAGGCAAGGTGGCTCATGCCTGTAATCCTAGCACTCTGGGAGGCTGAGGCAGGTGGATAGCAAGACCCCATCTCTACTAAAAATAGAAAAAACTGAGGCAAGAGGATTACTTAAGTTGGAGGTTGCTGTGAGCTATGATGCCATAGCACTCTACCCAGGGAAACAGCATGCAACCTGTCTCAAAAAAAAAAAGAAGAAGAAAGAAAGAAAGAAATGGTGGTTCTTATTTATTAATAAATTAAATCAAATAAATTAATTCACGTACATTAGGCTTTAATTCTCTTTGCAATGATTGTTCTAAATCTTTTCATCTTGAAGACTATAGTAGACTATTTCTGGAGAGTGGCATGGGACTGCCTTGCATCTAAACCCCCTACTCATCTAGAGAAATCCAAACGTAACTGGAAGCAGGGCTCTACTTCCCAAAGCAGGTAGATATTCTCTCATCTTGTCCTCTAGCGAGTGAGCATCTGATTGAGGCTCAATCAGGATCGGATGCTACTGTACAGGATTTTGAATATTCGAGGAGAAATGCAAAGACACAGGTGGGAGTGTGTGTCCCTTGCCAGTCATCTCAGGAGTGGAAGCAGCAAGTTGCCAGTAGTGCCCATGTTGGTAGTCTTATCCCAGTGGCATCATCTGATAGTATTTGGCTATCCAGCCTCTCTTGGTTTTTGGTTCTGTTTTGTTTTGTTTTGTTGAGACAGAGTTTCACTATGTCACCCTTGGTAGAGTGCCAAGGCATCACAGCACATAGCAACCTCAAACTCTTGGGTTCAAGCGATTCTCTTGCCTCAGCCTCCCAAGTAGCTGGGACTACCGGCACCCCCCACAACGCCCAGCTATTTTTGTTGTTGCTGTACTTATCATTGTTGTTTGGCAGGCCCAGGATAGATTTGAACCCGCCAGCTCTGGTGTATGAGGCTGGAGGCCTAGCCGCTGAGCTCCAGGAGCCGAGCCCATCTCTTGGTTTTTAACTGGATTTGGTCTTGGTGTTTTGGGTTTCTCATTGATTCCGTGAACTACCCTACATTGTTCCAGTAAATCTCTTTCCTGATTAAGTTAGCCAGAGTTGGTTTATGGTATCTGGACCAAGAACCTTAACTGACACAGAGAAATTGGTATAAGGAGATGGTTGCAGGCAAGAGAACCTTAGGGAAATGGATGAGAAAGGGAGTTTGAGATGGCTAGCTGGCTACTTAGTAGTGAGAGCAGTAAACATTCTTTTCCAATGTAGGGATGCTATGCCCATGATATATGATGGTAGAAAAATAAAAGAATAAATATTGCCTTGATCACTGCTCATTAAAAACAACTATTTGTTCCTGTAAACCAGTGTCTTTCAACCTTTTTAATCTCATGGTACACTTGAACCTAGAGTTAAACTTCTGTGACACACTTAAATTATGTTGATCCCAAAAAGAGGGGGAAAAAAAAGGGATATACTTACTGTGCTTTGAACTTCTTTTGAAAACAGTTTAATTAATGGTTTTTAAAAATTTTCATGGCACACCCAAGATCCTCTCACAGCACACCAGTGTGCCACGGCACATTGGTTGAAAACCACTGCTATAAACTATAGGAAAGTCAAAAGAAACTCAAATCCTGCAGGATGATGTGACTTCTTTTAATGGCTCCAGTCTGCTTACACAAAACTAGATGACAAGCTCAGCACCTTAAACTCTCAGCTCATAACCCAGATTGACATACAGGTACATCCTAAGACTGTACTAAAAGAATTTCATTTCTTACAGCCAAGGGCAGAGATAACTGAAAGCTGAACTCCAAATTACAAAGTCAGCTGAATTCACGGCTGCACTAGATCTGTTGGGTGAGAGTTAGAACACTGATCAGTGTTACCCCTCGAGACCTGGAATGAGAATACAGTGAATAGCTGAAGGACTCAGGGAACTCTGTACCCCCAAACCTCACTGGGCCTCCATCACTAGCGAAAATAGAACCTGCTCCTCTGTCTAATGAGGCTGTTACTGCTTTACGTGAACATGCGTCTAAGGAAGTTACCTTGCAAAAGGAAGCCAATTATCCTCCTGTCCTACTCCCCTCACTCCTCATTATCTCCAAACATATAACTAGAACCAGGTACCAGCATTCCCAGAGGAGCCAATTATAAGGTGTAACCTGAGAGTTAATGGTTAGCGCTCCCTATGGCCAAGGTAC
Source organism: Otolemur garnettii (assembly GCF_000181295.1). Classification (NCBI taxonomy): domain Eukaryota; kingdom Metazoa; phylum Chordata; class Mammalia; order Primates; family Galagidae; genus Otolemur; species Otolemur garnettii. The sequence goes on from NW_003852417.1 coordinate 16,080,940, forward strand.
ACGCACCCACCTTTGCTAATTTCCATTCGTATAGGGAACACACATGGGAATGAATTTTCTAAGGAGGAAAAAACCAAACTTTTAAATTCAGGCTGAACTTCTCAACCTGGATATATTTTCTAGAAATTCCGATTTAACATACTGACTTGAGTAGCTGGAAATGTTTATGAGTATTTTCTTGGTTGGTTGCCTAAAACCTCGTCAGGATAAAGGACAATGCCAAACGAAGCTAAGATACCATGTGGCATAATGTTGAGGAAGGAATTCAAAAACGCTGGAAGATAGAAACACTGGAGGACATTCATTCGTATGTCCTCTTTTTATGTCCCCAAGGCAGCTCAGAAAGCACCAGTGAAGGAAATGCCAGCATCTTTGAGAATGCTTTGGTGACTACCTAAGTAGGCCAGGATGCCTGTGGGAGATGCAGCAGCTGAGATGGCTCCCCTTATTTTAATGGCAACAGATAAATCCTGGGTCGGCAGAGGCCAAATGGTGGCACTTAACTGTCAGTGGCATGGGGACGTGACTTTCATCTTAGGCGGCAAGGCCAGCACGAACACCAGAAGCTTCAGGCCTTAAAGGTTTTTTGATTGTGGGTCCTTAGTACCAAAATAAATCATCAGCCACTAGGATCCCCTTAGATTTAAAAATACATTTTAAAAAGTAAATAACTTAAAACAGTTAAAAGCCAAACTTCAGGTCTGCTGAGAAAAGGTCTGACTCAGATAATTTCCAATAGAGTCACAGCCCCACACCCACTTACAAGGACTCAAGGGAAGGCCTGGGAATGTTTGTGGACCAGCCCTGAAGCACCATCGCAAATATAGACTGTGCATATTTCCTCCACCCTTTCCCAAAGGAAAGGACTTTTACCAAGGTACCTAGGGAAGTTACAAAATAAAAAGCATCTTGTAGAGATTATTAGACCCATTTTGAACTAACAGTAATTACTCAGAGTGCTTAATACTGCTACTGTCCACCGGTCAGAGTAGGGGTCCATCAGAGTCAGGACATAAGTGGATTTGGGCCACAGCCTACTTCACAGTGGATCCTAGAACTCCTGAGTCCGTCTCACAGCAATTTCCTCCACTCTTGAGTATAGAGTTGAACTTGATTGTCAACCTCAGAATCATGGAAATGGTGTCCTGACCTGTGGGATAAAGCCTGTGTTTAAACGGGGCCATAGGGAAACACCTGCAATTCCCCCATCTGTCAAAAAAAAATTGGCCAAAACAATACTGTATCCCCAGGGAAATCATTCATACAGTTGCCATTGTCAGAGTGTTGTTACATGCAAAATGAAGAGTTCTACTACACTTACACAGTTTAGTTTGGTTAGTACAGCAGAGGGATGGATTTTGAATACATGTGATATGGGTCTTCAGTACCCTTCCCTTATTGTAAGCTTTACTAGGTGATGCTTTTGGCTGCACCTATTGCTTCAGGTAGCATCTCTGAGCACATGGCTTGGTGCCTAGAAGATTGCAATGATCTCTAATGCTTTTGTTCTCTATCTCAGTAAGGAGAAAACACCAGCAAAAATAGCTGTTCTCACATACAGGAGAAATGGTAGAGCAACACAGCATCTTCCCCAGAATTATGTCATTTCTCTGTCTGGTTGTCTTTCCATCCCCCTGGACATTGTGCTAGTCTACGATATTGATAAAATTGTGATGTCAGCAGCTGAAGACCTGGAAGTATCAAGTAGCCTACACCTTGCCAGAAATCACATGTGGACTAAGGGAGGAGGGATGAGAAGGAGAGAGATTCTGAGCAACTACCGGGTTCTGTCACCACGGTGAAGTTGCTAGAAGTTCAGTGCTCTAAGTCATGTCAGGATAGCCCACACAAAATGAAGAACAGGTCATAGCATCTTTTATCCCTCATCACTAAAGAACAGGCACAGTGCTTGCGGGGACTTTTTGGACTTCCCAGGTAACCCACAGCACATTTTGGTGTGCTTCTCCGATCTGCTTACCCAGTGACTTGAAAGAATTTTCAGTTTTGACTAGTGGCCAGAGAAAGAAAATATCCTCGGCTCGGCACCTGTGGCTCAAGCGGCTAAGGCGGTAGCCACGTACACCTGAGCTGGCAGGTCTGAATCCAGCCCGGCCCGCCCAACAACAATGATGGCTGCAACCAAAAAATAGCCAGGCCTTGTGGCGGGCAACTGTGGTCCTAGCTACTTGGGAGGCAGAGGCAGGAGACTCGCTTGAGCCCAGGAGTTG
>NW_003852417.1:16083207-16083530 GCF_000181295.1 Otolemur garnettii
CTTAGACTCAACAACCCAGCAGACCCAAATGTGCTTGCGTTATCAATGGCAGATTAAGTTGCAGAATGTAGATTGTGGCAAGCCTGGTAAGAGAATCGCTGTGGAGACCTTCATTGTTTGCATCAGTCCATGACCTCTTTAGTAAGCAACTGTTACCTTTGTAAGAGATACTCCTGGCATGCTACTGAGACTTGAGAAAGACTGGACGTCACCCATGGAGCATCCAGTGACAATGATATCTTGAGCTTTCTGTCACAAACTTGGTATTATCTGAGCCACAGTGCCATAAGGTTGGGTGTGGCTGGCAGCTTAGCAGAAAATAG
>NW_003852417.1:16083707-16115848 GCF_000181295.1 Otolemur garnettii
GTGTCTGTGGTCATGTTTGGAGCTCCCGACGAGCCGGATCTAGTACCAGTCCCACTCATTCTAAATGATAGTAGAGAAGGAACATCCTCTCACTGGGCAGAACATCACAGCATATTGACTGTCCCTTTTGTCTTGCGGAATTGGCAACTTGAGATAAGAGTTTACAATGAGTAGTGAGCAGTATCTGGTGTTCTGGCTATATAACCAGGTACTTAGAACAAGACTGCGAGATAACTTGGGGGAAGAGGTACTTTGAGTGACCTGTTGATCAGAACTGTGGCATGTCATTAAGGGAAGAAGAATGTGGAACGACCTAATAGAATGGACACAATTAATCAGATGAGCAGACCATCCACTCTGTAGATGTCAGTCTACAGAGTGACCCCAACTGAGTTACCCCAATGCTTGCTCGATGGGGTTGAATGAAGTCGCTATGGTGGTAGGACAGAAGTTGCTCATTAACCCAACCTCAAAGAAGTTCCTGCTTCCGAGTCTAAACACAATTTAATCTGTGTTTCCTTCCTTGCTGTGCTAAATACTTTTATTTACTTGCTGTAAGTAAATTCCTTCTACTTTCCTCTGTATCTACTGTTGTGCATAGGGTATGCTGGTAGTGGTTGCATTTGTAATTTAATTAATAGGACGCAAATACTGAGACAGGATCATGATGAAATAGTGAGGACTGAGGAACATCACTCTGAGCTCCTAGACTTAGATTAGAATTCAATAACTACAGGCTTTGAGTTTTCTCCTCTTGGGAAGAGTGTGAGTGTATTTTTAATCATAAGAGGAACAGTTGTATTATATATATATAATTTTTTTTTTTTTGGAGACAGAGCCTCAAGCTGTCCTCCTGGGTAGAGTGCTATGGCATCACAGCTCACAGCAACCTCCAACTCCTGGGCTCAAGCAAGTCTCCTGCCTCCGCCTCCCAAATAACTGGGACTACAGGCGCCCGTCACAACACCCAGCTATTTTTTGGTTGCAGCCGTGATTGTTGTTTGGTGGGCCCGGCTGGATTTGAACCTGCCAGCCCAGGTGTATGTGGCTGGCACCTTAGCCACTTGAGCCACAGGTGCCGAGCCAGTTGTATTATATTAAGAGGGAGACCTTTATGTGTAGAAATCTGAGAAGAGTGTATGTGAATACTGACCAAACTATAGTATATATTTTGGCTACCTAAGATTTAAGCCTTCCTGTTTGGGAGGAATCCTCCTCCTACCATGAAAACCAAATGAGAAAAGCTGCTGTTTCTTTTTCTTGCTTTGGCAGCAAAGTATATGACCTAGCTCAGCCGATCAGATGATGCTGCCCAGGACTTTGAATTTTGCGGGAATGCTGTATAGATTTAGGGGGGTGAGACTTTATTTGCAGTGACAACATGTAGTCAAGGGTCCACAAGTGTAGCAGACTGCCGGCTGCAGCAGGGGCATGGGTCGATGGGAGCTGGCCCAGTGGAGGTGGCAAGAAATGACCAGTGGTTCCAACACCCATGGCCACAACCTAAGCAGATGGCTCGGGGGGCACATTATTAGTGCTGTTTTTGGCTATCCAACTTCCTTTGGATTATGTCTTAGTCTAATCCTTCTTGTTGATTCTTTGTGATACTCATATCTTTACAGTAAATTCCTTTTCCTGCAGTGGTTGGCCAGAAATGGTTTCTTTTGTAATATGGAGACCTGGTTAGTACAAAACCATTTGTGTCCAATGCAAGAAAGGGGATGATGTTCTTTCACTGCTTCCAATGGCCTCGTAGTGGTCTTGTTGTCCTGGTTAAGGCTCTGCCAGCCCTATGATGCCTTGGTGCCCTTGGGAGTCTCTGACTATATAGCTATATATTTTTAGATTTTTTTGATCCTTGCTTTCCTGAGGCTTAGGATAGTCATTTACTTTGTCCGATATACCCTTCCTTGACTATTACAAACTCTACGCTGATACTGTCTGTAAATGTTTATAGAATTTTCATAGTTACAATGAGCTGGTCAGAAGCGTTTGCAAAGACTGGATTCCTTTGTTTCTTCCACCTTTTGAAGAAATGAAACTCTAAGGCAAGTAGAGAATTCTCCACATGATTTGCTTTGAGATTACTCATACCTCACTGAGACTCTTCTTTGCAATTATTGGTTCATTACAGAGAGATAAATAGGAAGTGGAATAAGTGGAGGTGAACATATAAAAGGCAGGACATCCTCAGAGGAGTTAGCAATGACGGAGGGGACCCATCTCTTAGGGATGTGTCATGCTAAGTAGGTTCACAAGAAATAGCTGTTTCCAGAATGCTTATGTACAATCAGAAATATTAAGTACATAGAGGACCAGAATGTAGATATTGGCTGATTGGATAGCCACTTGAGGATGCCAGAGGATAACCAGAAGATTGTGGTGAACCAGAGATAAGAACAAATGGTATTGGCAGGTCTCCCTAACGGTATTAGCTGTGATAGTCTGATGTGTCTGTCTGCTTTATGGGAACATACCTGCCAGTGGGACTGAAATACCTGAGTCTGCTGGTCAGGGACAAGCGTTTCCTGGAGAGCTTAACTATTTGCAATCTGGTGAGAAAGACAAGAAAGAGAAAAGAGCTTGGGGGAAGGTAGACCAAGACTGGAATCCTACTTCTATCATTTACTGTGTGACTTTGGGAAAGCTCTTTTAAAAATGAGTCTCCTCATTCCAATCTATGCTGAGAGCCTACTGTGTGCCTGGCACTGGGTACTGGGCTGGGGCAGCACCTCACACCCACCAGGAGGAACTGGGCAAGTGCTAATTCCTTTCTTCTGCCCTTCCCTCCCACAGCCCTCAAACCTGAAGGTCACCATTTGAGTTCTCTCTTCTCTTGGTTGGCCTTGAGTCCAGCTGCCTCCTGACACTCTAGATTGGTCAGGGATGACACAGGACACACTTCAGAAGAGTTCCTCCTCCTGAGTCCTGATTAGGGCTCTGCCTCCAGTCTCTGGGTAGGAAACCCCAGTGTGCCAAGCCAGGCAATGCAAAAGGCGGAACAGGCCCACGCAGCAGAGAGCCGGAGTCAGCCCTAAGCAGCCAGCTTGTTTCCTATTTCCTGGGCCCAGCCCTCTAAAGCAGAGGGAGCCTCCCAAGTGGAAGGTGTGCCTGGCCCATCTCTTGCCACTCTGAGGGCTACTTCCTGAAGGGAAGAGAAAAAGAATGCATAGACATCAGATGAATTGTACAGTCTCTTCCCATTCTTTTCTGGGAGGGGGAGAGATTGCTCTGTACAGCCCTGTTGTGCACCTTCAGTGCTCTCGATGTCAGGAACCATCTTTCTCAAAGAAGTGGCCAAGAGTCAGAGAGGAAATGTGTCTGGTCATTGATGACCTTCTAGTTCATATCCATCAGCCCTTTCAGGCCTCGTCCTCCTCCACCTATTTGCAGTATATCACACTATTGATATCCCCACAGCTGCCAGAAGAATCTTTCTCATTGAAGAAAGACCAAACTCCTTGTCTAGTACTCAAGGCCTTCTGTGGCTGGGCCCAAATCTGCTTTATTACTGCATCTCTCTCCATGTCCCCTCATTACCACATACTCCAACCAAATGAGCCATTTGCTTTTCTCCAGGAACACCTGTGACTTCCCAACACCCGCCTTTGTTCAAGTTGTGTTCTTCTGTAGAACTTCCCTTCCCCTCCTTTCCTGAAGTCTTCCCTGACTCCTTCAGAGCCCACCAGGGGGAACTTCTCTCCTTGGCTTCTGCTAGGACTTCATTTTCCCCTCTCTTTTGACACATCATTTTTTGTCTTGACTTACCTCCTCTGCTAGATTGTGAATTTTCTGGATAACAGGAAAGTTCTTCAAACGATTCTATTCGAGCTTTGTCCACTGTATCTGACAGAGTGTCTTGCACGTAGTAGGCACTGTATAAATCCATGCTCTGTAATTTAAAGTATAAGTGAGTCCCTAACCACCCAGACTTCAGATACTAATCAGGCTCAAACTTTGACTTGACTTTGTTACACACATGTTGGTATACAGATGTCTGAGGCTCTTCATTATTTTCACTTGAGAACCGTTGAGTTTCTGCCTTTCTTGGGCCATGTTAAGAGACTGAAGTAAGCTGTCATCACCAAGCCAGAAACGTGAGAGTTGGGCTAGAGATTCAGAAGCTGGAATTGGGGATGAGTATAAAAGAGGAGTGAGTCCAGGGAGGGGAAAGTGGGCATGACCAGGGATTCCTAACTGCAGAGTTGCCAAAGGCTGGGCAGGTGAGTGTAAAGGTCAACATCTGTTTGTGGGAAAGAGGGGTGATTGCAGGGTCCAAAGCCAACAAGAGGCAGTGAATATACAAGGGGGGTGGGTTTTGGCTCAGGTAGGCCTAGGTAACTTCCTTACAGAGATTGTATCTGGCCCTATTGAAGGCCTAGTGCTCTTCCTTCACTGACACTCATTTTCAGGTTTTGGAGATCAGCGTGTTACCTGTTTTTTCTGTATTCTTCTCTGGTAGCCAGAGAAGGCATTTTTTCCTCTCTCTCCTTTAATTTTATTTAAATCATTCTTGGCCAGCTTCTAGGCAAGCCCACTCCTTGGCTGCAGTGAGATGCAGGTTTCCTTAGCCGTGGCCTTGGAGAGCCAAATTTGACCAGTTATTCACTCCCTAGCTCTTCTTTTCTCTTCCAAGTTGTGTTGGTCAACAGGAAAGGGAGATGGGAATGATGCCATGGGTTTTGGGTCCTTCAAAGCGTGGGTGGGCTCAGGTCTCCTGGTGAGGGCAAATATCATACAGGCTGGAGATGGAGGGTAATAGGAGGGGAACAGATGCCTTCTGACAGCTGGCAGTGAGGAGAGAGTGAAGAAACAGAATTTCCTCCGTCTGAACTAGAGTCTGGGTCATGGGCATGGCAGTGCTTGAGATTTTGACCAGAAGCAAATGAACATGGATCTGAGCTTCATGTGGGAAAGGAGCCTGTCTTCCAGGGACCATAGGGAGGTTGAACACCAGCAGCAATGAAGGTGACTTGGCCCTGCTCTGGAGGTTGAATACCAGGTAAACCATAGACTGTGAAGAGGTTGCAGCTGGGAGTCTGCTGGGTGCTTTTAAACCTCAATGTGTCAACAATTAATTCCTCGAACTCTCTGCACACTCTGAAAAATCTGCAGCCGCCTCCTCCACACCCACTCAAGCCCTGGTCTCCTGGCAGCAGACTGCTCTGCCCTCCTGCATCCCTCCTGCAGCCCCAGATGACTTCCAGCAACCTTGGTGACAAGAGTGTGTCCTGCTGACGGGACTCCTGAGCATTTGCCCATGTTGTGGAGATGCATTCCTCAGCCCTTGGATACCCACCCACTCCTATACTTGGGTGTTGGTTTTACAGCCTGTTTTTTCCCTGTGGCTTCGGAGAAGTAGGTCAAGGTAGTTAACTTGCTTCGAGGGAGAAGTGCTGGGGTTCAAGTCCTCCAGCCTGGAGTCAGGAATCCTGAGTTCTATTTCTGGCTTTCAGCTAATCAGCTATCAGGCAATCCTTAAGACTTCATTTTCCCTCAGGGTCTCCCTGGGCCTTCTCTAGGTTTCATGACTTTTTTTCTGAAGCTACATCCCCTGGGGCTGTCAGCTTCTTCCCTTTAAGGGTGTTGGCTGCTGGCAGCTGGTGCCAAGAGCATGAGCTCTGCATTTGCAGGAGCTGATGAGATTAGAGGCTGCTGGGGCTCAGGGTCAGGATGCCAGACTCCTGTAACTACAGGACAGGCCCTGGTGATGCGTCATGGACACCAAAGCCGGGAATAGGAGTGAGGCTTCCTGGGTTTTATGTGGTGGTTATAGGCAGCCACCCACTTGGAAGCCTCCCTCTCCGTACAGCGCAGGAACTTCAGCCTCTGGGTCAGATGGAAACTCTGGGCCTTTCTGAGGTGCTTGTTCATGGCAGAGAGCATCATTTGAGCTGTTACAGTGAGGGACATTGTTCAGAGTGGCCACATTAACCAAAGTGCACTTTGGCCAAAGAATAATAACCTTTTCTAAGGCTTGGTTCCTCTGGTCTGACCAAACCAGTCCCAGGAGGGCCTAGGTTCTGGCCAGGGCCCCAGGGACCTCTACTACCGAGGCCTGGGGAGGAAGGTGGAAATAAGGTGACCTGGTTGGGTCTGAATAGTTCAAAACCCTCTCTAATGCCCACTCTGCAACCCAGGTCACAGAGGACATAAAATACAGATGAGGCAGAGGAACAAATGCAGGCAGAGGGAGGGAAGGGGGCAGAGGGCTTCAGATGGCCAAGGAGTCCAAATGTCACTCTGTCTAAAGTGCAGTTTATCGGGTACCCTGCAAGGCAGCATGGTGTGGCAGAAGGAAAATGGGTCTCAGGCACAGTGTCCTGGGCTTGAGACTCTGCTCACCTATTTCCTGGAGAGTTGTCTAGCCTCTCTGGGTCTGAATTTCCCAGCCATAAAGTGGGAATAATAGTACTTACCTTGCATAGCTACCGAGAGTGTCACACGGGCTAACCTGGAAAGCACCTGGCACAGACCTGTTGCATTTGGAGCCCTCAGTAAGTGTGATTTCCTCTCCTCTTTCCTCCCTGTCAACACCATGTTTTAAATTTCTGCAGGTAACGTACGAACCCATTTAAGAGAAGAATCCCAACTCTGACTCTCTCTCCTTTCCATAGTTCATCTTTAGCTGATTCTGCTTAGCGTTTCTTCATGGGCACACCATTCTGGAGATTGGGACCCTGGAGCTCTGCTCTTCTGTTTTAAGCTGTGAGCCAAAAGATTGTGTTCCCTCCAAGGCTTGGTTTCCCCATCTATAACAGCATTCTGATGGATTTCCACAGCACCATTCCCTTCATACATGTTGGCCAGACATCTTGACTGAAACCCAGGGAAGCTGAGGATCAGCCAGGACACACAGAGACCAAGAACAGTGTCAGCTCCCGAGCCCTTGGAGAGCACAGAATAGGTGCCTATAGTCAGGGTTCTCACAGGCAATCCATGGGTTGGAGAGGCTTGTATGTTCAGGGCCTCAGCCCTCTGTCAAAAGCTCCCAGGCTAAAAGGTACAGGCTGGTCCAAGTGACCCTGCACCTTTTTCCTTAGGAGCCCCACGCTGGTCAGATCTATATGAGAGTACATATTGGTAGCATGGAGGGGAGGCCTACTCTAGGCCTGGCTGAGTCATGGAGATCCAGAAGCACCCTCCAAAGGATGGTAGTAACTAAAGTTGCCAAATGAAACACGTTTGAATCTGTTTCAGAAAACAAAAACTTTTTTTTTGGTGTAAGTATGTCTCGAATGCTGCATGGAGCATACATGGCAAATTATTCCTTATTTATCTGAAATTCAAACTACATTGGCGTCTTATATTTCTACTACATCTGGCAACCCTAGAGCTGACACGAGGCTCTGCCCCAGCCAGGTGGGATGGCATGCTGCGTTTCCTGTACTTTCTACCCTCCACCATCTCCAAACCCGGGAAAATTCAGTCCCTCTGGCTGGATTATTTGTATTATTTCCACATTTAGAAATTCTACCCATTCTTAAAGGCTACTGAGTGGGGTTTTTTTTTTTCCCTAGGAAACTCTTCCCTGCTCCGTGCATGTGCCTAAATCAGCATTAGAAGATTTCCTTACAATTTTTCCATGTCTCCCTCCAGTATCATCCAGTGCCTGGTACATACGGAGAGTGATCAATAAATAGTTGATAAAAATAATGAATTACACTATCAGCCCTCTGAGTTATCTAAATAGAGGTTTGTGCTTCTTATGCAGAATTGACCATATTCTTCCTTGTCCTGTAATGTTTTTATCAGTATTCTTCTGATGCTCCCTGTGAGACATTTCACTCCTTGAAGACAAATTCTACATTTCCCTCTGAGCTGCACACACCAGTGTTTCATGAGTCTATTTTGTGTTGAACAAAAACTGTAGGAAGGGAGCACCTCTAGGTGCCCAGATGAAGCTAGACTCTAGATTCTCCATTGTGCTCTGGCTCAAGTCTGACTCTCAGCAGGCCTCAAACCCACCTAGCCTGTTCCTGGGAATGAAGAACAGAGACAGAGCTTCTTTGCAAGTTGCCTGATGGTTCCTCTGGGAACCATCCCAGAATTTCCTGTGGTTGGCCGGCCGCTAAGAAAGTTAAAGAGTTAAAGAAATGGGAACAAAACCTGGGACCAGCAAGGGAGATGGAGGGGTGAGGCCAGGGACAAATAGGGATTATGGGTTTGGGGTACAGCAGAGAGAGCACTGTTTCAGGAGTCCAGCAAGCTGACAACCTGAATTCTCTCTCTGACTCTGGCCTTCCCTTGGGCCATGAGGAAGGAAAAGAAGATATGTGAGTGCCCACTGTATACTTTCATGTAGTTTTTATTCCTATCAGTCCTGCAGGAAGCTGAGGTTCAGAGGGGGTGGATGGCTGGCCTGCAGACACACAGCCTAGTGTGTTGAGGAAGTAGAACACAATTTAACCTCTCAAGGTTATATGATGTCAATTGAAGAGCATTAGACCGTCTTTAAGGTCCCTCCCTCTCTGAACTCTCTAACTTCTAATAGAAGAATATTTCTACTAGGAAGGAAAAATATCAATATGGGCAAGAAACTAAGGAATAGATATGGTAAGTCAGGGGAAATGCGTGACCTGTGGAGAAGAAGGTTGGGCAAGAAGCCGTAGGGAAGTCCTGAGCTAAGCTAAGAGATCTTCAGGCGTTGGCAGGAGCCTTCTGTCCCTCTGCGTCTGTTTCTCATAGGGCCGAGGCAGGTGGAGAGCTGGAATTCATTTCGGCCCGGGGGCACAGCTGGAGAGGCCTGGCGGCTAAGCTTGCGAATTACACCTATAATTTGGGGGAGGAAAGGCAAGCGGACTTCCTGCAGCTCTTGGGGGCTGGGAGTTGGGGGCGTTTCCTGCGTACCTAGCTCGGGAAGGACGCTCTTCGGTACCAAGTACGGGACCAAAGAGTGGCTGAGAGGATACAGCTGAGGGCTGGAGGGCTTCAGTAGAGAGTGGGGTTTGGGTAAGGGAGCCAAGGGAGGGCAGAGATTGTTCCCTAATTCCTAGTCCTTGCGCCCCCGGCTCAGCTGACTCAGACTGGACAAAGTCAAGGAAGGGGTCCACCTGCAGCTTCAGTTCCCCTTCTGACCTCGGGGCTTGCAGGTCGGGGGAGATCACAGCGGCGGGCCTGTGAGCAGGGAGAGCCAGTGGGTGCTCCAGGTAAACGAAGCACCCAAGGCGACACTTCAGAAAAGGCGCATCTCGGGGTTTGGGAGTCTCGCTGGGGGCCGGAGCGGGGCGGGGCGCTCGGAGCGGCCGCGCGTTGGCCGCGCTGGGAGGGCGGGGCGCCATATTAGCATAGCCCCGCCCTCTGCCCGCAGCCGGCCTGGGAGCCCGAGCTCAGGCGGCCGCAGGCAGCCTCACGCTGAATGGGCTCGCGGCGCCGGGCTCCGTCCCGCCTGCGGCCGGCTCCAGCGCCTGCTCCCGCCCCACCCGGCCCCCCGCCGGCCGCCGCCAGCCCCCGCCCGGGCTGTGAATGAAAGGCAGGCGCCGCCGGGGGCTGGCTGGAAACGACGCGGCGACGCCGGCCTCCGGGAGGCGCGCGCCCTGCCGAGATGTACGGTAAGGAGAGCTCCGCGCCCGGGCTCCGGCCCGCGGGGGCCGACCCCGCAAACTTCCAGGGCTCGGACCATTGTTCCCCTGCGTGGCCCCGGCGTGGGGCGAGGGCGCCGACTCGGTGCCCGGCTGGGCTGTTTCGGCCGCTCTGTGAGCGCGCGTCTATGCCGAGAGGACAAAGATGCCTGGAGCCGGGGGGCCCTGGGATCCTCCTTCGGCCCGTCGTGTGCAGGCGCTGGGGGCGGTGGGCGGTGGTCCGTCGGGGGCCAGGGACCATGGGGGAAGCGGGTCTCCCTTGGAGCCGAGCAGACAGGGAGTGTCGGTGGAGGTGGTCGTGTGACTACATTTGCAGAATTAACAAAAGCGGTTTGTGCTTGGGAGTTTTATGCGGGAAGCCGGTCCAGGGCTGAGCGCAGACGCTCGCTGCCGGCCTTGTGCCCGGCTCCGAGGATGCGGGAGGCGGCGGCAGCGGTGCACAGGGCCGGAGAGCGAGCCGGTGCCGGGAGCCTCATCTCGCCTCCCTGGATGGACCTGGCCTCTGGCTGCCCCTGCCGCCGGGCCACGGGATCCAGGTTCCCTAACTTCCAGATTTGCTCTCCACGATGATGGAGGGAGGGGCCGCTGCTGAGAGGGTGCAGCTCGGCTCTGACCTCTCTTCCCTCGTCCGCAGCCATCCCCTCAGTTGCTGTGCAACAGTTAGCCAGACAGACCCTCACGATGCACTGCTCTGCTTGATAATTTGCCAGGAAGTCTTCTGGTTTTGCAGGCGGTGTGGGTGAAAACAAAGCAAAACAAAACAACACGTTGCCGAGTGGAGTACTGGAGACCCAGACCAGTCTAGGAATGGACTGCATTACCCAGGCCCCAGTCCCTCCAAGGGCTTATGTTTGGTCCCAATGGACACGAGTCCATTATAACCCAGGCCTCTGGCAGCTATTCTAGGGACGGCCAGAATTGGAGCTGTGCTCGACTCCCACCCCCACTGTGAGGTAGGGGGCTCAGCCTGCACCTGAGGGATGAGTGTCTGGAGAAGAGCAAATTCCCAATTTAACCCATCACTAAGGCTGCTCAGCTGCCTCACTCTGCGAACAGACTGTGAGTCACAAAGTTTGTTGGAGGCAGAGGAAGCTGAGAGTGTAATGGAAAGATTCAGCAATTGGTGGGCCCCTCTATTTAGAAAGAGGGAGAGGGAAAAGAGAGAGAGGGACTCAACTTTTTAATCTGTCTCCTTCCCTGCCCAGTTGACAATACATCAGCATTTCTCATTCAGGGTGAGACATCAGCAGGTCCCCTTAGCAAGTATTATTTCTCTTGGAAGGACCAGGTAGGTGGGGAAGGGGAGGGGGACCTCAGGCTGTGCTGCTGTCCAGTGAAGACTCTGGGGGGAGGTAACAAGCTGCCTATGCTTTATAAGCTGGGAGGTTGTGAGGTTTCCAGAAGAGAGCTATATATATGTATTTATTTTCACTCTCTGTTTTTCCCTCTATTCTTTTCTGCAGAGGGAGCAGTCTGAAGCTGCAGATCATTTGACAAAAGCATGTGACTGCAGGGGCACCTGCAGTGGGGAAGGAGTTAGGACAGGCTCATCAGAATGGGGCAGAATTGGGAACCCTGGTTCTGCCGGGCCACCTCGTTGCATTTAGACTGAGATAATTTGCTAACCTCTGAGATCCTGAGAGCTGAGGGTCCCAGCCAGCTTCCATTGTATGAAGCAACACAAGGTAGAGCCAGACAGTACAGAAAGGTGAACTGGGAAGCCATCGTATCTGGGTGCTATTTTTGGATATACCACAGATTTTTCATTTCTCTTTTATGTTTTTATTTCCCCAGATGCAAACAGATGGTACTTACCCGGAATGATTCATAGAAAGATTATGATGAAGGAATCCTCTGGGCAGTTGCCTGCAGCAAAGGAAAGTCACAGGAGTGCTAGGTGGGAGATTGGTACTGAGGGTGCCAAGCCTTGTCTTAGGAGGTGTGAGAGGAAGCCCACTCTCCCTCAGGATGTTAGGATGTTCTTGACTTTTATGAAAAGAAAGGTCTGTGGGATACTTAAAATCATTCTTTGCCCAGAAGCCAACAGAATGGTGAAACCAACATGAGTAGGAAAGTGGGCCTGGGATCATAGACTTGTTATAATTATTCTTAGTTTCCCCTCATTTTCCAAGAGATCTGTCTAACGTGCGTAGGGAGGTGGGCCTGGGATCATAGACTTCTTATAATTGTTCTTGTTTTCCCTCATTTTCCAACGAATTTGTCTAAGATGACAGAGTTAGAGGGCAAAATGATGACTGGGGGCTCCTGGCATGGTGCTTCCAGCCCTCTACTCATCACTCATCCCAGTGCCTCAGGTGAACCCTCATGAGGAAAATGCTACCAGGGGGTTTATTTTTTTTAATTAATTAATTTATTATTATTTTTTTTTGCAGTTTTTGGCTGAGGCTGGGCTTGAACCCACCACCTCCAGCATATGGGGCCGGCGCCCTACTCCTTTAACCACAGGCGCCACCCTGGGGGTTTTATTAATTAATAGTCAGTGACCACTGCACCCCCAGCCCCATGGACCTGGAAGTCCAGTAAGAGCTTTAGGTGAAGGTCCCTTGTCCCTGCACCTTGGTGACTTGATCCATTATGAGTACGGATACTCTGCCTCTGTCTTCCCATCTTATTAGCTGAGGACGGTCTTCATCTTCCCTCTGCTCCCTTCCTTCCCTTACCTCTGCCCTCCACAGCTCAGTCTTCTTCCTTGAGCCTGTGGGAGGCTGAGCCCCCTTGGCTTTTGCAGAGGGCGCAGTGCTATCTGGGAGAGAAAGAATCTTAGATCTAGGTTCAGCCTATCTCAGTCCAAGAGCCGTGTCACAGCTGTGTGACCTTAGGCAAGTGGGGTTGTCTCTGGGAATGACATCTCTGTGGAAAATGGTGAAAGCCCATCTACCTCCCAGGTCTGTCATGAGGCTCAAAGGCAGGCAATGTTGTGATGACCCATCACTAGGGGTTCTGTGCTTACAAGACAGGTTGCTTGAGAGCTGGTCCCCTTAGGTCCTCCTAGGCTTTTACTCTGTTGCCTCCTCTCTGCCAGTGCCTGCACATGCCTGTTTATGTCACCTCCTATTCCACGTAGACATACAGATCACCTCGTTTGGCCAGCCACCAAGCCTGTAAGCTACATCTCTTTTCCTTCACCAAACTCACCCCTGCTGTCTCCTAAATCTCAGCCACTTTCTGGCAGGGGCTCTCCAAGAGGACCCAGTGACTTTCCACAATCTTGTGTGGGAATCCTAGGAACATGGATTGACAAGGGACATGGAAAAAATGAAAGTACTTTTTATTGGAGTGGGAAGATGATTGGCAAATTCTCTGCAAAATTAGATTCCTGTTCGTTTTCCTTTCTGTTAGAATTATATAACTAAGAGTTTACCTGTTCTCACCTGGGCTGGAGGCTTCGGCCTTGCCCAAGAGCATCCAGTTTGCCCACTGAGATGAGACCCGGCACTCTGAGAAATGGTGCCCTCCAGAATCAGAGCAGCCAGCCATGAAGAATGACGGGAAAGGATCGCCCCAGCCACAGTCTGTGCACCCTGATCCCACTGAAACAAAAGCGGTTCTAAAGATTCCTCCTCAGCCCTGAGCGCTGCCTCGTCCTCCACTCACGTCCTTCTGCTTTGGGATTGAGAATATGGACTGTCAGGAAATAGCAGTGGTGCACAGCTTTTTGGAAATGTGCTTGACAGAGCATCCTATTTAGTGGGTGAAACTTTTGTGAGTGGTGTAGAGAAACTGCAGGACCAGGCAGGCTGCAAAGTCTCACCTCTGCAGAACTCTCCAGAGACAGCTGCCCCATAAGCATCTGCCACAGCACAACATGTGCACACACACACACACTCTGAGCTCTCCCCCAAGTCTTGGGGCTTCTGCAGCCCCATGGTGCTGTGTGCTTGTGTATGTGGGGGCTGTGTGGCCTGCCCTCTCTCACACCCCCTGCCCCAGCTCCTTTCTTCCCTGTACCAGGGGACCTGGGTGAGAGCCTTTTTTCTCTCTTGCTGCCCACAGTTCAGTGAATTCAGGTGGCTGAAGTGTTCTTCTTGCACATAAATAAAAAGTTGATATCATCTTACAGGAAATCTGGAGAAGGGAGGAAGAAAAAAAATCACCCACAATTCTGCCCACTAACACCAACCTTTTTTATTATGATACAAATTACTGATGTGATTTTGAACTCGCCTCCTTTTGCCCTTTCTTTTCTCTTTCTTTTCAATCCTGGCTTTGGGGAGCACCAAGATCCCCACAGCCTGGGTTTGAACTCCAACTCTGCCCCTTGGGTACCCTTGGACCTGAGCATTTCTGAGCCCCTTTCTTGGCTCTAAAAAGGTGATGACAGTGTCCACCTTATGGCAGAAAATAATTAGGTTAAAAGAGCTGCTCCTACCTTCCCCTCTCCTTTCAACTCTCTCTTCTCTGTTTCTTGGGGGCGGGGGTTTCTTTATAAAAGCAAAAATAAAATAAGCAACATAAAACTTACATTCCATGAGGTTAAGACCAGTGTTGGTGATACTGTTCTTTATGTTAAACAAAGGAAAAATCCAATTAAAAAATTCAATTCTTCTAGAAAATCTGCAAAATACAGTGAACCATAAACAAATATAATGACTGCTACTGTTTTAATATCTTTCCTTCCATGCATTTGTTTGTGTGGTTGAAAGCATCCATTTTGTATAATTTTGTATTCTACTTTTTGATTAGCACTTTATTTATTTATTTTTTTTTTGAGACAGTCTCAAGCTGTCACCCTGGATAGAGTGCTATGGCGTCACAGCTCACAGCAACCTCAAACTCTTGGGCTTAAGCGAGTCTCTTGCCTTAGCCTCCCAAGTAGCTGAGATTACAGATGCCAGCCACAATGCCTAGCTACTTTCAGGTTGTAGTTGTCATTGTTGTTTGGCGGGCCCAGGCTGGATTCGAACCCACAAACTCCGGTGTATGTGGCTGGTGCCCTAGCCTCTTGACCTACAGGTGCCAAGCCATTAATTAGCATTTACATTTTTTAAATTAACATTAGAATATAAGCATGCCCCCCCCCAAGTTAATAAAAACTCCCTGGCTGTTGTTTTTAATGGTTATTTAACAGTCCACTGAATGGATGTCTTAATTTCCTAAGAGTACATTCAGGGGTACCCATAAAGTTTCTGTATTTTAATCCTTGGAGAACTAACTGGTGCTTAACGCTTTCTCTGAACTTTGGAATTTTCCCCTGAATTTTTCCCTATGCTGTAGCCCTCCAAATGAATTGGTCAAGGTATATAAATATTTTGAAGAACTATGAAGTATTGTCAAATTGCCTTCAATTTGTGTCGATTATAGTTCCACTAGCAGTTAGGAGAGTATTTATCTCCCTCTACTCTCAAGAGCGTTAAATATTGAGATTTTTTTCTCTCATTTTGCTAATTTAAAAGAAAACGTATCACACTTTTAACTTACATCGTTTATTATTAGTGAAGCTAAACACTTTGTTTTTAACCATTTGCATTTTAGTAACTTGTCATGGGCGTGTGAGTGCTCTATTAGTTGAAGGGATTGACTATTTGCTGGTTGTTTGCCTTATGCTCTGTGTTTTGAAGAAAGCAGACACAAGCTATCAAGTATTTGTGGAGTACCAGCTATGTGTGCTAATACATAGGGCATCACGAGGATACAAAAGTGTACAAAGGTCCTTTCCATCAAAATGATTAGAATTTAATCTTGGGCAAACAAGTTGTAAAACATGCAAAAAATTAAATGAGATAGTCCACAGGTGGTGGACTGAAGGCTGAGAAAGCTTTGAACTACAGGTTACTCTGCATCTGCAGTGGAAGATGTTGGCTGCTTTAAGAAGAAAACCATGCGTGACGGTGTGCATGCAGATGTGTGTGCGTGCAGACGTGTGTGTGTGTGCAGACGTGTGTGTGTGCAGACGTGTGTGCACAACACACACCAGAAAGAGGGAGGATAAAGCAAATTGTAACTTAAAAAAAAAAATTTCCATGGTACATAAATGTGGGTTATATAAGCAGATATAAAAAACAGTGGATTTTAAAATAGATACTAAATTACCTACAGCTATAAATTTATTATAATCTAACCTGTTCTAAAGAAGATTTGGGGCATACATTTTATACACACACATACCACAACAAATAGAGAGATTACAGCTAAATCTTAAACAGAAAAAAAGAAAGTCAAGAATAATGTTATTTCAGAAAAATAATGCATACAAGTAGGTCCTACTGCAAATTCAGTTTTGAGCGTCTTGCAGGCCGAAATTAAGAGGGGTGAGAGCCATTGTTCATTGGCATCATTTTAGAGCCAAAATGTTTCTAATGCAATTGCCTGGGACAAATATTGCTTTTTGAGATGCTAAGACCTGAGAGGAGTTCATCCTGAAAGAGGCAATATTTCATAAACCTTGTTCTAAATTAGATATTTCTTTTGAAAATGCAGTCACCTTAATCTGTTCTGTATCCATTTGTAGGGTGTTATGATTAGACTAGATGTGAGTTTGCAGAGAAGTTTAGTAAATGATTCCCCACAGTGAAATTGCCCCGGTCCTGCCCCTGGTTCACCTTTACCATAAGCTGAACTTGCCGAGGGTCTTAGACCCTTTGCAGCCACAGATGTTATTTCTTTTTCTATGGGTGATGTGGTCTAAGAGTCCATCCCCTGAGAAGCTGTTCCTGCCTTCACAGGAGGCCATCTGGTTGCTCTAATTTATGTACCTTGTTTTAATTCACTGCATGGCCATTTATCACTATCAGACATTTCTTTTGTCTGTTTCCCCCAGTGGACTATAAGGTCCTTGAAATCAGGGAATTCATCTTTCTTGTTCTCTCTGCAACTTTAGGGCGGAGAACACAGCCTGATACTGATCGCAGTAGGTGCTCAAAAACCTGTTGAATGAATGGATCCTGAGCTAGATGTCATCTTTTAAATTTGCTTCTTTGTAACTTCTTACCCTCTATACATTTCAGCCTCAGATATATTCTGAATAATGCTGCAATTACTGTTACTGTACCTTCCATTCTCATTCTCAGGGCACAACTATGTGCTGAGAACATCCTAACCAATTTAATGTCCCCAAACACTGTGAGGAAGGATTATTATTCCCATTTTAGAAATGAGAAAACTGAGATGTTGAGAGTTTTAGTAATTTGCCTATGGCCACACAGTTATGTGATAAGGCTGGGATTCTAGGAGTTCTAGCTCCAGAGCATGAAAAACAAGGAAGCCTGGGCATACATTTCAGAGACAGACAGGCAGACAGAGCAGTTTAGTGCTGTCACAGGCTGAGTCACACACAAGCCTGGATTGGCAGTGTTCTTAAAGATGTGTTCTATGGTCAGTGTGTGGCCTAGATAAGAGCAGCGTCCAGGAAATCTTCTATGGCAGGAGGAGCTTCTGCTCCTGTGATAGTTTGGCTATGAATTAAAACTCCTTCCCTATGTCTTCAGGTCCTGGCAGTCTGGATGCAGCCACTTCTGCCTCTAAGGGGTAGAGTTGGGACTGGGCTGTGTGGTGCAGGCCCTGTTTGGAATACATCTCTCATGCTTCAACAGTGAAGCTGTGTTGCCTATGGGCCAGATTGGAACTGAGGGAGGGATGGTGGTCCAAGTACCTGGTGACCATCTGCAAGCCATAGGACTCTAGACAGTTGGTTCGTCTTTCTATCAGCCTATTTGTTCCCCCAGAGAATGGGGACAAATAGTCTGCCTCACTCGTGTGGATGTAGTAAGGGGGTCAAATGACATAATGTCTCTCTCTGTGTACTTACATTGCAGAATATTGCACCTAGGAAAGGTAGTATTATTGCTGTCTAAGCAATTCTTATGGATGCTTCTGAGACATAGCTATACCCTTTCCAGAAACTGACAATCCCTGTATGTAAAGATGGATATGTCATATTTAGACCATGTATGTTAAAATCCTTAGACAGAAGACTCTTTTAGTAAGAATGTAAAAATAGAAAGCTCCTGCAATACTGGTAAGCCTGCCTCAGTGATGTCCGACCACCAGACTGGTCTTCTGAGAGGGGACAGTCATGACACTGATTCCCTCGAACACTTCCTTGTCTCCCAGAAGGCCACCCACAGATGAGTGGTCCATGACTGTCCTTCTCAACATTGCACTGGGAAGACAAAAAAAATCTCTTAGGGCACAAAGAGGCCAGAGGTGACATCTTTATCTACATCTTTACGTAATTTTAAATCTGCATGCATTACTAAAATTTAGCAATGTTTATTCTATGTCATTCTACTCATTGTCTCCATGGAGGACAACCCTTTGGAGGTGGATGCTATCATTTCTGTGGTTGAGTGGAGAATGCTGAGATTCAGAAGTTCAATAACTAGCCCAAGGTCACGCAGCTGGTTCGAATCCATTCACTCCATTGCCTCCTGAGTAGGCATTCACCAAGCTCCATTTGAGATGAAAACACTGCATTCGTACCCGTTGGCAATTACAAGTGTCTTATGCCAGACAGCAAATTTCCCTTTGAAAGAATTCTAAACTGAATATTTCATTAGACTTGACGTTGTTTACATCCAGGACTTGTGTTATACAAGGCTCTCATCAGGCACACATGGGGACTTTTAAGCTCAGTACCCTAAAGGATGTCGTTAGCCTGACAGAGTAGTCTGTCTGTCCAGGCAGTCACCGGATTACAAACAAGATAGGTTCTGTAGGTTTGTTATTAAGCTGAATTTGTATGTAAGTTGGAATGGGTACATTTGCCTAGCCATGTGATAGCCCCCACTCGTAATTGTAAGTCATACGTCAGTTGGATGTTTGTAACTTGGAGACTCACATAAATGCAAGTTGTATGCAAGTTGGATGTTTGTAAGTTGGGACTGCCTGTATAACTGAGATTCCTGGATTTAAATGCTGACTTTCTCAGTACCGTGTATGAAGGATAAACCCTGAATTACAAAAATGTTTATAAAGAGCCTGCCTGCAGGCTTAGAAAGGGCGACTCACAGTACAGAGCTGCGTTCCCAGCACCTCGTAAGCTCTGTAACACTCTGCAGGAGGGCTGCTTCTAGAAGAGAAGCGGACAGCACAGATGCTGGAAAAATCCAGAACTCCGTAGCCTCCACCTAGCCTCCTTCATGTCCCCACTGGATTTTACACTTTACTGGTCTTTTTGCATTTATTTGTCATGCCAAATGTTATTTGCTCTCCACATAGTAGATCTATGAACCTCTTGAGGATGCAATCTCGATCTTAATCACCTTTTATTCCCTAGCATCTAGCAGAGAACTTTGGCATATAGTAGTAAGAGCTCAAATGTTTGCCTTGAACTGTAAAATAATTATATATCATCCATTTTATACCTACATACATAGCAGCCTGTATTTTCAGGCTGTAGTGAGGGTGGGCTGGAGATTTTTCTAACGTCAAAGAGAGTCCTGTAGTGATAGCAGCAATATTTTATCATCTTATTTGCCTCCCCACATTGATCATAATTGCATAGAAATAAAGAACATGCCAGAATATAGCATTTGACTTTTCCTCCACGCTTTGAGGTGCTAGGCGTGAGAAACAGCTCCCTGGCCTACCTTCTGAAATGGGTAAGGCAGTTAGAGAGATGCCTCACATACTTGGTTTGTGGAGCTCAGGATATAGGACAATCTTTTCTCCAGAAAGGAAAGTTATTTAATGGTGTAATTATAAGTAAATATTTATTTGGATTCCCATTCATATCATTTGTGCATTATTCTTTCACAAAACAAGACAGATGAAATGGCCTTTGACACAAAGTCAATAAATGTCTGTTTCCCGTTGCCTGGAAGCGCCCAGCCAGGATGTTCTTGATAAGCCACACAGCGCCTTGTGCACCGTCTGTTGGAGTGTGGAGCACTGTACGGAAAAGCAGGTCTGCGCACCTTTGCTGCAGGCCGTATACAGACAAAGCAAAAAGACGAAAAAACAGCATGTCTTCCTGTTACCGTCATCCAACTCTTAAATATGCCTGCTCCTACCAGCAGGTCTGGGCCCAGTGGCTGGTAAATACGATAAACACGTCTGACTGTGCAAAAGCTATTCCACCAGACTGCTGCAAGCATCCTCTTCTCCCCCTGTTCTCGGAGAACAGGGCTGAGTGTTCAGAGAGGTGTAGGCAGCACTGGGAGGCAGCCACACTGTCCTACTGCTTTATCAGGGACATTTCTGGACTGGGGGATGGGGGAGAGTTGGCCCTGGCCTTCAGAGCTGACTCAGGCTTCATCACCGTGTGAACTGGGGCAAGATTCTCAGCCTTTCTCAGTTTTAGTTCCATCATCCCTAAATTGTAAGAGCTAGATTGAATAAACTTGGAAGGTTTCCCAGCTCTTACATTCTGTGAAGGGGCTAGGGCAGCTGGTCTGCCCCATGGCTAAGGCAGCAGGGGCTTGTGGTGCCCCCAGAGCAGGAGTTATCCAAAGGTCCCAGGGGGGTGTAAGCACTGCCATCTCAGTTTCTTTGTAACCTGGCTACGCATCAGCTTCCTCACTGGGAAGACAGGGACGATGCTCCCTTTGTTCACTCAGTGCCTGTCCCAGGGTCCTCACCAATGGCATGACCCATGCTGACAAGTATGTTAGAGCAGGGGGTGGGTAAAAGTCAGGTGTCTTCCAAGGACCAGGTGTTCCCACTCTTCCTTTACGTACATTCAGGTTTCACAAAAATCCCGTGTGGTGGGAATTCCTTTTCCCCATTCTTCTCCCATTTTCAGGTAAGAATAATAAGGTTCAGAGAACATAAATGCTTTATCCAAGGTCACCCAGCTCTGTAAGTGGCATGGCTAAGAAAAGAACCAGCTCTGTTTTATTCCACACTACTCTCTTCTATTCCACATGGATGCTTATTTAGAACACCATTATCAATTGGGCTACATCAAAATTTAAAACTTTTCTGTAGTGAATCACACTATCCACAGAATGCAAAGGCCACCCACAGAATAGGAGAAAATACTTGCATATGATATATTGGATAAAAGCTTAACATCCAGAATACATAGGGAACATCTGTAACTCAACAAATCCAAACAACTTTAATGAAAATATGGGTAAAGGACTTGGCCAGACATTTCATTAAAGAAGATACCCAGCTGTGTGTGGTGGTGCACACCTATAGTCCCAGCTACTCGGGAGCTTGGGACCCTGAGGCAGGAAGATCTCCTGAGCCCAAGAGTTTGAGTCTAGCCTGGGCAAAATAGTGAGGTCCATCTCTTTAAAAAAGAAAAAAAAGAAGAAGAAACCCCAGGCTCTGGGCATGGTGACTAACACCTGTAATCCTAGCACTCTGGGAGGGTGAGGCAGGAGGATTGCTTGAGCTCCCTTTCTTCTAAAACTAGAAAAATTAGCCAAGCATCTGTAGTGCCAGCTACTTGGGAGGCTGAGGCGGGAGAGGTGCTCGAACCCAGTCTGAAGTTACTGTGAGATAGGCTGACATCACAGCACTATAGCCCGGGGAATAGAGTGAGACCCTGTCTCCAAAAAACAAAAAAAACCCAAAACCTGCCAAGGATGGTGCTCACACCTGTAATCCTAGCACTTTGAGAGGCCAAGCCAGAAGGATTGCTTGAGCCTAGGAATTTGAGACCAGCCTGGGCAACATAATGAGATCCTGTCTCTATAAAAAATTAAAAATTAACCAGGCATGGTGCCAAATGCCTAAAGTCTCAGCTACTCCAGAGGCTGAGGCTGGAGGATGGCTTGAGCCCAGGAGTTTGAGGTTGCAGTGAGCTACGATGATGCCCGTACACTCTAGCCTGGACAACTGAGTGAGACCCTATCTGAAAAAAAAGAAAGAAACTGCACATAAATAAGGTTAAGGACACATCTGTTATTTATGGGTGAAAGCGGCTGAAGGGATGCTGATCAAATGTGAGGTACATGGTGCATGTGCATGTGAGGGGCGGGTTGAGTTAATGGTAGATGGGAGGGGGTGGTTCAGCTTGGGAGGGGGTGGTTCCAAAAAGCAAGCCCTGCCCTCTTAGCAGTAAAACTAAGGCACCAAAGGAGTCCTGTGTGGCTGCAGTGGGGAGAAGAGAGGAAAACAGATTCCACAGAAGAAAATAAATGTCTATTCAGATGTTGGCTCCACCTGAGCTACAGGGCTGGCAGCCTGAATTGTAGGTTTGTTTTTGACTAAGCTGCCTCTCACACTGGCAACTCTGCGTGGCTTACTCTGAAGTGAGCAACAGCAAGCTGTATGTATTTAATTAAAAAAAAAAAAAAGCTAATGTCACACCGGGGAGCCAGCCTATAATACATACAGATATACTAGCCCCAAAAGAAACCTACTAGAACAGTACCAAGTGGTAGTTTCTGGGTGATAGGATCACACATGATTTTAATTTTCTTTTAAAAAATGTTTTTCACACTTTGTATAGTGTTTTTCTTCATCAGAGGCCTTGTGGGTAGCTGTTATCTAAACTCTTCTAATTATGTTTTAGAAGTGATTACGTAAGAATGCATGCAAAAACAAGTCTGTGATGATAGAGTGGTTGGGCCAGTGGATTCCCTGGAAAGGGGAACCGGGTAAGGGGATCAGAAACATTCAAGGTGCTGAACTCTTTAAGATCTGTGCGTCTTACTGTATGTAACTTATAATGCAACAGAACAGTAGGAAACCCAGGAAGAGAAGAAAATATTCATGCAAATAACCCTGGGCTGTCTTGCTGTGCTGGTGGAGGATAAACTAGGAGGCAGCCCAGGGCCTGTGCCAGCCCACACCAGGGCTTTGACCCACAGCCTAAGATGCTCCCCGGCACTCTAGTGAAAGGGCTCATTGAGAGCTGCTTGGCAAGGCCACACGTAGGGCGGCTTATGTGCTAAGCAGCAAGTAGAGGAAATGGCCTGGGGAAGTCCAGCCCGTTGCAGCTGGGAGGCTGATGGTACCAGCAAGGCAGTGGGCAAAGGGCTCATGAAGCAGGGCCATCGGGGATAAGGCCTGTCTTTTGAGCACTGCTGTTGACATTGCTGACTCACAGGGGACCTTAAATGACAAAACAAAGCACTGCTCTACCAGACCTCCGAGACATTGCCTCAGCACAATCACAGGCAGGGCTGGGCATGTGTGAAGGATTGATTTTTCCATTTCCTCCTTGGGGCTTCTGTGCCCTTGCAGCCCACAGTCCTGTCATTCTCCTAAGAACACCAAGCCTTTAATGGCCTTATTATTCACTTGTTACTTAATGATGTGCTGGCTGTGTGACATCTCTGCACAAAAACCTATACTCTCTGGCTGAAAATGGATTTCATTTTTCCTAATGACATATTGAAATGAATAAATCTCAGTGTGTCTCCTTTGCAAGGGTTAAGTGTGAAGATTCTGTGAGTTTGAAGCAGTTATGTGATTTTTGGAACTACTACTCAGCTGCCCTAAGCCTCATTGTCCTCATCTGTAAAATGGGGACAGACAGACCCCTGCCTTAATCCTGGGAGGATTAAATAAAAATGCATTCAAACATCCTAACAGTTCCTGACCCATAGCGAGAGCTTAATAAATGTTAGCTGATGTCGATGTTAATTGGAGATACTGTAATACAAATTTTATAATCAACCAATCCTTTCTGATGACAACATATCAGGAACAGGGCCACCCTCTCCGGAGGCCTGAGGCTCGGTTTTGGACAAAGGATTCTCTACTCCCGCTTCTCGTGTAGAGCTTTTAGAGGAGCTGTCCCTTTCCAGCTGCTTTCTTTCTCCGCCTGCCCTTTGCTCGTCACTGTGGGTAGAATCTGCTTCAGGGACTTTTCGTCCTGGTGCAGGTATCTCCAGAATGCGCATGTGCACTAGAGCTGCCTCATTAAATATGGGTCTTGGCTCCGCTTGGGCCGCTGCTTACTTGGCATTTTTAATAGGGCTTAACCTAGAACTTGTTTGCATTTTTAAACAATTCTGGTGCCTGCTACTGATTCTGTTTTACATTTCAAAAGCGTTGCTTCTGAAATTTCCCTCTGGAGCCATGACCATTCTGGACCTGGCTCTACATTTCAGAGGCTCTGGGCACAGAGCCTGTGTTGTGTTCTGGCACCCGGTGCATGCCGCGACTGTCTCTCAGATGATACGTTTGGGCGTTGGAATGACTGATCTTGGATTCTTAGCCTTTAAGAGTCTGTGTCTTAAATCTGTGAGTCTGTATATTTAAAGCACTTACTTTTTGCTCCCAATCAATTTGGCTCCATAACAATGAAGCTTCCTCTGTTTCTATATTTGCTACTGTGTGTTCATTTGGAAAGCTAGAGGTGAGTAACCCTGCTTTTTATAGGCTGCCTGGTGACCGCAATAGGAAACTGGACATATTTTGGGAAAAGGGAAAGCATAAATGTATTGTGAATCCCAAATTCTGATTTCTAGTTCTTACCCCCAAACTTAAGCCAAATCACTGCTGAAATTTCTAACCCTGTCTTGTTTCCGTGGTAAGATTCTACTCTCTAGGCGATAGATTCTGTGCTGGAAGGGCTTTGAGAGTAGGAGTTATTTATTGGAATGTTTCTTACCCCCATAGTTCACTTAAAGAAAAAATAGAATGCCTCAGTGTGCCAAGTAGTAGGTATTCAGATGAATGAATTCCCACGAGGAGCTCAGATCACCTTAAAGAGAGTCATACACAAACATTAACTTTAAAATTCCTCTCTCATTTATTGGGATTCCTGGAGCACAAAAACCCACAAAGCACTTCCTTCCATAATGTAACCAATACATTACTTATAATGATAAATAATTTTTTTTTATTTTTTGGTTTTAGATTTTTTTTTTTTTTTTTTAAGATAGGGTCTCATTCTGTCGTGTAGTGGCACACCCATAGCTCACTGCAACCTCAAACTCCTGATCTCAAGTGATCCTCCCAGATCAGCTTTCTAATTAACTGGGACTATAGGCATGTGCCACATACCCCACTAATTTTTTTATTTTTGGTAGGGACAAGCGACACACTATATTTCCCACACGGGTCTTTTTTTGACAGAGCCTCAAGCTATCCCCCTGGGTAGAGTGCTGTAGCATCACAGCTCACAGCAACCTCCAACTCCTGGGCTCAACGAGTCTCCTGCCTCTGCCTCCCAAATAGCTGGAACTACAGGCGCCCACCACAACGCCTGGCTGATTTTGGTTGCAGCCATCATTGTTGTTTGGCGGGCCTGGGCTGGATTTGAACCCACCACCTTAGGTGTATGTGGCTGGCGCCTTAGCCGCTTGAGCCACAGGTGCCGAGCCGCCCACACGGGTCTTAAACTCCTTCCAAAGCCCTGGCCTCCCAAAGTGCTTTGATCACAGGCATGAGCCACTGTGCTTGGTTTAATCTGCCTTCTTGTGAGTTGATTTTTTTTTTCAGCAAAACTTCAGGAGGGCTGAGGGTCTTGACTCCATGAAGGCACCAAGTGAGGTTGCAGTGGGTTGTGATACACTCTGTACTCTAGCCTGAGCAACAGAGTGAGACCTTGTCTCCATAAAAACCAAACAAACACAAAAGTCAGATTAATAAGAGAAAAGGGATACAAATTTTTTAACCATGTGCTTAAGGAGAAGCATAGAGTGATCGTCCAATATCTCTCAATGGGTCCAGAAGGTTCTATACCATCTCAAGTTTACAACAAGAGTGGGGGTTTGGAATCCTGGGAAGATAAGTTATGAGAGAGGGAAAAGAAGAATTCTTTTGAGGGAGAATAAATGATTACTTAGGAGAATGATTGGATCAGGGTACAGAAATTAACTTGTAAATAGTTTTCTTGGAATTTATTGGAGACAGTCATTATCTTATGAAGGGTCTGTTCAGATGTGGTTACCTTTTTGATCTTCTTTCTTGATTATCTAATGGATAATGAGATAACAGGGATAGGAATAAGAACAATTGTTCTTGGAAGGTGTGTCCTATCTTTATGCAGATAGGGGAAAAGTCTCTTCCAAAGCCTGTTGATCTCTAAGGGATTTTAATTCAAAGTATTCATTATACCCGGGAGCCATATTATGGGGTGAACTTTCCTTCCCTTCTTCGCATGAATAAATGAAATGACTTCTGGATCTTTAATCAGCTCCTTGGCATCAAAAGCCCAACAAGTACAGAGCTAAAAGAAAAAAGTAAAAAAGAACAGAGCTAAGCAAATGCAGAAAACAGTGTCTGTGTGTGTGTAACTCTAGGTTTCCAAATCTTTGAACCAGAAAATTTTTCCATCAGATTTTATGGGGAGTTTTGTCCTGAGGACAAAAATAGGAAAAACATTAAAAATTATACTTATTTAAAATTAAATGAGTAATACATAAAACATTTGGGGGGGGGGAGAAATTCACCTAAAACTAAAACTCTAAAGTCAGAGCTATACAAGAGGATCTTTTGCAAAGCTGTTAATACTCTAGGTCTGTGCTGTCCAAAACGGTAGCCATTAGCCACATGTGGCTATTGAACACATAAAGTGTCCTAGTGGCTACCATACTGGATGGTGCAGCCTAAGTCCCCTCTCACCTCCTCTCCCTCATCCCTGGGCCCCAGCTCTAGTTGGTAATCATCGTTACCACTGCACCGCATACCCCTCAGATCTTTCTTTGTGCACAGCCTGTTTTACACACCTATTTACATAGAAGCCAAATTTGTTTGGCCTGTGAATGCTGCAGACAAATGGTATCATACCACGTGTGTTCTGCAGCCTCCTTTTTTATTTTTACTTTTTTTTTTTTTTTTGAGGACAGAGCCTCAAGCTATCCCCCTGGGTAGAGGGCTGTGACATCACAGCTCACAGCAACCTCCAACTCCTGGGCTCAAGTGAGTCTCCTGCCTCAGCCTCCCAAGTAGCTGGGACCACAGGCGCCTGCCACAATGGCTGTTTTTTGGTTGCAGCCGTCATTGTTGTTTTGGGCAGGCCCAGGCTGGATTCAAACCCGCCACCTTAGGTGTATGTGGCTGGTGCCTTAGCCACTTGAGCCACAGGCGCCGAGCCTATTTTTACTTTTTAAAAAAAATTTTTTTAGAGACAGAGTCTCACTTTATCGCCCTCAATAGAGTGCCATGGCATCACAGTTCACAGCAACCTCCAGCTCCTGGGCTTAGGTGATTCTCTCACCTCAGCTTCCCAAGTAGCTGGGACTACAGACACCCACCACAATGCCTGGCTACTTTTGTTGTTGTTGTTGCAGTTTGGCTGGGGCTGGGTTCAAACCCATCACCCTCGGGATATGGGGCCAGTGCCCTACCCACTGAGCTACAGGCGCTGCCCCTACAGCCTCCTTTTTAATTTACAGTATGTCTGGGGCAGTACTCATAGGTCTACTTCATTCATTTCAGTTGCTGCCTAGAGTCCATTGCATGGATGTTCCCTGGTTTATTTTGGTCCTCTGTTGATGAATATGTAGGTTGTTTCCCAACAAAGGCACCAGATCCATCTTTTACCTTTTCCCTCATACATGAGCAGGTGCAGACACAGAGACATGGATCTTCTAAGTGAGGGGAGGAATACTATCCATATTCTGCCTGTGGTTCTCCGATCCCTGGTTCTTCTGGACTGTGTGTGCAGGGTCAGGGCTGCCGTGAGTGTGAGCCCCTATGTTTGAGACCCTGCCAAGGAGCCTTTATTTATTTTTTCGGAGGAAGCTGACAGCCGTGTCCTACTCTGATCTCTGTTTTCACTGCCCACGCTGAGAAGCTGAAACTTAGATTTTATCAAACAGGCTATAATGAGTCCTGAAAATACTGAGACATTAATAACAATTTGAAGATGACAGACACAGACAGCACCCATCTGCAAGCTGCGACAAATGCAGACTGGAAGAGTATCTGGAAGGCTCAGAGCCTCATTTTTTAAGTTAGAGTTCTCAAGCTATGCTCATCATGCTCATCTTGGGGCGCCACTATAAGATAACTGGGTTTAAAGGCTCATGTATTTCAGTTGTTTGTTTGTTTTTTTTTGAGACAGAGCTTCAAGCTGTCACCCTGGGTGGAGTGCCGTGGCATCCCAGCTCACAGCAACCTCTAACTCCTGGCCTCAAGCGATTCTCCTGCCTCTGCCTCCCAAGTAGCTGGGACTACAGGTGCCCGCCACAACACCCAGCTATTTTTTGATTGCAGCCATCATTGTTGTTTGGCTGGGCGGGCTGGATTCAAACCTGCCAACTCTGGTATATGTGTCTGGAGCCTTAGCCACTTGAACTACAAGCCCGAGCCTATTTTCTGGCATTTGGATATTAGGTGTTGAGTAGTGACTAAAACAAAGATTCATGAGCAGAGTCACTTACTTTCTTTTTTTTTTTTGAGACTGAGTCTCACTATGTCACCCTCAGTAGAGTGCTGTAACATCACAGCTCACAGCAACCTCAAACTCTTCGACTCAAGCGATTCTCTTGCCTCAGCCTCCCAAGTAGCTGGGACTACAGGTGCCTGCCCCAACATCCAGCTATTTTATTTTTGTTGTTGCAGTTGTCATTGTTGTTTAGCTGGCTGGGGCCAGGTTCAAACCCGCCAGCCTGGGTGTATATGGCTGGCGCTGTAACCACTGTGCTACAGGTGCCAAGCCAGAGTCACTTTCTAAACAAGGCAAGGGAGGTGCATTAATTAAAACTGTCACCTGCTTCTGGTGGCCACAGTGTGCTGTGTCTAATGCTTTATTTCCCTCTTGATTTCAGACCATGCTGAAATAAAGGTTATTAAATATTCCATTCCAAGTTTTTTTCCCCATGATTATCAGGGGCTTTTGATGATTTCAAAATTGAACCTGGAGGAGTTATGATGGCTGGTAAAATATAAAAGAAAGACCGGAACAGCCAGTAGCATCCTTTCAATTAGAAATGTCCCCCTAGCAGCAGGGTGCCGGAGACATTTGGCAGGAATGGGCCATTATGCATCAAAGCACTGAGGAAGGAAGAAGGAGTGGGGCAGGACCAGGTGAAGGGAGCAGAGGCTCAGAGGGACGGAGCAGAGGCTCAGAGAGTCAGAGCCCACCACTCAGGCTGGGGGACAGTCTGTGAGGGCATGCATACAAAGCTGGGGGACAAGTGCAGATATCCACACAGCATTAATGGAACTGGAAACAAAGGAGGAGATTCACTGTGGTTTGATCCTCCACAGGCCAGGCTGTTTTCTTCTCTGCACGTCCCTGTCCTGTCCTAACGTGATCATAACTTCCATAGTGTGGGCCCTTCTGTGGATACAGCTTAGTACATACCTTTCTCATTTAACACTCTGGTCTAGGAATTTTTCCATATTGTCACTTAGTCTCTAAAATATGCCATGAGGCTTGTGCTCAAATTATCTATTCAATACATTTCAGCCAGCTGGCTAAATGTTACTCCAAGTTCCTTTGTTTACAAACATCATGGAGAAGTGTATCCTGTGCCTGTAGTTAGGAGGCATGTGGAAAATAGCGCGCTGAATCCGGAAGGC
Organism: Otolemur garnettii; assembly: GCF_000181295.1. NCBI lineage: Eukaryota > Metazoa > Chordata > Mammalia > Primates > Galagidae > Otolemur > Otolemur garnettii. Next base: position 16,112,630 of record NW_003852417.1, read on the forward strand.
ACCTGTCTTGCTGTCCATCTCCAGAATAACTTTTTGGTATTTTTTTAGTTGACATATAATAATTGTACATATTTATGGGGTACATACACTGTGATGTTTGGATATGAATAATGTATAGTGATCTGATCAGGGTAATTAACATATTCATTGTCCAAACTTTTGTCATGGTGTTGGGAACACCAATATCCTCTTTCGGGCTATTCAAAACTATTTAAATATTGTTACTGATAACTAGAGTCATCCTACAGTGGTGTAGAACCCTGGAACTTACTCCTGCCTAGCTGTATTCTTGTGTCCTTAACAAATCTTCAGATTTTTGATCAGCTTCTCAGTGGGTTGATTTTACTGGGCAGTTTTCAGACTCTGGCCCTAGTTGGTCTGGTTCCTCGTGGTTGATCCGTTTCAAACCTTACACATCCCTCTGGTGATGTGATATTGTTGATACCCACATTCCTCAGTGGTAATGTGAGTTTCTAATCCACTTTCCAGGACCAGTGTGGCTACTGAAGCACCACTGGGGTGGGGTCCCCATTTCTGTCACAAGTCCAAGTTTTTCGTGTCTCCTTCTGGTTTCTGTCAGTGGTGACTGTGGGTGGTTCTTACTCAGCATTCAGCCCATCTGGCCCTTTCATTCTGTTCTTTTTGGCCACCACCCTGGCTCTGGCCCATATTTTCTTATGCCTTGGTTTCTGCTTTTCTATTGATGGTTGGTTCCCCTTCTTGTGATGCCTCTAAACTCAAATTCAATTAGCCAGACCCTTAACCACCCGTCCTAACACACTATTCTCATCTTCTTATCCCTCTTTTCCAAAAAGCCCTTGAGTAACTCTCCTCTCCTGCAGGATGAAGGGTGAACTCCTTACCTGAGCAGTCGGAGCTTCTGGAAGCCCTGAGACCTCCCACGAGCCTGCTGCTTAGAGCCCCCTCCAGTGTGCACAGGCCTTTCCTGTCCCTGAAGAGACCTTTCAAGTTCTTGAGTCTTAAAAATAGCTGTACCTTTTGACTCCATTTCTGAAAATCCGTCTTAAGGAAATAATCCAGGAAACAAAAAAAGCTATAATGTACATACATTGTTTCCAACTTTATTTTAATAGCATGGAAGTGTAAACAAGACAAATGTCAAATAATATGAAAAAGGTTCTGTAAATTATTGTGGATCTTCTCACTGAAATTTTCAGCACACATTTGAAATGATAATTATGATGACAGTTAAGCAACAGGAAAAATACTTACGAAATAGGCTGAGGAGGACCAGAGCGCTCCCATTTGTGGAGCTTACTGGGTGCCAGCTTGCGCTGGGCGCTTTGCTCATCTCCCACAGACAAGGAAACTGGCAGAGAGCTTGAAAGACCTTGCTGAGGTCACGTAGCTCACAGACCCAGTTTGGCTGAACTCTGAGGTGTGTTCTTTCTATGCTATAAAATATGATCTACATTTTGGTATGATTCCTATTTGGAGTGACAATATTGAGGATCACTCTTTAAAAGTTGTCTCTGTGAATATTACTTAAGCCCCTTAACAATGTTATTGAATGCATACCCTACACTGGGGGCGAGGTGCCAGGTGCCTGCAAGAGGGTCCTGGACCAGCTTAGGTTCTGAAAGCACTTCCACATGTGGCCCTTTGCTCAACTGTTTCTCTTGCTAAGACTGCATCTCCTCTGCCCTTCTGCCAGGCCCATGTCCTCCAAGGCTCTGCCTAAATTCTGCCTCACCTGGGAAGTCTTCCTTGACCAACCCAGTCTAAGGACATGAGCCTTCCTTTGGCTCTCTGTAACCTGTGAAACTTTCTGTGAGAAACATCAGTAGACCCAGACCACTGTTAATGTATTGATTGTGCCTTTCCCTTCCCACTAGACTGTGAGAGCCCCCCCAGACCAGACCTGTGTCTTGTTGATGTTTCATATCCCCAGGTAGCCCTTGGCACGGTGTAGGGGGGCCATGATGAATACTCAGTATGTGAGTTTGTACACACCTGCTTCTCCTCTAGCTGTGGCCAACCAAAGGTGGGAAGGGGTTGGCAGGAGAGGCTCTGGCATGATGCTGGCACACTCTCATGCCGCGTGAATGGGTCAGCCTCCTGAATCAGGCTCCTCCATCAGTTACCACCTCAACTTAAAAGGAGGAGTCTTTGCCATCATCATATGCCAACTTTTAGAAATCCTTTTATTTTGAAATGCAGATTCATAGGTAGTTTTGCAAAGAAACGCACAGAGAGGTCCCATGTACCCTTCACCCAGCATAGTTATGCTAACATCCTGCATAACTATGGCTCAGTACCAATGTCAGGAACTTGGCATGGGTACAATCTACAGAGCTAGTTCAAATTTCACCAGTGAGACATTTTAAAAATAATCCATCCTGGAAATTGTCTTTTTTCTACGTGAGCACATTTTCTTCCTAAAAATAGATACCTGACGTATCTATTCCCACTTCAGATCTATACACTGTTGCTCTAGAGTTGGAGGGTTTCCCTTACTCTGTTCCTGGCGCTGTTCCTTGCTTCTTTGTGATGTTGGCACATTAACCAGCTTCTCTGAGCTCTGGTTTTCTCATGTGAAGAGTGATAATACTAACCTCATGTTTTGTTTTATTTTGGTTTTAAATGTAAAATGCTCAAGGTAGGCACATAAAATAATAGTCTCTAACACCCTGCTTTTCTTAGCATACAGTGGAATCCTTCTCTTTTAAATAATGTTCAAAAATTAATCTCTTCTCACACCTTCCCATCCCATCTCCAGTTTTCTCAGCCACCCCGCTCTGTACATAGCATTTAATTTATATGATCCTCATTGTGTGTTCCATGTTGCTGTTGAATATATTCTCATTTTTATTTTTACCTATCAACGATACAAGGTACTCGAAGGCAGAGACATCAGTTCTTTAGTATCTATAAGTCAACATATTGGGAAACAGCCTCGGTTTGGTGCCATCTATAAAACAGTGATATTTGTATCAACTTCTTTGACTTTTGTAAAGGTTAAAGGAAAGAATGCATAATGCCTGGCACAGACAAGCTCAAAACACTTCAGCTGCTCTCAGTGGTCACGATGACGCCCTTCATGTGGGTTTTTCCATGGAGCTTTGTTCTTGGGCACCTGAGTGGTGATGGCGTGTCTGTTCCCACGTGGATTTAGATTTCTTAATAGCTGTTAGTGCTTTGCTTTCCCAGTATAACATAAAATTGAAAGACTTTAAGATTCATTCTTTTTTTTTTTTT
>NW_003852417.1:16116211-16126010 GCF_000181295.1 Otolemur garnettii
TGGTGTTATCATAGCTCACAGCAACCTCAAACTCTTTGGCTCAAGCAATCCTCATGTCTCAGCTTCCCAAATAGCTGGGACTACAGGTGCCCATCACAATGACTGGCTAGTTTTTCTATTTTTAGTAGAAATAGGGTCTTGCTCTTGCTCAAAGTTGGTCTCCAACTCCTGAGCTCAAGCAATCCACCTCCCTCAGCCTCCCAGAGTGCTAGGATTACAGGCGTGAGCCACTGTGCCCGGCCCTGACACTCTGTGTTATTCTATCTTGCCTTCTTTCTCCTAAGTTGGGAAAGAGATTTCAATAACAATTACCATAGTGATACTGGTGATGATGGTGATGATGATGATGAAAGCTAACCATTATTAAGGGCGTATTATGTGCCAGGAAGTTCTAAAAACCTTGACTCATGTTAATTTATCTAGTCTTCACCACAGCCCGGTGGGCCAGATCCTCTTATTCCCATTTTACAAATGAGAAGGGAGAGCTTCTGTGCTTTACCTAAGTTTGTGCAGTTTGTCAGAGTAGGAACTGGGGTTTGAAGCCAGGCTTTCTGGCTCCTGAAAATGGTGAAATTTTTCCTGTTGTTAGTGGTCCCAAGGGAGAAAATGAAAAAAAATTCTATTTATTTTTATCTATTATTTGGTTGAAGAGCCGTTACCAAAGCCCGTGGAAGCCTATAGTTAGTAAAAAATTGAAGCCCTGACATTAAATCAATTGGACACCCTTTCTTGCTTTTTAAATCCCTATCCTCAATTAAGTGGAAATCAGATTAACCAAGATTGGCTGGAAAGTAGTAAGAGTCTTAGAAGCTCACCAGCTCAGAAAGGTCAGGCTACTGACAGCTACTGGTTTGTCTATGATTCAGACAAGTCTCACCCAAACCGTCTCCCTGGGGAGAATCCAGCTGCTATTTGATGTTACTCCTAGTCAGATCTGTCGGGAAACTTGAACCCTGCCTCCTTCCCAAATTCATTTTCATCAGCACCTCCTCTTGATCTCTTCAAGATTCAATCCCTGAATCTTCCCCAGACAAAAAGAGATGGCTCCTAGCCCCTGTAGACGTGCCGCTCTACTGCACACCAGTCCTGCAGCCACACGGCAGGTGCCATTTGATTTCCTTATCACCAGTAAAACAAAACCAGGCCCTGCCTGTATGATTCCCAGCTTTAATTACCGGAGGCAAATTGCTGCGTCACTCAGAATAATGAAAAATTGGAAACAACAGGGAATGCTTACATAAATCAGGGTCTAGTCAAAAGGTAGAATAATAAGTAGCCATTAAAATGAAGTTTCAAAAAATATTTCATAGACAAGTAAATGCCCACAATATAAGAAGAAGAAAATAGCTTTTAATACTGTGCTGTAGGATGCCAATTTTATGCATATATTTCCAAAATATGCATAAACACAGAAACAAAAACTAGAACAAATACACTAACATTTTAATGGTTATCTCCAAGTTACATGATTACAAGTGATGCTTATATTTATTTTCATTTTTTCCTGTTTTACAAAGTTATCCCCATGAGCATGTATTTCTGTTCAAATCAGAAGTAAGGAAAAAGGGGGAAAAGAGAAGAGGGAAACTCTTTGGTTTTCTTAAGTTTTTCCTCGTTGAAGAGCTGTTGATTCTTCATTTTACGGGATCACCAGTACTCACCAGCTCTCTCCACCCCTAGGGGTCCAGCTAAGGTCCCGCTTCTTCCAGGAAGTCTTCCTGGATTCATTGAGCTCAAAGACTTCTTCAGTTTTATGGACTCCTTAGTCTCATTGTGACACATCATTGACTTTAGTGTAGGTCTTGTGTCCCCAACTACAGAGTAGGTTCCTCGATGGCAGAGCCTGTGTATTTTAAACTTCCTTCTCTTCCCCACACCACCCAGCAAGTCCTGTGCAAACTGTTAGAGTTCAGCTGATGTCAGTTGAACACAAGGCCTGGTCCTCATGGGAGGCACATGAGTTGGACGCACCTCTCTCTCTGAACTTTGTTCCATTTCCTCCAATTCATCTAAAAGGGGTGTCTGTGCCATTAGCCCTGGCTTAAACTGTATTGTAGATTGTTTAAAAAGAATTCCGTTTGCTTTGGTAGGAACGATCGAGTCCAGCCCTTGTCTTCACAAGGAGACTGTAAAGCAGAGAAAATAAATATGGTCTATTTTGAGCAAAACGGCATTTTTCTTGGTGAATGGGGATAATGGAGTTGATGTTTATAAAAAGGAAACCAAGGGCAGGGAGAGGCGGTGACTTCCCTGGGTTTCATGCTGATCAAAGGCAGGTGAAGTCACATGTCACACAAGCTTTCCTCGGGTCCTGCTGGGCTCAGGATACCATATCGAGGTCAGAAGAAAATGAGACCCGAGGAATTTACAGTTTATCTAGAGGGAAGAGAAGATGAGTCATGGAAATAACTTGGCCTGAACAAGCAGTGGTAGAAGATTACATAAGGAATACAGTGCAAAGGACAGGCCGGGGTGCAGCTGGCAGAGGGTGAGTGACGTCTGCGGAGGGCTTCCATTACACAGCAGGTGTCATGTCCACCAGGCCCCCACCTACATGGCTCTGACTCTCCTGCCCCTTCACCATCCCTGTCACCCAAACATCCTCTCACCAATAGCTGTGGGGCTCTGCCATTCTCCTCTAAAGACCTCCCAGCCCTTTTCACTCTGGACTCTGAAGTGGCCCTAGACCATTGGAAAAGGGCTGTTCCAGGAGGCAGAGCATGGTAAGAGGACCACTTGCAGTGAGAAAGACTTAAAAGTCTTGTGCTCGCTTCGGCAGCACGTATACTAGGATTGGAACAATACAGAGAAGATTAGCATGGCCCATGCACAAGGATGACACACAAATTCGTGAAGCATTCCATATTTTAAAAAAATAAATTAAATAAATGAATAAATAAAAGTCTTTTGGGACATCCCTTGTTAAATATTCAATTGAAGGGTTGGCATTTAATGCAATAGTGAGCCACACTCCTGCTTGACAGTGAACCACACTAAACCAAGGATTTGCCCTAAAGCTACATATAGAATGAATTGAATCAAGAGATGGGACAGTTGGCCAGGTTTATAAGGACTGGGCATCAGGTGTGGAGGAGGCTTCCAACTCAGTGGCTGTGGCAAAGGAGAGCACAGGATGGACTTGAGATACTGCTGGGGATATATTTTTGGGCAACAGATGGGAGAATTAGGGGAGCCTCATGGCAGTTACATGCTGTGTGACTTTGGACAGGCCACATAACCTCTCTGATCCTGCCTCTTTTTCTGTAAAATGAGAGTAATAGAACCCAGCTTACCGGGATGTTGCAAGTATTATATGAAATATTTGAAAAGCATATGGCCTAGTAGTGCTTAGCACTACTTTTGTTAGTAAACCCCGAATTATTTTTTAGATGTTGAAGATCAGCACGAGGAAAGGAAGGAATCCAAAAGTTAACATCATATCTCAATGGGCGGGGCTGGCAGGCGATGCTGGGATAGTAATGGGGAATTTAGGGGAAGGGGCCTAGAGTTTTAAATGCATGATATGTTTATGTTTACCTTTTGAGACTTTATTTCAAACCTTCCTGGGTGGTAGGGAGCTCTGATCAAGGGGACCGACCACTCAGTTAAGGGAAGATGATCAGGCAAGGAGAGCAAAGAGAAACGGGGCTGCAGTGCACAGGAGTCACGGGGACACACTACTGCTGGCAGCCCAGCTGAGAGGTCCTGAGTCTCCATGGGGAGCTGCCAGCAGCTGTGAGATCTGCTATCACATGCTGGGCAGCCAAAGAGCTAGGCCAGCACTTCTCACCCTGGCTGTACACCAGAGTCACAGTGGAGCATTTTAAACACCTCTGACCCATCTTCAGGACACAAGGGCACGCTGATAAACAGTCAGGATTAAGGACCCCTGGCCAAGCCAAGAGCCAGCAAGGGGGCTGGGAGAGTCCGGACAAGGCAGGCAGAGGGCCAGCATGTGGCATGGGAGAAGTAGAAGGAACCCCGACCCCAGGCTCCCTGCTGTCAGACATGTCTGCCCTGGGGAAAGACTGGACTCAGGGAGCTGGGATTCCGGCTACAGGTGGTGGCAGCCCTAGAAGATGGGCTGGGCACCAGGTTCAGGAGTGGAAACCAAGGATTCTACAACAGGAACTTATCCCTGGGGTCGCCCTAGATGCATTCTCTTGCAAGTACCCAGAGATCTTTTGCTAAATGCCTTGAAATTCATGATTGCTTTTCAGTTCAATCATACTGTCATTCCTTCATTCAACAAATATGTGTGAGCACCCCCTACCACCAACACTCCTGGGTTGGACCCTGTCCCAGCCCCGGCATGCAGCATGGACAAGCAGAGGTCCCACTCTAGAGGAGCTCACTTTCACGTAGGGAGGCAGTATAAACACAGATGAAATGTGTCAGTTGGTAGAAAGTGCTATGAAAAGGAATAAATCAGGCCAGAAAATTAAAGAGAAGTGCTGGGTAGGGAACCTCTTTCCAGCTAGGTGGAAGTTGGGCAGAGACAGTTGGGAAATAAGAGTGGGAGCCCAGAAGATATTGGGAAGAACATTCTGGATGAACATTCAGTGCAAAGGCCCTGAGGCAGGGTCCTGCAAGGAGGCCCCTGTGGTCAGGGCAGAATGAGCCACAGAGGAATCACACATTAGTGAAGGTAACATATCACTCTTCCCTGTCTTTCTTAAAATAGGTATAAAAATGTCAGGTAAGGCAGGTCCTTGTGGCAGAAGACGATTCTTTATAAGTCTGCCCTCGAGTTTCTGGGATTGGATATGCCAGTTGCGATCCCCAGAGAGTAAGAGAAGACTACAGTGGAAAGCACGTGTCTCTTAGAAATAAAATGGCTCAGAATTAAATGAGTCTTTTATAAGCATATAGCTATGAGTTAAAGTCTACCCGCTTCTGTACTAACGTTAAGAATAAATACCCTCAAAAGTAAGATTAAAGGAATACGTGTGTAAAAGTGTGTTACTTAATCTCATTACGATGATCTGTTTTTAATTTCTTTTTTATGTTTTCTGGGTTTCTTCCTCACTAGGTTTTGTAGCTACTTTGGATTCACCTTCTTTGGGTTGGCAGCTTTCCAAAGGTGCTTGTGGGTGCCAGCACCCCAGAGGCTGGGTGGGGTGCTCCCCACCAAAGCCCTCCTGGCTCTTTGCCTAATCAGAGAGGGGAATTTTTATCACCTGCTCTCAGTTCTGATTACCCGCCCGGGAAGTGTGGATGGGCCTTTCTGTCCTCTGGCTGAGATTCCAAAAAAAAATCTCTTTGGCTATGGAATAAGTTCCATTCTAAAGCAGAGCAGATAAGATGGTAAAGTAATAGTTTTAGGTTTGTTTTTCCTAGTGATTGTTTCTCATTTTTCTTTCCTCCAGTAGGGATATAATCTGCCCTGTGGCTCTATAGTTACCCACCACATCCTCTTTTGAAATCGGCTCTGTGGTATATTGCTTCAAACAAACAAAAAACTATTAACTTTTTTTATACCCCTCCCCCCAGAAAAAGGCTATTATTTTTTCCTCTTTACCTTATTTTCCTCAAAACTAGGTTTGTAAAGAGTTAAAAACAAATGATACTCCAGAGCCCGATATAGTATTGAGGAACAGTTTATAGACACTTGTATACTGGTTTCCTCAAATAAACACCCTGACACCCAAGTGTCTTTAAGGTTCTACTGTTAGGGATTATTTTCTTTGGCATTAAGACTTATTGAAAAAATACATATACCCTGCAGAAGACTATCAGCTGCCAGTATCTCAAGGGTTAAATAAATAATCAGATCACTGAAGTAGTAGGGGATTTGGGTTTTTAAGGGAGTGCTAATAAGAACATGTTTCCTGACCAAAGTAAGCACCCTGTAGGCGCCAAATGTCTTCTCTTAAAGGACGTCGGTGGGAGAGAAATAAGGACAAAGGTGAAAAGCTTTACAGAAAAGCAGCTGGCAGAGGGAAAGGAACGGACAACCATCTGGGAGGCTCTGCCTTTTGTCCCTCTTTCCCCGTTTTCCCTGAGCAGGTGGACCCTCTCTCACAGCATCAGTGGTCATATCCAGACAGGGACCTTCAGAGGTTCAGCCCTGGTCTTCCTCACGAGCCTTCGCCCTCCTCACCAACCACCTGCTGGATGATCCCATCCAGCTGTTCCCACTGCTCCTCCGCAGCCGCCTCTGTGTTCCCCATGCTGCTCTCTAGATACTGCCTGAAGACCCGCAGGCGTCCGTCCTCCTCCTGCTCCTGAGTCTCACTTGATTCTGCCCCTTCTTTTCCTGTCTTAACAACATCAGCTGGTTCAGACATTTGTTCCCCAGCCTTGGGTGATTCACTCACACATCCCTCTGCCTGAAATCCCTGAGTCTGGTCCCATCTTACCTGCTACCTCTGAATGGGTTGATACTGTCAGCCTCTGCTAGGGAGCCTCCCAGAGCTCCCTGCTCATTTGTGCAAAACGAAACTCTTCAGCCTGTCTGAAGCCATCCTTAGTCGGGCCTCACCCTGCTCTTGTGTCTTTCCTTCAAGGTGTTGGGAAGGGAGGAGGAGGCAATGGGATGCATTATCCCATTCAACCCTCACCACAGCGCCCTGGGCAGGGACCTTTATCCCCTTCTTTTTTTGCACAAGGAAACTTGGATTTGGGTTAAGTAACTTATTCAAAATCATTAAGTAAGAAATTAGAAGAGCTAGGATTTCATCCTAAGCTTGTTTGACTTCTGATCCCAAATTCTTAGCCATCGTGCTCTGGTGGTTTGCAGACTCACAGTGGAGCACCTGGGGGCCTGGAGGACATGCAGAGTCAGGCCTGACCCCAGACCTGCTCAATCAGAATTTGCATTTTAACCAGATCCCCAAGTGCCTCACAGGTACCTCTCTTTCTGTGTGTTCCTGTAGCCTTTAGTTCCCTTGCTCTGTGATAATCTCAGTGGTAACTCATCTCTGCCTAGAGTAGTTATTAAGAAAATGGCCTTCTTAAGAAAATTAAGAAGTTTCTCCATGTTTCAATTTCCTCACTCCCTTAAAATGCAAAGGACTATGTTACTATTCTAGAGATGCTGATGAAGGAGGTTGCTGGGAGAGTGTAGAGCGAGTCCTGCTTGGCACTTTGGAAGAAACATCCTGACAGCCGCTCCAGGCAGAGAACCCTGGGCTTCAAGGCCCAAGGGGAACGTGTCCCTCAGGAACTGTCCTGTCTGGAGAAATAACCCCAAGAGCTGACCTGCCAGAGCCCAACACCTCCTTCCTGGAAGGGGCAGGGCAGGGATGCAGAGATGCCAGAAGTGAGGTAGGGCGGCCAGACTGGAACTGGAGAGCCTGAGTTTGCTGCTGGCCCACTCACTGGCCATTCCCTGCCTGGTGGCAGGCACTGGTGGCTGAGGGGCACACAGCTATCCCTGCGGTAGGGGCATCACAAATTCTGCTGGCCTTTGGCTTCGCTGAAGACATATTCCCCAGTACCCACACCAACCCTAGAACAAAAATCGCTTCTCTTGCCTCCTCCTGATGGTGCCCGCCCCACACCCCTCTCAAAGAGCTGCCTTTCTTACCCTGCCTAAGCCTCTTTGTGTGATTAAAGTAATTCCCACTAAAGGAATTCATTCTTTTCTGAATGACCCTTAGGCTTAATCTTCCCAAGATGCATTTGCATTTCAAGTAGAGAAGTGCTCTTAGAAACAGAATTCATTTTTAATTGATAGAATGAAGGGGCACTGATTTGGGGGAGGGCTTTCTTCAGGCCCCTCCCTGACATCCTCCTCGCCCCACTTCACCCTGCGAATGACGAGTAGAGCTGGGATGTGTAGAATAATGGTTCTCATTCCTTTTTAATGAAAACTTTTTATGGCAGGACCCAGAGTCATCAACTTTTAATTTTGCCAAAGTTGTGTTATCATTGATTTCCTAAAACCATTGCTTCGCAGCACCAAAAGATGAGGAAAGAAGTCTTCTGAACGGAATAAACTCACCTTTATAAAATCTTACCCCATGGTTCTTAGTTTTATCATTTTGCCACAGATTGGTGAAAACCTCACCAGGAGGCTGGCATTTCAGAACCATAAACCACCTCTAAAATGCTGCTGTTTTCAAATACCGGGTCATACTACATTAAAGATGCATTTTCAACTGTTAATAATTAATGGTGACGTTAATTTATCATAGTTTCACGTAACATCCTATAATGGAAGTGGCCCCAGGAGACAGGCTGGTAGAAGGAGATTGAGGAGCAGAGAAGAAAGTTGGGAGTGAATGGAGGTGGGTAGGGCAGAGCAGCGGCTCCTGACAGTGGTGACGACCCTATAGTCCTGTCCCAGAAGTGTGTGCTGTGCAGGTGCGTGTGTGCACATGTGTGTCTATGTGTGTGTGTAGCAGTGGAATGTGAGGGTGGCCCCCGACCTGATGTCTGCTCCCACACACAACACCTCAAAATGCTCTGTGGCCTGGCTTCACCCATGCATGTGTATCTGTGCCTGACTCCCAAGCAACAGATGTGAAACAAGATGGCAGATGTCATGAATGTGGGGGTAGGGAAGCGACGAGAGATGCCAGCCCCAGGGGACGACGAGGCCTTGACACTCCAAGGGGGACCATAAGCTACCCCTCTGGTTCCCAGGTCTCCTTAGGCTGACCAGGAGATGCTTGGGTTTGTTCATGGGTTTATAAAGGGTTAGAAACAAACAAACGATACTCCAGAGCCCAATATAGTGTCATAGCACAGTTTGCAGACACTTGTATACTGGTTTCCTCAAATAAATACCCTGACACCCAAGTGTCTTTGAGGTTCCACTATTAGAGATTATTTTCTTTGGCATCAAGACTTATTTAAAAAATGCATATACCCTGCAAAAGACTATTTATCAGCTGCCAGCATCTTAATGGGGTAGGCTTTGCTCATGGGTTTCTCTCGTTCCCATTCCAGGTGTGTGTGGCTGCTGCGGCGCTCTACGCCCCAGGTACAAAAGGCTGGTTGACAACATCTTCCCTGAGGATCCAGAGGTGGGTCTCATCTCTGGCAGACATCATGGCTCTTCCCATCTAGCTGTGCCTCTGAGGGCTGCTGGGTGGGGGAATGCATTTTTAAATAATGCCGGGGCCCACTGGGCCTTTTCAGACAAACTGAGACCTCAGCCGCAGCCCTGGGTAGTGGCGAGAGACTACCAAGGGACACCAGGGATGAGGAAGATGTTTGGATCCCTCAGAAGTCAGGATCTCCAGGAGGCAGTTACAAGTTGGGTTTGGCCTGCTTTGGGCCATTACGGCCCAACTGAGACATCTTTCCCACACCCATCTCCCTGGGTGATGGTGCCTTGACCTGCAGACACTCTGGATGGTGAGACTTCCTTCCTGTTTAGTGTGAGCACTCGCCTATCTTGGGTTTGCTCAGGAGCCTACAGCTCTCCCCAGATCCGACTGCGGTCTGCCGTGTCTGGGGTGCACAGACCATGGGAGCCTTGGCTCCTTGGCTTCCATGCTGCCACTCTACCCTCCAGGCTGCTTCCCAGGTTGTGGTCTGAGAAACATCAGGGTCTGATGTAACCTGACTTACTCTATGGGAATCAATGGCCACTTCTTGATGGGCAGGCAAAGAATCTTGTTTCTAACATCCTCTGGAGAATTCTCTAAAAGCTACACAGCTGCCTTCTTCCTGCGTGTGTCTTGGTGCCAGATATCTAGAATGTTTTAATTCTGAGTCACTTTTTTTTTGAGACAGAGCCTCAAGCTGTCCCCCTGGGCAGAGTGCTGTGGCATTACAGCTCACAGCAACCTCCAACGCCTGGGCTCAAGCGAGTCTCCTGCCTCTGCCTCCCAAGTAGCTGGGA
>NW_003852417.1:16126056-16132656 GCF_000181295.1 Otolemur garnettii
ATCATTGTTGCTTGGCGGGCCCGGGCTGGATTCGAACCCACCACCTTAGGTGTATGTGGCTGGCGCCTTAGCCACTTGAGCCACAGGCGCCGAGCCGATTCTGAGTCACTTTTAATGAAGCCCTGTTATCCATTCATGCACACTCACACACGTACACACTCATGTATGTGTATGCACATATATATCCACAGACATGCACACACATATATACATTTATAGCATTTGCTATTATTGCGAGCACATTTTAGGCTAGATTGGGAGTTCCTTGAGGGCAGGAACTGTTTTAATCACCTCTGTGTCCCTGAAACCTATGTGTTGTCTGGCACGTGCATAATGGGCACTCTGTAAATGCTGATTAGATGGGAGTATTATTTACCTCTAGACTTGAACTTGCCTAGCCCTGCTATGGCCACAGTGAGCGTGAGCTGTCTTCTCTTGTAGGATGGCCTGGTGAAGACCAACATGGAGAAGCTGACCTTCTATGCTCTCTCAGCTCCAGAAAAGCTAGACCGTATCGGTGCTTACCTCTCCGAGAGGCTCATCCGTGATGTGGGTCGTCATCGATATGGGTAAGTGGTATGGGAAGGAGGGAGAGAGATTTTCAGAAACTATGTTATTAGGTTAAACAAAGGGTCCTTTTAAGAAAATGACAGTAAACTGGATTATGGAACAGAACAAGAAATTGGTATCTGGGATGAAGAGTGTATTGCGTGTGTTATTCCAAGGGCAGGGTAAAGTTTGGTGCTACTGCCAAGGTTTGGGGAGAAGGGGATGCTGACTTCCCAGGAGCTCCTCTTTTAGCATCCATTCACCCCTTGTGTTTCTGTCCAGAAGCCCTCACCCCAGAGGCTGGGGCCTTAAAAGTTAGTGTAGCCCAAAATGTGAGTTTGTCTTCATCGACTGTGTCCCGCCTCCTTCCACTTAGTGCTCTAAAAAGTGAGGAGAAGCCGTCTGGTTCCAGTCAGAAGGCAAGGTTGGGGCAATATGTGCCTTAAAAATACACCAAAGTGAAATATGTATCAATCTCTTGAGAGGAAGGGCTTTCTATGTTTAGAAGAGAGAAGAAATCCTAAAGAAAGTAACTGATCAATAGATTTAAGAGCTTAAAAATGTAAGTATTTTAATGTCAAGAAGCACTCAAAATATTAAAAGACATACAATGAACAAGTACTTTCAAAAAATAAGACAAATGATTCAAACTCAGATATCCATTTGTAGCTCATAACAAATCGTGAGGAATAGTGGAGAAATCGAGACCCCAGGAGACTGAGGCAGGGCCCTTAATAAGCAACGGACAGAAGAGAAGACGGAGCTTGTTGGGAACATGATATGACAGTCGACAGACTTGTACTCAAAGCTGTGTATTGAAATACTAAGATACTATCTTATCCAATTAATTAAAAAGCATTATTTCTGGTATTAGCCAAGAGGTGATAAACTGGGAGGCATTTTTATACTTTCATAGAAAGAAGGCAAATGGGTTAAAACTTTCTAGAAAATAATGTTGAAATAGGTGTCAAGAGCTTCAGAAACACTGATGCTCTTTGATTCAGTAATTTCATTTCTATTTGTCTGTCCCAAGGAATCAATCTTAAATATACTCTATCTTCACACACCAAAATGTTCATTATGGTGGTTTTTTATAAAAATGAAAAACTGGAAATAACCTATATGCCCGGCCAGAGGAGAATGGTTCAGTACATTACAATGTGTATCATTTGATAAAATGTTATCTAGTCAATAAATACGGGGTTTAGAAAGTTGCTTTTCATATAATACGGAAAATGCCTTAAGTAAATGAAAAACAAAATACATAATTAAACAAGAAAAAATGTCAATGACTAGAAATTACAGTAAATACAAATATATACAAATAAGAATATTCATTTTATGAGCAGTGTGACTGAGGTTTTTTCGTTTTGTTTTCTGTCTACTTTTTCCTGCGTGTTTTCCAAATATTCTCTCTTCAGCAATACAAAAAAGGAAAGTTGAGTGGCAGGGCACATCACGCCACGATTGGGAGAGACTGAATGTGAGGACGCTGAGATGTCCCTGGTGGCATTGTTAATGGGCTGAGGGTCAGGTAGATTCAGAGCAGCTGTTCCTAAGTCCGGTTGGTTCTCTACTCCACGGAGTCTTTTGTATCCTTCCTCCATTTTGCTCAGCTCCCACCATCCTCTTGCTCACACTCTCATTCTTTTAGTTCAGATTGTGGCAATAGCCTTGGAAATTGTCTGCCCCCTCCCATCTTTCCTGGGCTGGTCCTTCCAGCTTAATACTGCTAGACACGATCTTCACACACAGATCCCCAGCCCGACCTCCTGTCTCCTTTAGGATAGAATCTAAGCTCCTCAGCTTGACTTTTAGGGTCTTCCACAACCTGCCCCTAACCCAGCCGAGCCCACCACTCCCACTGTGTCTGCCATGAACCAGCTCCAGATGGACTGGCTGACCCAGCCTACCTCAGGCTCTCTGGGCCTCCTGCCCCTGGGACTTTGTGGCACTCTCTCACCTTGACCTCTCTTGATAAGCCCTCTCGCCACTGCCCATCATCCTCTCTGCCCTCCAAGACCCTTTCCTCCTGGTGGGGAAGATAAAGTGAGCCTTTAAGTAGAGCTTTGCATGGTGCCAACAAGGCATAAAGATCCATGAAGCACAGGCCCCACCAACTAATCTTAAATCAAGCTGGTGTAAAAGCAAGACCCAAACCAATACGTTCCTATGACCATTTTATATAATAAAATTAGGCTACATGCTCAGTAAGAAAAGTATGAATATACTACATGTGTAGATTATACAAAAGGACTTGACATATTATTGCAAGGCCAACAATTAAAAATGGCTTTATCCTAGGTTGAACCTAAAACTAATCTGCTAGCTCTAACATTAAACATTTAATACTAATTTTGCCTGCTGTCTCTGCAGTGATGGTTCACTCTATAAAAATGTCCTATAGCCAGTAGAGCCACTAAGAATCATTCTGCTGCCCTTAGAACTGCAATTCAAAATTAGTATCATTCTGTTAAAAATAGCCATTGCCGCATCTAAGTATTTAAAACCTAAAGGCCTCACTGAGGACTTTATTCATAAACATTTGGAGAAGAAAAATCTGTTCGATCTGATCTCTTGTTCTCTCTGCTTGCCCTCCCTGTCTTTCCCTACCCAGTGCCACATACATCATCATTATCTTCCTTGTCATTGATGGCAGCTTTGGCAGAGCAAAATATTCACACACAGACAGGGTGAGGAGCTGTGTGTGCCTGCTGTGAAGCAGGGGTCTGTGTTTGTGGTTTGACTGTATGGACATGAACTTTGGATTTGGACTCAGTAGGAGAACCACCCTCCTCCAGCCCACTGCCTTCCTGCACTGCCACCTCATTCCTGTTGTGTGTGGACTCAGGTGTTTAGTACTGAGGAGGGAAGGAATTTGGGCAGAGAGGATAAGAAGTGAATTTCAAGGTGTTGGTCCTTGGCGTGGAATATGATGGGCAGTGTATACAGAGCAGCAACAAGCAAGCGGTCCTTATAGTCTGCTCCTTCCCCTTTGTACATTTCCTTTCCAGGTCAGCCCCAATGCTAGCATGCCCCTAAAAGCTGGAGATCAGAAGGAAAAATGGCAGTGCTGGGTAAGATTAGGGTCAGTGGTCAACCACTGAGTGTTGACAAGTGCAGAATGCTGTGTTAGATGCTGCCAGGAACCCCAGTGCCCAGAGCTCTCGTCCAGCCCAGGCCCTGGAGGATGGAGATGTGCATGCCAAAGATAGTTGGGCTACTCTAACCTGAAGACCCTGGCCTAAGAGATACACAGGCTGACCTTCAGTGTACGGCAGGCTCCTAGATGAGGAGGCTCATCCTTCCCTTCCTTAGCTGATGTCAACCTGCTCCTCCTACTCCTGGACTCCTAAACAGGTTTTATCTAGGAGTGGGCTGACCAAATACATCCAAACTGCCCTGAATAAGAGGTTCTTTGTCAAGGCCACTGTCTTTGTGTGACACCTGCCAATAACTGGCCCTACTAAAGCTGCCTCCTTCTTCCTGCCAATCCTCATCCCTGACCCTGGATCTGCCTGTCCTAAGTCTGGCTCCCATACTTCCCGTCCTGCTCCTCCTTCCATGGAGGTTCCGTGCCTCCTCTGGTTTCTAGCGCCACTTCTGACTGAGTACAAGGTGTTCAAGCAGAGCCAGCCACCTGCCCTGGGACTCAATACAGGTACTTCTCACCACTCTCCTAAGCACCGGGACCCCTGTGTCTTTTCCTCAGTTGTGACTTACCTTTTGCCGTGGTCCCTGACCCTGAGTTCTTCTTGACATAACCTGCCATGTGTCCTCTCCTGGACTCCATTGCTGCTCATGAACCTCTGTCCATCCCAGATCCCTTGAGTTCTACCCTCTTTACCTGCTGGGAAAACCCACAGTCGTCCCTGAGACCCTTGTTGTCAGCTGCTGCTATGGTCTGTAACCTGCTCTCCCCCTTGCCAGCAGGCCAAGCTCCTTCCTACCCAATCCTGCTTCAAGTACCCAGTTAGGATAGTTCAGATTCCCAGACCTTTTACTATTTGGACGCTTACAGGACCTTAGCCCCATATAGGAAAGTTCTGACCCGAACCATTTTGAGTGGACACCCCCTGGGGCATCCCTTGCTCTATTCCTTGTGAAAGTGTAGGACTAACAGAGAGGACTACTCGGGAAGGGTATGACCAAATAGCACACAGAGAGCATTGAACCGGGGACTCCCAAGGTCCCATTGACTCCTAATTTTCTAAGATTTTCGAAAAGCTCAAGTTCATAATTACAAACATTTCATCTGTAGTATGGGATCAGAGGTGGGGAACAAAGGATAATGGTGTGTTCAAAGAACTAGGCCTTACACGTCTTTACTTTTCAGTTTCACTTCTACCATAACGTTCACCTTCCACCAAAATGGAAACTTTCCGCTTTCTGCTCCTGGTAAGTAGCCAGTTTTTTTTTCCTAGCAAAGGATGGTTTTTCCATATCAGGATTTTCTGGAATTTTTTTGCAGGAAAAGGAAAAGCAGTAATCTCAGCTCTGGGTTATGGGAGGCCTTCTCATTTCTTCTCTTGCCTAGCCCCACCCCACCCCTTCCTTTACGTCACTTAAGCCCTATAATAATAGTGAAATGCTGCAGACCCCTCCATACAGAAGGATACCAGGGTGATTCATAAAGGAAGAGACTCCCACTCCGCCTGCTCACATTTCCTCCCCACCATGTCTGGCTGCCTGAAAGCATCCAGCGGGTTGCATCCAGGTCTCTCTCTTCAGGGCAAGCTTGTCCCCTTTGGAAGGACTCCAGTCCAGTCTGCTTCCTCTACCCCATAGGATTCAGTCTCTGCCTCACGGCTGTACCGTGGACCTAAAACATGCCAGGACTGGGTCTGCAGGGCACAGCAGGATTCCTGGCCTGTGATTGTGCCCTTTTCTGAAGGACAAGGTTGCAGAGCCAGGAATGGCTGCCCCTACCCCAGCAGGGAGGGACAGAGGGCGTGGCTCCAGCTCTAGGCTCACCAGTCGCTTACCATAGGAACTCAAAGACCCAAGGCAGCCTTTGTACTTGGAAGCTGTATTGTACAGATAGCATGACATGATTCATCTGTGACTGTGCCCAGAGACAACTATTTACTTCTTATTAATTAATTTATTTATTTTTCATCCTTCACTTTTAGTCCATGTGTGTCCTTATAGGTGAGATGGATTTCTTTTTTTTTTTTTTTTGCAGTTTTTGCCAGGGGTGGGTTTGAACCCACCACCTGTGGTATATAGGGCTGGCACCCTACTTGTGAGATGGATTTCATATGGGCAGCATATAGCTGGGCCTAATTTCTTTCTTTTTTTTTTTTAATTTCAGATTAATATGAAGGTATAGACGATTAGCTTATAATGTTTGTATTTGTTAGGTAAGGTCCCTGTTGCAGTTGTGCCCCTCACCCAGGAGGGGTGCCATATACCCTTACATAGTGCCTATTAAGAGCTTACCATTTCCCTCCCTCCTCTCCACTCCCCCCTCCTTCCTTCCTGCCCTCCCCCCAGATTGAATTAAATTGAGTTTTTCTCTTGTGTGGGCATGTTTTAGTTTATCTGCTGACTTCATATGAGTATTGAGTACACTGGATACTTGCTTTTCCATTCTTGTGATACCTTACTAAAGAGAACTTTCAGTTCCATCCAGATTAATGCAAAAACTATCAAGTCTCCATCTTTTTTGTGAATGACTTGTATTCCATGTTATACATATACTACAGTTTACTAATCTATTCATGGTTTGAGGGGCACTTGGGTTGATTCCACGTCTTGGCAATCATAAATTGAAAACTAGATTGTAAACAATCTAGTGCAAAAGTCCTTATGATAAAATCACTTTTATTTTCTTCTGGGTAAGAAGTAGTAATGGGATTGTGTGATCAATGGGAGATCTATTCTTAGTTCTTTGAGGATTCTTCATACTTCTTTCCAAAGAGAGACAACTATTTAATTATATTTAATCATGTTTTTATTTAACTTAATATTATTAAATAATTTACTAAGAGTTGATGCAACTCGTCTAAAAGGAAAAATCCAGAGCATAGAAGCCATTTTTAATTATGG
>NW_003852417.1:16133249-16141512 GCF_000181295.1 Otolemur garnettii
CTACCTTAGGGTACCTAAGAAATAATATTCGATATATTTACAAACAAACAACAAAGAACATTTATAAGAAATCATGACTTCAGTTACTTTATTTATCTGGATTTTGCAAAGCCCACAGCTCATGTCTAAAGCAGTTGGCTCATGTCTGAGGCAGCTGGACCACGTGATATCCGGAATTGGGCTGGTATCCCAGGAAGTATTGTGGAGCCCCATGTTGTGGCCTTGTGATAGCTCCAAAAATTGTCCTATGGTTATTCTTCCCAAGCTTTCTCTGTGTTTATCCAAACTTCATTTTGTAAAAAAGAGACAAAGACTAGCTAGTCAAGAATTTTTAATATCTTTCCAACATTCAGTGATGGATGTAATTTAAATCAAGGCATAAAGAAGAACAATCTTTCAACTCATCCTATATTACATTTACAGCACGTGAACCTGACTTTAGAACTTCAGGCAACTTTAACATCTTAAAAGCCTGTGGTGACAGCTTTACTACCGTGGAAACCTTTGCTACATGCTCTTGACTTAGCCCTAACCTGATTGTTTGGTGCCGCAACAGGTTTTGGAGTTCTCTGCTTCTTTATCTCCCCTGAAACTTCTTAGTATCAGGAAATACTTTTCTATTCCACATAATTCGACTTTACAAGTAGAAGGATCACCATCCTGTACGGCGCACGGAAGTCCAAACTCTGAGTTCATGAAGTCTAGCTCTAATCTCACCCTAGCACAATAGAAAACATTTTCAAGTCTTACTTCTTGTTCCTATGAGATCAGTCACTTGATCTGCTTTGGATTTCTCAGGATTCACCTTTATTTGAATCACAAGTAACTAAAGCCCCCCTAAACCTGAATATTAGGTGCCAGTACTATTTATGGTACACGGAGACCCAAAAAGACGATGGCTCCAGCAATGTGGCAGTGTTTTTCCGTGGTAGGCCCTGCTCCATACGGTCATTCGATGTGGCTTTCCTGTCTGGGTCTCCAGTTGTTGCCACTTTCTAACTTGCAGGAAGAGGGAAAGAGAGGACCTCAAAGGCAGCTCTGTCTTATAAGCAGGAGATGCTGACACTGTTCACATCACTGCCCCTCACATTCACAGCATTGTTTTAGTCATGGGGCCTCACCTACAGCAAGAGAGACTGGAGGAGGTGGTCTCTAGTGAGCAGCCACATGTACAGGAAAAGTTCTAAATTACTGGGGGGGGGAAGGGGGGAGCAGATGGTAGGGGGGACATTAGCATCCTGCCTCTTTAAAGAAAACCATGAAGATTTTAACCAAAAGAATTTGTGACAGATTTCCCACAGCTTCCTCCTTAGCAAGTTTTTTAAAAAAGAAAACCTCTCTTCCCTGACCATCTACCTTGTTTTTTTTTAGCATGCAAATGCTTTCTAAGTGAGAGATGTATCTTTTGTGATGCAAACCTTACTGGTTATGTTATTACCCTGGAGCAAGTGTTGAATTTGAGCTCAGAGGTGCCTTTCTAATTCTCATTAGGAATTTGATTCTTTTTTTTTTTTTTTTTTGAGATGGAGCCTCAAGCTGTCCCCCTGGGTAGAGTGCTATGGCATCACGCTCTCAGCAACCTCCAACTCCTGGGCTCAAGCGAGTCTCCTGCCTCAGCCTCCCAAGTAGCTGGGACTACTGGTGTCCGCCACAACGCCTGGCCATTTTTTGGTTGCAGCCATCATTGTTGTTTGGTGGGCCCAGGCTGGGGATTCGAACCCACCACCTTAGGCGTATATGGCTGGCGCCTTAGCCGCTTGAGCCACAGGTGCCGAGCCAGGAATTTGATTCTTGACATTTTTTTTAGAACTTAGGAGAAGCATTGAGGATGACAACAGCCAGAATAATTAGGGGTTGTCCTGTGAAGATGAGTTTGGGAGGGATTGGATTGGAAATATTTCACATGGAAAAGAAAAGAGCAAGAATCTGTCTGCAATCCCAGCACTCTGGGAGGCTGAGGCAGGTGGATTGCTTGATCTTAGGCGTCTGAGACCAACCTGAGCAAGAGTGAGACCCCATCTCTACTAAAAATAGAAAAATTAGCTGGACATCATGATGGGTGTCTGTAGTCCTAGCTACTTGGGAGGCTGAGGCAGGAGGATCGCTTGAGCTGAAGAGTTTGAGGTTGAGCTATGATGACACCATAGTACTCACCCAGCGGAGTGAGACTCTATCTCAAAAAAAAAAAAAAAGAAAGAAAGAAAGAAAAGAAAAGAACAAGAACATGAATCATAAACAAGATTGTTATTTTCTAGTGTTTGAAGAGCTAGCAGGTAAGAGGCGATGTGGCCCTTTTTTTGCCACTCTTCAGAATAGATTTATGAATACAGGATAGAAATTATTATGCTCTGGCTCAGTGCTCGTAGCTCAGTGAGTAAGGTGCCAGCCACATACACCAGGGCTGGTGGGTTGGAACCTGACCTGGACCTGCTAAACAACAGTGGCAACTACAATAAAAATAAATAGCCAGGCGCTGTGGTGGGTGCCTGTAGTCCCAGCTACTTAGGAGGCTGAGGCAAGAGAATCGCTTAAGCCCAAGAGTTTGAGGTTGCTGTGAGCTGTGACACCATGGCACTCTACCGAGGGCGACATAGTGAGACTCTGTCTCAAAAAAAAAAATTATTATGCTTTACATTGAAATAAAAAGTTTTTAGTTGGTTGTCAAAAATCTGATGGGCTGACTTGACTAGTAAACTATCCCTCATCTGATGCCATGTATCTCTAGTTACTGAAGGTTTTCACTCAGGTTTTCAACTTTAAAGGAATTATGAAGTAGTTTATGTGCTTATAGTTCACACAGATCATCTTCTTCATAATGAGAACATCAAATTTATTCTGTGTGTGTCTTGTCTTTCTTGTTCCCTGGGTAGGGTATGTCATCTAAGCATGGTGATATTGTCAGCCGTATTGTTTGCACAGTACTTCATCAGAGATCTTCCAAGGTTTTCAAACACAAAACTTGCGAACTTTCTGTTCTTTAGACTTTGCAGTAGCTGGTCGTCAGGCCCATCTCAGATACTTCATAAAGTTCGGGACTCCTCCCCACTGGAGCTATCTCGCTCCATCTTTGGAAGCCTCATGGGACATCATGCATGATTTTCTTGTATCTGTATCGCTTATTTTCTCTTTGAAGGAAGTACCGGAGTATTAATCTCATCCCCCAACCTCTTTACTCCTTAAGTGGAAGGACTGCCTTCTTCAACCTTGCACCTCCTGCCCTGATTAGGACAGAGTCTTTCCTCAGCAGGTGCCCAATAAACACATCCTGATTTGGGATTGAGTAATTCTAGGCTCACAGGGGCTAGATTCAGAATTGGCTTTTCTAAGCATCCATCCTTTCTGCTTGTATTTACTCATGAAATGGTATATTTCTTCTGTCTTCCTGTTCTAAATCTGTAACCTGAGGGGCTGCATGAGTTGGCCTCTAGGCTCCCTTCCAGCTCTGATTCACTCCAATTCCCAGCTCTGAGCCCCGACAGTGGCGGCCTGTGGAGGAGCCTCTTCCCCAGATGCTGCCCAGGAGGGCACCATACTAACACCCAGCTTGGCCCTGTCAGGCCATGGGGGTGGAAGAGCCGCGAGGCCCAGTGAAGGCCGTGCTGCTGCTTCCCTAGGTATGTGTGCATCGCCATGGAGGCCCTGGACCAGCTGCTCATGGCCTGCCACTGCCAGAGCATCAACCTCTTCGTAGAGAGTTTCCTCAAGATGGTGGCCAAGCTGCTGGAGTCAGAGAAGCCCAACCTTCAGATCCTCGGCACCAACTCGGTAAGGAGCCCCGGGGGCTCTGGGTCCCCCCACCGGGATCCTGTGGGTGGGGGTGCAGGCGTGGGAGAGCTCTCGGTCAGCGTTTGTTGTGTTCTGTTCCTGGGCAGTTTCCAACCCTAACTAAAAGATGATGCGTGTTTTAGTGCCCGCCTTTGTGTGAATAAAGGAATATTCCATTTCCTAATTTAAATAAATAATATATAAGTTGTATGTTGTGCCTCATATAAATAGATAATAAAATGAAAGTTGCCATTTTAGAGCATATGGTTTATTTATGTTTTTATAGAGCATATGATTTAAAAACCTAATGGATTTAGTATATTTACAATGTCGTGTAACCAGCAACACTATCTAATGTTTAGAAAGATCATCGTTAGACTGATCATCTTCAGACTTGACTGATGATGTTCAAACTTTTTTACTAATCAGTTTTCCCCTTAAATGATTTTAAGTGGGGCTTCAATAAATATAAAAAGAGATTGAAACAGAGGTATTCCTTTGAGAGCAGGGGGTACCTAGGGCCTTTACAACTCAGCGCTCCATGGGGCAGTCTTTGAAAGCTGGTACTGGGTAGCCCTCTTTCAAAGGTAGAGTAAACTGATGTCCACAGGACAAGGGCAGCAGGTCAGTGGAAACACAACGGGGAAGCAGGAACCAGGGCTTCTGGCTCAGTTCTGCACTTCCCTCGCTGTGTAACCCTGAGCACGTTACCTTTCACAGGCCTCCATCTTTTCATCCATACCATGAGCAGGTTGAATTTGGTCTCTGTAATGCTGGTCTCAGTACAAATGCCTGCAACCGTGAGCGGTTATATTTTGTGAAAGAAGAGCTATCAGATATGTCAAGAACTTCCGGCACCACATGTGTATCTACATAGGAATGTCCTGTTTGCTTTCTCTAATTTCTTGCCTTCTCTCCCACTCCCTCCCTTTCCAAGCAGCTTAGATGCACAGATCTTAGGGGAAGGCTTTAACTATCTGCATATATCACAAAAGAAAAGTTGAAAGCCTGCCTCTTGGCATTCCCAACCTGAACTTTTATTGCACAGGTTACTTTGGTTTCCTGTTCTACCTAAGTTGATTTAATCAGAGGAGTGTCTTCCAACTTCTCTTTTGAGGACCAAGAAGACCAGCCCGTTCCCCTCTCTGTCCTCTCCCTGTGAGCCAGCTGCCTTTGACAAATTGCACACACCCTGGGGCTGGGGGTGGGGAGCCCTCTGTCAGGTTGCCCTGGCAACAGCTTCAGATACTGTTTTAGTTGTCCTGTTTGAGATAACTACAGTCTAGAAGAGAACATCTGAATGAAAAATAAACCAGTCATCATGTATCTGTGGGGGCCACAGAAGCAGGTGGCTGCCAGCTTTAGCTCTCTCCACAGCAAATCCTAGCCAGGGGTAGGTGTTTTGTTAGCTATAGTCTCAAAGATTCAGTGTCCTGCAATTCCTCATCAGAGTGAATCATTACATCAGCCACAGAGCAAATCAACTGGTGACTGCTCTGCTACAGACGATGAAGGCCAGACAAGGACAGGCCATCATGAGCAAGTTCAGTCAAAGCCTAGCAGAAGATTCAGAGTCTGGCCTCAGAGGCAGCCTTTCCTAGCACTGCCCCTCATCTGGGTGCCCATCCCAGCTCCCTAAGCCCCAGACCTTCTTGAACCTTCTTGAGGGATGTGTTCTTTTGCTCTTCATCGTTTCAGACTGGCTAGACTTGACGCCATCTCTGCAAGTCTAGCCTGGGAGTTCCAAGCTGATCTTTACAGGGACTTGGGGCTTTGCAGGGACAAAGGGGGGCTTGGGGGAAGAGAAACAGAAGGCTCTGGGTTTTTTATTCCTGCTTTATCCAGAAGCCAGCTCCTGTGTACAGTTTGGGTGGAAATTGGCAGCATTTTATTTGGATAAAAGTTTTGCTGCCAGGAAATTGAAAGAAAGAGAAGGAGAGAAAGAAAGAAAAAGGGGAAAGAAAGAGAAGATGAGAATCCTCATTTGCTGGATTTCTGTACCTGGAAATAGAGGCTATGAGAAGTGCAGTAACTTGTCTGTGCCTGCACAGCCTGGGCACTAGCTTCAGGCAGTGATTCATTCAGCCCCTGGATGTCTCGTTCTCCCTGGAATCTGACAGTTAGCAAGTTCAGAGGCCTTTCTGGGCCACACCCACTGTGTGGTCCTCTCCCTGGATCCCACCGTGGCACCCAGCCTCTGTACAGATGCCCTCTGCAAGCAGGCTCTATCATAGGCACCCACAGCACAGCCTCAGGGGTGAGAAGATAAAAAAAAAAAACCTCACCCCGAGCCACCTCTCCCTCCCAGCAACTTTCTCCTCTGACCTGGTTTTGCTCTTTGAATCAGCTCAGAATAAATCTCTCTTCTGCAGAGTGTCTCTTCAGAAGCCCTACCCCCTCCGAGGTCCCCCAAACTAACAATGATAAAGTCCCCCAAAGAGCTTTGGAAATTCACAAATTCCCAGGTCTCAACCAGACCCCCGATCAGCATTTCTGGATGGGGGACCTGGGAGTCTGTAAGTTTCATTTCCCATGTGATGCTGAGCCAGGTTTGGGAACCACTGACCTACTATAGTGTTGTGTTTTGGGGTGTTCTTTCTTTCTTTCTTTCAAGATGGGGTCTTGCTATGTTGCCCTGGATGATCTTGTGGTCTTGAACTCCTGACCTCAAGCAATCTGTCCCTTCAGCTCCCAAAGCACTGGGACTCTAAGTATCAGCCACCGTGCCCAGCCCCCACTCCAGTCTTAACCTGCACAGGATTCCTTCCTTTTTTCCCTCCCTCCACTTCTCACAAAATCCAGATTTGTTAATATCACTCCTACACATTATATGCAGCAAAGTATAATTTTAATAATGTCAGTGATGTTTTCAAGCCCTTTATGAGAATACCTCAGCTCTGGATGATAAAGAGGGACTGGAAAATCCAGGAGAAGGTGGGAGCCAGGGCCAGCTAAACGCACGTATTGCTCAGAATTCATTTTCTGTACACCTGCCTCATTGCATGCTGGGTCCACATGTGGGGCTTGGGAACCATGTAAGTGACCATGTGTCCTGACATTTCAAGGGAATGCGCTAATGATAAACTGAAAATATTCAATTTGATGGCTCCAAGGTCCTTCGCGTAAGTGATGTAATGTATTAGCCTACTATATTTAAGTAGTAAAGTAGGATGAAGATTCATAGATTTCAAGTTTGTACTTCTACCCCTACCTCATACCATATGTAAAAGTTAACTCAAAAGTGTCAAAGGCCTAAATGTAGAAGCTAAAACTATAAAATTCTTTATCGGGTTAAATCATTATGATCCTGGATTTGGCAATGAATTCTTATATGACATCAAAGGAAAAGCAACTAAAGAAAAAATACAGATAAATTTAAAACTTTGTACATCCACAGGCATGATGAAGAAAGTAGAAAGACAACCCAAAGAGTGGGAGAAAATATTTACAAATCATATAACTGGTAACGGCCCAGTAACCAGAATATATAAAGAATTCTTACAACTCAACAGCAAAAAGACAACCCAACTAAAATACGGGCAAAGGACTTGAATAGACAGTTCTCAAAAAAAGAGATACAAATGGCCAATAAGCACATGAAAAGGTGGTTAAGATCACACTGATCATTAAGGAAAGACAAATCAAAAGCACAGTGAGTGAGATATCACCCACAAGGATGGCTATTAGAAACACACTCTCGCATCAGAAGATGCCTAGTGTCAGCAAGGATGAGTAGAAACTAGAACTCATGTACTTCGTTGGCAGAAATGTAAAATGGTGCCCCTCCTATGGAAAATAGTTTGGTGGTTCCTCAAACAGTTAAAAAAAAATTTTTTTTTTAGACAGAGTCTTATTTTGTTATCCTCTATAGAGAGCTATGGCATCACAGCTCACAGCAACCTCAAAATATTAGGCTCAAGCAATTATTTTGCCTCAGCCTCCTGAGTAGCTGGGACTACAGGCACCCACTGCAACACTTGGCTATTTTTAGAGATGGGTCTCACTTTTGCTCAGGCTGGTCTCGAACTCCTGGGCTCAGGCAATCCACTGCCTCAGCCTCCCAGAGTTCTAGAATTATAGGCATGAGCCACCCTGCCTGGCCTATAGGGTTAAATATTTAGAATTGTCATATGACCTAGTAATTCCTCAAATACTTATACACAGATGTTCATAGCAGTACTCTTCATCATTGCCAAAAGGCAGAAATAACCCAAAAGATCACATATTCTATGATTCTACTTATATGGAATATTCTGAATAGATGAATCTATGGAGAGATAGTAGATTGGTATTTGCTAAGAGCAAGGGCAGAAAGGAATGGAGAGTGACTCTATGGATATAGGGTTTCCTTTTGGGACGATGAAAATGTTTTGGTTGCAAAGCATTGTGAATGTATTAAATGCCACTGAACTGGGCTCTTTAAAATGGTTAATTTGTTGCCACGTGAAGTTTACCTCAAATTGACCCAAAGTCAATGGCATATAAGCATTTGTGGTTT
>NW_003852417.1:16141651-16141939 GCF_000181295.1 Otolemur garnettii
GGCTGGGGATTCGAACCCGCCACCTTAGGTGTACGTGGCTGGCGCCTTAGCCGGCTGAGCTATAGGCGCCGAGCCAGCATTTGTGTTTTTACTGTGCCACAACCTTAAATCAAGCATACTCCAAGGCTAGGGCAAAGATGAGTCACTTAGCTGGCTTAGGGAAGGGCAGCTTCCCCACAACACGTAAGAATGAGACGGGAGCCTGGAGACAGGCTGGCCCGTGCTCTGTCCCTCCCTGGCTTACTCTCTCCTCGCCCCCCACACCTCATTGAGATCTCCCCTCCACCA
>NW_003852417.1:16142087-16147762 GCF_000181295.1 Otolemur garnettii
GCCCTCCATGGTCCCATGCAGCCACCCCCACTTTCTCTACCCAAATGTCCCCACCTCAGAAAAACCCATGACCTGTGGGTTGGGGCCTCAGAAATACGTGCCATGCCATTTTACCAGGGCTTTAGGCCAGTTCCTTAGCCCATTTTTGGCCACCTCCCTCTCACATCCTCAGGGTGAGTGTTACAGTCTCTCATTCTCTCCTGGAGTCCCTTCCCAAATCTGCCCATTCAGCCTCAGAGACGGTTTTGCCCTCTTCTCCCACTGAGGAAATAAGGGCTTTCCCCGGGGTTCTCTCTACTTCCCATGGCCATCTTCCTCCTCTCCAGGGAGAGCCTGGCCCTTGGGAACCTCCCCACGTCCATTCTTCCCTTCACTCTCTGTCTCTGGTTCCTTCTCTCAGTCTAAGTTCCAATCTCTCTCACTGTAGGAACAAATGAACAAGACTAAAAGACCCAAATAACATCCTCCTGAATAACCACCACGTACCTTTAGCTCACCTAACAAAATCGATAACCATCCCTGAATGTTATTTTAATATGTAGTCCAAAATGCAATTGTCTTTATTGCTGTCCTTTTTCAAATCAGGGCCCAGTGAAGACTGTGCATTTACTTTGTTTTCCATGTCCCTTCCCTCTCTATGCCCCTCCTTTTTTTGGTGACACTGATATTTTGAAGACAGCAGGTCAGTTGCCCTGTAGGATGCCCCACATTCTGCGTTTGTCTGATTGTTTCCTGTGGTGTCATTTATCTCACTCTCCTGTCTCTTGTACTTCCTGCAAACTAGAATTAGATCTGAAGTTCTGATCGGTTGCAGGAGACTACTTTTGGCCGCAATACTTCATGGGGGATGCTGGGACCTGCCATGAGTACAACAGCAGGCACAGATGTCTGGTGTCCCACTTTTATGGGTGCTAATTATGTCCTGGGTTAGGGGGGTGCCAGCCATTATAAAAGCATGCTTTTGTCTTTGCAGTTAGAAATCTGTAGAAAGTAACCCACTCCCCACCCACCTGTCACCTGGTATTTATCTTTTGGTGACTGCATCCTTCATGCTCCCTCAACTTCCATGCACCTGTTGCTCCGACTCTTGACTCTTCCCCACCCCTCCCCCATTGTCTAATGGCCCCTCTCACCCCTGCCCAGAATGTCTATATTCTAATCCCTGGACCCCATGATGCTACCATATATCACAAGGGTGACTCTGTAAGTTAAAGATCTTGAGCAGGGTGGGGGGAGTTGGGGGAAGATTATCCTGGATAATCCAGGTGGCCATGATGCAATTACAGGGCTATGATAATGAGGGACACAGGGGATCAGAGCAGGAGAAGGTGATGTGATGATGCAAGCGGAGGGACAGAGAGAAAGGGATTTGAAGATGCTATGCTGCGGGGCCTGAAGTGGAGGAAGGGGACAGAAGCCACAGGAAGTAGGTTCTTCTGGAAGCTGGAGAAGACAAGGAAATGGATACTCCCCTGGAGCCTCCAGAAGGCCCGCAGCCCTGCAGACCCATTTTAGATTTCTGAGCTCCAGAACTGTGAGATAATAAATTTGAGTTATTGTAAACCACTAACTGTGGTGATTTGTTACAGCAGCCGCAGGAAACTAAGTCAGTTTCCGTTAATGATCCTCTTCCTCATGCCCTGAAATGGCTGTGGTCTCCAACTCTACACTCGACCCTCTCCCACTCCATATGCTCCCCCTGGACACTTCCATCAACTCTTGTGGTTTTGACTGTCACCTGGAGACCAGAAATGCTGTGGTCATCACCAGTTCAGAAGTCAGCACCGCTGGAGACCAGCAGGCTGGGGGCGGATTCCATAAAGACTGGCGAGGGCAGGACGGCCAGGCCCATGAGGCAGCTTGGGTGTGGCGCTCAGCACCAGCAGAGGCTCAGAGAGCAGAGGCAGCTGGTGCTTCCTGGGTGCAGTCCTCGGGGGCCAGAAGGGATGGCTTTTTTAAGGACTAGACTCTCCCAGGAATCCCTAAAACCACAGCGAGATTTGCAGAGTTTGGAAAGAGGGACAGCGTCATGTGGGTGGCTGGGAGAGGATGGCACAGACACAGAGAGTTACTATGCCTTGGCTGGTAATCAGGAGGTTTGCAGGGCATGGTCAGGTCAGGTTACTGTGGAGCCGTTCCCCTGGCTATAGTGAAAACTGCTCCAGGGAGTGGCAGTAAACAAGGGCAGCAGCAAGAAAGGGGCTGCTATGGCCAAAGCCCCGCGGCTTGGAGGATCTGCTTTCCCACTAGGATGTATTGTTCCCATTTCTCCTTGTGCAGGTAAACTACAGCAAAAAGGCCTGTAGTCCTCAACCTGTGAGAGAGTCAGGAGTCTACCTATGCCCAATATTTTGAGCCACAGTTCTGCTGTTGACAGCAGGAGGTTTTCTGACTCAGAGTGCTATAGAAGGGGAAGGGCTGCCTTCTGCCTGGGAGGCTTGGCTGGTGCTAAAGGCCAGCTCAGCCTGCCTTCCTCACCGGGAGAGGTCTCTTGGCAGTGTCAGTCTTGGGAGCTTGTTTTCTCTTTACTGACCCTTAGTAACCCCAATTTTCACACAACTGTGGCCCCTGCCTGCCTCCATGGGAGGACGGGTGACCTGCTCCAGCAAATTTGGTACCCTTTGTTGTGTTTAAAGAGCTGAAACTTTGATCTTGAAAAGGTGACCCCGGCAGTGCCCCTGGCCTTCGAAATGTCACATGTTCAGAATCACCAATTTGTTGCTATGGAGACTGCTATCTCTTAAAAAATAAGACAAAACCCCCAGCTTTATTCTTTCAAGACCTTGCATTAGGCAACTAGCATTTTGATAAAAGCCATTGATAATGTATGAATTAGCAATGGTAGGAGTGAGGCAGACAGGAAGTTCCTTCTGTATCACGCATTTTAAAAATGGTGACCTGAGTGTGGTGGCCTGTACCTCTAATCCCAGCTACTTGAAACGCTGAGGCAGGAGGATTGCTTGAGCCCAAGAGTTAATTCCAGTCTTGGCAACATAACAAGACCCTGTTTCTATTAAAAAAAAAAAAATAGTGACCAGTTACACAGGTAAATGGGTCTGGTAAAGACTCATGGTGTGTTGACAACAAGCCAAAATGCACTGGGGAAAAGAAATGAGGAGGCAGCTGTTAACTGTGATAGGCAAGGCAGGTAGAGTTCTGGTCATACCAAGCCTATACGGCAGGTGCTTGCATTCTATTATTCCCATTTTATAGATGGAGCAACTGAGACACAGGGGGCTTAAGTAACTTGGCCCAAGACACCCAACTAACAAGAAGAGGAGGTAGGATTCAAATGTGCAGTCTGGCTCCAAACCCCTTCTCATAATCACAACATTACACTGCCTCTTATAAGAGGGGTAAGGGCTTTACAGTGAGTAAAGAGGCCCAACCCCATCTCAGCCAGGTTTTGGTACATTTCCCAGGGACAGTTACCCTGTGGGTGTGTCCTTACTCCCCATGATGCACTCATCAGACACCATCACCAAAATTCTGAGTTTAGCCCCTTCATGCCAACTCCTGGAAGATTTTTGAGCAGCATGGGGTGGGCTGTCTAGGAGCTGCCCCCCACGGCGACACCATGGGCCAGTGGTCCCTGACAGGTCATCTGGCTGTGCTGATGTGTCTGTGCATTTATACTTTCAGACTCAGGGAAAGAACTGTCCCTCCCACCAAGCTGTCAAACCCAGCCATAAAAAAAGAATGAAATCCTGTCATTTGCAGCAACACAGATGCAACTAGGGGCCATTATCTTAAGTGAAATAAGCCAGGCACAAAAAGACAAGTATCACATATCCTCATGTATGTGTGGAAGCTAGAAAATGCAAACACACAGAGAGAGTGGAAAAACAGGTAATAGAGCCAGGGAAGGGTGAGTGGGGAGGGGCGTGGGGAGTGCTGAAGAGAAGTTAAAGGGTTAAAGGGTACAAACACACAGCAAGATGGAATAATTCAGTGTTTGATAGCAGAGTAGGGTGACTATACTTAACAAAAGTATATGATGCTTAGTTGATGGACAACCTAAATGCTCTGACTCGATCACTACACATTATATACTTGCAACAAAATTTCTCATGTGTCCCATAAATTTGTACCTTCTGCTCCCCAAAGCTATCAAACCAAGGGTCCTTAAGGATGTTCACAGATCCTAGTACTCAAAAG
Source organism: Otolemur garnettii (assembly GCF_000181295.1). Classification (NCBI taxonomy): domain Eukaryota; kingdom Metazoa; phylum Chordata; class Mammalia; order Primates; family Galagidae; genus Otolemur; species Otolemur garnettii. The sequence continues at coordinate 16,146,246 of NW_003852417.1, forward strand.
GTGCTTATTTTATTAGATAGCCCTGTTGTCACCCATAAATGGGACACTTGCCCTCTGGATGAGAGGTCCAAAGTTGACATTAAGTGCAGTCTTATTAGAACCCAAGACAGAGCAAGAGGCATAATAAAACGAAGGGATGGAATGGGCAACAACCAGCGTCCCATGCAGTCCCGGGCTCCACAGGGGAGACAGTGTCTTCTAGAGATGGGCTGGGCCATCCAATCAACCCTGAACCACTCCAGTCCTCCCTTTCCAAGGAGGTGGCCATCTATCTACCCAGCCTCAACTGACTTCCATCACCAAGGACACTCAGAAATTTGCATTTTAACCAGCTCCCCAAGTAGTTTTGATACATGTTAAAATTTAAAGAGCAAAGAACAGCAGACCTGGTGTGGTAGCCTAGGCTTGTAATCCTAGCACTTTGGGGGGGCTGAGGCAGGTGGATTGCTTGAACTCAGGAGTTTGAGACCAGCTTGAGCAAGAACAAGACCCTGTCTCTACTAAAAATAGAAAAGCTAGCCAGGTATCATGGTGGGTGCCTGTAATCCCAGATACTGGGGTGGTTGAGGCAGGAAGATGGCATGAGCCCTGGATTTGAGGTTGCGGTGAGCTATGATGATGCCACTGCACTCTACCCAGGGGGACAAAGTGAGACTCTGTCTCAAAAAAAAAAAAAAAAGAATTCCCAAGTTTGAGGCCCAGTTCTACCTGTCACAAGCTGTCGGTCCTCAAATAATTCACTTACTCCCTTAGAACCTCCATTTCCTCATCTCTACAATGGGAACAATATATGTCCTGCTAAACCTATTTGTTTGCTGAAAATTATATGAGATAATGGATGCTATAATAGGCTGAAAAATAGTGCTCCAAAAGATGCCTGCATCCTAATTCCTGGAACCTATAAATGTTACCTTATGTGGAAACAAGGTCTGTGTAGGTGTGATTAAGTTAAGGATCTTGAGATTGGGAGATTATCCAGGATTATCCTGGTGGCCATAAAGAGTTAGGCAGAGGGAAATTGACAGACAGGAGATGGTGTGAAGACCAAGGCAGAGATAACACAGTTGCAGACAACTAACACAGACATGGAAGCAGCAAGTGCCATGGAAATACGTGATGTTCTTATTCCTTAGAATGTAGGTGTTAACTGGGCCTGGGGTGGCCACTCCTGACAAAAACTCCCAGTCTATGAACAGCTTCTTCAAGGGCCCGTGCCTTTTGGTACCTTTTAGATATTTCGAGAACTTGTATCATAACAAGGGAGGGCATGAGCTTCCCTACAACTGTATTTGAAGTGTGTTTTTCTGATCCAGTTGAGAGGGAAAGCACAAGATGTGGAGTGCAGGCGAGTTAAGAGTAGATTGCTGGTTTGAGCTGTCCTAGGAACGTGTTTGCAGGTTGTTCCTGAGAATGCAGATTACTCAGATTGTGTGGTGCTGAATCCTGGAGGGGCCAGAAAAAGTTTAAGCTTCTTAGAATAAGAAGCTTTCTACTGGCTCGGCGCCTGTGGCTTAAGC
>NW_003852417.1:16148303-16152230 GCF_000181295.1 Otolemur garnettii
GCTATGACACCACAGAACTCTATCAAGGGTGACAAAGTGAGGTTCTGTCTCCAAAAAGAAAAAAGAGGAAAAAAAGAATCTCACTAATTATATTCCTTGAATTCCCAGAGTTCCTGTTATACCAAGAGCTGTGGGAGTGGGGCTCTTCTGAATCTTCTCTAATTTAGGAAGGAGGCGACATGTACATTTTAAAGAAAAGAAAAGCAATGTTCAGCCCCTTCCTCCCAGCTGTGGGGGGGGGGGCTCCCCTCCTCCTGCCATGGGGCTAGGCTCTGGCCCACCCTGTCACTCCAGGGATCCCTAGCCCCTGAATGGCACTTGAGGGAGCTTGCCTGTCATCTTCCAGCTCCTGCTGCCTGCCTCCCCCCCCCCATTCCCACCCTTAAGTACCTGGAACTCCTTTCCTGTTCCCCACACACCCCCAGCACCATGTGTGAGATGTGTGTCCTGTCACAGTCTATGCTGCCCACCTGGGCTCCTGGCTGGGCCCATGTCAGTGCCATGAAAAGGACAAGGGTCAAACTGCCTATAAGCCCAGCCCAGAGTGGATGGAGCTGACCATAAGTGACCACTGTCACCACGGCTTTGGTGGAGGTGCTTCCTGAGCAGGCCTTAGTCATCCTGCATGCATCCTCCCATGAGTCCCAGTGACCACCTGTGACATGGGTCCTAGTGTCCCCATTCTACAGATGAGGGAGCTGTAACACAGATGTTACCTAGCTTGTCCAGTTGCATGGATGACAAGAGAGAGAGCAAGGAAGTGTCTGACGTGGGTCCAGCAGATATGGAGGGAGCCTTGTCTGCATAAATAGGTGAATAACTAGGTCAGCAGAAACATTGGGAAAAGCTCAAAACTGTCTATTGCAATTTTTAAAAGAAAAAAAAGGAGACTCAAAAGTAAGTGTCCAGGGAAGAAGAGTACAGAAGAGCGAGAACCCAGGGATGAATAGAGTCACAGAAGAAGAGAAAGAAAGAATGTTCCAGTGAGGTTGGCACAGAGGCTGGCCAGGCTGCGGCAGAGTCAGAAGAAACTGCTGACTCCATCTGGAACAAGCCCTAGATGGTTTTAGAAAAAGGATTCCCACACATGTTTCCTACCCTGTAGTACCTCAGGGACTGTCGCCAAATTTTCAATTACAAAAAGATTGATTTTAATCTGTTCTGACCTTACAGCCAGGGGGCAATAGTCTAAATATTTAACAGCAGATAATGTAATGACCTTACAGCCAGGGGAGTAATAGTCTAAATATTTAACAGTAGGACAGTGCAGGTAATGGTCAGTCAGGACAGGTGCTGGACGGGAAAAGCTGTGATGCCACAGTCCTGCTATGTTCTGAGGAGGATCTGTTGTCACAGTCCCACCCCTGATCTGGGGCTGGGGACAGAAACCTGTGTGGTTAAAAAAACCCCACTGACTCTGCTGTCTGGTAGTATTTGAAAACCAGTGTCCTGAGGGAGGAGCAAGATGGCAGCCAAGTGACAGCTTCTTACAACATGGTGAGACTGGGGAGACAAGATTCCAGGCATCTCTGGCTGTGGGATCTGCCCAGAGACATCCCTTTGGGGACACAGGGAGTCAGTGAGAGACTTCTGGACCCCATGAGGAGGACAAAAAGCAGTGGACAACTGGCAAGTGGTTGTGTATGTTTGTTCTGTGTAATCCCATCGGCAGCTGACTCATCAAAACCCTAGGCCAGAGGTACAGTAACTTAAAGACCAAGAGGAAGTGAAAGGAAAATTAGGGCAAGGAAACAGGTAAAAGAAAACATTCATGAGGAAGAATCAGCAGAAAAATCCTGGCAATGTGAAAAACCAGTCCAGAGCAAACCCCTCCCCCCAAGGGACTGTGAGGTAGCTACTGCAGAGGATTCCACCTATAAAGAAATATTAGAAATGACAGAAAGGGAATTTAGAATCCAGATGATGAAAACAATGAAGGAAATGATGGAAACAATGAAGGAAGCTGCTGATAAAGTGGAAAATAACCAAAAGGAAATCCAAAAACAGAATCAAATAAGAGATGAACAATATGAAGAATATAGAAAGAATATACCAGAACTGAAGGAACTGAGGCAATCAATTAGGGAACTTAAAGATGCAATAGAAACTATCAACAGGCTCAGAGCCTGTGGCTCAAGAGGCTAAGGCGCCAGACACATACAACTGAACTGGCAGGTTCAAATCCAGCCTGGGCCCACCAAACAATGATAGCTGCAACCAAAAAATAGCCGGGTGTTGTGGTGGAGCCTGTAGTCCCAGCTACTTGGGAGGTGGAGGCAGAAGAATCACTTGAGCCCAGGAGTTGGAGGTTGCCATGAGCTGTGATGCCATGGCACTCTACTGAGGGCAACAGCTTAAAGCTCTGTCTCAAAAAAAAAAAAATAAAAATAATAAAAAAATAGAAAGTATCAACAACAGATTAGACCATGCAGAAGAAAGAATCTCAGAGGTAGAGGAGAAAGCTCTTCAGATAACTCAGTTTAAGAGGCAGAAAAGAAGAGAGAGAAAGCAGAACATTCACTGACAGAATTATGAGACTTTATGAAGCACTCAAACATACAAGTTTATATGTATCCCAGAAGAGGAAGAAGAATGGCCCAGGGGAATAGAAGCCATACTAGAGAATATTATAAATGAAAATTTCCCAAAGATTCTGACACACTCCTTTCAGAAGGATATCGAACCCCAAGTCACCTCAACTCTAACAGAGTTTCTCCAAGACACATTGTGATGAACCTGTCCAAAGTCAAGACAAAAGAAAAGATTCTTCAAGGTTCCAGGAGTAAGCGCCAGTTGACCTACAGGGGCAAATCCATTAGGGTGACTGCAGACTTCTCTAATGAAACTTTTCAAGCAAGAAGACAATGGTCATCTACATTTAATCTACTTAAACAGAACAATTTCCAGCCTACAATTCTATATCCTGCTAAACTAAGCTTTAAAATTGACAGAGAATAAAATCACTTACTGATATACAAACATTGAGGAAATTTGCCACAACAAGACCAGCTCTACAGGAAATACTTCAACCTGTTCTACACACTGACCATCACAATGGATCAACAGCAAAGTAAGAACTCAGAAATTAAAGGACAAAACCTAACTTCCATAATGATGCAAAAGATAAAGCTAAGCATGGACTCTCACAAAATAAGATGAATAGAACACTACCACTTATCAATTATCTCAGTAAATGTTAATAGCTTGAATTCCCCACTGAAGAGGCATAGATTGGCTGACTGGATTAAAAAACACAAGCCATCCATTTGCCGTCTGCAGGAAACACACCTAGCTTCAAAAGACAAATTAAAACTCCAAGTTAAGGGTTGGAAGACAAATTTTAGGCAAACAGAATTCAGAAGAAAAATGGTTTGCAATCCTATTTTCAGATACATGTGGATTTAAAGCAATTAAAGTCAAAAAAGACAAAGATGATCACTTTATTAATTGGTCAAGGGAAAAATACAAGTAAACCATTTCAATTCTAAATATTTATGCACCCAATTTAAACGCTCCCAGATTCTTGAAACAGACCTTAGTCTGAGCATAATATAACACCATAATAACAAGGGTACTTTAACACTCCTCTTACAGAGCTGGACAGATCCTCTAAACAGAAATTAAATAAACATATAAGGGACTTAAATGAGACCCTAGAGCAACTGTACTTGATCGATGCATATAGAACACTCCATCTCAAAGATAAAGAATATACATCCTTCTCATAGCCCCATGGAACATTCTCCAAAATTGATCATATCCTAAGATACAAAACAAACCTCAACAGAATCAAAAGAATTGAAATTTTACTTTGTATCTTCTCAGACCACAAGGCACTAAAGATGGAACTCAACTCCAACAAAAACATTCAACCCCACACAAAGGCATGGAAATTAAACAACCTTCTGCTGAATGACAGTTGGGTGC
>NW_003852417.1:16152628-16157056 GCF_000181295.1 Otolemur garnettii
GTAACCTCAATCAGAAATGATAAAGGGGAAATAACAACTGATGCCACAGAGATACAAGAGATCATCTCTGAATACTACCAGAAACTCTATGCCCAGAAATTTGACAATGGGAAGGAAATGGATCAATATTTGGAATCACACCCTCTCCCTAGTCTTAGCCAGGAAGAAATAGAGCTCCTGAACAGACCAATTTTAAGCACTGAGATCAAAGAAACAATAAAAAATCTTCCAACAAAAAAGTGCCCTGGTTCGGATGGATTCACACCAGAATTCTATCGAACCTTCAAAGAAGAGCTTATTTCCGCACTGCAGAAAGTATTCCAAAAAATTGAGGAGGAAGGAATCTTCTCCAACATGTTCTACAAAGCAAATATCACCCTGATACCAAAACCAGGAAAAGACCCAACTAAAAAGGAGAATTTCAGACCAATTTCACTAATGAATATAGATGCAAAAATTCTCAACAAAATCCTAGCCAATAGATTATAGCTTATCATCAAAAAAGTCATACATCATGATCAAGTAGGTTTCATCCCAGGGATGCAAGGCTGGTTTAACAAGTCCATAAACATTTATTCACCATATCAACAGAAACAAAAACAAAGACTGTGTGCTACTCTCAATAGATGCAGAAAAAGCATTCGATAAAATCCAGCATCCTTTTCTAATTAGAACAGTGAAGAGTATAGGTGTACGTGGCTCATTTCTTAAACTTATCGAAGCTATCTATGACAAACCCACAGCTAATATTTTACTGAATGTGAAAGGGAGGCACTCAACCGGCAGAGATCTCACAGACCACAAAGGTTTGTACGAAAGGTCTTTGTTGGTCGGGGAGGGAGGCTGCAGAGCAGCACCAAGGAGGAGAGACAAAGAGGAGAGAAGAGGGGAGAGAAAAAGAGAGGAAGAGAGAGAAAGAGAGCAGAGGAGAGAGAGGGGGGAGAGGGGGGACAGAGAGAGAGAGAGAGGAGAAACGTACCCTTATATAGGGAAGTCTCAGAATGGTGACCGGATGGTGGGATAACCAATAAGGAGTTATTGCTCTGGTGGAAAGAGCCTTTAGGGGCGGGCAGTGGGTAATTGGAACAGGGTGATGAGGTAAGCGGGCTATTCCCTGCGCTTGGGAAGGAGTTGTAACTTTAAGAGCAGGAAGGGGCTTTCTGAGGCAATTATCTAACAGAATGGAGTAAAACTGAAACCTTTTCCTCTTAGAACTGGAACCAGACAAGGTTGTCCTCTGTCACCATTACTATTCAACATAGTGCTGCAAGTTCTAGATAATACAGTTAGGCAAGAGAAGGAAATAAAGGGCATCCAAGTGGGAGCAGAGGAAGTCAAACTCTCCCTCTTTGCTGACAATAGGATACTTAGAGAACCCCAAAGACTCAACCACAAGACTCCTGGAAGTCATCAAAAAATATAGTAATGTTTTAGGATACAAAATCAATGTCCACATGTCAGTTTGACAATGTGAAGGAAATACGCCAATAACAGCCAAGATGAGAGGCTAATTAGGGACACAACTTCCTTCCCATAGCTTCAGAGAAAATGAAATACCTAGGAATATACCTAAAAAAAGAGGTGAAGGACCTCTATAAAAAAAATTATGAAACCCTAAGAAAGGAAATAGCAGAGGATATTAACAAATGGAAGAACATACCATGCTCATGGCTGGGAAGAATCAACATTGTTAAAAAGACTATACTTCCCAAAGCAATTTACCAATTCAATGCCATCCTTATTAAAATACAACATTGTACTTTCAAGACTTGGAAAAAAGTGATTTTGCAACCCGTATAGCTAAGGCAGTTCTTAGTAATAAAAACAAAGCTGGGGGCATCACCATACCAGATTTTAGGCTGTACTACAAAGCCATAGTGGTCAAGACAGCATGGTACTGGCACAAAAATAGAGACATAGACATTTGGAATTGAATAGAAAACCAGGAAATGAAACTAACATCTTACAACCACCTAATCTTCAATAAACCAAACAATAATGTCCACTGGGGGAAAGACTCCCTGTTCAATAAATGGTGCTGGGAGAACTGGATATCCACATGTAAAAGACTGAAACTGGACTCCTCACACCTTTCTCCATTCACAAAAATTGATTCAAGATGGATAAAGGACTTAAATTTAAGGCATGAAACAATAAAAAATCCTCAAAGAAAGCATAGGAAAAATACTTGATGATATCAGCCTAGGGAAAGACTTCATGAAGAAGACTGCCATGGCAATTGCAACAACAACAAAATAAACAAATGGGATTTAATTAAACTGAAAAGCTTCTGTACAGCTAAGGAGACAACCACCTAAGCAAATAGACAGCCTACACAATGGGAAACGATGTTTGCATATTTTGAAACAGACAAAAGCTTGATAACTAGGATCCCTAGAGAATTCAAATTAATCCACATGAAAAAGCCAACAATCCCATATATCAATGGCCAAGAGACATGAATAGAACCTTCTGTAAAGAAGACAGATGAATGGCTAACAAACATATGAAAAAATGCTCATTATCCCTAATTATTAGAGAAATGCAAATCAAAACCACCCTTAGAGAAACCACCCATCTAACCCCAGTGAGAATGGCCCACATCACAAAATTCTAAAACTGCAGATGCTGGCGTGGATGTGGAGAGAAGGGAACACTTTTACACTGCTGGTGGGACTTCCTTCCTTATGGAGAACCCTCAAAGAACTCAAGCTAGACCTCCCATTTGATCCTGCAATCCCATTACTGGGCATCTACCCAGAAGGAAAAAAATCCTTTTATCATAAGGACACTTGCACTAGACTGTTTATTGTAGCTCCATTTACAATTGCCAAAATGTGGAAACAGCCTAAATGCCCACCAACCCAGGAACGGATTACCAAGCAGTAATATACATATACCGCAGTATATGTATGTCATGGAATACTATTCAGCCATTAAAAAAAATGGAGACTTTGCAGCCTTTGTATTAACCTGGATGGAAGTGGAACACATTATTGTTAGTAAAGCATCACAAGAATGGAGAAGCATGAATCCTGTGTACTCAATTTTGATATGAGGACAATTAATGACAATGACACGGTGGGGGAAGGGGAGAGCAGAGAGAGGGAAGGAGGGAGGAGGTGGGGTCTTGGTGTGTGACGATCCTTTTGGGGGCCAGACACATTTGTAAGAGAGACTTTACGTAACAAATGCAATCAGTGTAACCTGGTTTCTTGTACACTCAATGAATCCCCAACAATAAAAAGAAAATCAGAATCCTGAGTCCTGCAGCCCCACTGCCCTGTCCCCCCTGCCACCATTAATAAAACAAAACTAAGGTCCCCACTGGACATTTCTGCATCCTCCTCTTATTCTTCCCTAATAATATCCCACCCCCTACCACCACTCCAAGCAACTATCAGGGGTTGTTTGGCCTTAGGCTAGAGGAAGCAGAAGGCTGGATAAAAACCCAGAGAGCCGTGTACCCTTGACCACCACCTCCCTTTTCCCCACCCTCGGTCCGTGGCAACCACCCTTCTCTGTGTTTCTGAGTTTGACTATTTTACACTCCACACACGGGCGAGATCATGCAGCGTTTGCCTGTGTCTGGCTTATGTCACTTAGCATATGTCGTTCAGGTTCATCCACTTGGCTGTCAAAGGGCAGGATTTCCTTCCTGTTAAAGGCTGAGTAATATTCCTCTGTGAGAGTGTGCATGTGTGTGTGTGTGTGTTTTACATACATGCCATGTTTTCTTGACCCACGTGTCGTCAGACATTTAGGTTGCTTCCATATCTTGGCTATCTTAAATGTTCTCCCCACAAAAAGCAGGGGCTGGTAAGCATGCGAGGGATATGTTAATTAGCCTAATTGTGCAGGTTACCTCACAGTGTATGGATACCAAAACATCACACCATACACATTAAATATATATACGTGCATGATTTTTATTTGTCAGTTATGCCTTACTAAAGCTCAAAACACAACCCCAAGGTTTCCAGGCCAGAGTCCTGCTGGAGAAGCCAGCAGCCTCCTGCAGGGCCTTGGCCTGTCACTTAACTTCTGTGGGTCTCAGTCTCTTTGTCCAGTTAAAATAATAATTTTCACGTTAGAATTGTTTTAAAATAGATGAGGGATGCAAAGTGCTTAGGGGAGCACCTGCCATTATCGGGGCTTCTAAAACCTTTTAGAAGATTTTACCTATTTGCCCACAAAGTCACGAACCAGTGGGGACTTTAAGTGAGAACTAAAGTTTGCTCACTTGTTCTCCTGATGGACACGTATGTCGACACAGTCCTACATGTTCAGGACAAAGTATTTGATGGTTTCTCCCTCTTTCTTACTGGTCCTTTTTTTTTTTTTTCAGTTTCAATTATTCTAAAATGCACGCACTCATGTACAGTCTTATTTTAATCCACCTCATCGGCTTGGCGCCTGTGGCTCAAG
>NW_003852417.1:16157625-16177679 GCF_000181295.1 Otolemur garnettii
GCTTGAGGCTCCGTCTCAAAAATAAATAAATAAATAAATAAAAAACCTTAAAATATCCTTAGTGACAACTGGGCTGCTTATTTTACATGGAGAAAAGACAAACCATAAAAAGAAGTTAAATGTCCCCCCCCCAAAGGTCACACTGTCTGTTAAGAGCTAGACCTACAGTTAGAACATGCAATAGCCACATGTCCCCTTTTAATGGCTGGACATCTTGACAGGCCAGCCTCTGCCAGTGAGGAGTGTGGCCTGGGAACTTTCTGTCGGTGGTTATGAGCACCAGCGATGTACCCAGATTTAGTTTCACCAAACCTAGGTTCAGACTCCATGTCAGCCCACGTCTGTGTTCTGGCCTTGGGGGCTGAGCAAGGCCAGGCCTTCTTTAGCTGTGTTTCTGGAATTCCCCAGTATTCATTCACATGGTCACTGGGATCACCACTATGTCTCTTCCGTATCACCACAACACGTTCTGGGTTATTGCTAACATCAGACAATTCATCCCCAAATCTATGTATGCATTTTAGCGCTTAGAAAGAACAATTTCCCTAACTGCTTTGTGTGTTTCCATGCTCTATATTAGTCAGCAGAAAATAACCATATATTTATTATCGTGAGAACAAAACACTATAATAATTAATGACATGTGTGGAAGCTGCTAATATTCATCCAAAAAAAGTTACTAAGAAGTAACTTTTAGTGCTAAAAGTTGAACAACTTTTAAGTAGTCCACTAGAAACACAGATTGACAGCTAACACTGAATGTTATCAGAGTACACTAACTAGAGACTTTTAGGAAGAATAGTGTTTCCAGCAAATGTTTGTAAAAAACACAAGGAAGAATAATAGAGCATAGATTTTATTATAAATCGAATCTTTTTGGAGTTGCTTGGGGTACTAAATTTATAACGTCCAGTGAAATAACTTACAGAAATTATATAAAACTTTGAGTAATTTGACTCCATTTAGTCTGTGATTCTCCTGTCCCTGCAGGGCTCAGTTGACGTTAAGTCCTTATTTAGAATCGCAGGGGTCCAGCACAGTGGCGCAGTAGGAATCCAGCAGCTGAGAAGGCTGATCAAGACTTACTGAACTCAAACGGCAAACTTTAAAATTTTACCCACATTTTTAACTATAGAATGTAATTATGCCCATAAATTAAATTTCAAATTTGGTCTCGGGTCCCAGATTCATTCAAGGGTGGTGCCACATGCTTTGACAGTAGTGGTCCCTCAGGGTAGGGTTATTCCTGCAGGCCTTGAGCCCCGTGTTTGCATAGCTCTGGATAGAGGGGTAAGAGCGGGCACTTACCTGAGCCCCTTGGTGTTCCCTCCTCTACTGTCCTCTGCTGTCCCCAGCAGTGAAGGCCTGAGAAGAGCCCTGGTTTCCAGTCTCACGTAGTGGACAGGAGAGGTAAGCAGGACTGGGAACTCAGATCTCCTGAACGTGCTCCAGGAGGCAGCCCAAGGCCTGTCCGAGATGGCTCCCTGTGGCTTTACCACAGCAAGGGGTCTGCAGGTGCTCAGAAGCGAGGACAGCAGCTCACTGCTCACGTGTTTCTCCCTCCTTTCCTGATAGTTTGTGAAGTTTGCCAACATCGAGGAGGACACCCCGTCCTATCATCGGAGTTATGATTTCTTTGTGTCCCGATTCAGTGAAATGTGCCACTCGAGCCACGATGATTTGGAAATCAAGACTAAGTGAGTAGGGGGGCGGCAAGGGTGGCCTGCTCGGCTCACACCAGAGGCACTGCTGGGTTTTGTGGCATTTACTGCTGCTCTGATGTCGCTGGGTAGGAAGAGCACTGGCTAGATGTGGTGGGGGGAGGGACAGCTCTGGGGTCCCCACATGTCTTTTCTAAAGCAAAAACTGCTTGGGCCAGAAAACAAGGCTAAATGTAAGATAATGGGCTGTGGGCTCAACTTGAGAGCAGTGACGAAACACACCCGTCTACACACACTTCTGCTCAGAATGAGATGCATCAATATTCTAGAAATACCATTATCCATGAAAACCTACACCCACCAATAAAGAGCCGAAGTCTTGGCTCTGGTTGATCCTGGCTGCCTTCCTCACTTCATCCCCTCTGCCCTCCCACTGGCTCATTCCCCAACCATGAGGACCATGCTGGCCTCTTTGCTGTTCCTCAAGCTCACCAGGGCATTCCTGCCCCAGGGCCTTTGCACAGTCTGTGTCCTGCCTGGAATGCTTCACCTCTGTGGAGCTTTTGCTCTAATGTCCCCTTATCAGTGAAGCTGCCCCTGTGACCCCCACACACCCACCTCCTTCTTCCTTACCCTGCTCTGGTTTTTTCCAAGTACTCCTCCCTTTTGAACATGTTTCATCATTTACTTACTATGCCCTTATTGCCTGTGTCTTCCCATGGGAATGTAAGCTCTACCTGTATCCAACAATGCAGGTCATTGTTTTGTTCCCTGATGTCTCAAGTGCTAAAACAGTGCCCAGTGAGCAGTGGGCACTTGAGAAATATTGGCCAGGTGAATGACAGAATGAATGGATGCTTTCAGATAAACATTTTGAATTAGAGAATACACTTTTACGTACACAAATCTATAAAAAACACTTAACTCACAGAAACATATCCATTTGAATGCAATCAAGTACTGAAAAAAATAGAAACATACTCACAGACGTGAAAGTATTATAAGACCTCTCAAAACCACACAGAAATTAAGACAAAAACATGCTGACACAAACAATGGAGCAGGATGCAGAGTCAGATGGATAAGTCAGTCAGCACACGAGGAAGCGGGAAACAGGTGCTTGGTGTCGAGCATTGTCCTTGGAACTGTTATGTAAGGTGCAAAAGAGTCAGAAGCAGGTGTCTGCCTTTGGAGAGTATCCTCCCCTCAGGAAGATTCTATGAAACTAAAGACTGTGTTTAAAGAAAGAAAAGCTGTCCCAGCCCAGCAAAGCCGCAGGAGGTGTGGGAGAAGGCGGAGGCAACAGGGGACTGTCATCTCCATTGGTTGCTGCTGGAACTAAGCTCCTTCCTTCATCACATCAGCACCTCAGAGGTGTCCCAAGCGCCATGTTATACAGAACAGTGAGGTCGAGGAACCAGGTTGTCCCTCACGATAGCCAGCGGTCTGGTCTGGAGCAACAGGAAGTGAATCTTCCTTTCCCTGGGCTGCTGGTTCCCCAAGCTTCCAAGGCGGCAGAGGGGCTCCGGGCAGAAAGGCCAGTTCAGCTGGATGGCAGCTTCTAGGCCTCCCCACTCCCAGACACTTCTCTCCATCCCCTACGGCTGTGCTGGGCTAATGACTCTGACAAGGCCAGCAAGGGGTCCAGGTGGAAGAAGTTCCTTGCCCAGGGTTGGCTTCCCAAAAAGGGATGAAGAGGGGGAGCAGAAGGGACTGGAGCAGTCAGGGTCCATCCAGGAGCAGGTGTTAGAGGAGGGGCAGGACTGTGAGCTGGTGTGGTCGTAACAAGTGCCGCCCACTCAGGCTGGACCTCACTGTCCAGAGGCAGAGCCGCAAGGTCGCTCCTGTGACACTACACATGTACACACACGATCGCTGCTCTGCATGTGATGTGGTCAGCACTGCGTCCCAGTAGCATGTGACATGGTCAACACTGCATCCCAGCAGCATGTGACATGGTCAGCACTGCGTCCCGGCAGCAGGAGAGGTTCCTGAACACCAGGACAACAGCTGCTGAGGTTGCCTCTGGCCCTGGCACCACCTTTACACCCAGAGACCAGCACTTGTCACCCATGAAGGAAAGCCCGCGGGTGAGAGGGGAGGGACTGTCTGGGGTCGGTATTCTTTTTTTTTTTTTTTTTGAGACGGAGCCTCAAGCTATCCCCCTGGGTAGAGTGCCATGGCATCACAGCTCACAACAACCTCCAACTCCTGGGCTCAAGCGAGTCTCCTGCCTCAGCCTCCCAAGTAGCTGGGACTACAGGCACCCGCCACAACGCCTGGCCATTTTTTGGTTGCAGCCATCATTGTTGTTTGGCAGCCCGGGCTGGGGATTCGAACCCGCCACCTTAGGTGTATGTGGCTGACGCCTTAGCCGCTTGAGCCACAGGGGCCGAGCCATGGGGTCAGTATTCTTTATTCCTGCTCCTGCTGCTTCTCCCCTCCATCACCGCCCTCCCAGCTGTTCCCTGAGATCACTCCCTGTTGTTCATTCCAGTCTGCCCAGAGTCCAGAGCAGTAGCAGATGGGCTGGGCTTTTTGTGCCCACAGTAGCACTTTGCTCTAGAAGCCTGGAGGGGGCCTCTGAATGCTTTTGGCTACCCTTGGATCCCCACAGTGGAGTGTGTGTGTGTGTGAATTGTATGATCCCTTGGGCCTGGCGGATCAGTACTCTCTGAACTCCACTTGGGTTCAGAGACTTCGCAACCCCTGGTCTTGGGTAGGGCTCCACTGAGCATCACTGAGAAGAGGAACATGGAGGAGTCTCCTGCTCTCCAGGTTCTGAACTGACTATGAAAGGGTCAGTCAGCTCTGACTGTCCTGGAATGAAATGTGCACTCTGGGGAGACTGAAGGAGCGCAAGGTTGTTAGAAAAACAAGGAAAATTAATTCACATTCACACACAAGGAAGCCCCAGACAGAAGTTTTTCCACCAACCAACACTGGATCTTGCCAGCCAGGCCCACCTGGGTGGGACACACGAGTCTAGCACATCTGGAGTGTGTTTTAGTTATGTACTAGGGGGGGACGTCTAGCCCAGAGGCAAGAGTAGTAAGGGGGTAGTATTCTAGCCAGTCTATTCTCAAGCCCAGACAGCCTCTGGCTCAGGGTCTCGAGTAGGAGTCAGGGTCAGAGTGGCCGAGAGTTTCCCCAGGGCATCCCAGAGTGTCCTCTGGTGCTGCCAAACTGCTACCCCTAAGTGATGGTCACTCAGGAAGGCCCAAGGTCATACTCTCATAGCCCCACTTAAAACTAAAGCTGAGGCTCAGCACCTGTGGCTTAAGTGGCTGAGGCACCAGCCACATACACCTAAGGTGGTGGGTTCGAATCCAGCCCGGGCCCACCAAACAACAATGCTGCAACCAAAAAACAGCCGGGCATTGTGGCGGGCGCCTGTGGTCCCAGCTACTTGGGAGACAGAGGCAGGAGACTTGCTTGAGCCCAGGAGTTGGAGGTTGCTGTGAGCTGTGATGCCACAGCACTCTACCCAGGGGGACAGCTTGAGGCTCGGCCTCAAAAAAAAAAACTAAAGCTGAAAATACAACTGTCAACTAAACATTTAGAAAAAACGCTGCTCCACTCCAACGATCATCAAAAGGATGCAAACTGAAATAGCTACAAGATGTGTGGATTTTTCCAAGCCATAAAATTAGAACAGATGTTTTGAGTGAGATCCTTAGGGCTGCTGTGGGCACAGAGAGAATGGCATTCCCTGGCAGCCTGCCCAGGGGTGGGAGAGGGGCTAGCAATTTGGCAATATTGGGAGCCTTTCTTTCATTTCTTACCTTGTGATTCATTGATTCCACTCATGGCGATGACTTGAAACGCAGTGAAATATTTTATACAATGATATCCGTAATAGCATTATTATAACAAAAAATCTGGAAATAAATGACCAATGGGGCACTAGTTTAGAAAGTTCTTACAGTATATCATGCAATCATTCAACATGTTTTGAAGAGTTAATGATATAGGAAAATGATTATAACTAGATGTTATGTGACAAAAAGTGAATATATGGCTGGGTAAGGTGGCTCACGCCTATAATTCCAGCACTTACGCTGAGGTAAGAGGATTGCTGAGGCTAGGAGTTCAAGACTAGCCTGGGCAACACAGTGAGACTACAAAAATGCCACCACACGGGGCTAATTTGTTTTTTATTTCTAAAAAACAAAACAAAACAAATTAGCCAAGTGCAGTGGCATGTGCCAGTAGTCCTAGCTACTTTGGGAGGCTGAAGCAGGAGGATCACCTGAGCCTATGAGTTGGAGGCTACAGTGAGCTGCAGTCTGGATGACAGACTGTGACTCTGTCCCTTAAAAAAAAAAAAAGGTCAATACAAATTAAATATGCAATAGGTTCTTAGCTCTGTTATGTATTATGTATAGAAGAAAGAAAAGATACCAAAATGCCCAATAATGATTATCTTTGGGTGATGATGGTAGCACCCAAATCTCCTCTTCTCTATACTTTTTTATAATTAGCATGTATTATTTTAAAATCAGGAAAAAAAGTTTGACATAAAAAGAAAAAGAAAAAAACTTCAGGTCCCAAGCTTCCAAGGCGGCGGAGGGGCTCCGGGCAGAAAGGCCAGTTCAGCTGGATGGCAGCTTCTAGGCCTCCCCACTCCCAGACACTTCTCTCATTGGCTTTTATTAATGGCCAGTAAAGAGGGGACCCTCCTACAGGGCTGTGCTAACCTTGGGTTTGCACAGTGGGGACTGGAGGTGTGCAAAAGGGGCCCCCTTGTGCTGCTACTCAGTTTCCCCTCTGACTTCTCGGGCAGCTTAGCCCCAGTGGGAACCCCTCTGCACCTGAAAGCCTTCAGTTCTGGGCTTTTCCCACCTGATCCGCCACCCCCTACCCTGTAAGTTCCTCGCAGCCCTGGATTCTGCCTCTTTACTCCTTGGCAGTGCTTTGAGCTCTTAGGCCTAAGCTGGAACACGCCCAGCTAAATGGTAAAGGGAGAGAGCTAGAGTGCTCGGCCCCCTGGGACGCAGCCTGGGTGATACCAGGGCAAGGGCAGTCTAGGAGTCTCTGAGATCATGCAGAAGACATGGCTTCCTGACCTCATGTCCACCAATGTAAGAAGCTGGCCGGGTAGGAGGTCAGGTCACATGGAGAGCAGGAGGTGGTCTCCATTCTGCCTTCCCAGGGATGACTGTATTCCCAGCCCCCAAACTGTGTTCCTTTCTTTGCCACAGAAGCTGGACTTCTCAGGGCTTGAGGACTTCAGAGTCCCATTTCATCCTGTTCCCTACAGAATTCGAATGTCAGGCATCAAAGGTCTGCAAGGGGTGGTGAGGAAGACAGTGAACGATGAATTGCAGGCCAATATCTGGGACCCACAGCACATGGACAAGATCGTCCCGTCGCTGCTTTTCAATCTGCAGCATGTAGAGGAAGCAGAGAGGTAAGCTGGCCAGGACGGGGCCCTCTGAGGTTGTCCTCCCAGCTGCTTGGGAACCATGTGGCTTGGGAACAGAGATCCTGGTTTTGTGGCTTGTTCTGTGGTGAGTCCAAAGCTGGCTCCTCAGGAGCCTTATGTCTGGCCTTGTGCCATCCTGCTGTACCCTAACATCTGCCCCAATTAAAAAGGGACAGCCTTGGTTCTGGGCTCCCTGAGGGTAAGTGGGTGCTTGTAGGAACACAAAGAGCCAAGAGTCAGGTTACCTTTGTCTCCCTGGAAGCAGTGGGGCAAGGAGGTTCAAGAATCTCTCCCTGGCTCCAATTACTGAGGACTTCCCCTCCTGACCTTCCTTCCTCCCTTGCTTCCTGATGCTATTTCTGGCCCTTAAAAAACATGCATTTTGAGCAGCCAGCAGGCACGCAGCAAGACTTGCAGATATTGGCTTTTAATCATGGATATCGGCTACCCATGGGATTCATTCCTAATCCCTGCCCCTCACTTTTCACCTCTGTGAAATGGGGAAGTGGGGAAGGTTCATGTTGTTGTCCCAACTTGAGGTGTGTGCGTGATGCTGTTTCTGACACTGGGTTTCTCTCTAGCAGTCTGAAAGCTAAATCTTTCTTGCTATCCAATATGATAGCAAGAGTGGAGGCTGCTAGGTCTGGCCAGCAGGTGCTTTTGCCCTCTAGTGGCTATTTGTGGAATAGCAGCTCACTGATGGACTCCCACTGTGTATCTGGTGTCTAAGGGCCACCAAGCCTGGGGCTCCTGGTTCTGGGCCTACTCCTTGTGTCTTGGGTACCACTGAGTCAAGCCAAAGTCAACCACCATGTCATTACTTTTCCCTTCCTCTCTTTTCTCTCTCTCCTTTCTCCCTTCCTTCTGCTTTCTCTCCCTATTCGGCCTGCCCCCTTCCCTTTCTCATAGCCCTACTCCTTTTCCTTCTGAAGCTTTGGGAGCATTAGGACGCTCACCAGGCCCAGGGCTCAGAGAGTCCTTCCCACAGGGGCATGTCAGGCCTACCCTTCAGGATTTCTGGAAAGGGACCTTTACCTCTTCTCTGGGAACTTTCCTCCTCTTCTCCACCAACCTTCCGTCTCTTCTCCCAAAGAAGTGAGAACTTCTTTGCCCCATTTATTTTCTGATCCCTCAGCATCTCCTTTGTTGCCTAATGCAGCCCAAAGCAAATACCTTCCTGCCCAACTCACCATTGGCCTGGATGAAGCCTAGAAACTCAGGGCTGGGCACAGTGGCTCACAACTGTAATCCTAGCACTCTGGGAGGCCCAGGCATGTGGATCACCTGAGCTGAGGAGCTTGAGGCCACTCTGAGCAAGAGCAAGACCTTGTCTCTACTAAAAACAGAAAAATAGCCAAGTGTGGTGACAGGCGCCTATAGTCCCAGCTACTTGGGAAGCTGAAACATAAGGATCACTTGAGCCCAAGAGTTTGAGGTTGCTGTGAGTTATGATACCATAGCATTCAATCCCAGGGTGACAAAGTGAGACTCTGTCTCAAAAAAAAAAAAAAAAGAAAGAAAGAAAGAAAGAAAGAAAGAAAGAGAAAAAAAGAAACCCAGGCCTCCACACAGCCTGACTCCTAACTTTGCACTTGCCCTTTACTGTGTGCCTCTGTTTCCCCAGTCGGTCTCCCTCACCCCTTCAAGCACCAGAGAAGGAAAAGGAGAACCCAGCAGAGCTGGCTGAGAGGTGCCTTCGGGAGCTGCTGGGCCGGGCTGCCTTTGGCAACATCAAAAACGCCATCAAGCCGGTCCTCATGTGAGTGCTCCCCACCCCAGCCCTCAGCCTTGAAATATTGCATGTCCCTGGTGTCCCCTTTCTGGGTTTGGGAGAGGGAATGGGATATGGCAGCTGTGGTGCTGTGGCCAAGAAGGTCCCTTCTGTGTGCCTGTATTCCTTGCAATATGATAGCAAGAGCCACCACACAGTGACCAAATGCAGTGTGAAGAGAGGAGCTGGGATGAGGGGACCAAAAGCTGAGCAAAAGCATTCAGCCTTGTCCCACATCATGCCACAGAGCCCTGTTCCTTGGCCTCTCTTCTTGGCTAGGGCTGTCCCAGGGTCCTTCATGATTCTCTGCTCAGTGGCATCTGTAAGCCCTTCCTCACCTGGGTACGTGTGAGGGTTCCCAGGAGGCATCACTCTCCCTCCAAGAGAACCTCTCCTTCCATTTCACAGCCTTCCCCCATATTTTCTCTCCCCTCACAGCCATCTGGATAACCATTCTCTCTGGGAGCCCAAGGTGTTCGCCATTCGTTGCTTTAAAATCATCATGTACTCAATTCAGGTACTACAGCTCTCCCGGTCCAGCTCTTCCCCCACGGTCAGCAGCTCTAGGAGCAGGACTTTAAAGCATAAAGCCAGATGTCCTCTGTGACTCCTAAGTCCCTTGCCTAAACCAGCACTGGTTACGTTAGCTGTGGAGAAGGGCCACTTTGGTTTTACTTCCAGTACATCATAGACCAATACTTTCATAAAATACAATTAAGACACATTCCTAGAAAATTACATTAAAAGCTCATGCAAATTAGCAGCCCACAGACCAGACCTGTGGCTGCTACTGTGGCGACTGACTCTCAGTTGCTGTAATTATCACCTCTGTGTACACCGGAGTCGCACAGATTTTGAATTGGCCCCAACCAGCCTGCCACACTTTTGAGCAGCACTGGACTAAGCTATCTGCCCTCTTGTGGGAAAAACTGAAAAGGAAGACAATATTTTAAGACGGGTTTTTGACCCATTTGAAGTAAAAGGGCCCAGGAAAAACGTGGAAACCCAGGCCTTCACTGGGATTTAGCTCTTTGTTTGACCAAGGTTGGGGGTAACTCCAGAAAGGGCACCGGGTGTGGCCTTGGGTCGTAGGTTTAGTTTACCCTGGCCTTGGGGTCCCACGTGCGGGTGCGGATCCGGCAGCAGCCGGCCCCAGCGCGTCTCCCTCCCGCAGCCGCAGCACTCCCACCTGGTTATCCAGCAGCTCCTGGGCCACCTGGACGCCAACAGCCGCAGCGCCGCCACCGTGCGCGCTGGCATCGTGGAGGTGCTGTCAGAAGCTTCAGTCATCGCCGCCACCGGCTCTGTGGGTGAGTACGGGAGCCTTGAGCGAGGGGATGAGGGCCGCAAAAGCCCGAGGCCAGAGAGCTGCTCCTGCACGGTAGGATCCCCTCAAGACAAGTCGGCGGGGAAACTGGGGGGCAGAAGCAGCCCCCTGCCTGGAATGGAGCCGGGGCTTGTCTTGGAACGCAGCCCGGAGAGGTGGGGGATGAGAGAGCCGTGCCAGCCCTGACGTTGGGTCTCCCCACCCCGCTGCGCTCAGGGCCCACGGTGCTGGAGATGTTCAACACGCTGCTGAGGCAGCTTCGGCTCAGCATCGACTACGCTCTGACCGGGAGCTACGACGGGGCCATCAGCCTGGGCACCAAGATCATCAAGGAGCACGAGGAGCGCATGTTCCAGGAGGCGGTGATCAAGACCATCGGTGGGCGGTGGGCCCCGGGACAGGCGGGGTGGCCGGGAGGGAGGCCCCCGGGGGAGGAGCGGGCTGGGGAGCAGCCAGGTCAGGGGAGGGGCGTGGGGACACGAGAGCTTGGTCCCGGGTGTCACAGGGTCGTCAAACACAGTGTCGTGCTGTTCATGGACATTGGAGAAATAGGGTCGGTCCTCAGGGCGCAGGGACTGGCCCAGGCAGGGTCTGAGTGAGAACCCAGAACCTTGGCCTCAGCCAGGACTTCCCATCAAAGGCGATCTCCTCTTGAGCCCCACTCCCCTTTAGGCCTTCTCCCCTCCAGGGATTGCAGGGGAGGCGGGGAAGGAGGAATAGGAAAGCGGGAAAGGACTCAGGCTGTGGAGAAATGCGCCCTCCCCCACCCGCCCTGGGCGTGGAGGACTATGAAGCCACCTGCCAGTGTGCCAGCTCTGGAGAGCGGGCAAGGCAGGAACGAGGGAGCCGATGCCCTTCGTGATGTGCCCACAAGTGCCCACGGGGCAGCTGGTGAAAACCTCGTGGGAACCAGAGCTGTCCTGGGGCCCAGCGTTCTCCATCTCACCCTCCTCGGGTCAAGGAGCCGCGACCTTAACCACCACCACAGTAGTAACAAGTGAAGGGACCAAAGACGCGCAGCGTCCTCTGGAGTTACCCAATGCCGCCCCTTCCTGCAGAGGCAGAATCCCACCCCGACCGTCCTTGCAGGTTTCTGTCTCTGGGTCTGAACTGACTCGGAGAGCCGCAGCTCAGCCGCCACTTGCTGCGGCTGTGTGTTTAGCGGGGAGGCGGGAGCTGGGAGCTGGGAGCTGCTGGCCTCACCCTGTCCCGCGGTTCCGCAGGCTCCTTCGCCAGCACACTGCCCACTTACCAGCGCTCCGAGGTGATCCTCTTCATCATGAGCAAGGTCCCGCTGCCTTCTCTGCACCACCCGGTTGACGCGGGGAGGACAGGGTGAGTCCCCCGCCCCCTCCCTGCCCAGGTTCCTCTCCGTGTCTGCATCCCACGGTCCTGCTCTCTCCTTTGTCCTTGTTGACTTTCTCAGCTCTGCCCTCTCCTCTCCTTTTGCCACCCAATCCCTCAGCAGCCATTTGGGGAGCTGGTGAATCCCACGGCACTGCCATCCCACCAATAACCACCCCTCACTGGGGTAGGTCATTAATTCCCTGGTCTGCTTCTTGTTTCTGGAAGTTACTGTCCTGGGTAACTCAACCAGGCGGGCCCCATACAGAAACCAGTCAGAGGGAGAGCCGGCAGGTGAGTGGGAACTGCGCCCACACAGGCATCCTGGTGAGTGAGTGTGTCTCTCGCCTACAGGGAGAACAGGAACCGTCTGACCCAGATTATGCTGCTGAAATCCCTCCTTCAGGTGAGCCTTGTGTGTCCCCATTCCTGCCCTGCCGCTGCAGGATGCAGCTCCTCCCAAAGGACCAAGCCAAGGCCCCCACCACACAGTCATGCAGGCTGTATACTGCGCAAATACCTCCCAGCAAGGATGAGCTAGGGCTGAAATCCAGTCTGCACTCCACACACTAGCCAGCCCGCTGTCCAAAGCAGGCAGGGCACCTGTTTCTAATTTTCCCAAAGGTTCCTTATGCTACTGATGGCTTTATTGTCAAACATTACTTGTCTTGAGATGGAATCTGGTGGTTCCTGCTCCTTTTGCCCTCCCGGTGCCCTCCCCAGGTCCTCTCCCCAGGTCCTCTCCCCTCTGTTTCTCCTGTTTCCCCCTCTTCTTTACATCTCTGTGGTCATCACTGGAGTCTAGATCCCTTGCTCTCAAACACCATTCCTATGACCAACTTGTTCAAATACATAGATTCCTTAAAGATTTGGAGCTATTGGTCTGAGTGGGGGCCCAGGTCTTCCCATGCATAGCCTAAAGTTCCAGGTGTCCTCAAACTATGGCCCGTGGGCCACATGCAGCCCACCTAGGACATTTATCCAGCCTGCAGGGTGTTTTTGCCGCCATTGCCTGTCCTGCTTAGCAGCCGACTCGTCCCAGGGCCCGCAGTCCGGCCCTCCAACGGTCTGAGGGACAGTGAACTGGCCCCCGGTTTAAAAAGTTTGAGGACCCCTGGAGTTGATCTCTTCTCCTCATCTATCATAACTCAATCACAAGAAGAATTGTCTGGAAATACTGTTCTCCATGTGTTGCCTCGTATTTCAGAATAGGTCTCGGCTTCAAATTGATGTACATCTGGATTTTGAACTTCACAGACTGAAACTGGGAGGTCCCCAGCCCCTTTTCCTACACTAGATTCCGTGTCCCATCTCTCAGTCTGTCTCTGTAGTGGCCATGCCAGTCCGCATAGACCTCATCACACCCACTTATGCCTCCCTTTCCCTCCTCTCCAGCCTTCATCCTTCTTGGTGCTGTGTTTTTATAAGTCCCCTTTGCTTGGACACTGCCCACATCTAGTTAACTCCTTGGTCTCCATATTCCTGCCATTTCTTTGCTGAGTTTACTCTCACTCATTTGTACCCAGAGTCTTACTAAGGTAACAGTTTAGGGTTCACTTACATACATCCCTCTTTGATGAACTATTGATGCCCCTGGGCTGTGCTAGACCCTCAGTGACCTTTTGAATCATCACAGGCATTGTTTGCAGTGTGAACTTAACAGTGACTCTGCTCTGCTGCTTTTGAATGCTTTGACAATGTCATACGTAGATATGTCTACTTACGCCAAGTGGCTTTAATGAGAAGCCCCCCCAATCTTGCCATGCTAGAAGAGATGTGACCAAATGCTATATGCATGTGCTCTTCGGTTGTGGCCATGTATGTGAGTTCTGATTCTTCAGCCCAGATGTAAGTTCTTCCACATCCAGTTCTTCGTGACTGTCATGCTCTCAATGACAGATGGTGTTTGTGGTGGGTGTTCATCAGTTGTGCCTGGATGGGATGGAACGTTAAGTTCAGAGGCTCCCTGGCTCCTGCTTCCCTGGATGCTTGTCCCTTGCTTGCTTTTAACACCTTACCGTCCCTGCACACTCTCCCTATCCACTCACAGTCTACTGAGCTGAGCTGAGTGGATTGAAAGATGGATGGTACAGGGTTCAAAATGTTGCCTGTGGCATCCAGAGCCTGGGTGGAGGCTGAAGAGGCTGGATTGGGAGCTGTTGGGAGAGGATGGATTTAGGCTCAACTTTTGCTGGCTGCTCCTCTACCTCCTCCCTTGCCCCTGAAAAGAACAGTGTTCTAAGCACCCCTGACCTGGGCTCCCTTGCAGGTATCCACAGGTTTCCAGTGCAACAACATGATGTCAGCCCTGCCCAGCAACTTCCTCGACCGCCTTCTCTCCACTGCCCTCATGGAGGACGCAGAAATCCGTCTCTTCGTTCTAGAGATTCTCATCAGTTTCATTGATCGTCATGGCAACCGCCACAAGTTCTCTACCATCAGGTGACCATGGGATGTTGTGGCTCCTCCAGCTAACGTGGGGTGGGAGGACTCCCAACAGGGCCTGTCTTCTTGGCCAGTGGCTTCACACCAGGTAGGGGGACAATTCACATATTCAGTGAGTCCTACCAGGGAACTGATCATGACTAACCATGGAGTACTGCAGGGGGCGGGCAAAGGGCATGTGTGCCTTGGGGGTGGGGTTTGAGAGGTAAGGGCGGGCCCTGAAAGGAGGTTTTGGCTGGAAAAAAGGAAGGAGCTATCAGTAGAGACCAAGAGGATTTGGGGGAAATAAGAAGAGGAAAAGAATAATCAGGAAATAGGCAGGCACTGGAGAACATGGGAGAAAATAGAGATTGGCAAAGAACCAGAGCCAGGGGAGCCCGGGGAGGCTTTGGTACTGACTAACGATGTTGGGGGTGAAGCCCAGTAACGTCACATGAGCTCAGGCTGGCCCCACACAGGACTAAGGAGGCCCTTTGTGTCCCTTCCCAGCACCCTCAATGATATCTCTGTCCTGAAGCTGAAAGTGGACAAGTGCTCCCGACAAGACACCGTCTTCATGAAGAAGGTAAACAAGCACAACCTCAGGACACAGTGACCGCAAATGGGCCAGGACCCAAGTGACTTCTGACCCTGACTGCCCCCCAGAGACTGTCCCTGCCCTCCAAGGGTCTGCATGGTCAGGCTGGCCAGCTGGCCCCTCTGGATGGTCAGGCCCAGGTCAATGACCCAGTCCAGGGCCATTGACTGTGCTCCACTCCAAAAACTGGCTTTGGGCAGCAGCATTTGTTGCTAGTTTCATTGGCCTGCACCCTTCCCTGCACAAGCACTCGTGTGTGTCCTCTCCCAGGGGAGTCTGCTCCAAAGGCATCACCCCTGAAAGTGGGAGTCAGGGTAGGGTACACACAGTCACCTGCCCCCTTCAGATTGGTCCTCCTCTCTCTTCTCACTCCTCTTTACACTTCACACCCTCCCCCTGCCCCACCTCCACCCCCAGCACTCCCAGCAGCTCTACAGACACATCTACCTTAGCTGCAAGGAGGACACGAACACGCAGAAGCACTACGAGGCCCTGTACGGCCTGCTGGCGCTCATCAGCATCGAGCTGGCCAACGAGGAGGTGGTGGTGGACCTCATCCGCCTAGTGCTGGCTGTCCAGGTGGGCTTGGGGTGGGGAGGGGCCTGTTTGGGTCAAGCACTGCTAAGAATAGCAAGAGGCAGCTATGTGATGATTGTCCTGGAGCCCAGGAGTGTTGCATTCTTGGTTGGTCCTACTGTAAAGACTCCAAACCATGGTCCTGTTTGGGGAAGTCCAAAGCATACTTTGTCCATGGCTTTGGCCCATTCTCAAGCTAAAGGCATTCAAAAACACTCCTGTGCCCTCAGTATCTCAAGTCTCTTGCAGAGTCTAAGTGAGACCCCATGGATTTCTCAGTGACGGAGCGGCTGCCTGCTTGATGGTCCTGAATCCTGCAGGGCTGACCTAGAGGCTACAATTTTTTAGAATTCGGATTCCTCTGTGTCCTAATCCCACGGTTACTCCCTCGGCCTGCTCAGTGTAACACACAAACCTAGTTTAGAGAGCCATCCTGTCCTCCAGAATCAGCTACAATGGAGGAACCAGATCCCTGCAGTGAGATTAATGATGAGGGTTTTACAGGAAAGGACATGAAAGCTGGAACTGCAGAGTGGGGCACTGAGTTCACTGCCTTGATGCTCAGAGCATTTCAGAGCCTCCGAGCTCAGGGATTGTTCTAGAGACCATTCCCATTGGCTTGAATGAGGATGACCAGAAAGTTATTGAGCAAATGGTGGGAAAGGCTTAGTTTAGACAAGATAGCCATTGCTAAAGAAGATTAGGGGCTGGGTGCAGTGGCTCATGCCTGTAATCTCAGCACTCTGGGAGCCTGAGGCAGGTGGATTGCCTGAGTCCAGAAGTTCCAGACAAGCTTGAGCAAGAGTGAGACAACATCTCTACTAAACATAGAAAGACTAAGCAGGACATGGTGGCAGGCGCCTATAGTCCCAGCTACTCAGGAGGCTGAGGCAAGAGGATCACTTAAGCCCAAGAAGTTGAGTTTGCTGTGAGTTATAATGCCACAGCACTCTACCCAGAGTGACAGAGTGACACTCTGTTTCAAATAAATAAGATCGGAGAGAGATTGGGTGGAGGGTTGGGAGCACCAATGAGTTTATCATTAAAAACTGGAGGCCTGGCTCGGCGCCTGTGGCTCAAGCGGCTAAGGCGCCAGCCACATACACCTAAGGTGGCGGGTTCGAATCCCCAGCCCGGGCCCGCCAAACAACAATGATGGCTACAACCAAAAAATGGCCAGGCGTTATGGCGGGCGCCTGTGGTCCTAGCTACTTGGGAGGCTGAGACAGGAGACTCGCTTGAGCCCAGGAGTTGGAGGTTGCTGTGAGTGTGATGCCATGGCACTCTACCCAGGGGGATAGCTTGAGGCTCCGTCTCAAAAAAAAAAAACAAAACAAAAAAACAAAAAACTGGGTGCCTGGGCTCGGCGCCTATGGCTTAAGCAGCTAAGGCACCAGCCACATACACCTGAGCTGGCGAGTTCGAATCCAGCCTGGACCAGCCAAACAACAATAATGGCTGCAACCAAAAAATAGCCGGGTATTGTGGCAGGCACCTGTAGCCCTAGCTACTTGGGAGGTAGAGGCAGGAGAATCACTTGAGGCCAGGTGTTGGAGGTTGCTGTGAGCTGTGATGCCTCGACACTCTACTCAGAGTGACAGCTTGAGGCTCTGTCTCAAAAATAAAATCCAAAACTGGAGGCCTGTCTGTGTTGCCACAGGACGTGGCCCAGGTCAATGAGGAGAACTTGCCTGTGTACCACCGCTGTGCCCTGTATGCCCTGGGCGCGGCCTACCTGAACCTCATCAGCCAGCTCACCACCGTGCCTGCCTTCTGCCAGCACATCCACGAGGTTGGTGTCCCATGATCCAGATGGCTCAGAGGGCCCTCGGCTTGGGGTTTCCTGGGAATACCTTCTCCTTAACTGCACAAGTCCTGAACTGTCTCAGACAGTGCTCTCTTCACTGTCTGAGTTGAAATAAGAACTAATAATAGTGAGCAGTTACTTGCAGCAGATTTTCCTGCTGTAGGACATGACAGCAGGGACAGGCAGGGCAGTGTCCTATACCCCTTCCTAACCTGCTGCCTGCCCCCTCCACTTCCTGCCCCTCTGTCCTCCCTCAACTCACACCAGCACACCTGCACACACCCCTCATCGTGTGGACTAAAGCCACTTAGAGCTTTTGCTGTAAACATTCACAAATATCACAAAAGTGCTGTGAGTAAAACCATGAACATCCATTAGCTCATGTGGATTAAATAAACAGTTATGAAGATTTCTCTCTATTTGCTTCATCATTATATATCCTTTCCTTTTCCTTTGCAAAAATATTTTTTTTCCCCAGTTTTTGGCTGGGGCTGGGTTTGAACCCACCACTTCCAGCATATGGGGCCGGCGCCCTACTCCTTTGAGCCACAGGCACCACCCTGCTAAAATATTTTAAAGCAAATCCCAGCTATCCTGTCCTTTCACCTTACATGTATAACTACGCATGCCTGTAAAACATGGGCACCTCCCTACATGATTACTATGCTGGTAACATAGCAAATTAAATTACCATTAATTCCTTAGTATTACCTAATATCCAGTCTGTAGTCAAATGTTCTCCATTGCTACATAAAGATCTTTTAAAACACACTAAAGTATGTACAGATGGAATCATACAATGTCTATAATTTAAAATATATTAACAGAACATAACAAGAAACCCCAGGTTTCAGCCAGCCTGGGCAGGCTGGGAGCTGTGGGGGCGGGTGCTGTGTTACTGTGCTAGAGACCACTGAAAGGACTTCTCGGGCTGCTGTGAGGGTCACGGTTAATCAGGGTTTCTCACTCGAGAAGATACCAATGGGAGGGACAGACACTGAAACAGGGGCAGGAGCTCTTTTTGTTGCTGGTTTCAAGTTCTCTCTCCCTGCTGAATGCAGCCCTTATCATCTGATTCCTCCCAAACTCCAGGTGATAGAGACCAGGAAGAAAGAGGCTCCCTACATGCTCCCAGAGGATGTGTTTGTGGAGAGGCCCAGGTGAGGAGAGCTTGGGGGACATGGTTAGGGATCTCCAAGGCAGCTGAATAAGCAGGTTGGCAATCTGAGGCCAGGAGAGGTCAATGCCAGAGGTGCAGGCTCCTATGGAATCAAGGGCAGAAAGCAAACCCCACCTGTGGTCCAGAAGTCCCAGGTGAAGTTGACCCCATCGTGTTACCGTAATCTGCACATCAAGTATGTGATGCTGAGCTCCGTGGGTGTATGTGATGCAGACTCTGCCAAGCCTGTGGGGAAACACAGCCAGGAGCAGTTGTTTCTGACAGGACACTGCTGTCAGTCCAAGTGACATTTCAAACTGTAGACTGTGTGTGGGCCAGTATCACTTCAGCATCAGAAGCACTCAAAGGAAAGATATTGTGAAAAACAAAATTTTCAACAATAGAGGATGGTTTTATAAATTATGACCCATCTATATAATAAATAACTGGTAAACAGTAGCAGCAATTTTTTTTTTGAGATAGAGTCTCACTTTGTTGCCCTCGGTAGAGTGCTGTGGCGTCTCAGCTGACAGCAACCTCCAGCTCTTGGGCTTAGGCAATTCTCTTGCCTCGGCCTCCCAAGTATCTGAGCTCAGGTTCAGTTTGAGATCAGCCTGAGCAAGAGCAAGACCCCATCTCTGTCATTGTTGTTTAGCAGGCCCAGGCTGGACTCAAACCCACCGGCCTTGGTGTATGTGGCTGGTACCCTACTCACAGAGCTACAGGCACTGAGCTGTTTTGTTTTTTTGTTTTTTTGGGTTTTTTGAGACAAGGTCTCACTGTATTGCCCATCTCTATTGCTGGTCTCTAGCTCCCGGGCTCAAGCAATCTTCCCACATTGGCCACCGAAGTAGCTGAGAAGGCAGACACAAGTCACTGCACCCAGCGTACTTTGATAATGAGGAAAGTTATTAGGAAACCATTCTGGATACTCACAGTTCTAATGTGCCTCCTCCCTCCTCTGCCCTCCAGGCTGTCTCCGAATCTTGACGGAGTGGTGATTGAGTTCCTCTTCCGCCAGAGCAAGATCAGCGAAGTCCTGGGGGGCAGCGGCTACAATTCAGACAGGCTCTGCCTGCCCTACATCCCTCAGCTGACAGGTATGAGCTCTGTGCAGGGACTCCAAGCCTGCCTCTATCTTGACCTGGTAAGAGCCTGAGTATGAGAGACTTCTGGTCCCTCGATTGCCCTCCGTAGCACCTTGGGTGTTGCACAAGAGCTAAAAGACACATTGGGAGCTAACGGTGAGGGCCTCTTGCTCTCCCCTCCTCCTGAGGATCCACACAGATCCTCAGAAGATAGCCTGGCCTGTGGATAGGAGAGGCTCCCTCAGGCTGGAAAGAGCACACATGGGCCATGGAACCAGAGTACCAGTTTGAGACCTCTGTGCAACTTAACAGCCTAAAAAATCTTAGATGCGTCCCTTGGCATCTCTGAGCTTCAGTTTCCTTGGTCGTGAAATAGGGATATTAGCAATACCTGCCTTAGAGGGTCAATGTGAAAGGTAGATGAAAAATGTGCCTGCATTAACGCAAATGTACTTAGAAAATGCTACAGGAGTGACAGCTACTGGTGCTGGCCGCAGGTGATGCTTACACAAGTTGAGATGCACTTTCTGGTCATAAGCAGCTTCCTTGTGCTCATCAAAACTTTCAAAATAAATCTTAACCCTAAAGAACAAGAATAGCTGGGCACAGTGGCTCAACCCTGTAATCCTAGCACCTAGGCTGAGGTGGGTGGATTGCTTAGGAGTTTGAGACCAACCTGAGCAAGAGCGAGACCCCATCTCTACTAAAAATAGAAAAAATAGCTGGGTGCCTGTAGTCCCAGCTACTCGGGAGGCTGAGGCAAGAGGATCCCTTGACCCTGGAGTTTGAGGTTGCTGTGAGCCATGATGCCACAGCATTCTGCCCAGGGCTACAGAGTGAGACTCTGTCTTAAAAAAAAAAAAAAAAAAAG
>NW_003852417.1:16178009-16201368 GCF_000181295.1 Otolemur garnettii
GAAGAAGGCCCACAGCAATTGGAAGCTTCTATAAGCTTCAGTGTCACCTGAGTATGCACTGAGCCTTAGAGGATTATGGACCCAGTGAGGACTTGGGAGGCGGGGTGGAGTGTGAGGGGGGGCGGGCTTGGTCCTGGAGTCTCCAGCCTGTGGGCTGCTGCTTTTCTAGATGAGGATCGCTTATCCAAGAGGAGGAGCATTGGAGAGACCATCTCGCTGCAAGTGGAGGTGGAATCGAGGAACAGCCCAGAGAAGGAGGAGGTGAGTGTTCCCGCCACTGTCCTGGCAAAGCTCCCACCTCCAGCGGGTTGGGTGCTTGGCCCCAGGCTCACTCAATGCATTAGGTCCCATGCAAAGCCAGCTTCTCGGGTGCATTCCCTATTCTTACTGGCTCTCACCATGTGGATACAGACTGTAAACGCTTCCATCTGGAGATATAGCTAGTGTGTCCCCCTACTCCCATGAGAGTATCATAAAAGTTGCTCCTGGAAGGCTCGCTGGTCATCATCCCTTGTTCCCATGGGGGCAGGTGTGCTCCATGTTGGAAATTATTAGAAGGCTTAACAAGCGAGATGATGGTGGGAACAGCTTTCATAGTGTCTCTCCCACATGTCTCAATAAAGATTCTTTTGTTTTTATTAAGATCATGTTTTAAAGCATTTTAGGTCACAGTAAAACTGAGAGGGAGGTACAGAGATTTCCCATATGCCCCCTGTCTCCCACACACTCAACCTTTCCGAATATGAACATCCCTCACCAGAGCGGCACATCCGTGACAGGGATGAACCTCCATGACATGGCTGTCACCCAAAGTCTGCAGTGTACACTGGGCTGCTCTTGGCATTGCACATCCTGGGGGTTGGGACAGATGTACCCACCACTGCATCCTCCATCACAGGGACATGCAGAGGATTCACTACCCTAGAAATCCTCTGTGCTCAACCTACCCACCCCGCACCCCACCCTTGACAACCAAGATTCTTTAAGAGAAAGCTGCAGCAGTGCCTTAAAGATCTCTCTTCCTTCCACCCTCGCATGAGGACTCAGAATATCTAATTGCTGTTCAAATTAACATGTGATGTCTCCCCTGATGTTACCTCTTTTCTTCTACCTCAGCGAGGAAAGCAGATGTACCATGAGTAAGGGAGAATAAGGGATCAAAATAGAAACACCAATTACCCACCAAATCAGAAAGCAATGGGGGCGAGGGGCAGAGAGGCGGGAGAAGGACCCATGAGGGAGCTGAGTGCACAGGGACGTCACACTTGAACTTAATGCTGACTGCCTCACTTAAGGGAATGGACTGGGGCAGGGGAAACCTCAAAGAAAGTACGGTGGACACATGGAGTGGAACCAGGACAGGAAGTCCCTGGGCCTTGCAGGTTGGCCTTCCCCAGCCTGTGCCCATCAGGGCTGAGGCGGACATGGAGGACGCTGAGCCTTTCTCTGGATGGGATCGGAGCTAGGAGAGGTCACTGAGGCCCTGAATCAAGGCTCCCTTGAACCCTGCCTTTGGCCACTTCATTCTTGGGGGCAGACCTCCATGGAGTCCTGGGCTTCCACAGCTCATCTGGAACCTTCCCGGGGAATTTGGAAGGAAACCCCTATCTGGGCTAACTAGATAAGTAGAATGAAGAGGTTGAGCTGAGTGTCCTCTAAGGCCTTCAGCTCCAAAAGACTGGGAGGCTCCAGAGTATTAGGCCTCAGGTCAGTTGGCTGCCCTCTCCCCGGCAGTGGTGACTCTCCCTTCCCAGGAGGTGAGAGACCCTCCAGGATTGAGGGGTAAAGTGACACAGGAGGAGGAGGAATGCTTAGCTGGCTATACAGCCCCTCTCACTGGTGGCCTCCTGAGCCTCAAATGTCAGTTCCTTCCTCTGTTTAAGATTCAGCTCAGCCCAGAGATGACTTGGTTCCATCACAGACCCCAGCAACTGGCAGGCATCAGTTGGTGCTGACAGTAGATGGTGGGTGGATGCACAGAGGATGGGTGACTCCTCAGGGAGGCTCACCAGGCCTCCCCTGTGTGTAATTCCCCTACTAACAAACTTTGCCCTTTCTTCTGACTCACCCAGAGTTCTACGGGTAATTGGTGCCCACTTGATATTTGTTGAATGACTTGTCCCATATCCACACATCTGTCTTTTCCTGCTCAAACAAGAATTTACTGAATGCCAAACAAGTTGAAAAGAGTACTGCTCAAGGAATTTTCACAAAATTCAGATACCCAGGTGATCACACCTGGGCCAATGAATGAATGGAACATTGTCATTGCCCCAGGGGGTGGGGGCTACCCAAGGGAGCCGCTGGCCTGAGTTGTGTCACTTCTTGAACTTCATGTCAATGAAATCATTCTCTTCTGTGGCTGCTTCTTTTGTTTAATATCATGTTTAAGTCACGGAACAAGTTCACTGGGGGTCTTGCCTCACACAGCTCATCGTCTAGTGGGGAATTCCTGAAGTTTGCTCCATGCGCCTTCTCTGTTTTCAGCATCTGACCTACAGCCATGCGTCCATGCAGTGCCCTTCTTTGAGTTTTAGTGTTTCCCACCTTTTTTATAGGCTCTGTAGAGAACAGAGATCCCATGACCCAGGTCTTGGACCAACCTCAGTGGGGACCTGGGGTGAGATAGGGAATCAGTGCTAATCTTTTATTTCTTACCTTTATTAAATATTCAGATCACATTGGTAGGTAATTTAATATCATAAGTCTTCAAAATGTTATTCAGTTCTTGAAATTTACATCTGAGGTGATATTTGCCAACTGTCTCCTGTTTCTTTCAATATTTTCTATATTCTCTGAGGATTTTAAAAAATTGCATCATTCCCCTCCCATGGAGCTTGATGAGACAGACTTGGGTAGGGGGAAGGGGAACATGGATTCTTTTAGGGGAGACCTGGGACTCCCCTTGGAGTCTGAATACAATGAGCAATTAGCTTCTCCACCAACATCTCGCTTGCTCTCTCCTGTGTCTGCTCAGGGGGCTTCCAGAGTCCCTGGTGGGAACATGGGTGTCTAAGGGAGGTTCTGCCTATTGGGACATTCTCCTAAGCAGCGGGAGGAGGGGGAGGGGCTACCAGGTAGCCAAGGAAGCCGGGGCTGCCACCTCCCCCCTTGCCCCACCTTGCTGAACATCTCTGTCCCCTCTCCTCCAGCGAGTGCCTGCTGAAGAGATCACCTATGAGACGCTGAAGAAGGCCATTGGTAAGACAGGGGCTCTGAGGGGCTCTGGATAGAGGGTGGGGTCCTGGGACCTGCTCCCAGGCAAATTCAGCAGGATCTGCTACCCTCCCAGGTGTGATCCAGCGCCGAGATGAGGGGAGAGGCTGATGCCTTCTGACAAACTCGTCACAGCTGCCAAAGCTGCCGTTGAAAGCACTTGCTCTCTTGATGGGGTTCCGTGGTGTGGCCCTGTTTTTCTAGAAATGACAGCTGCCCTTAAAAGTAATCAATTGGCTCAGCGCCTGTGGCTCAAGCGGCTAAGGCGCCAGCCACATACACCTAAGGTGGCGGGTTCGAATCCCCAGCCCGGGCCCGCCAAACAACAATGACGGCTGCAACCAAAAAATGGCCAGGCGTTGTGGCGGGCGCCTGTGGTCCCAGCTACTTGGGAGGCTGAGGCAGGAGACTCGCTTGAGCCCAGGAGTTGGAGGTTGCTGTGAGCGTGATGCCATGACACTCTACCCAGGGGGATAGCTTGAGGCTCCGTCTCAAAAAAAAAAAAGAAAGTAATCAATTAAGGCTACAAGTAAAATGTAATTTGGAGTAATGATTTTGACTCATTTTTGGCAGTGTATAATTATAAAACAAGGTGATCAGTAGAAGATATTAAGAACAAATCATATTATTGATTTAATAAGGGCAATAGACTTTAAAATGGATTTCCCCTCTTCTGTCTGGATTTTTAGGCAATGAAGTATTCAAAATAAGAGAATTTTTCTGTTGAAAAATTATTCCGGGCTCAGCGCCTATAGCTCAAGCGGCTAAGGCGCCAGCCACATACACCTAAGGTGGCGGGTTCGAATCCCCAGCCCGGACCCGCCAAACAACAATGACGGCTGCAACCAAAAAATAGCCAGGCGTTGTGGCGGGCGCCTGTGGTCCCAGCTACTTGGGAGGCGGAGGCAGGAGACTCGCTTGAGCCCAGGAGTTGGAGGTTGCTGTGAGCTGTGATGCCATGGCACTCTACCCAGGGGGACAGCTTGAGGCGCTGTCTCAAAAAAAAAAAAGAAAAGAAAAATTATTCCTTGGCTCGGCACCTGTGTGGCTCAAGTGGTTAAGGCACCAGCCACATACACCTAAGGTGGCAGGTTTAAATCCAGCCTGGGCCTGCCAAACAACAATGACGGCTGCAACCAAAAAATAGCAGGGTGTTGTGGCGGGCGCTTGTCGTCCCAGCTACTTGGGAGGCTGAGGCAAGAGAATCACTTAAGCCCCAAGAGTCTGAGGTTGCTGTGAGCTATGACGCCATGGCACTCTACCAAGGGCGACATAGTGAAACTCTTGTCTCAAAAAAAGAAAAGAAGAAAAAGAAAAATTATTCCTTTAAATGCCAAATCTTTTTTTTTTTTTTTTGCAGTTTTTGGCCAGGGCTGGGTTTGAACCTGCCACCTCTGGCTTATGGGGCTGGCACCCTACTCCTTTGAGCCACAGGTGCCACCCTAGATGCCAAATCTTTTTTTCTTTCTGTTGTCATTAATGGTACCCTCTCTGAGTGCACACACTGCTTGCCTTCCTAAACTGAGTATGCTGAACATTTTTGATACCCTTCCCCCTTTTTCTTTTTGGTGCCAACTCATTTGGGGGGCCAAGTGCCATGTACAGAAAGCTAAACTAACCAGCATCAGACGCTCTGCCGCAGGGCTCCTGTGCTGGCTTCATGGTCTGCCTGGCTTCTGCACTGTTGACATCCCTTTTTAAATTATCCTTAGAGTACCCAAAGGATCAACTGTTACAGGACCTTCTAGTGAAGAGTACTCATGGCAGACCAGCTACTTGGGGCTTTGACAGCCCAGGGAAGGGTCCACTTGACTAGTTCTCAAACTTTATATGAAGATAAAGCTGAACCCTCAGATGCAATCAAGAGAAGGTCTAGCCTTGCTGAGGCCAGGT
Organism: Otolemur garnettii; assembly: GCF_000181295.1. Taxonomy (NCBI): domain Eukaryota; kingdom Metazoa; phylum Chordata; class Mammalia; order Primates; family Galagidae; genus Otolemur; species Otolemur garnettii. The sequence goes on from NW_003852417.1 coordinate 16,183,119, forward strand.
GAAGGTGAGGGCACCACACCTCCATGCCACAGTCCCTTCAGTGATAGTGAAGAGGAAGAGCCTGAACAGCCCCCATGGGCAGTGGCTTTCTGGAGGAGTCCACCTGTCTTTGCACCAGTGGTTCTCAACCTGTCGCGACCCACAGGAATTGTATTAAAGGCTCGTGGCATTAGGAAGGTTGAGAACCACTCCTTTACACCATTCAGATTCGTCCCCTTCCCCATCAGTGGGCAGGGCCCAGTGCTAACCCAGTTCTCTGTCGCAGTGGACAGTGTAGCGGTCGAGGAACAGGAACGTGAGCGACGGCGACAGGTGGTAGAGAAGTTCCAGAAGGCCCCCTTTGAGGAGATCGCAGCACACTGCGGGGCCCGGGTGAGTGAGGATAACTCTCTCTATGAGTCCTTGGGGGCCACAAAGAGACCGGATCTTGGTCCAGGGCAGAATTCAGTTTACAGGAGGTCTCTGCTGTTTGACCAGGATGGTAAGGTTTATGCTCCAACACCGAGAGCTTCTGCTGTGCCCACCAGGTTTTCCCCAAAAAACCCTGCCACATTGCTCCCCCGTGATCCAAAAAACTTGGGTCTTGGTCAGGTGCTCGTTCAGACCTCACAGTTTTCACACAAGGAAGAAGTCCTGACCTCAGGAGTGCCTATTTAAGACATTCAGCTCATACTCTTTGTAATCACCCCAACAGGGGTGAAAAGAAGACCTACTGTGTGCCAGGGCGTCTTTCTGTGTTCACTTATTTCATCCTCATGATGACTCGGTGAAGCTGTGGCTGTGACGGCCCCTACCTTACAGAGAGCCGGGGGGGTGAGGGGGGGGAGGATGTGTGCAAAGGAAGGAGCGTCAGCATTTGTGGCAGGGCCCTCTTTGCATCAGGGGACCCTGATAAGGGCGTGGAACAGCCAGGGCTTGGAAAGGAGATTTGAGGGAGAGACAGCCAGACAAGAGAAATGAGGACCGTGTCTGGCCTTGGAGAGGAGCTCACAGTTCTCAAAACCTATTGCATGCCAGGATTTGTTAGTGCAGTGGTGATCTTAGTAACAACAAAACAATTGTAAGCATTCGAAATCTACAAATAACTTTTCCTCTCAATAAAACTACAATATGTGGCTGGGCACAGTGGCTCATGCTTGTACTGCTAGCATTCTGGGAGGCTGAGGTGGGTGGATTGCTTGAGCTCAAGAATTCCAAACCAGCCTAACCAAGAGCAAGACCCCATCTTTACTAAAAATAGAAAAACTAGCCAGGTGTGGTGACTGGTGCCTGTAGTCCCAGCTACTTGGAAGACTGAGGTCAGAGGATCGCTTGAGCCCAAGAGTTTGAGGTTGCTGTGAGCTATGACACCACATCACTCCACATAGGGTGATAGAGTAAACCTCTCAAAAAAAATAAATAAAATAGGGTGGCACCTGTGGCTCAGTGAGTAGGGTGCTGGCCCCATATACCAAGGGTCGTGGGTTCAAACCCAGCCCCAGTCAAACTGCAACAAAAAATAGCCGGGCATTGTGGTGGGTGCCTGTGGTCCCAGCTACTCAGGAGGCTGAGGCAAGAGAATTGCCTAAGCCCAGGAGTTGGAGGTTGCTGTGAGCTGTGACGCCACAGCACTCTACCAAGGGAGACAAAAAAAAATACATAAATAAAATAAAAATATAATACGTGTAATTTTCTATTTTATGTATTATGTTTTACATATGATATTTACATATATGTAGATAAAATATAGCTTTCCCTGGGCCTATGTTGTTCTAACCTCACATCCCACCTCAAGAGGGAGATGTGGGCCACTTCAGGAGCCAGTAGTTGGGACACAGTTTAGCAGTTGGGGCCTGGTTCCTGAACACATGCAGCTCACTCTGCACCCCCACTCAGTGGGGGCCAGAAGGGACCAGAGAGATCATCTCTAACCCGCCAATTTGGCCAGGCTGCTCCTTCAGATGTAGGGAGAGAGCTGGTAATTGCTCCAAGTCTCCCAGCTCCAGGCCCCGCAGAACACTGCACTGGGGAGAAAACCCTTCTGAGAGCTGCCTGCCGATATCCTCCCTGGTGTTTCTAACCCTCTGTCCTGTCCCCAATCAGCCTACAATGGGTGGCTCTCCCTGCTGTGAATCCACAGTCAGGGCCCAAGGCCCAGGACATGCTCACCCCTGCTTGCCCTCCTAAGGCTGTGACTGCCCTGCATCTCCAGCATATGCTCTGGACAGGTGGGCCGGTTCTAGGGGCTCCAGCTCACTTCCCCCTCTGTTTGTGTCTAGGCATCACTGCTCCAGAGCAAACTCAATCAAATCTTTGAAATCACCATCCGGTAAGTGGTAACCATGACCAGGGGACCCCTACCTCTGTGGCCCAGTGATGGGCCCCTTGTCCGAGTCTTCCTCTCTCACAAGTCTCTGCAGTTCTCCACTCCAACCCACCCCCTCTAGCATCTATCCCCAGGGATGGCTGGAATCTAGCCACTAATTCTTCCTAGACAGGCAAATAGGGACTCGGGAGAGAAAAGGCCAGCTCAGTGAAACCTGGAATGAGCTGGGAGTTCCTAGTGTCCTAGGCTGATGCCTTACTTTCTAAAGCAGCAATGTTAGTACAGAGCCTGCAGAGAAGCTTGACTTCAAGCTATAGTTTCTAGAACAACTTGAAAACCTGGGAACCTATGGAGTGAGGTCCCTGGGCAAAGAGAAACCCAAGTCACCTGCTCTGTTCAGCTGCACGGGGGTGTGACCCCAGAATTCCCTCTTCATGCCTTTCTTCTCCATGTGTTTCTGCCCCTAGGCCTCCTCCAAGTCCATCAGGAACCATCACTGCAGCCTACGGTCAGCCGCAGAACCATTCCATCCCCGTCTATGAGATGAAGTTTCCCGATCTGTGCGTTTACTGAATTCCAAGAGGGAGAGCTCCTCAGGGGGATGGAGTCTGAGGAAGAGACTCACCCTCACGCCCACCTGACCACCTGGAAATCTAGCTGAGATCTCTGAGAAAAAGTCACTGAGGCAGTGGCTGCTCCCCAGCTGAGCAAAGGTGGAGACGCTCTGGTCCTTCTTGGCCCTCCAACCCCCTCATTGCCCGTCCAGAGGGAGATCCAGCCACCCGCCCCTGCACAGCCAATAAGCATCTCACCTGTGCCCTTTGTCTTCTCTTTTGTGTCAGCCGGGGCAGTGAAACATGGGGTGTCTCCAGGAAGCAACTAAGGGACTCAGAAGCACCTGCTCGGTGTGTTGAGAGGAGGGGTGCATCAGGGGTGCACCTGCCACTCCCCAGAAGAGAGGACTAGATGGGGCCTTGTTGATCAAAGGATGCTGTAGACTGAGGTCAGGAGGAACCAACCTTTCCATGCTGGCTCACCTTGGAGAGACATGACAGAGTGAGAGATGGATGCTTTCATCTGAGCAGCCCCCTCACATCTCTGATGTGTCTCCCACTCCCTCGCTCCCTCTCCAGTCATCTGTTCATGTTTCTTTTTACTGTTATAATAGGAGCTGAGGGTAGAGAGAGCATGGCGGGGACAGCATGGGATGGGCTGCAGGTAGCCATGGGTAGAGCGAGTCCCTGTCCTGCTAAAGCATGTTGTCACCTCCATTGTTCAGTGGGAGCTTTTATAGCCCACCCCCACCCCCGTGGACCTGTGTCTTGTGGGTGTTTTTCTGAATTGACTTATTTTGGGTCTCTTTTTTCTGTGAGTCCCAAGGTATTCCTAGAGCCTCTGGGTTGAGGGAAGGCAGACCAAGAAAACCCAGGTGCAAAAAGGGAGGCACTTCAGGGACCCGAGGGCTGCCCACATCCCCTCCTATGGAGGAGGCTCCAGCCATGCAGCACAGTTGGGGGGCCTCTGGGACTCAAGGATGTCTGAAGTCAAAGTCAACCTTTTGGATATTTCAAGAAGGATCTAGCACCTGCTATTGCAATGATGTCTTCACTCGTTGGACAAAGTCTGGGACATCGATACCATCTGGCAACTTCTGTGGCCTGGAAGAGGCAGTAGAGACCCCCATGAGTTCTGGGTTTCCATTGTCCCTGTCTCTGTATGTAACTGACAAGTGCAGCAAGGAGCTGACACATGGACAGTGCCTCCCAGAACCTCACCTGGGCCCCCTCCTGCGCCAGGGCACTGTGGTCCAAAATAGTCTTTCTTTCTCCTCCAATCAAATTCCCCATAAGTTTTCTGAGCCCATATAACTCACAGTAAGGTATAAATGGTCAAATGTTCCCTCCCTGAAGAGTTTGCTTTTTAAAAAGACACAGAGTGAGTAGGAATTTGAATAGTAACTCAAAGGAATTTTTTGTTAATTTTTAGAGATGGGGGTCTTGTTATGTCACCCAGGCTGGCCTTGAACTCCTGGGGATTGCTCTACCAAACCTCCCACCTCAGCCTCTTGAGTAGCTGAGAATCCCCTTTTAGAGTATAATTTTAGGCAATGTGACACGGGGCCAGAAGTGGGCTATTTCTTAGGACACCCTTAATTACACCCCATGCATGGTACATTTGGCCCCCCACGATGCACAGGTAGAGCCTGGTTACTGGGATAGATGGATGTATTTTCCACATTCAAGGAGAATCTTAACACATGCACCTCCCATTATATGTGCAATAAATTTCTTGGAGTAGGGGCTACTGACCCTCTGCTGTTGTTTCTACACATCAGATGAAGCTCTTCCCCTGGTCACCATCTTGGTGCTGTGGGCACGTGGCTTCCAGGTGGCCTGTGTGATTGCAGGGCTCAAGCACGGAGGCTCCTGCCCACCCCCGTGGCTTTTGGCTATGCTTTATGGCATTTTGGCTTATGCTCAACCCAAATTTACAAGCATGAGCTTAGATTTCTCTTTAATTTTTCATATTAAGAAACCAAGTTTAAAATAAGACATTTGAAGGCAAATAACCTCTGGGAGAAACTGTAAACAAAATCTAAATCTTGAGCCACAAACACGTCGCTCCTCACTGGGCCTTCCTGTGTCTTATCATATGCTTGCTTTGATGCCAGACCTGTTTGTTCGTCATGTCTACTTGATGTCAAGGTCTACCATCATGGCAACTTCACCCTGAGCACTGCCTGTGGGGCCCTGGAACTTAGGAATCACTTCCCTGGAGTGTCTTTCTATGGAATCAGAGACTCTAGGACTCTTCAGCTGTCTCTATTCCTCCAGGGAAGAGAGAGAGAGAACAGGTTCCCATTCTACATAGACTCGACCACTATTTCCTCTCCATCTACCCACGGGAGCTTTCCTTTACATCATCACTGTTTAGCAAGGATGCACTTCTTTTGGAGGATTGGTCATTTTTTTGAGTTTCAGTTTAAACTTACACTCAGTAGCATACCAGGCTGCCTATTGACATGGAGTGAAACCTGGATTCTGGCCATACCTCAGAATCAGAAATGTTAAGGTGGGTGTTGACTGGAATGAAAAATTAAATGGCAAATTCCTTTACCACACCACCATGAGCCCTGGGACAGTGGCAAAGCAGAACTTGATGGGATCTAGAGGGCAAGAAGGTGCCCGGGCTGTTGGCATTCCTGTATCCTGTCTTCCAAGCCCCCTGACATCTGTGGTGCCATTCTCCATTGTCACTTGGAGCCAAGAGGAGCCAGCAAGCTGCTCCCCAAAGCCACTGGGGATTCTGGCTTTGTGGGGCAAGGACAGTTTGGTAAGCAGTCTGCTGACAGAACTCAGCAAGTAGGAGTGGCGTGTGCTGGAGAATCTGAGTTCCCTTGAAGTGGTTGAGTACACAGATGCACAAGCGCTGGATCAGCGAAGGCACCAACAAGGGCTGCTGTGGTTTTCCTTGCAGTGGGGCCCCCAGGGCCCTGTGCCTGTTTCCATTTTCCTCTGTCTTTATAAAGCAGAAATAAGTGTTTTCTTATCTCCTAAACAGCCTCCTCACCAGAGTGGGAGACCCAACAGAAGAACCAGAAAAGTCCTCCAGTTACGCCCCTCTATCCAGCCCCCGGCCCCATACACAGATGTAAATGGACAAGCAGGAGAGGGTGGGCCTGGGCCCCTCTGAAGCACTTGAAGAAGCGTGAATGTTGTGTCTGTGCTCCCCTTTGCCTTGCACATTCCAGATCCCATAGAACAGGTTTCAGATGGACTAAGAATCAAATAGCTCTGAGGTTCATCTGAATAGCTCAAAGGCCGAACCTCTGGGCTCTTCTGAGGGCCCTGGGGGTCCGATGCTTTGCAGTTGCCTTCCAACCTGGCTACAGAGAGTGCTGCTGAAAAGCAAGACTGTTTTTCCCCATTTCTCTTCATGACCTGAAAATGGCAGCTGGCCAGTTGGGGGCCCATGGGAAAAGACTAAACGCTGTCAGGCTGAGTATTAGGTTTAAAGGTAGACAGGGAGGTCATCTCACCAGGACAGTCTGTGCCCACTTTCTGTGACCCCAGGCCCTGGCAAGCAGGCTGTGCTAACAAGGCATCCTCCTTTCAGCTAGGGAGAAGATTTAGGGCGGCTTGTTGCTTGTTTATCCCCTTACCTCTAGAAATCTTCTGGCCTAGGTCTGAAGAGGGATGGTCATGGTGGGCTTGCCTAGAGTCTGGCTAGCTGGGGAAGTGGGAGGAGACAGGGGCAGCAGAAGGGCTTTGCGGCCCTGTTGGGACCAGACGGCAGTTTTCTGTGCTGTCCTTTAGCACCCCTTGGCTGATCAGGTCTCCTCCTGCAGGGACCACAGGGCTTCACAAGCCCATCTTGTGCCCCTTTGAGCTCTTCCTCCGTGACTGTAGGTCCGGACACATGGAGTGCAGAGTTGTAAGTCCACCGATGCTGCAGCCCAGACGTCGTCACGTGTTTGTGTGCATTAAGACTCCATGACCTGGCTGAGTGGGTGTGCCCATGTGTGTGCACATGTGTGTGTAATGTAGTTCGTAGTCGACCATATATGTATATAGTAGCTGACGTATTTATACGTGAGTGCAGAGTTAGTGCCTGTGGCAGTTTTCTGTATTTTAAACTCATTGAATCATATTCATTTGATTTTAGGGGGAGGGAAAGAGGGGAGTGGGAAGAAGTGTAGGTGGCAGGACTCTTAGCACACTCACTCTTTAGGACTATTAGTCGCAATTTCCCAATGAGCCTTTGTGATGCCCTTTTCAAATAAATGTTAATGTTGTCACCACATGGCTGTCTATTTTGATTTCTTTAAAGTAAATGGTTTTTTGAGAGGCAAATGGAATCTGAAAATACCAACAGGGTACCACTGACATTTAGCCACCCCCACCGACCATTACTCTACCTGCCTCAGAAGAAAAGAGGTGGAAGGGAAAGGCTGCAATGGAGATGGAAACCTAAGAATAGGATACCCAGCAGGGGCGCATCCTCGGTAAGGGAGGCCTGAGCCTGGTTTCATTCTAGCGTAACCTCCCTAGGGGAAATCTTGTCATAAGAAATCTGCCTTTCTGACTCCCCTCAAATCAGGATGTCCCAGGATACATTCCAATTTTCTTTCATTGTGAACTCCTAGAGCACCAAAATTACGTGTGTTTAAGTGCTATACACAAATATTCCCAGCTGGCTTTGATCTGTACCATCCGCTGGTATGCCTAATGCCGTTGACATGTACTTGTGCATCTCTGTTATCTGTGAGTCTCTTGTGAAGTGTAAATGTGTGCAAACATGCAAACCTGTGGCCCCAGCATTGTAAAAACGCCATGGGGACATAAGAAAGAAACGCAAGGCTCGGCGCCTGTGGCTCAAGTGGCTGGGGCGCCAGCCACATACCTCTAGAGTGGCAGGTTCGAATCCAGCCCGGGCCCGCCAAACAACAGTGATGGCTGCAACCAAAAAATGGCCGGGCGTTGTGGCGGGCGCCTGTGGCACCAGCTACTTGGGAGGCTGAGGCAGGAGACTCACTTGAGCCCAGGAGTTGGAGGTTGCTGTGAGCAGTGAAGCCATGGCACTCTGCCCAGGGGGACAGCTTGAGGCTCTGTCTCAAAAAAAATAATAAAAAAGAAAGAAAGAAAGAAAGAAACACAACACCTGACTTCTGCCTTGTGGAGCTTGGAAATTCCCAGAGAGGAGAGAATAAGACACGCATGCAGCAAGGAGTTTGTCATCCAGTGCAGAGGGGGATGGAAACACTGCCGCAGGAGGTTGACCTGAGACCCTGGGCTTATAATAAAAAGGGCAGAGGAATGTGGAGGGTTCCAGGTAGAGGGTGAGGAAGGATGGGAGAACAATGAGAAGACCAATAGGTGAAAGGTAGAAACTTCATTTGGGCAAAATGTGGGCAACAAACTTTGGTAAAGAGAGCAAGCCCTGTTGACAAGGACTCCGCAAGCCATGCCTAGTAGTAGTTTGGAATTGATGGAAAACTGGGGCGAGGGCACTGTTTTGACTTTTAAACCAGGGAATGTGTGAAAACCAAGATTTTGTATACATTAATATGAAGAATGTGCAATGATGGGCTGTGGAGAGTGAATGGAGATGAGGAGAGCGGTTGGTTAGGAGGCTGTTAGGAGTGTAGAGTACTGAGCATGGAGGGAGCTGGACCACATGGGAAAGGAGGAGCTTGGGTACAGCAGGGGTAGTCAGAAGACCTCTATCCTGGCTTGAGCCTGAGGGGCTGGAAGAAGTACTTGTGTCTATTGTGTTGTATTTAAACAAGTGTGTGTGTGTGTTTCCATTTGGGAGTGGGGAAGAGGTGATGAAAGAAAGAAGATACCATGTCTGTGTTTGAGAGTACCTGAAACTGATATCAACCCTCAGCCCTCACACTTAGCCTGTCAATGATTTAAAAATGATTACATCCATTTTCTCCTGTAATCCTCACATTAGCGCCCACACTAGGAAGAGTAGATGAGAGAACTAAATTGTGGAGAAATTCAGGAACTTGCCTATGGTCACATCAATTGCTAAAAGGACAGTGAGGACTTAGATCAAAGGAGGCAGTTAACACAGCTTCCCACCTGACAACCCAGCGCCATCCCAAGCCGGGGTCAGCCTCAGCAGACATCCCACACCCAGGATTCTGGAGCTGCACAGGGAGCCAGGGGAGCCTGAGCCCTCGGGTAGGAATCCTGCCTTTCAGCACCCATGCCAGCTGTGCAGCCTTTCCACTCAAGGAGGGTGGAAAATCCTGAGCCATCACCCAAACCATTTGGTTCCCTGAAGATCCGCTTATGGGGCAAGGGAAGGAAGCACGTTTTCTTTCCATTTGCACCATCTATGTCCTGTGAAATATTCTACAACTTGATCACATGGAAACCATTATGTTCCTGCTCAAATATTTTGATCGCTATGTATTTTTAATTTATTCATAGTCTACAAAGTCAGAATCTGATGCGAAACTTGAAAGGTTTTTATTTCCTATCTACAGACAGCTTTAAGAGGCTGAATGCCCGCGGCAGCAGGGCGGGTGTGGGCAGGGTGCTTTAGGGACGACTTCCCGGAGAGAGAAGCCCTAGTGCCCCTCTTAGTCCTCACTGGCCCTTCTTGTGCGCGCTCTTGACAATGGCGTTTTTGAAGAGCGTCACCAGGGGCGTCTGGCTCTTCTCCGAGGTCATGAAGCCGCCGTAGCGCTTGTCCTTGGGCGGGCTGCCCCAGCGGAAGTGCTCCATCCTGTAGGGCCCCTCGTCCTTCTTCCCGACCGCCAGCTCCAGGCCGTTCTCCAGGTCGGCCAGCGCCCCCGCGCCCTCGGCAGGGCTGTCGGGCTCGAGCGCCGCCTCGGGCCACCGGCCGGCCAGCTCCCTCTTGAACTCGACGGGGAAGGCCTCGGCGGCCTCGTCCTCGGCGCCGTTGGGGTACACCTTCACCGGGCGCCGCTTCTTGCCCACCGGCTTGCCCCAGCGGAAGTGCTCCATGGAATAGGAGCGCTTGCCCGCGCGGGGGCCCGGCTCGGCGCCATTGCCGCGGGGCTCGGGGCGGCCGGCGGGCTCCGGGGCGCGGTCCTCGCCTGTCGCCGCCACCTCTTCCTCGCGCTTCCCCTGCCCCGAGCCGGTGCTGCCGTTGCGGCGGCCGAAGCGGTCCCAGCGGAAGTGGCCCATGACGTACTTCCGGGGGTTCTCGGTCAGCGGCTGCTGGTCGCCATAGCCCGGGAACACGGGCGTCTCAGACGAGAGGTTGGCCTTGCAGGCCTGGATGCACTCCTAGGGGAAGACGCCGGGGAGTGAGGCAGAGGGAGCCTGGGCCCAGGGCGCCATGATGCCTCGCGAGGCCTCCAGGCCGAGCCTGTTAGTCCACCGGGTTATCCTGGCGCTCACGGACATCGCCTAAAACTCACTTGGGCGCATCACTCTTGTTCCCTGTACCCCCTGAATGCTTCTGCCTGGCAACTCTAACATCCCCCATCCCAACTGGTGGTCTGCTGGCCTAACCCCCCTCCCATAGCTTTTGTGAGCAGCGTCATTGTCTTACCATTATATGCCTGATAGGTAGGAATTGCTCCCAGAAGGTCAGATGAATATTGAATAAACAAACGTGGTTTAATTCAAGGCCAGGGAGGGGTGGGACTGAAATTTGGGGGAGAATTTCTCCAGGTGACAGAAGTCTGGCTTCTAGGGCCAGTATTTTCAATAATGCCTCAATCTTACCTGGGGATCTGCACACCCACTTTATGCCCTACCCCAGCCCTTTTCCTGCACTGTGCCTCAAAACTTTCCTGCACCTACCAAGCACTTTCTCTGGTTCTTCCAAGTCTTCGGAGCTAAAATCCATTTACTGTTCCCCAATCAGTAGGCTTTAGGCTGAGAGGGCTCATTTCCCTGTCTCCTCATTCTGATCGGAGGACGAGATGGAAAGCCAGAGCCATTTCCATTACACGCCCTAAGCCCATATGCTGCTCCCTGTCCCTAGAGGACTCAACTGCCATACATATTTGCTTAGTTCAGTGACCTAAGCCTTGAGTTTTCAGTTACCTGGGAAATGTGGAGACGAAAACAAAAGGATCCCACACACTATTGAGTTGGAAACTTCCTACGCCAGGGATTTATAATTATAATACTGCAGAATGTTAACAGTGGGAAGTAAGAATTATCTAATTTACACTCCCCTTCTCTAGACAGTGAAACTGGAGGCTCAGAGAGGCGAAAGGACCTGGTTATGGTTCCACAGCTGATTAGTGACAGAACTGGAACTAGCACTCATGGCCTCTGTGTGTGGTGCTCCTTCCCAGGTGAGCTCTCACCAGGAGAGGCTATAAAGTGAATGTCTCAAATCAACAAATTCCTTTGTCTCTCTGAACAGAATCCCCTGGGTTCTCTGTTTCTATTTTATATTATACATAAAACCTGCTCTGTCTCCCGCTTCTCCATTGGCAAGACATACAGGCAATGATGTGCATCCCCTCACCTGGTAGGTGCTGGCACCAGGATAAAATCTCAGTCACTAACATCAGTAGTGTCTCTTACTCTTTAGACTTCATATCATTTCTTATTTATGCCACTCAACATACACACACACTCACTTCCTGTGGTGACCTGGAATAAGCTCCAGCCTGGCACAAAGGGCCTTTACATGCTTCTGGAAAGACTGCAGAAGAACTTGACAGGAAGCCTGAAGCATAAGACATTTAGCATCAGTTACAGAAAAACCGTGCCTTGGGTTTTCCTTCTTCTCTAGAGGTAATTCGTGGAACTACTTAGCAGACTTTGCAACTGGTAGTAGATAATAGAGGAAGCAATACAGAGTGAAAATGTTGAGTGATACGAGGTTATTTAAAAAGGAATGATTTGGAGGCTAAAAGATTGAAAATATAGGATTAATAGAGGGATCACTTATTATGCTTCTATCTCTAAATAGTTTAAATGGTGTGAGGTCTCTGTAGAAGATAGTCCAAGGAGCAAGGATACCCCAGCAGAAATTATGAATCTCCCTGAAGCTGCTTCCTCCCCTCAGTGGCCTAGTTTTGATTTTGCTACGAAGTTTTGCTCCTGGCCTGGGTTGGAGCACTCCCAGGAAATGAATTTCCTTCTCTCCATACCGCTCCCCTTTGAACTGTCCCAGCCCCAGTCTCATCTGATGTCCAAACCAAGATGGCAGCCATAGCCCACGTACCAGCAGGTTGCTTTCCGTGGTGAGGTTCTGACACTGGCTACTCTCCAGGCACCAGCCACGTACTTCCATGGAGGCCTGAAGCAGCAAGGCCAGCAGCAGGACCCCTGAGCAGCTGTAGCACGACCTCGGCATCTTCCAGACAGGCTGAGGCTCTGCAGAAGCAAACAAGATTGGAGGGACCCCTGCAAGGAGCAGAACAATGTTGGCCACTCACCAGGAAGGACCTGAAGCCAACATTAACAAACTCACTTGTGGAGTTTAAGGCTTTTTGAGGACAGGAGCAGTGCTGAGCAGAAGGGAGGTAAGCAGGGTGGTATGAGTCGTGATAGGGAGAGAGACCTGAGTAAACTGTAGGTAATTTTCCCATTATGTCTGGTTAAATTCAGATCCCTAAAAAGGTGAGGGCTGGTAGCTATTTGGGGGATCACTTGGTTCAGCCCCTCATTTAGGAGATGGGAAAATTGAAGCCCATTTGGTTTTCATGACATGGTAAGGCTAAATTCTCCTGCTCCCAGCACAGAGCTTTCTCCTTCTCTACCTACATGAAGCAATAGTTCAAATGCTTCAGATCCAGGGGAGGGCAGTTATGTAGGAAAGACAAAGGAACTGAAATTCTAGCTCAAGGTGATCTTTTTCCTTTTCTTTCACCAGGATCCTATTATTCTTCTGGAACTCTGTTTCCTGTTAATATTAGAGTTATATAGAAGCAAATAAAACCACTGGCCAGATTAGTCAAGACTGCACACAACCTAATTTGATGTCCCAGACACAAATCAGTCAAGTGATCTCTTTACCCAGGCCCCAGTAAATTCGGATTTAGTTCTAAAGCAGATATCAATTATTTTTAAATTGTCTCATCTTCTGAACACATTACATATCATACCTCTTGTTCTCTAGGTCTCTCAAATATGGTCTAAAATAGCTGGATTTGAAGGGGATATATGGGGGGGGGAACTACCTTCTGGTGTGAGCAGGCAGGAAGCACCTTTGGGTAGATGCTGAGGTCAAGAGGCCACTGGGCAGTAAGGAGGGGGCACCTATGGTACCTTTGGCCCCTGTGTCCACCACCCCCTTCCCCAACACAGCTAGCTCTCATGCTTCTCAGTTCTATTCAGGTCAGCACCCTGAAGCCACCCTGAGGTCTGTGATCAGCTCACCAACCTCGCAATCATTCTAGATTTCACATCTTCTCAGTCAGCTGCTAGAAGAAACCTAATTACATGAGAAAAGTAATTCACATTAAAGTGTGGATGACTAAATGTCTTGCCTCCTAATTAACATTTGCATTTTAAAGTAAGTTTGCCTAAAAGAAATCTCTCATGTGGGAAGGTGAGGACCAAATCTTTTTTATGGGGGAGGCTTTGGAAGTGAAAGTCCTCCTGGCCCTTATTGTCTGCTGCAGGGAGCCACTTCCTTCTCTCTGCCCCACCTCAATCCCGTCCCCGTGAGCCCCGCCAGCTCCGGGACGGCTTCCGAAAGGTTGCCAGGAACGGCTGAGCGTTCTCTGAGTAGCCATTAGGTGGCGCTAGCAGCCACTGACCGGCCCTGCACGCCTCTGCAGAAGGGGCAATGTGGAAACAGCATTGGTTGACGTTGGGGTCTCCAGGTGACACCAAGGGACTTGCTGCTCCTGTTGTAGACTGCTGATGCTCCAGTTCAAATACACAGCCCACACTTGGCAGACAAAACAATTAGATTAAAGCTCTGAGACCCTATAGCCCATCCAGGTCCTCAAAATGCCCAGATGTTACAGAAGCAGAAAAAAATGGTAGTTATGTCACTGAGGGCACGTGTAAAATAACAGGTTAGTAGAAAAAAAAAATCATACAGGTCTGACAGTTCCCTCAGCTGTATTTCAATTCTCAGAGATGGCCATTCCACAACGATTTGCATTTGCTAAAAGCCTCCCTCATGATTTCAGGCCTTAGCAGAAGGCCCCAGTGAGCACGTCCTCTCCTTCTGCTCTGCTGGCTGTGCTGTAACAGGGTAACATTTTCCCTCCCCATCCCCTCAGAGCTCTTATTCTCCTGCTAAAATATTAGATGGATTCCTGAAAGCAATTTGTTTTTGTTTGTGTATATTTTCCATTATTCTACAATGAACAAATATTACCTTATTTGTGTCATTTTTTTTAAAGCAACAAAATAATGAGGAAATGTCAAATACTGTCCTTTTTCTAAGTAGGAAAAGTGCCATAATCCAATATTGAAACCCCTGGAAAAACAGCAGCTTGCAGTTAATCCTTACATTAACTTTATAATACAAGTACACTTATCAGAATGTCACATGTGTGAGGGAACTCTCTATGAACCAAACAAAACATTTTGTTACTCTAAAACTGCACGTTGGTCATGCCCTCCTGTAAAGATTAGAGGATCAGAGATGCAGAATTCTGTCCTTGGACCATGACACACGTGTTAAGTCCTATAACAAAAGTGTCAAAGGAATATTGTTATTAAATTACCTATCATCTCTACTTATTTCATAAATCTACAAAATAAACCCGTGTTTTTATCTTCCTTGGCTCCTTCCAGCCATACCATGAGAAACACCCCGCCCCTACTTATATGTGAAGAACTTGGGGAAGTCTAATGCCCAGCGGACTGTCCTTCCTTCACTGGAAACTCACTGTGATCAGTTCAAACTCATCAAGGTTTGTGGGAAGAACGGCCAAGGCTATGGTCCTCTCAGGGCTTCCGAAACGAGACAGAGCTTTTCAGGACCTTGGACAGTTCCCGGTCACCTGTGTTTAGCCCCCATCTGGGTCTTGGAGAGGAGGGACTTGACTGTCCTGTCTTGTTATGGACCTAAGAATCATGTAATCATCCTGCGGCCACCTCGGGTGCGCTAAGGTGGGAAGGAAAACAGGGATTCAGTGATCTGAATCCAAAAAGTCCGGAATGTAGGGAGTTTGTTGTGACTTTTAGCCTTTTCTTTCCTGATGCCATTTCCAACATTAATTTGTGGTATCCGAGTTGGAAGAAGCAATATCTCTCCCGAATATCTGTAGGAAGAGGAGTCAAAGGACTGGGGTCTCCCGGGACCTCCCTAGAAGGGGTTCGTAGTCCCAAGGCTCCTAGCAGCCCGCCGCCCCGTTTCGCCACCCGCGTCGTGATCCCCCCAGAAAGCGGCGGACCCTGGGGGCAGCCGAGGCCGCGGGCTCCCTGGAAGGGACGGGACGCTGGCCCTCCCGGCGCGGCTCCGCTTGTCATACCGCAGGCAGCACAGAAAGTTCTCAAAGAACTCGGGACACGGCAAGCCAGAGGCGCCCAAGTTCGCCTTCCCAGCTGGCAAGAGCACCCGAAGATGGGGTGAGGGTCCCGGGGAAGAGCGCGGTTCAGCGCCGCCGCGTCCTCACCTGTCGCCGCCCGCAGGTTGCTTCCTGGGGGCAAGGCTGGCCGGCTGCCTTTGTCGGTCACTTCCCCTCTTTCTCCTCCTTCGCCGCCGCTAGGTCGGTCTCTCTCCTCCGCCCTTATATATCCACAGGGCTCTCCGGGTGGGCGCTTAGACGTGACCTTTCTGGCAGCGCTTCTGCAGCTCAGTGGGCAAGGGAAGGGGGGCGGCGGCCGCGGGAGGGGAGCTTCCCGAAAGGGGTTGAGCATGCGGCGGACACAAAGAGGGCAGGAATTAGCACCGTCCAGCGAAAGGCGCACCTGGTGGCCAGCGGACAGGAAGAATTTAATTAGGGATGGATCTTCACTAGGACTGCGGGAGGCTTAGCACCCTGGGGCGGGCCAGGCCTGCCGCGCCTCTGAGGACTGCTGGAGGCGAGGGTGGGGTACCTACGTGTGTGCTCACGTTGGCATCCGCCGAGTTGCCTCACCCAACGCTCAGAAACTGTGATGTAGGTGTATAGAGGGAGCACAGAAGGTCAGGATCACTCACCTGAGGCCCAGGACTGGTTGCCCTCTTGAAGAGGGGACGATGAGTTGCACTGCCCCTCTCCCAGAGCCTGCTTGCGCCCAAGGGCCTGGTCCTGGGCAGGCTCCCCTCTGTGCCCCAGACTCCAGGACAACATTCTTTTCCTTTATGAATTGGGAGGGGGGATGTTGTGTGAAAAGCAGCTGAAGTACTTCCCCTACAGCCTCTGATCCCTCCCTGTGGCCTTGAGCTGGCAGACTGATCTGGGGACTCTCACACAATGTTGAACATCCAGCCTGGCCCTGGAGTTTTGAGTGTCAGGCTAGGGAGAAGAGGACAGCCCTCACACCTGCGATGGAAGAGACTCCACCTTAACCTAGACTGGCAGAGAAGCAAAACCAAATCCTGAGATACAGGGATTTAGGAGGCAGTACTAGGTTTAAACCGACCTTCAAGGTGTTCATTAAATCTGGAACTTTCATTTTCCCGTGAGATGCTCTTTTGAACATCCTTTTGCAAATTCAGCTTTTCTGTTTGGTGACATTAACTTTACGTTCAGCAAACCTTTCCTTTGGGGCTACAAGAGACATTCAGGCTCCTTAACAGTAAACAGGGTGGTTTATTGCCTGAAATTCTGGTATCATCTCCCAGCTCTCCATCTTGTATTCTGGCAGTTCAGCCACCCATGACACCCCCACTCCCGTGAGCACTGCTCCCCCAGCTAGAATGCCTTTTCTCCCTCCAGCCATCAGAGAAACTTGGACTCTCACTAAGAGGTAGTTCATCCATCATCACCTGTTCTCTAAAGCCCTCTTTGGCCACCACCTTTTTTTTTTTCTTTTTGGAGACTGAATCTCACTTTGTTGCCCTTGGTAGAGTGCCCTGGAGTCAACATAGCTCACAGCAACCTCAAACTCTTGGGCTCAAGTGATCCCCTTGCCTCAGCCTCCCAAGTGTTTGGAACTACAGGCACCTGCCACAACACCCAGCTAGTTTTTTTCTATATTTAGTAAAGATGGGGTCTTGCCCTAGCTCAGGCTGGTCTCGAACTCCTGAACACAAGTGATCCACCCACCTGGGCCTCACAGAGTGCTAAGATTACCAGCCCAGGTTTTTAATTACATGCAGCAGGACCTGCCAGTGTGAACTGAAAAGCCACTGGACCACAGTTAGACTCATCAGGCAGGTTGGGGAAACAGAACCTAAAAATGGGAAGAACAAAGGTAGACTAGGTGGATAGCCAAAGTCAGACCACTGGATCCAGTGGAGGAAGAACACCAAACTGAAAGCCCATGGGGTGAGAATCAGATGGAGTTAGTCAGGCTATGGCCGAGACCACACAGCTGGTCTGGTCAGTTTAGGTCCTATGTGACCGGCACCTCATTTCTTCCATTCTTACTGTTTTGTAAATTTAGTTCCTACCTAAAGATCCTATCTTGAGTAGTTCAGGAGGATTGATTTAAGAGATTAAATTTCAAACTGGAAATGTTGTAATAGGTTACTGAGTTATGCGGATTATTTTTTAAAATAAGGGTTAATGTGGTCTCTGCTTTGAACTTTTATGTATAAAACTGTGATTTTGGAAAGGGAAGAACCGAATGGTCTTAGAGAGGCTACTCTCATTGTTCTCCAGAATCGCTGGCCTTCTGACAAATAAAGTTTGGTGGACCTATTCCCATCTCTGCATATTGGCTGACAGTGACAGGTAGCTGGACCCTCTTCATCTGGTAACAGAGGGAGCCCTAGACTGCTCTGGTAAGTCCTGATCTGGAGGAAGCCTAGTGGTTGCCTGGACAGGCAGGCCCGGGGTGCAGTGCTCAAACAATCCTAGCAGCACTGCTGCCAGGAGATTTCTCCTGGGGGTCTTTGGATTCTGCTGTCACACACCCACTGATGTCATCATGCTTTATTCTGGTTGCACACTAAGAATTTTAGTTCTTGTCAGTTCTGGTTTCATTTTCCAGAAACCTAGTGTTTCTATATCTGGTCTGTATTATGGAAACTCAGGTCTCAATCCCAAATCACAGCCCATTGGGGCATATTCTGTCTGATTGGTCTCAGTATGGGTACATACCTGTAACTAAAAAGGCAAAGTAGGCCAGGCACAGTGGCTCACGCCTGTAATCCTAGCACTCTGGGAGGCCAACACAGATGGATTGCTTGAGCTCAGGAGTTCCAGACCAGCCTGAGCAAGAGCATAACCCTGTCTCTAAAAATAGTCAGGCGTGTGGCAGGCAGTCCCAGCTACTCGGGAGGCTGAGGCAAGAGGATCACTTGAGCCCAAGAGTTTGAGGTTGCTGTGAGCTATGGGTTGACAGCACTCTACTAAGGGTGTCAAAGTAAGACTCTGTTTCAAAAAATGAAAATAGGCTTGGTGCCTATGGCTCAAGTGGCTAAGGCGCCATCCAC
>NW_003852417.1:16201509-16202540 GCF_000181295.1 Otolemur garnettii
TGGAGGTTGCTGTGAGCTGTGATGCCACGGCACTCTACCCAGGGGGACAGCTTGAGGCTCTGTCTCAAAAAAAATGAAAATAAAAAGGCAATGAAATTTTACTATAACATACCCTGGTCGAAGTTATCATCCTGACTGGAAAAAAGTTGGCTTTGAGTGGATCCTTGATGATCATGTTACATTGTTTAAAATAACAAGTCTGGTTAAAATACTTATGTTTGCTGTTTTTCTTTTTAGGATTTATGAGTTTAAAAGTAGTAATTAAATTGTATTTATATATCTAATTTATAGGATGTAAAAATGGTTAACAGAAAAATAACTTAAAACAATAACTAAAACCTAGGTAAACTGCTAAGAGAAATTAGGCAATTAAAAGAGTAATAGTCTGAATACAAGCATACATTTAAAAGATGGAAAATATAAATTCTGCTTCTGTCTGTAACGTTTGTCTGTTTATATGTCTGTGTATGTCATGTGCCTGTGATATTTCACTATCAAAATACGCAAAAGAACTCTAATTAATTGGCTTTAAAAAAGAAAAAGGCAGGGCAACGCCTATGGCTCAGTGAGTAGGGCACCAGCCTTGTGTACTGAGGGTGGCAGGTTCAAACTCGGCCCTGGCCAGACTGCAGCAAGAAAATAGCCAGGTGTCGTGGCAGGCACCTGTAGTCTCAGCTATTCAGTAGGCTGAGGCAAGAGAATTGCCTAAGCCCAGGAGTTGGAGATTGCTGAGAGCTGTGATGCCACAGCACTCTACTAAGGGTGATAAAGTGAGACTCTGTCTCTACCAAAAAAACAAAACAAAACAAAGAAGTGGTGCCTGTGCCTCAAAGGAGTAGAGTGCTGGCCCCATATGCTAGAGGTGGCAGGTTCAAACCCAGCCCTGGCCAAAAACTTCAAAAAGATAAAAATAAAAATAAAAAAGAAAGGAAAAGTAAGTGCTTAAATCAAATATTTTATCAGGAAATAGAAAAGAACTCAAGTGTCTTTTTGTTCAGGTGACTTTGGTATTCTTTTTTTTTTTTTTTTTT
>NW_003852417.1:16203017-16204129 GCF_000181295.1 Otolemur garnettii
TTGTTGTTTTGGCGGGTCCGGGCTGGGGATTCGAACCCGCTACCTTAGGTGTACGTGGCTGGCTCCTTAGCCCGTTGAGCTATAGGCGCCAAGCCCATAAAACTGCTATTAAAGTTCAGATGTTTAGGGTGGCGCCTATGGCTCAAAAGGGTAGGGCGCTGGCCCCATATGCCAGAGGTGGTGGGTTCAAACCCAGCCTCAGCCCAAAAAAAAAAAAAAGTTCAGATGTTTAAAGATCATAGAATTGCCACCTCTATAATATTCCTAAACTTTGCTGGATTTGACTATGAGCTTATGTTCTTGATTTTAAGCCTCTGAATTCTGAGGGCAGATAGGTGGCTGTGGTGAGGCCTAGGGACATGTTCTCCTTGCCTAGGCCAGCAGCTAAGCCCACATGGCCCCTTCTTCCTTGTTCCAGCTTTGCCTCTTGGCTATTCTGGGAGAAACTGAACCCTTCCATATTCCTGCTTTCTGTCTTGAACTCTGATCCTGGTAAATGAATTAAGGACACAGATAAGTCCTGTCCTTTGCAGCCATCTTTGATGCCACATGGCCTCATGAGACCTTGGAGAACCAGGAGAGACATCAGTGATGGTACCTATCTATGTTGTGGTTTCAGAACACTTTTCAGTAACTTAAAACCTTAAAGTCATGTTATGTTTCATAAAATGTCTGAGTCATTTGTAAGATGTAATACTTGGGCTATTTAGATTGTTTGAGAAACTGAGTCTTTGTCAAAGAATAAGATTTTTGCCTTTTAAAATCTTCTAATTACCAGTTTGGCTAAGTGAATAACTATATAGTAAACTGTGATTCTGTTTAATGAATACTGGTTTTTAGGGGTAAGCAAGATTAAAGAGAAAGGAAAATAACATTGTGTAAAAAGGAATCTTGTGTGATAAACTTTTGTCCTGAAATAGAATGACTGGTTACTTAAGAAAAAAGAAAGGGGCTCGGCACCTATAGCTCAACCGGCTAAGGCGCCAGCCACGTACACCTAAGGTGGCAGGTTCAAATCCCCAGCCCGGACCTGCCAAACAACAATGATGGCTGCAACCAAAAAATAGCCAGGTGTTGTGGCGGGCGCCTGTGGTCCCAGCTACTTGGGAGGC
>NW_003852417.1:16204638-16207203 GCF_000181295.1 Otolemur garnettii
AAAAAAAAAAAAGAGAGAGAGAATTTATGGAGGAATTTGCATGTGATCCAACTGGCTATGATTTATAAAATTTGGTTACCTGTTTCCTTTAATTTAAAAACATACTGTAGGAGGGTTTTATTTTTTTAACCTCTTTAACAACTGGCCTAAAGAAACAGCCCCTCCCTGTGTTGTCTACATCGGCTAACTAGAGAAGACTGAACTTTAAAAGGGTTAAGGTTTACACCCATATAACCTCCTGTATTGCCTTCAGAATCTTTTGACTTGTAATCTTATTTGAACAAATGTTTTAAGCCTTTGATATTTGCCAAACCTTCTAAAAATCAAAATTATAAAATTGGCCTTTTTGACCTCAAATTAGCTTTTTAAATATTAAGACCACTGAAAGTCTAAGAGATATATGGGGCTTATTTGGTGTATTACACCTACATAGGAAACATTGTCAAATATGAAATGGCATTTAATTTTCTGTGGATTATGTTCATGTATATATGTTTCAATATTGTAGAATATTGGTCTCTCTTCGTGTTTGCTATCAGTAATGACTATGGTTATTATGTTAAATTGTTGTGTACCAGAAAAATCACCAGCTTTTTTTGCCAATTGCCTCTTTAATTATGGCTATGCTTTGTTTCCCATAGACAATTATTTTATTTTGATTCATCTCAGAAATTTTTTTTTTAATTGGCTAAATTCAAAGTTTGTCCTTCAAGGAAAATAATAGAAAGGTTGACAGGTCTTCTTGAATACAAATTTCTGATAAGTTTAGAGATTATATACCATGAGACTAAAAGCAAACTTCCAGGACTTTAATTAGAAAGCTAACGTGTCCATACGTATTGCTAACCTAACCTCAAACAGAACAATTTAATTACACGGGACTGAGCTAATTTGGTATGACTCTTGTTCGAAACTTTGCTGATTTTTTCTGTGTTCTGTTTTCCACAAGTCCAGAAAACCCTTTTCTATCTTTAAAGCTATTTATAGCTTTCAACAATGTATGTACTGATAAGCAAAATTTGAAACACTTATTTTTTTGTCTCTCCTTGATTTCTCCAGAATTTGAAAAACGTGTGTAAATGTTCTTAATTTCTGACAATATAGTTACATGCATAAATTCAATAAGAATCTGTTTCTTGGCTCGGCGCTTGTGGTTCAAGCGGCTAAGGTGCCAGCCACATACACCTACGGTGGCAGGTTCAAATCCCCAGCCCGGGCCTGCCAAACAACAATGATGGCTGCAACCAAAAAATGGCCAGGCATTGTGGCGGGCGCCTGTAGTCCCAGCTATTTGGGAGGCTGAGGCAGGAGACTTGCTTGAGCCCAGGAGTTGGAGGTTGCTGTGAGCTGTGATGCCATTGCACTCTACCCAGGGAGATAGCTTGAGGTTCCGTCTCAAAAAGAAAAAAAAGAATCTGTTTCTTCTATAGGACACAATGAAAGACACTGGCTATTTTGCCAAGGTTTTGAATGGAATTTCAGTTTCAGAGAGGTTCAAACTTCATTAAAGAATTAAGGTTGAGGTGGTGCCTGTGGCTCAGTGGGTAGGGTGCAGGCCCCATATACTGAGGGTGGCAGGTTCAAACCTGGCCCCAGCCAAATAGCAACAAAAAAATAGCTGAGCGTTGTGGTGGGCACCTGTAGTCCCAGCTACTCGGAAGGCTGAGGCAAGAGAATCGCCTAAGCCCAGTTGAAGGTTGCTGTGAGCTATGTGACGCCATAGCACTCTACCAAAGGCGATAAAGTGAGACTCTGTCTCAAAAAAAAGAATTAAGGTTGACTTTATTATAAGGCCAATAGGAAGTCTATTGGAAAAACT
This sequence comes from Otolemur garnettii, assembly GCF_000181295.1. NCBI lineage: Eukaryota > Metazoa > Chordata > Mammalia > Primates > Galagidae > Otolemur > Otolemur garnettii. The sequence goes on from NW_003852417.1 coordinate 16,206,458, forward strand.
GGTCAGATACCTTATTAATAACATTTCATAATCTGTGGCTAGTAAAGTCACTTTTTGACAGGTCCAGGAATTCTAAGTTGCTTTGGGACCTCAAGAGAAGAGGAATTTACCCAACACATACAGATCTCTAATGGCACAGATGAAAACCTTGGCTTGTGAGAGGCTTTCAAGTTGAACCTGAGACTCCTTATAAAAGTTCTAGCAAAATCAATTTCTAAAGAAAGAAAAGCCTAGATGGCTAATAGTTATTCTTATTACACTTTCTAGAAATAATCAGACCCAAAATATGAGAGTATAGTTTCTTTTGGCAAATAAATTGATCCTGCTGTGATTTGTCTTTAATAAAATGGGAAATTAGAGAGAGAGAAATCAAAAATAAGAAACTATGGCACACCGCTTCTCCGTGAGACCCTAACGGCAACATATGGCTCCCCTATATTAGATTCCAGCCTTGTCTACAATACAGCTCATGAAATGACACGTAACTGTTTAACCAAACTGATCTGTTCGAAAGACCAAGAGACTGGCCAAAGGATACAGATTTATATACAGTAGTCAGAGTTGCTCCAATTTGTTTTTTCTTCCTGCTTCTTAGTCCTGAGATAACTTACTGGGTTTTAATATGTAAAATCTTTTCATTTCGGCCCGGAGCCTGTGGCTCAAGCGGCTAAGGCGCCAGCCACATACACCTAAGGTGGCAGGTTCGAATCCCCAGCCCGGGCCCGCCAAACAACAATGATGGCTGC
>NW_003852417.1:16207313-16209048 GCF_000181295.1 Otolemur garnettii
TGATGCCATGGCACTCTACCCAGGGGGATAGCTTGAGGCTCCATCTCAAAAAAAAAAAAAAAATCTTTTCATTTCAAAGTGGGCACTTTGAAGAAAGTATTTACCCGAAGTACATGTCTCTGACATATTTGGGGATGGCTGCCCCAGAAGTAACATTACAAAAGTGTGCTAAAGTGTTTGTCCCAATCTATAGACTGTATGCCAAAAAGAAGTGTGATTGGAGATTTGTCTCTAACTCTAAGACTGACGGGGAAAATCACAAAAGCCTTAGGCTCTACAAAGATCACTCAACCCACTGGCCCAGATGATTGTGAAGCAGTTTCCCAACCCTGACTTCCTCCACATCGGTTTGAAGAGGCCATATTGGGCCTCTGTTTACTTCTTCGCCCTGGAGTAGTTTCTGAGATCTCTTCCAGGTCCTGCATTACAGAAATAGACCCACCTAGACCAAGGAACTTACTTAACTGGCCTTAGACCCACCACTTAAGATGGCCCTCCCTCCTGTTCAGGGCCTCCAGCAGATAACCTTTGATCTCTGTCAGGGCACACCTCTGCCACCTCCTGAGCTCTTATGCTACACTCTGAGTTGCTTAAGAAGAGGCTCCTTCCCCTGCTTCTTGAAACCTGCATACCTTCTAGCCAGTGACCAGGTTATCCTCAGGACTTGGAGGGAAAGTCCTAAGGAATAACTCAAGGGAATGTGGATTGGCCCCTGGGATATCCTGTTCTCAGCTCCTGTGGTGGTCAAGTTGTCTGGATGACATCATTTCCACATCAAGCTTTATCCCCCTAAGAAAACCAATGAACTCAAGCCTGACCAGTGGACTGCAGAACCATGCAGAGGGTTAAGGGAGTCAGTTGTCAGGATGGGAAGCATATTATTCTCAGACACCTGTCTTTTGTTATTGTATTTAGTGTGCCTCTTGTTGTCTTTTATTAATTGTGCTGCATATTGTAACCCAGTGTAACCCATCCCTTGCCTGAATAAGTTCAATGCCTGGACAAATGCAGTAAATCGTAGTAATTTTTCCATTTAAAATCTGTTTCATAGATATGAAGTATAATAAAAGGAATGGAGAATGTGAGCACATGCAGTGAGTATAAGATGGAGTCAGGCAGGCTATGGCCAAGACCACACAGCTGGTCCGGTCAGTTTAAGGCCTACGTGACCTTCACCTCATTTCTTCCATTCTTGATGTTTTGTCCCATGACAAATTCACTACTGGGAAGAAGCCACAAGTGGTCCTGTCAACACCATGAACACTGGACATAAATGTTCTGTTCCCAGATGGGAAGTTGCTATCCTCACTTTAGCTGATGCCACCAGAAAGGCGTTACCACTGCCCTGGTACCCCTGAATGACACTAACTTCTCTTTGAAAGCTGGGAGTACGTGCCTCTGATTGTCTGAAATAATAATATTCCCAATATTCCCCTTTATTCTGGGGAATGCAATAAATTATTACATTTTTTTCAGTGTTAAACCTACTATGTTTTCCTAGATTAAACTCAAATTGATTATGATGATGGTAATTCATGTTCTCCTTTTTCTTGATTAATTTTCTTAAGAGTTTATGGATTTTATTAGTCTTTTTAAAGAATTAATTTTGGGGCTCAGTGCCTGTGGCTCAATTGGCTAAGGCGCCAGCCACATACACGTAAGGTGGCGGGTTCGAATCCAGCCTGGGCCCACCAAACAACAATGATGGCTGCAAACAAAAAATAGCTGGGCATTG
>NW_003852417.1:16209466-16215657 GCF_000181295.1 Otolemur garnettii
AAAAAAAAAAAAAAAAAGAATTTATTTTGGTTTAGTTGGTTCCTTTGCTGTATGTATTCTTTTTTCTATTTCTAAAATTTCTACTTTTTTATTTCTCACCTTTTACATTCTATGGGTTTTATTAGCTATGTAAACTAAAAATCTTAAGCCCCTTAGCAGACTGAATGGAACCCCTCTTGGCCAAGGGGATCCCCCAAATATCCTAAGGCTGAGTCCCTGACTACTACGAGAAGTACGATCTGCCTCTTCATGCCGGCTCCCCTTGACGACATCCTTTGTAACTCTTTAACAGGCCTAAAGCTCTGCAAGAGAAAGCTTAAACCACACCTATAGGTCCTCAATTTACTTAACCAATCACTTAACCTGAGTGTATGTCCAGTGATTTGTCTCTGATTAACAGACCTTCTTAACTTATTAAAAACTGAAAACATTCCAAGCCTTCCAGAGATGTCTAAGCTGCAGCCCCGTGGTGATATTTAAGGACTATTTTGCTTAAAGGTCTATGTTGCATATCACGAAAATTATGCACAGGCCTGTTTTTTGCTCGTCAGCTTTCATTAGTGTTTGTGTATTTAGGGTGTGGCCCAAGACAACCCTCTTCCAATGCACAGTGGACAAGAAAAAATGTTGGACACTCTCGCCAGCATTTCTTTAACCAATGGCAAATCCAAGAATCTTTAAACCTACCTATAACGTATAAGCCTCCACCTTTGGGGGCTAAACCAACATGTGGCTTCCATGTATTGATTTTTATGACTTTATATATGAATTCCTGTCTCCCTGAAATGTATAAGACCAATCTTTGGCCCAACCACAATGAGACCATTTGCTCAAGGCTTCTTGGGCGTGATTTCAGTCCATAGCCATTCCTACTTGGCTCAGAATAAAGCTCTTATACAGGGTTTGGGCTCTTTTCCATTAACAAGTATTTCAGAGATTCCAAAGCTTCTTTTCATTTTTGTACCCCAGCTCGATCACTGCCTGTCATGTGGATTTAATGTGGTCCATGCAGACCTCTTAACACAGCCTGGGCCCCTGTTAACTTGCACAAGTACCTGCCCTTATCCTTAATATTGTGGAAGTGCTGGTGAGAAAGGAGGAAGGAAAAGAGGGAGAAAGGGAGGGAAGGAGGAAAGACAGGAGCAGACGCAGGATCTTTTGGAAAGGGTAGCTGATGAATTCATTTGGAGACCCTGAGAGTGCTGCTTCCTAGAGCCAGGGTGATGCATCTACACCTGGCCTCGATCATGCCAGGTGGCTGCAGGTGCAGGGCCAGGGCTGCTCTCATCATCCCGGCTTTTCACCTTTGAGGATTTAATTGGAAATGAGATGTCACCAGGGTGTGAGTGCGTTACAAAGGCAGGTGCAAGAGTGGCCTTCTGGGGAAGCCAAAAGGTCAGAAGAAAAACAACAGGGGTGGGTGGCAGAGAGCCCAAACCAGGGAGTGCAGTGAGGAGGGCTGAGGACAGTGGCCTTGCTCTTGGCCTAGGCAATGGGGGGCATTTTGATAATGACAAATTCTGTACTTGTCACCCAAATGAGGACAAGTGGTTTGAGGAAAAGGAAAGAGAAGTCTATTAATTTGCTGGCAAATGAGGAGGATAGTAGCCTCTTGTCTTAAAGAACCATCATTGCCCCTTTAAGCAGAAATACAGAGTTTTTAAAGGGAGTTTTCAGCTTCGGGCTATTGTTTAACTATAGCATCTCTGGTGAAGACAATTGTAACCTCTGGATAATTCTGTTGAGTCATCTCTTGTGGTTTAAGATACTAAAAAACAAAGAACAGGTCTCTGCCCCTCTTGTTACACACCTTGGCAGGAAGGGTAAGGGGTTTTAAAGAGACAACTCAAAATATTTTGCCCTTTTTCAGACCCCTCTGTTATAATTTCATTGGCGAAGACTTGGGGATGAGGCTCCTTCTGTCTGGGTTTGGTGGACAGAGGACTGAGCTGGAACAAGCACCAGCTCAAGCTCTTCAGGGTCAGAGCACAGTATCCCAGCTCTGTGCTTCTCCACTCACTTTCCATAGTTTCTGTGGATAAGCTGGGGGTGCTTGCCAGCCTGTCTCATGAGGGCACCTGGCCCTTCCCAGGGTTCCTTGGGCCCAGCCAGGGCCTCAGTCAGAGGGAGCCCTTTATTCCTGCTGTTTGGGGCCAGAGGAGCCTGTGGCTCCCCTGGCTGCAAGGACACAGCTTCCATAACCGGTGTGTGGAAGTTCCTGGCAAGGTGCATGGTAGCGAGTTGCTGCTCAGGAAATATTTGCAAAGCCAGGGGAGGAGAAGTCAATGAGGAAGGGAGCTCCTTTTAAGCCTCAGTGTGTAGAAGCTCATGATTCTCTAAAACCTTCTCCAGACCTCCTCTGTGAGATTTGTGAGCCTAAACAGGAAAGAGGTCTCCCCTGTCCCTTTCTATTTTTTATATTTTTATTATTTTTTTTAGAGATAAATTCTCACTCTGTTGCCCAGGCTGGAGTGCTGTGGTGCCATCATAGCTCACTGCAGCCTCAAACTCCTGAACTCAGGTGATGCTCCTGTGTCAGCCTCTTGAGTAGCTGGGACTATCGGGGTCTCACTATGTCATCCAGGCTGGTCTAGGACTCCTGGCTTCAAACAATCCTCCTGCCTCCCAAAGCACTGGGTGAATAGGTGTGAGCTGCTGTGCCCAGCACCCCTTCCTTTCATCGTGTCTGAATGAGAAATGGCCCAGCCCCTGCCCTTTTGTGCGCCCATTCAAGACTCACAAGAACATTTAAGAAATCCTAACTACTGTTAAGACTGTGCTGAGGCTCAGAAAATGATGCCCCAAAACATGGGACCAAAGAAGCAGCTTTAGTTCCTTTGGGGAATAAGCTTCAAAGTCTGCCTGGTCTTCCACAGTTTCTCTCCTCTCTCTCTCTCATCCTCTTTCCTGAAGCAGCAAGAGAACTCTGAAATTTCCTTACCTAAGAAAACATCTTTCCAAAAGAAATTTGGTAGTCTTAGGCCCCCTCCCAGTAATCGCACCAAATAACCAAGAAAAAAGGACTGGGTACCTAGAGAGAAGGCATCAGGAGTCAGCACCTGTCTGGAGGACGTCCACTTATGCTCCTGGGGGCAGCTCCCAGAAATTACCCGTGGGCTCATCTGCATAATAACACAAGCTTTATTCTCACAGACTTTCTGTCCCCCACCTCACACTACTTCTTTCAGGGAATTCTGCCTAGGCCTTTGTTCTTTTTTTTTTTTTTGAGACAGAGCCTCAAACTATCCCCCTGGGTAAAGTGCCATGGCATCATGCTCACAGCAACCTCCAACTCCTGGGCTCAAGCGAGTCTCCTGCCTCAGCCTCCCAAGTAGCTGGGACTACAGGCGCCCACCACAACGCCTGGCCATTTTTTGGTTGCAGCCATCATTGTTGTTTGGCCGGCCGGGGCTGGGGATTCGAACCGCCACCTTAGGTGTATGTGGCTGGAGCCTTAGCCGCTTGAGCCACAGGCGCCGAGCCTAGGCCTTTGTTCTTTGGGCTTATTGCCCCCTGAAAATCACTTCCTTTAGCTCTCCCATCTCCCTTTCCCCTTGAAGAAGGGTAGATAAGCATCTCAGGCCAGGTGCAGGTGGCTCACATCTGTAATCCCAGCACTATGAGAGGCTGAGGCAAGAGGCTCACACTTGAAGCCTAGTGTTCAAGACCAGCCTGGGCAACATAGCAAGGCCCCCATCTCTAAAAAAATAAAAATAAAGTCTTTTTTTTTTTTTTTGCCTTTCCCCCTTCCTCCCCCCCCAAAATAAAGTCTTAAGCATCTGGACCTCATTAGTTGGGCAGTCTTTCTCTGGCCATTTCTCATGCTATGTACATTTTAAAAATCTGTATGCCTTTTTCTCCTATTAATCTATTATCATTCATTGTCAGTGAACCTTCAGAAGTGGAAAGGAGGTTTTCCCTTGGCCCTCACAAGTGATGGTAGGAACCCAATTAAGGATTCCTCTGAGGGGGGCCTCCTGGGGTTTGGTGGCAGATACGGAGCTGGTCTACAGAAAAGGGCCCTAAACCCTACAGTACAGCAGAGGAAAGGGTCCCCGGTACCCCAGATGGCCCAGGGAATGGAGGGGGGTCCTTCTGACCCCTTCAGCCCTGCAGTAGCTGCCCACCTGCAGCCCTTTCTCTGAGCTTCTCCCACTCAGCAGCAGCTGGGCCACTTCCTCGGCATTAGTTTGACCCCAAGGGCAAACAAGAATCAATTTGTGCAGAGAACCAGGATGAAAGAGATTTCAATTGACCTTTGAAGGAGGTTTTAATTTGCTTTATTACAGCCAGAGGGGCCTCGTGAAGAGACCCTTGAGACTGCTTTTATTCGCTAATGTGCGCTTTAGTACAGCAGCGTGGGCCAGCCGTCTGGACTGTCTGGGTGCTGCGGAGCAGAAGTGGGGAAGGGCCAGTGAGGCCCTGGGGTTGGTTTCCAGCCCCCGGAGGGTCCAATGCAGAGTCTAGAGTGGAGGAAGATGCCATGGAGGGGGATGAGGCCGCCTTGGTCCAAGCCCTAGCTCTCCTTCCAGGCTGGCATTCTGTGATTTAAGCTCAGATCTAAACTGAGCTCTGAGATAGGACACTGGTCTTGCATGTGAACCCAGTGGGCACAGCAGAGCCCTCCGAGCAGAGGAGCCAAGCCCTGTCCCTGTGTCCTTTGGGCACTTCTCACATCCTGTTCTTCTCTGAATATCTGTTCAAGTCTCCCCACATGGGACAGCCTATTCTCTGTTCTCCCCATTCTAAGTCCCAGAGGAAGCCAATTAGTCAACACCTGGCCCCACTAATCCAATCACTCCCACTGTAGGCAGCCACCTGCGGGCTCTGGGCAGCTGAGGGTGGCTGGCCCTGCTCAGAGAGCCTGGCATCTGCTCCTCCACACGGGGCCTGCCTCAAGGCAACCCCCCAGTGCACAGGCCTATACACAGCCCTATGTTAGAAATGTCAGGTCCTTTTGTCCTAAGCTTGTGCGGGTGCATTGCCAAGCGGAGCCCGGGATGTTCTTCCAGAACCACGCTCTTATTCAATCCCTTTTCCAAATTGAGGGGTTGTTTCTGTGCAATCGGGTGAACTTCTGGAGATGGGGTCTTGGCCAAAGATATTATGGACATTACAGACGCACCAGGCCCTCCTAGATGACATCCTGCCACCCCTGGTTTTCCAGACGGAGCACAGGTGGCAGCAGCCACTGTTCTGACTCAGTGGGGATCATAATGGTCCTTCTGTGGCGGAAGTGCCTTTGTTGGGCCTCAGGCATGACTGACTGTGGCTTTTCCTGAAGAAGGCAGAGTTCTCCAGCCGGAGGGGTTGAGGTAGAGAGAGTGACGTGGTAGCCGGAGAGGACGTCGCTAATGCACATCCATTAGTGCCGCACTGGAGATCATTCAGAGCCTCAAAGCAGCCCCCTTCCTTCAGAACCAACAATGGCTGCATGGAGGGGGGGTTGAAGTGGCCCTTTCACAGGCACTCAGCCCAGTCCTCATCTCCGAGCCCTGCCCATTGGGTGCCTGCCTTCCATTTTCATCCTGAGGTTCAAAGGAACGGGGCAGCCAGGACAGCGAGTCTGGATAGCGAACCTGGGGCCTGGAGAGCCCACACTGTGCCCTCACTGCTGTTGCCTTGGTGAGTGACACCAGGCCTGGGCAAAGCCGGTGCACAGTGACCTGCTCTGTAGCAGCTCAAAAAGCCAGTGACTGTGTATGCACATGTGTGTGATATAAGGGTGCAAGGACATCTGGAAGGTCGTGTTTTAGTATGTTTTTAACAAACTGGCCAAAAATTTTCTGTCCTGTTGAAAGAGATTTCCTTCAAAACATGCCCCCCTAGGCAGCTGCCCTTGGTGCCAGTGGTGTGGCTGGAGCTAGAGTCTTTGGCAGACCTGTTTGGAGGAGATGCCTCCAGACCCCGCCTAATCCACCTGCGAAGGCCAGTCTGGGATGGCAAACAAACGCATCAACTATGTTTCTTTTATGTCTCTTTTATTTATTTATATATTTTTTTATTGAATGGTAACTGTGTACATTGATGCACTTTGCGGGTACAGTGTGGTGTTTTCATACACAATCCAAGACACTTCCATCGAACTGGTTAACATAGCCTTCAGGTAACTTTCTTAGTTATTATGTCAAAACATTCATATTCTACTCATAGAAAGATTCACTTGTACCCTTGCAAGATGAACCACAGAA
>NW_003852417.1:16216186-16218596 GCF_000181295.1 Otolemur garnettii
TTGTTGTTTGGCGGGTCCGGGCTGGGGATTCGAACCCGCCACCTTAGGTGTACGTGGCTGGCGCCTTAGCCGGTTGAGCCATAGGCGCCGAGCCTGAGACACCATTTCTTAAAAATACCTAGGTGTTTTGGCAGCTGCTGTAGTCCCAGCTACTTGGGAGGCTGAGACAAGAGGACCACTTGAGCTGAAGAGTTTGAGGTTGCAATGAACTATGATGCCACAGCACTCTACCCAGGGTGACAAAATGAGACTCTGTCTCAAAAACAACAACAAAAAGATAACAAATAAGATGTCACTACTTATTTGCTCTTTTTTTTTTTTTTTGACAGAGTCTCACTCTATTGCCCTCAGGTTGAGTGCCATAGCATCACAGCTCACAAGCTCACATCATAGCTCAAATTCCCGGGCTCAAGCAATCCTCTTGCCTTGGCCTCCCAAGTAACTGGGACTATAGGTGCCCACCACAATACCCATCTAGTTTTTCTATTTTTAATAGAGACAGGGTCTCACTCTGGTTCAGGTTGGTCTCAAACTCCAGAGCTCAGGCAATCCACCTGCCTTGGCCTCCCAGAGCGCTAGGATTACAGGCGTGAGCCACTGCACCCAGCCTACTTATTTACTCGTAAATGAGAATTTTGCTGCTGCAGGGAATGTAAATGATGCCACTTTGGCAAACAATTTGACAGTTTCTCAAAATCTTAAAGATAGAGTTGTCATATCATAGCAATTCCACTCCTAGGTACATACTCAAACATTTGTCCCCAAATTTCTATAAAATGTATCTATTCATAGCAGCATTGTTTATAAAGGCCAAAAAGCTGAAACAATCCCAGTGCCCAATGCCTGATGAATGGCTAAATAAAATGCAGTGCACCTATATCTGTATAATGCAATATTACTTGGCAATAAAAAAAACTTGAGACAAAGCAGGGGACCCTCCCTGCCCCCCCACCAGAGGCCTGTTGAGTCCTCAAAAAATGGAAATTAAGGAAAATCTTGAGTCCCTTCAGGAAAAGTTCTGGGCACCTGACCTAGCCTTGAAAAGTGACAGGGAATAACAATGGCCCTTGAAGCCAGCCAGAGTCAGGAGGTGTTTTTGTTCCCTATTGATAACATTCCTAAAAGCTTATATCTTAACATACGGTCTTGAGTTATTTTTCAGAAACCTCCACAAGATGGAAAACACAGATAAGAGGGAACTGAAGAATTAAACTCTGACCTCCATTCTTTTTTTTTTTTTTTTTTTGAGACAGAGTCCCACTATGTTGCTCTCGGTAGAGTGTCGTGTAGTCACAGCTCACAGCAACCTCAAACTCTTGGGCTTAAGCAGTTCTCTTGCCTCAGCCTCCCAAGTAGCTGGGAGTACAGACACCCGCCACCACGCCCAGCTACTTTTCTTGTTTATTTAACAGGCCCAGGCCAGGTTCGAACCCATTAGCCCTGATGCATGTGGCCGGCGTCCTAACCTCTGAGCTACAGGGGCCAAGCCACGACCTCCATTCTTTAATTTAAATTTCTCCCAAGGGACCTGTCATACTCAACATTCCTTCGCACTAATCCAAGAATCTCTGAATCCACCTATGTGCCCCCACACACACACTTGAAGATACCCCACCTTTTGGGATAGGGACCAGGCCAATGTGTAACCTCCATATACTGATTTACAATTTTACCCGCCTAACATGTACTCCTGCCTTTAGAAATACCAGCTTGTGAACCACTGGGGAGCTGGGGTCTCAAGCAGTAAGCTTCTTGTTCTCCTTGCCTGGCACCCAGCAGTAAAGATGCCTCTTTCTCTCTCTACAACTCTTAGCTTCAGCGTCTGGCTTTACTGAGCTGGGTGAGCTGACCCCAGTTGGTAACAAAATGAAACCCTGACACATAGATGAATATTAAAAACACGATGCTAATTGGAAGAAATCGGACGCAAAAGGCCACATGTTATACGATGGCACTGACATGCAATGCCACAAATAGGTGAATCTATAGAGACAGAAAGTAGATTGGTTGCCAGGGGCTGGGAGAGTTGGTGGGGAATGGGCAGTAACTACTGATGGGTACAGGGATTCTTTTGGGGGGATGAAAATATTCTAGAATTGACTGTGGTGACATTCGCACAGCTCTGTGAATGTACTAAAATTCATTTTATTGTACTCTTTGTAATCTGTTCCATGAACCCCTGTATGTTTTTTAAAATCCTCTCCTCTGGGCTCGGCACCTGTGGCTTAAGTGGCTAAGGAGCTAGCCACATACACCTAAGGTGGTGGGTTCAAATCCAGCCCAGGCCCGCCAAAAACAACAATGACAGCCGCAACCAAAAAATAGCCAGGCGTTGTGGCGGGCACCTGTGGTCCCAGCTACTTGGGAGGCTGAGGCAAGAGACTCGCTTGAGCCCAGGAGTTGGAGGTTG
>NW_003852417.1:16219921-16221722 GCF_000181295.1 Otolemur garnettii
CATTGTTGTTTGGCGGGCCCGGGCTGGGGATTCGAACCCGCCACCTTAGGTGTATGTGGCTGGCGCCTTAGCTGCTTGAGCCACAGGCGCTGAGCCGTGATTCCATTTTCATGACGTAGAAAATACTAAACACGAAGATCAGGCAAGAGGGACCCATTCAAACGGGGAGGCAGGGCAGTGACTAGGAAAGGTCTGGGGACTTTCTTGAGGGGAGAGGAATGCTTCACATCTTGATGGACAGGTTGAGACGGACCCTCCCTGAGCTGTGAGCTGAGAGTGTGCATTATCATATTTGTGATTACATCTTGATCACAAAAGGGAGGATATTCATAAAAGCTGAGAATTACTGGTTTTTAGACATTTAATTTGAAGAATATGGAAAACCAAATTTCTCCCTTCAGAAATCAAATTCCCCTTTTGAGTATTTGCCCTTTCCGTTTTTTACTAATTTCTTATGATGGAATTTTCAGACACACAAAATACACAGAGAGTCATACAGTGAGCCCTCCGGGCCCATCAGTCACCAACCTTTTGCTATTCTTGTTTTAACTATTCCCTCTAGTTTTTTGTTTTGTTTTTTTTTTCCTGGAAGATGTCAAACAGATCCCAGACTTCACGTCATCATGCCTATAAATACTTTGTATGTATTGCTAATGGAGAGGACTTTTATTATTAAAAAATAGCTACACTCGTCATGACCAAACTCAATGATGTCAATAAAATCTCCAAACCATCTAATATCCAGACCATGTTCGATTTTTTTCCAATTGTCTTAAATGCCCTTTTACATTTATTTTTGTTCTAATCTGGATCCAGACAAGTTCCATACACTGTTGATATGTTTCCCAGGTTTTTCTGGATTTGTAACAATTTCCTTTCTTTTTAAATGTCATTTATTCTGTTAGGAGCACTTTTTTCCACGCAGACGCTGATGAGCTAACAAGGTTTGAGGGAGGCATCTCTCACACAATAGGGTGAAAACCCGATCACCAGGCTTATGAACCACAGAAGGCTTGACTTGGATGAAACATTTTACTGATCTCTGTTCCCCTCTCACTCCCCCCAGCAAAACTTTGAGCCTCTGCAGAGTCAAGCTTGCTCCTGCATGGCCCAGCAGCCTTCTACCTTAAAATTCTAGAAGTTGCTCAGAGAAACCATAGGTCTGCTTTGAGTGGCCACCACCCTCACAGGAAGTTGGTGGCTCCAATCCAAGTGTCTTCTGGATTCTTGGTGTGAGCTGAGGACATATAAGGGGACTCGCCTGGGCTACACTGGAGAGGCCTCTGATTTGAGAGTGAAACTGGACACTTAAAGTGGACGAGCCATCGTGTTACGAGCCCCTCAGTCATTCAGTCCCCATTCAACAAACATGTACCATCTCTGACCTCCACTGCCAGGCACTGCCTCAGGCAGCATTCTGCAGGAAGCAAGATGGCAGAGAGGGGCCATAGCACAGGGTCAGGTGGCCTCACTAAGCCTGATGGGGAGCCATGCTTTGGAGAACCATAAAGGATTGTTAGGGGTGCGGGGAGGGCTGGGTGTTAGGGATGGCCCCTGTGATAAGGAGGCACTGGCAGAGACCTGAAGGAAGTGAGGGAGAAAGATCTTGGAGCAGGGACACTCCAGGCAGAACAAACAATAAATACAAAGTTCTGCAGTGGCTGCAGCTTTGCACATTTGAGCAACATCAAGAGTGTGGCTGGGGCTCCGCGCCTGTGGCTCAAGCGGCTAAGGCGCCAGCCACATACACCTAAGGTGGCGGGTTCGAATCCCCAGCCCGGGCCCGCCAAACAACAATGAT
>NW_003852417.1:16222959-16224199 GCF_000181295.1 Otolemur garnettii
GGCTGGATTCGAACCTGCCACCTTAGGTGTATGTGGCTGGTGCCTTAGCCGCTTGAGCCACAGGCGCCGAGCCTCAAAGCATTCTTAAGAAAGATTCAAAGAGTTTTATTCGTTTGTTTAAGTGGTAAACTGATTCTAAGACCCATTAAGAAAAATACACTTTTTTTTTTTTAAATAGACCCTCACTTTGACACCCTTGGTAGAGTGCCCTGGCATCAAGCTCACAGCAACCTCAAACTCTTGGGCTCAAGTGATTCTCTTGCCTCAGCCTCCTGAGTAGCTGGGACTACAGGCACCCACCACAATGCATGCTAGGTGTTGTTGTTTTGTTTTGTTTTGTTTTTGAGACAGAGTCTTTCTATGTCACCCTCGGTAGAGTGTGTGGCATCACAGCTCACAGCAACCTCAAACTCTTGGGCATAGTGATTCTCTTGCCTCAGACTCCCAAGTAGCTAGGACTACATGTTCCTGCCACAATGCCCCGTTATTTTGTTGTTGTTGTTGTTGTCATTGTTAGTTAGCTGGTCCAGGCCAGGCTCCAACCCACCAGTCTTGGTGCATGTGGCTGACATTGTAACCATTGTACTACAGGCGCCAAGCCGCCCAGCTAGTATTTTTAGAGATGAGAGTCTCACTCTTATTCAGGCTGGTCTTGAACTCCTGAGCTCAGGCAGTTCACCCACCTCAGCTTCCCAGAGTACTAGGATTATGGGTGTGAGCCATTGCACCGGGTCTGCAAATACAGTTTTCTTAAAAGCCAAGAAAATTTTGAAAAAGAATAATAACATCTGGCCTCCATTAGAGGCTGGGGGGTTGGGCGTGTGGCTCTCTACCCTGCTCCGCTGAAGGTCAGGACAGAAGCTGCAGGGCTCCAGGGCTCCAAGGCCCAGCAGACTTGCCCCTCCAGGGAAAGCGGGTTTCAAAGCCCACAGGCCTGACAGATTCCTGCTTTCACTCTGGCTTTGTCCTCAGATTTCTTTTTTCTTGCCATTTGGCAATGCATTTCTGAATGCTTATATACCTTTGGATCTGTAATAATTTCCTTTCTTTTTAAATGTCATTTATTCTTATTCTGTTAGGAGCACTTTATACACACACACACATATATATTTTTTGAGACAGAGTTTCACTATGTCGCCCTCCATAGAGTGCTGTAGCATCACAGCTCACAGCAATGTCAAACTCTTGGGCTTAAGCGATTTTCTTGCCTCAGCCTCCCAAGTAGCTGGGACTACAGGCG
>NW_003852417.1:16224811-16231556 GCF_000181295.1 Otolemur garnettii
AGCGAGTCTCCTGCCTCAGCCTCCCAAGTAGCTGGGACCACAGGCGCCCGCCACAACGCCCAACTATTTTTTGGTTGCAGCTGTCATTGTTGTTTGGTGGGCCCAGGTTGGATTCCAACCCACAACCTTAGGTGTATGTAGCTGGCGCCTTAACCACTTGAGTCATAGGCACTGAGCCAGCTTATAGTATATTTGGAGTAATTGATTCCAACAACACAGCCTCTTTTTCAGCAAGGGCAGGTCCTTGTCTATAAAAGAAAAAAGATTTAGTCACATGTCATTATTCTGGAAGAATATTTTGCTGTTGTTGTTCTTGCAGTATGACTGGGGCCAGGTACAAACCCGCCACCTTTGGTATATGGGGCTGGCGCCCTACTCACTGAGCCACAGGCGCTACCCTCTGGAAGAATCTTTTTTTAAGTTTCTTTCAGATTAATATGAGGGTACAACAATTAGGTTACAACATTTGCATTTGTTAGGTAAAGTCCCTATTGTAGTTGTGTCCCACAGAGGTCTGCCTTATGCCCTTACGTTGTGCCCATTGGGTGAGACACACAAATCTCCCTCCCCTCTCCTTCCTGTCCTCGTCCTCCTCCCCCTCCCCCATCTTGAATTGAACTGAGTTTTTCTCTCATGTGGGCATGTATTAGTTCACCTGCTGGCTTCATGTATTGAATACATTGTATACTTGCTTTTCCGTTCTTGCAATACTTTACTAAGAAGCCTGTGTTTACAAAAGATATAAAGTCTCCATCTTTTTATGACTGAATAGTATTCCATGGTATACTATTATTAATCCATTCCTGGGTTGATGGGCGCTTAGGTTGTTTCCACATCTTGGCGATTGTAAATTGAACTGAAATAAACAATCCAGTGCAAATGTCCTTATGATAAAATGATTTTTAACCTTGTGGGTAGATGCCTCATAAGGGAATTGTGGGATCAAACAGAAGGTCTATGTTGAGTTCTTTGAGGATGGAAGAATCTTTTTGATTTGCTGAAGCACACTGCGAATCCTCCAACATTCTGCCTTCAGGGCCGTGTGAACTGAGGGGATTTTTGTGTGCAGAGAAGACTCTCACTTGTTTGGGATTTGATCAGTATTCCATGAATTAGAGTCTAGGTTTCTTTAAGCCTTTTAGACGTAGCTTCAAAATCTCAAGTTTACTTGTAACGCAAATCATTACTCATTTTTACTTCGTCTTGAATGAAGCCTGGATTTTGTTATGAATGTGATAAATTAAATCCCCTAAACATTGAGCTCCATCTGTGCTTGATGAGATTCCCTTAGACACTTCAAACATTTGCAAATGTAATACAGCTGATTCTGTTAAACCCTTCAAACATCAAGCCTTAGCAAATCTAGCAAGCAAAATTCTTCTAAGCTCTTAGGAAACTCTGAAAAGCTAATAAATCAATTTTATAATTCATTAAATTAGACTTCCTTAAGGATTTGAAACATATTTTTTTTAATCATAGTGCATGTGAAGTGATACAATGATTGATGAGCAAATGAGTCACCACACAGGCATAAATAAAACCTTTTAGAAGTATCAGTACTTCCAGGCACAATGACTTAAGCTTATAACCCCAAGAATTTAGGAGGCTGATGTGGGAGGATCACTTGAGGCCAAGAGTTCAAGACTAGCCTGGGAAACACAGTAAGACTCCATCTCCACAAAAACTTTCCCAAGGCTGGTGGCTTCAAACCCAGCCTGGGCCGGCTAAGACAACAATGACAAGTACAACAAAAAAATAGCCAGTCGTGGCTTGGTGCCTGTGGCTCAAGTGGCTAAGGTGCCAGCCACATACACCTGAGCTGGCGGGTTCGAATCCCCAGCCTGGCCCTCCAAACAACAATGACAGCTGCAACCAAAAAGTAGCCAGGTGTTGTGGCAGGCGCCTGTAGTCCCAGCTACTTAGGAGGCTAAGGCAAGAGAATCACTTGAGGCCAGGAGTTGGAGGTTGCTGTGAGCTGTGATGCCACAGAACTCTACCCAGGGTGACAGCTTGAGGCTCTGTAAAAAAAAAAAATAGCCGGTCATTGTGATGGGCACCTGTGGTCCCAGCTACTCTGGAGGCTGAGGCAAGAGAATTGCTTAAGCCTAAGAGTTTGAGGTTGCTGTGAGCTGTGATGCAACAGCACTCTATCGAGGGTGACAAAATGAAACTCTGTCTAAAACAAAACAAAACAAAAATTTTTTTTGTAAAAATTATCCAGATTCTGGACCAGGACCCAGGTGGAGTCTGTTCAAGGCAGTGTTCATGACTCTAGTCCCCTTTTGATAGTTACAAGACCCCAGGCTTCATGCTTTTCTCAAGCACCCCTCAAGTTTCTGCCTTATCCAATTTTCTCCATAACCTCTAGCACAGGTATTCTTGTGACATCTTCAGCAACTTGAGTGCAGTTGCATCACAACAGCTCACTACAACCTCAAATTCCCGGGCTTAAGCAATCCTCCTGCCTTAGCCTCCCCAGTAGCACCTGCCACTGTGCCTGGCTAATTTTTCTATTTTTTGCAGAGACAGAGTCTCACTGTGTTGCTCAGGCCAGAGCGCCTGGCCTCAAGTGATTCTCCCATCTCAGCCTTCCTCAACGTTTTCCCCTGACTTTTTGCATAGCTCTTATCATTTGATTTGACCAACTGGAATGGAACACTTCACATCTAATTTGCAAAAAACCTCAATCACACTTTTAATTAACACAATTCTGCCCTCTTTTTATATTTCTCCTTCTCTGTGTGTCTTTGGTCCCCATCCTGTCTAACTGTGATGGACAGGGAACCTAGTATAGCAGTGAAGAGTGTGGACACTTCATATGCCATTTTTCTCTTCTGAGAATTAAATGAGGTAGATTTATCGTGTAGATTCCTGCTACATGATAAACACTTGGTGAATTCGATGTTAGTTTTCTTCTCTCTCCAAAACTTCTCTGTCCTTTCTTCTTGCTCTGTTCTTCCAGCAGCTCAGAATGTCAGACTGGCCCCATGTCCTTTCCCGAACACTTCTGAAATTCTCGTCAGGTATGTTTCTAATGGATCCTGGGTTAGGACCAGAATCCTTTCTAGGAAAAATAAAAGCTATACCGTGGGAATCAGGTTTGTGGTTAATTTAGGCCAGACATTTCTGGAAGGGCTTGTTGACCAGAGTCCAAGCTCCTCCAACCCCTCGAGGCTAGCAATGGCCTGGTGGTCTACCCAGGGTGTCTGGCACCTGGCAGGCTCAGGGCTAGGATTCTGGGGGTCCTGTTGACCACAGCCCAAGATTCTGCTCCCACCTTTTCACTGGGCTGCAGATGAGCCTATTGTGACCTGGCGGCTGAGAACAGAATGCCTAGCAACCAAAGATCACTATAGCCTGAGTCACTGAAGCCAGTTAGGACATTTTATCCCCAGTTTGTAAAGTTGAAGTTGTCATCACGTGGTGTGCCTGCATGATTTTCCCTTCCTCTGTTGCCCTTTTTGTGATTATTAATGATTACTTGTGGCACCTTGCTTTGAATAAGTTGGATTAAGTTTATGCATTATACTGTAAACTTGATTTATGATTTGTGATTGAATAAAGAGTCCTCTGGGAGAAAGGCCCGGTGCTGCACTTGCTGGCTGCACTTGAGGTGCTACTGGCTCAGCGTCTGCCCCTCACAAGCTCCCATTGATTATTTCACCTGAGATAACTGAGTCTGAGATTTTCTCTTGTTAACTGCCCTCCGTGCAGATCACAGCAAAGGTTGTAGGGACCCAGGCCCCCACACTATACCTCTAAAAGGAGAAAAATGGCTCCTGCAAATCAAAGCCACACTCTATTCCTTACCATCCACGTGTACCTTTTGCCAACTCAAATATAAATTCCAGAAAGATGACAGCTGGGTCTCATTCTGTCCTTATTCCTAGTGACTGGCAACAGAGAGAGCCAGCCCACGCCGTGCTCATTTCCTGGAGAACTACTCCATCCTTGGGAGAAGAAACCACTCTCTGGCCCTTACGTTTTGAAGCCAGCCAGAATCCTTTTCATACTTAAAATCTCTCTGACTTCCCTTTCTGCCACAGTTATGGACTGAATTATGTTTCTCCAAAATTCATATGGTGACGTCCTAACCCCCAATACCTCAGCATTTAACTGTATTTGGAGATAGGACCTTTACAAAGGTAATTAAGGTTAAACGAGGTCATTGGGTGGGTCTTACTCCAATCTGATTGGTGTCCTTCCAGGAAGAGGAAGAGACACCTGGGATTCACTAGCACAATGGAAAAGCCATATGAGGACACAGCGGCCACCTGCAAGCCAAGAAGGGAGCTCTCAGGAGAAACCAAACCTGCCAACACCTGGATCTTGGACCATGGTAAGTTATTTTCTGTTGTTACAGCCTCCCGGGCTGTGCATTTGTTATAAAGGCCACATTAGCAAACTAGTGTAGCTGCATTTTTCTTTCCTCTTCTTACTCCTCATCTCCCTGACTCTAGACACATTTCTCTGCTTTTAAGGCCTCTCATGATTAGATTGGGCCCACCTGGACAATCAGGATAATCTCCCTATTTTAAGACCTATAATCTTACTTACATCCGCAAAGTCCTTTTTGCCATGTAAAAGAATATATTCACAGGTTCTTGGACATGGTCATCTGGGGGAATGATTATCCTGCCTACCACAAGCATGGCTGTTATCCCGTTTTCCATATTTGGAAGCAGCCAAATTTCCATATTTGGAAGAGAGATTAAGTAGATTGGTCAAGTACGCATGCTAGGGAGCGACAAAGTAGGATTCAAACACAGGTGTGTGTGTCTCCAAAGCCTGTTCCCCATCCAGGCCGCCATGCTGGTTTGGGGACTGAGCCTGAATAGGTAAGATGGGTTTGCTGTAGTGTTGGGGAGTGGAAGGTCAAGAATGAAGCAGTTTAGAAAGAACTGAATTATTGCTTGGTGTAGGCAAAAATGTCTTAGAGAAGACACAGAGAGACTAATCTAAGAAGAAAAAAAGTAATACATTGGATTTCATTAAAACCAAAAACTTTTGCTCATTCAAAAACACCATTAATCTTTTCAACAAATGATGCCAGAAAAACTGAGCACCCATATAAAAAGAATAAATTTCGAGCCCTACCTAACATCATATGCCA
The DNA here is from genome assembly GCF_000181295.1 of Otolemur garnettii. Lineage (NCBI taxonomy): Eukaryota > Metazoa > Chordata > Mammalia > Primates > Galagidae > Otolemur > Otolemur garnettii. The sequence continues at coordinate 16,229,925 of NW_003852417.1, forward strand.
ACACCACCCCCTAAAAAAACCTAAAATGTATCAAAGACCTAAATGTAAGAGCTAAATATATAAAACTCTTAGAAGAAAACACTAGGGTAAATCTTGGTAACCTTGGATTAAGCTATGATTTCTTAGATATGACACCAAAGACTCAAGCAAGAAATTAAAAATAAAGAAATTGGGTTAGGCATGGTGGCTCACATCTGTAACCTGAGCACTCTGGGGGGCCGAGGTTGGAGGATCACTTGAGCTCAGGAGTTTGACACCAGCGGGACCAAGAGAGAGACCTTGGCTCTACTAAAAATAGAAAACTTAGCCAAGTGTTATAGCAGGTGCTTGCAGTCCCAGCTACTCAAGAGGCTGAGGCAGGAGGATCCCTTGACAGGAGTTTGAGGATGCCGTGAGCTAGGCTGACTCCATGGTACCGAGGATTACTTAAGGACAGGAATTCAAGAACAGCCTGGGCAACAGAGGAAGACCATCTCCATAAAGAGAAAATAAGAAGGAAAAATTGAACTTCATCAAAATTTGAAAACTTGTCATGTGCCAAAGCACACTGTCAAGAAAGTGAAGAGACAGCTCAGAAGGTGGAAGAAGGTATTTGTTTTCTTTTGGTTTTTCTTTTTTTTTTTTTTTTTTGAGACAGAGCCTCAAGCTGTCATCCTGGGTAGAGTGCCATGGCTTCACTGCTCACAGCAACCTCCAACTCCTGGGCTCAAGTGAGTCTTCTGCCTCAGCCTCCCAAGTAGTTGGGACCACAGGCGCCCACCACAATGCACGGCTATTTTTTGATTGCAGCCATTATTGTTGTTTGGCAGGCCCAGGCTGGATTCAAACCCGCCACCTTAGGCGTATGTGGCTGGCGCCTTAGCCACTTGAGCCACAGGCGCCGAGCCAAAGAAGGTATTTGTAATAAATCATACAGCTGGTAAGAGTCTAGTGTCCAGAATATGTCAGCCATTCTTGCAACTCACAATAAAAAGGCAGCCCAATTTGTTAAATGTGCAAAGGATCTAAATAGACGTTCTCCTGAAGAAGATAGACAGCTGGTCAGTAAGTACATGAACAGAAGCTCAGTATCATCGATCGTTAGGGAAGTGCAACTCAAAACCACAGCGAGACATAATTCACATCCACGAAGATGACAAGGGAAAACCCCGAAACAAAAAAAAACAAAAGACAGAAAACAAGTGTTGGCAAAGGATGTGGAGAAACTGACACCCTCATCGTATCCTGCTGGTTAAATGGTGCAGCACCACGGGCAACGGTTTGGCAATTCCTTAAAAATTTAAATCTACTCTTATGCAGTGAAGTAGTCATTCTATTCCTAGGCATTTATTCAAGAGAAATGAAAACCTACGTCCACAAAAAGCCTTGTAGGGGAATGCTCATCGCGGCCTTCATCATAATAGTCATGAACTGGAAACAAAGGCCCGACAATAGGGGAGTGGATGCACCGTGGGGTATTTAGACGTAGGATACTGCTCAGCAATAAAAAGGAATAACTACTCATGCAGGAGGCGACAGAGATGAATCTCAGGGACATAATATTCATCAGACAGAAAGGGACTAAGAGGAAAAAATAAACATGGAGTGGAAGGAGTCTGAAGAATTCACGCTATAGGGTTCCATTGATATAAA
>NW_003852417.1:16231693-16241343 GCF_000181295.1 Otolemur garnettii
CGCCACCCCAACAGGCAACTCCTTCTATAGCATGGGAAGGAACTCAGATAAGTGGTTGTCTCTGGGGACTCTGAGAGGGATTAACTGGAAAGAGATGTTAGGGAACTTGTACCTTTTCTTTTTTCCCATAGAGACAAGGTCTCACTGTGTTACCCAGGCTGTTCTCAATCCCCTGGACTCGGCCTCCCAAAGTGCAAGGACTACAGGCACCACACCAAGCCAGATATCCTACAGCTTGGTGTGGATCACACAGGTGTACGTATTTGTCCAAAGTGAACAAAAGTACACATACCACATGTCCCATTTGCTGTGTGTAAATTAGACCCTGTATGCAGTCAGACCCACATGTTTGCCTCTGGAGTCTCTGAGTTCAGCAGCACCTGCCCAGCGGAAGAGCTTTGCCCACACACGCACATCAGCCATCCTGGCAGAGCATGGTGCCACCCCTGCCTCTGCTCTGGGGTATCCGGTCCCCAAGGCACCTGGTGGCCTGGCCTGGAGGATGCTGGCCCTGGAATTGTCACTGAGAGGAGACAGTGCCTCAGGGGGGTCTGCCTTTTCTGCTGAAGCCAGGGGAGAGAGAAGGGGAGGCAATAGGAGGGAGGCTGAAACAAAAGCCACGGTTACATCTTCTCTCTCTGCCTTTAAAAAGCTTGAGGCCCTGAGAGGGGAAATGGTTTGTTCGGTGGGTTGAAGAGGCAGATTTCCCTGATGGAGCTGGTGGGAGCTGAGCTGGGGGTGGGGGTAGAGGCTTTCAGGGAAGTGCAGGCCCTGGGCCATCAGCTCAGGCGGGGGAGCCATTTGCCATTGTGCCCGTGGCCTTCAGCACATTGCACTCCTGGTGAAGTGGGTGGAAAACAAAGGCCTCAAAGCCCAGTGACTTGAAGCCCCACAATGTTTTAGAGGGTAATGACAGCTGCACCCAGGTAATGGGTTGAGAGGGGCCCTGGGGAGGGAGGGAGGCTGGGGCGGGGGGTGCCTCCCAGAAGCTCTCAGGGAACCTAGGGGCGCTTCTCCACAGTTGACCTCCCTCCCCTGCTTCCCACTCAAGACTCTGCTGGGCCATCTGGACTGACAAACAAAAGGTCCCAAAGCTCACTCTTGGTTGGCAGGACTGTTTCCTTTGAAGTTGGGACGGGCAAGGATACACACAGTTCCTTGATACTGAGACTGGCCGGAGGTGCTGGCTTAGAGGGGTCAGCCTAGGCCAGGGCCAATATGGACACCAGAATCTCTCCCTCAGGTTGATTAGATCAGGTGCCTCTGTGTTGTAGAAAAACACGTGATGTCACAGAAAGAGGTTCACACTTTATAATGAGTGGTAAAAAGCAGGTCACAAATCAATATCTATAATGTGATCCCATTTTTGCTGTGTTAAAAGACCGTACATAAGACACAGGACAGTCTGGAGGAAGGAAGGCCCCCAAGTGACAACAGTGCTTGTCCAGGGATCACTGAGGCTTCTCTTTTTCTTCTTTTTTTTTGAGACAGAGTCTCAGTATGTCACCCTTGGTAGAGTGCCGTCACAGCTCACAGCAACCTCCAACTCTTGGGCTCAAGCAATGCTCTTGCCTCAGCCTCCCAAGTAGCTGGGACTACAGGTACCTGCCATAACACTTGGCTAATTTTTCTATTTTTAGTAGAGACAAGGTCTCCTCTTGCACAGGCTGGTCTCCAACTCCTGAGCTCAGGCAATCCACCCACTGCAGCCTCCCAGGGTGCTAGGATTACAGGCATGAGCCACCTCACCTAGCCTGCTTATAGATTTCGTATAGATCTGGAGATTAATGCCATCAGATTCAAACAAAGCAAATTTTCAGGACTTTAATTAGAAAGTCAACATGGGCTCCGTGCCTGTGGCTCAAGTGGCTAAGGTGCCAGCCACATACACCTAAGGTGGCAGGTTCAAATCCAACCTGGGCCCACCAAATAACAATGATGGCTGCAACCAAAAAATAGCCGGACGTTGTGGCGGGCACCTGTGGTCCCAGCTACTTGGGAGGCAGAGGCAGGAGACTCGCTGGAGCCAAGAGTTGGAGGTTGCTGTGAGCTGTGATGCCCTAGCACTCTACCCAGGAGGACAGCTTGAGGCCCTGTCTCAAAAAAAATAGTCAACATGTCTATTAGTAGTGCTAACTCAACCTCAAACAGAACAAAAGTTAATTACATGAGATGAACTGGTTTTTAGGACTTTTTGTTACTGATTTTCTTACTCTGTTTTCCAGAGTTGTGACAAGTTTTGAGTAAACAGCAAGGGCCCAACCTGTATTCACTGCCCCCCTGCTCAACATCCTCGAGGCCCAGGGACTATTACTGAAAGGAGGGAATGTGAGACTGCAAGGACTGGAAGGGGTGGAATCAGGCCAGGGGTCCTCAAACTTTTTGAACAGGGGGCCAGTTCACTGTCCCTCACACCGTTGGGGTGCCAGACTGCGGGCCCTGGGATGAGTCAGCTGCTAAGCAGGACAGGCAGCGGTGGCAGAAACACCTGGCAGACTGGATAAATGCCCTCGGCCGGCTGCATGTGGCCCACAGGCTGTAGTCTGAGGACACCTGGTTAAACCCTCCAAATCAATGGGCCTAAATGAACACTAAGTGAGGGACTTTGCCTTTCTGGGCCAGGTGGTACAGACATCCATCCCAATAGAAATATCCCACTTCCCATAGACTTAAGAGTTTCTGAGTATAATTGTTCTCAGTTATGGGGTTTATGCAAAAGGCAATATAAAAGAAATTTATCAGCCACCTTAGGATAAATTACTAAATAGACTAAAATATCATGACATAACAGAAGTCTCTGAATTCCTGACCTTAAATGGTTAACGATGCTTATGTTTGCTACAAGCTTGCAACTAAACCCAAGAAACAGCAGCTCAGCACTTGACAGATAAAACTGATTTTGTAGCCTTGCCTTTGACATTTTGATTTTTACTCTTCTATTGCCTACAAGATTTTAAAGGGTTGCTGAGTGCCTGCCCACCTCCAGTCCCATCTGAGAGGTTCTGGCATAGAACTGGAGTGAGGGTCCCCAAGAAAGGAGAGGAGTCCAGTCCAGGTACAAGGAAAGACTTTAATAGAGGGGAAAGGAGAATGGAGACGGACCAGATGTCAGCGCAGCTCCCACAGCTCCAAAAGGCTTGTATTAGCCTTACTGGCACAGCTGAAATGGGGAGTGAGCCTGGAGCACGCCTGGGGCTCTTTTCAAGCGGAGGTCAGGATTACAGGTGCATCCTCAGAGTCTGATCTAGGTAGGGTATTCCGGGAACTCAGGCCCAGAGGCACTCCAGGAATCTGGGTAGGGGATTGCTGTTTTCTGACTTGATTTTCTAAAAATGTCTGCACTGCTATTAGGGTTATGAGAAGTCCTTTTTCACGCCATTTAGTCTAAAATGATGGATCAGCTATAAGACCTTTTGGCTTTCGGTCCTCTTTGCCACAAGGGTTCCACTGAACGAGTAGATGGGCAGGTAGTCACACCACCCCTGCAATACTTGGGACAAAATAAGAGTTTGGTCATCAATACTGCCTCTGGCAGATCTTGACCAAAAGGGGGAACTGTGAGCTAAAATAAAATCTAAGGCTCCCGGGCAGCAACTGACTGACTAGAGCCCTCTTAGCCAAGGAGAGCCCCACACTGAGTTTCTAGCCCTGAGAAAGGAGATCAGACAGGCCTCATCTTGCCCCTTCCCCTACTTAGGGATGGCCTTAGTGGGGCCTCATTAACAGGTCTAAGGCTATGCAAGACTTACGTGCAGGTCCTCAATCTATAAAACAAACCACTGGCATCCAGGCACAGGACCTGTAGTTTGTCTCTGGGACCCTTATCTTAACTCAGAATTCCTTTGCACTTACTCTTGGTCTATTAGACAAAGCCTAACTCTTTCAGCCATTTGTCAGCTAAAGACTTTTTAAACCCACCTATAACCTGTAAGCTTCGCTATCCCGCACCCCTGCTTAGGTATATCCCACCTTTCCCACAGAGCCAAAGTATGCCATCCACGTATTGATGCATGACTGTCTCCCTGAAAAGTATGAAACCGAACTGTAACCCTACCACCTCAAGTCCACTGGCTCAAGATTTTTTATTTTTTTGAGACAGAGTCTCACTGTGTCTCCTTCAGTTGAGTGCTATAACATCACAGCTCACAGCAACCTCAAACTCTTGGGCTTAAGCAATTTTCTTGCCTCAGCCTCCCAAGTAGCTGGGACTACAGGTGCCCGCCACAATGCCTGGCTATTATTTTGTTGTTGTTGTTGTTGTTGTTGTTTAGCAGGCCCGGGGTGGGTTTGAACCCACCAGCACACCCCCACCCCACCCACCCCCGCGTGCATGTGGCTAATGCTCAAGGTTTCTTGAGAGATGTTCTGGCATAGAACCAGAGTGAAGGTCCCCTTAGGGGGTTTCTTGGGTGTGGCTCCAGGTCATGATCCTTAAATTTGGCTCTGAATACAACCTATTTAAATTTAAAAAAGAAAGAAAATATATAATATAGTTCCACTTACAGGAAATGTCCAGAATAGGCAAATCCCTGGAGATAGGAAGTAGGTCGATAGAGTCAAATAGAGGAACCCTATCAATAGAATGTCCCACCCAGGAAAAAGGGAATGTGCCAGCCCTACCCTTCCAACCCTTTAAATTTCCACCCACCTTAACCACGTGCTGACTTCCTTCTGGAACTCAGCTCACCCGCACCCAATTGGGGATAAACACCACTGTTGCCCAGCACAGAACTTGGACTCCGTTTTCTTTTGTTTCATGTTTCAGAATAATCTTTTATTTTTTGATCTTTGACCTCTCATTTTGGTGCCAAGAACCCCGAATGGGGAGAAGCCCCCTAGGGGGCCAAAATACACCCTGTTAGACCCAACTAGACGGACTCTTGTTCTGACGAGACAAAGGGAAACGGAGGACCCACCAACCCCACCCACAGTGCATCCACTTAATGATGAGGTGAGCATTTGTCTATGGCCCCTTTCTGAACTGTTTAAACTTTTCTTTCCTTTTGCCCACTCCAACTCCTCTTTCCCTCTCCCTCCATCTCTGGGCCTCTTAAGCAATCATATATAGCCCCTCTCTCAGCTTTTTAAATTTTTCTTCCCTTTTCCTACTCTGGGCCGAAAAATTCTCGTCATCTATGCCTATCTCTGGTGAGTCAGATTTGCCTGTCCAGTGCCTCGTGTATGGGGATGCCCTCCCATGGGCCTGGGCCACTTTTCTCTGGCTGGTTTCACACACAGAGGCCTGGTAACCTCCCAGACCCAACCCGGGCCACCTCCTTCTTCCCCCCCCCTCCTCCATTCCCCACCCCCCAGCTGGTTCAAGGTCACACACACAGAGCCCTGGTAACCTCCCTGATCATAGCCCTCAGCCACCTCCTTCCTCCTCCTCCATTTTTTTCCCAGCTGGTTCAAGGTGACACTCATACAAGGTAATCTCCCTGAGCCCAGCCCTCACCTACATCCTTCCTCCTCCTCGCCGGCTCTCTTTACATTGTCACTTTAACCTCATTTATTTTTTTACCTCCAGTTTATGGGGACCACTCAGTCACGGATTTCACCTTTAAGCTGCCTTTTAACTCACCTCAAGCCTCTAAGGCTCAATCCTGACCTTAAACCTAAATGCCTCATCTTTTTCTGTAATACTGCTTGGCCTATGAACAAACTGGATAATGGCTCCCAATGGCCTGAAGATGGTACATTTGACCTCTCAGTCCTCACTGATCTCAAAAATTACTGTCAGAAATTAGGCAAACGGTTGGAGATCCCCTACATCCAGGCCTTTCCCCTCCTCCAAAACATCCCTTCTCTGTGTTTATCTGTGAACCCTCTCAGATTTTCCTTGCGTGGATCAAATCATGCAACTTTCAACTCAGCAGATGACCCTCCCTTTCTGCCTGTCCACAGCCCCTCTCCTTCAACCTCACGCCTATCTGCAGAATTCCACCCATCCCTCTCTCTCCACTGCCCCCCCCCCACAGTATGTGGTAGAGAAAGAAAAGATGGCGGAACCAGGAGCAAAAGGAGCCGCAGCAGACCCAGTTTCCCCACCCCATACTAGGTCTGGCCACACCTTTGGGCCTTTTATTTCCAGACCACCACAACCTCTGTACCCCTTCCTAGGAGTTGCAGGAATGGAAGGTATCATCATGGTTCATGTCCCTTTTTCTCTCTCAGGTCTGTCCCATATAAATCAGAGACTATATTAAAAAAAAAAAAAAAAACCTCCAGAAATCCCCCCAGGGCCCTCAGATCCCCCAGCGAGACCTCATGACCTCTCAGAATTCCAGTTATTGGCTTCTGCCATTAGACAAAACCTGACTACTTCTTGAAACTCCAAGGGGCACTCAGAAAGAACAAAATCTCCCCCAGGACCGTATTTTAAGTGCAGTAAACCAGGCCTTTGGAGACAGTGCTCAAATCCAAGCTCTCCCCACCCAAACCCTGTCCAGCCTGCAAAGGTCCTCACTCATAGTCTGACTGCCCAGGTCTTTCTGAAGATCTGGCTTGCAGTCAATCCCAGGACCTAGTGAATTTTTCTGACCTTTTAAAGCCTAGCTACAGAAGACTGATGATCCCCAGAAAATCAGACTGCCCCCTGGACAATCATGAAATCTGAACTCCAGGTGTTTTTGCTAGTGGAAGGTAAGCCAATTTCTTTTCTAATAACATGGGAACAACTTTTTCCACATTGCCATCTTATAAAGGTCCTCTAAAACAAACAGAGATCTTGGTGGTGGGAATTATGGTAATTTACTGCACCCTCGGGCTACTTCACCCTTGTGGTGCTGGAATCGGCGGCCTCCTTGGTTATCGTCTATGACAGGGCCACTTAATTACGACTTTTCTCATTCTCAGTTTCAGACCAGTAATTCTCCATTTCATCTCCTGATTTATTGACCAGGCAGTCACCCCCAAAACAACCGCTCATATCCTCATCCTACATGGATATCAACCGGGTCAGACTGAAGACCCAAGAATGTTCCTGTAAACAGCACTCCCTTCCCTCTCTCATTTTCCTTTCCCCCATACAGGTAGCCCATGTGCCCTTCACGTTGAAGGAAGCAGTCAAAGAGATACCACGCCATCATCCCACCTCCTCATAATAGATTAAAAAGACTGGGACGATAGATTCGAATGGAGGAACCTGCCCAAATAGAATGTCCCATCCAGGAAAAAGGTAATGTGCCAACCCCTGCCCTTCCAACCCTTTACATTTCCTTCCACCTTAACCCATGTGCTGACTTTCGTCTCAAACTCAGCTCACCTGCACCCAGGTAGGGATAAAGGCCACTGTTGTCCACACAGAACCTGGACTCTGTTTCCTTTCATTTCATGTTTCAGAATAATCTTTTATTTTTGATCTTTGACCTCTCCTAAGTTAGTGGTTGCCAAGGGCTGAAAAAAACAGGGAAGAGGTGGGAGAGGGGGAATGGGGAGTGGATGCTCACAGGTTTCTTTCTGGGGTGGTGAAAATATTCTGGAATTATATAATGGTGATGGTTGCATAAGCTTATGAATGTACTAAAAGCCTATTGAATTATGCACTTTTTTTTTTTTAAAGAAAGAAGTCCTTGCTCTATCACTCAGGCTGGAGTTCAGTGGCACTATCATAATTCACTGCAGTCTCCAACTCCTGGCTCAACCTCCCAAGTAGCTGGGACTACAGGTGTATTACATCATGCCTGTTTAATTTTTAAACAAAATGTTTATAGAGACAGGGTCTTGCTATGTTGCCCACTCTGGTCTCAAACTCCTAGCCTCAAACGATCCTCCCAACCTTGGCCTCCAAACGTGCTGGGATTAAAGATGTGAGTCCCCATACTTGACAGAATTATGCACTTTAATATAGCGGATTTTGCCATGGTAGAATCACACCAAGGCAGCAGGCACAGGGACAGAACTGGTAGAATCCTATTTGGAGAAACACATTAGGAGCTTGGTGACAGGAGGGGCCAGGGAGAGGTGGGGAATCAGGAGAGCGTGGAGCCACAGGCTGTAAGAATTTCTACAGATAATGCTATTTCAAAACATGTTGCACTCAACAGTGATTTTTTTTTTGAGTCAGAGCCTCAAGCTGTCCCCCTGTGTAGAGTGCCATGACATCACAGCTCACAGCAACCTCCAACTCCTGGGCTCAAGCGAGGCTCCTGCCTCTGCCTCCCGAGTAGCTGTGACCACAGGCACCTGCTACAACGCCTGGCTATTTTTTGGTTGCAGCCATTATTGTTGTTTGGCAGGCCCGGGCTGGATTTGAACCTGCCACCTTAGGTGTATGTGGCTGGCGCCTTAGCCACTTGAGCCACAGGTGCCGAGCCTCAACAGTGATTTTTGTGAATGTATCTCTGGATTGCTAACAGGATAAATCCTAGAGGTAGAACTTCTGGGTCAAAAGGCACAGGCACATATAATTTTGATGGAAACTGGAAATTTTCATTCTCACCAACATTGCATAAAAGCATCAGTGACAGATAAAATCTATTCCTGTTCTGGATTATAAGGACTAAGAACCCTGCCCAATAGAGGACCAGAGCTGACTCGGGGACCTGGGTAAACAAAGCAAAAAGTGAGTCCTGGGCATGACCAGGCTGAGCTGGTAAGCTGATGGTCAGGCATGTAGCTGTGGCAACTGACAATCCTCAGCAGAACCCCAGGGGAGAGAAGATCCACACTGTGGGAACACACTGGCCCATCTGAGAGCCTGGAAAAGGAATAAAGCAGCACCAGAGCCACAGTTGCAGGGAAAGTCTTCCTTCCCAGATCCCAGATGGCCAGGAAGCTGTGGTGTGTGACCTTAGACGGGTCATCTCAGCAGCCTGGCTCATCTGTCAAACATGAGGTATGGCCAGCATCCTTTCTACTTTAGAACTCTGTGCTTTCTGGTTGAGAATAGCAATAAATCTTCCTTTCAATGGCACCCATCACAATCAGGACAGTTTTTCCTCTGGAGGTTTTGTTCCTGTTGTGGTTTCTCCATTCTCTGTAAGAGACCAGGCAATCAGATCTCAAGGCAGATTTGACTCAACAGATGAGTTCAATTCACCAGGCATTTACTGAGTGTCCAGGAGCAAAGCTACCACCAGCCTCTCTCACCTAGATGACTGCAACAGCTTCCTAACTCAGTCTTCTGCAGTCTCTTCTCAATAGAGCAACTCACTCCAAGCAAAAGGAAAAGTCCAAAAGATCTGTGGGATTCTCCACCCCTACAAGATCTGCACCTTGGCTACCCACCATGAGCACACTCCTGCCTCCGGGCCCATCCCATCTCCTCTGCTTCTCCCACTAGTCCTCCCTCACTTCATTAAGGTCTCCATTCAAAATGGACCTCAAGCTGTCATGATGGCTCATGCCTGTAATCCTATCACTCTGGGTGGCCAAGGCTGGTGGATTGCTTGGGAGCTCAGAAGTTCAAGACCAGCCTGAGGGCAGTACCTATATAGCTTAGTGGGTAGGGTGCTTGCCACATACACCAAAGCTGGTGAGTTCGAACCCAGCCCGGGCCAGCTAAAACAACAATGACAACAGCAACCAAAAAATAGCCAGGTGTTGTGGTAGATTCCTGTAGTCCCAGCTACTTGGGAGGCTGAGGCAAGAGAATTGCTTAAGCCCAAGAGTTTGAGGTTGCTGTGAGCTGTGATGTCACAGCACTCTAC
>NW_003852417.1:16241893-16266178 GCF_000181295.1 Otolemur garnettii
AAAAAAAAGAGAATCACTTGAGCCCAAGAGTTTGAGGTTGCTGTGAGCTATGACGCCATAGCACTCTACCGAGGTATAAACTGTCTGAAAAAAAAAGTGAGATCACATTTCTACTAAAAAAAAAAAAAAAAATGCATTGTGGCAGGTGCCCTGGTCCCAGCTACTTGGGAGGTTGAGGAAAGAGAATTGCTTGAACCTAGGAGTTTGGGGTTGTGAGCTATGATGACATGACACTCTAGCCAAGGCAACAAAGTAAGACTCTGTCTCAAAAAACAACAACAAGATGAACCTAATCAAAGAAGATTTCCCTGACCTCTTTATACAAAACAGCCCCACCCCCACCCCTGCCAACCATTCTCAATGCCCTTATCCTTTTGGTTTTTATCATAGTAGTATTTGTTTATTTGTTTAGTATCTACCCTGCCCCCCATTCAAAAAACTATGCGCTTCAGGAGAATAGGGGCTGCTGCCTCCCAGGACCTGGAGCAGTACCTGAACAGACCTGGAATTTAGGACATATTTGGAGAGAATGAATGACCCTCACATAAGTCCCAGCCACGGGACTCAGTACCAGCACTCTCTGAATGGGTTGCAGTGCTGGGTGTCTCCCAGACCTGAATTTTCCTGTGTGAATCTGAAGGTTAGTGAGCTCGGGACAAGCTGGGTGAGGCCAGAAACAGCTCCTGTTCACTGCTGACCCAGGGACAGTGCTCAGGGCACACAGTGCTCAGGAAATGGCCTGTTCCAACAAAGTGCATTCTGGGATGAGACAGGTTGTGTTCTTCACAGAAGAGCGAGAAAGAGATGCTCTTGCCAGAATCTGAGAAGTGGAGATAACAACTCTGCGTTAAAGGCTTTAGAAGTGCTTGGCTTAGAAGTTACTAGCCCCGAAAGCGGGGCAGCGCTGCCCTCTGGTGGCCACCCAGGGTGGTGCGGTGCTGTCACCAGAAAGCTTAGGGGAAAATTCTTTTCATTCTACAAGTTCCATAACTCCCTTATGGACGTGTTGGGAGACATAAAATACAGCAATAAAAAGTAATCCCATCACCTTAATACTCTGATACTACTGCAGTTTCCAATTGTAGCCTGTTTTATACCTGGTTCATGCATTCAACAAGGCAGCCTCAGAGCACCTACAGTATCTTAGACACCAGCTATGAGCAAAACAAAAATCACTGTTTGGGCAATGTTTGCACAGCTTAAATGATGGCTGGAACCACCCTGTGCATTTTGGTCCTGATGTCTTCTCCCCATATCATAAGCCATGCTGCTGCGTACTCTTCAGAAAAATCTTTGCTGGTACATGTGAAATTTACTAAATGTAGAATATAAATGTCTTAATACAATAATAACTAAGAAAATACCGTGAAGGCTATGTTAACTGGTTTGATGAAAATATTTCCAAATTGTGGCTCGGCGCCTGTGGCTCAAGCGGCTAAGGCGCCAGCCACATACACCTAAGGTGGCAGGTTCGAATCCCCAGCCCGGGCCCGCCAAACAACAATGATGGCTGCAACCAAAAAAATGGCCGGGCGTTGTGGCGGGCGCCTGTAGTCCCAACTACTTGGGAGGCTGAGGCAGGAGACTTGCTTGAGCCTAGGAGTTGGAGGTTGCTGTGAGGGTGATGCCATGGCACTCTACCCAGGGGGATAGCTTGAGGCTCCGTCTCAAAAAAAAAAAAAAAGAAAATATTTCCAAATTGTATATAAACCCAGCACACTGTACCCCATGATTGCATTAATGTACACAGCTATGATTTAATAATAAAAAAAAAGAAAGAAAAAATCATTGCTGATGTCAGCCAGTGAGTGAATGTCCTCAGTGGCTGTCTAGTGAACCTCCTTGTATGGTTGCTTCTTCTTCAACCAGAGTGAGGCAGGATAAGAAACTTTCTGTCTCTTTCTCTGTGAGGGAAGCTGAGTGGCCCCAACCTGCCACCAGGTGGGCTGTCGTTGTCCCTGCATCCCCAGATGGGAAGACAGGTGTGCGACTTCTGTTCCAAATACAGTGAATTTACTCAACAACTACCACCAGCCAGGTGTTTTTAGAGGCTGGGATACAGCAGTGAAAAAGTCAGGCTGATCCCTGTACCCTCCTGGAGTGCAGGTTGGGGGGAGGTGGTGTGAAACACACCACAGAAGAATCCTGATCACGCTGCCATGCACAGAAGCATGAGATAGGAGCCCAGCTTAGCCCACTTGAGAGAGTCTCCTCTAGCTCACAGCTCAGGGATAGGAAGGAGTCATCTGGCCTGGCCGTGAGAAGACCTGGGGCAGAGAGGACAGGAGAAGAGGGGAGCGGCCGGCTAGGAAGTAGGATTGCTCCTCGGTGTAGCAGGAAGCCACTGCAGGGTTTGCAGCCAGCATCCTGACTGGCCTTTCAGGAAGATCCCCTGAAACAAACATAACCAGTCAGAAAATACCCTGGAAGAAACAAGTCCATTCATAAGGCAACACAAAGGACAAACTGTTTAGAAATGGGTTCATCCAGAAATATGTAATATGTCACTAAAGAAAAGTTGTCAACTTTACCAAGGGACATAAAAGAAAACTAGAATAAATGGAAAGACACATTTTGCCTTAATCAAAAGGTAGTATTGTAAAAATGTTGTTTCCTTACATTTACATATGTATTTGCCAGATACATACAACCTTCTGAACATTAGAGCTCCTGTTTTCCCCTTTCCCAATGTCCAGGACATGCCCTCCAAAGCAGTATAATAATGTGATTAAGTTATTTCTTAATTATATGTTTCATGCTGCCTGCCCACAAGACTGATCAAATAACACTAAAATTCATCTGGAAAATGTACAAGTGAAAATAGCCAGGAAATCTTTCAACGCACTCTTACTACAGACTAAAAATATAAAAATGGACGCCAATGAAGCAATTTGGCACACACACAAGAGTAGGTGATAAGATCCCTAGAACAGGAGAGACCCAAATGTATGTGGAAATTAGACACATTTGATATGTGTCTATGATAAAGGTGGCACCAAATCAGCCAGGAAAATGGATTATTCCGTAAATAATACTGGGGAAGTGGCTAGCTACTTGGGAAACAAATGTGCATCCATGCCTTTTTCCTTTATAATAAAATAAATTGCAGATGGATCAAAAATGTAAGTAAAAATCAAGCCATGAAACTATGAGGAAAAAAGCAGGACTATATTATTAATCTGGGTCTAGAAAATGAAAAACTCCTTTGTGGCAAAAATACATAGAGATAATAGAAAAATTGGGGGAAATATTTGCAACACTATGAGAGACAAGATGCCGATTTCCTTCATGCCAAAGAATGCCTAGAAATCAACAAGCCACAGATAAAGAACCTAGTAGAAAGATGAGGCAAGACAGCGCATTCGGAAAAAGAGATCCATCTGGATAATAGAAATATCAAAAGCTCAGTTGAAGTCATAATGTTAAAAACACAAATAAGATACCATTTTCCACTGATCAAATTGACAAAGATATGGGGAAGTGTTTGCTGGTAAGGGTGAGAAATATCAGATTGTTTGTGGAAGTGGAAATGGGCAGAGCCATTCTGGGAGGCACTTTGGCAATAGCTATCAACATTTTCACTGCACATCCTCCTTAAGCCACTTCTGGGGACTGATGTCATTGCAGCATTATTTGTGAGAGCAAAACAATGAGCTCAACAGTGACAGCCCTTGGAGATGGTGATATGAAAAGAGCTCCACTGTGCACTTTCAAGTGAAATTACAAGGTTCAGAGATCTGGATTTTTGTTCTTAAAGGTTACATATTTACCAGTATAATTAGACATATATATGCGCACACATAGAAAACCACTTACATTCTTTGAAAAAAATTGGAAAAAGCTGGGCACAGTGGCTCATAGCTGGGCAGGGTGGCTCACGCCTTTAATCCTAACAGTCTGAGAGGCTGAGGTGGGTGGATTGCCTGACCTTAGGAGTTCAAGACCAGCCCCAGCAAGAGTGAGATCTCATGTCTACTAAAAATAGATAAAGTAGCCAGGCATCATGGTAGGCCCTTGTAGTCCCAGCTACTTGGAAAGCTGAGGCAAGAAGATTGCCTGAGCTCAGGAGTTTGAGATTACTGTGAGATATGATGCCAGGGTACTCTACCCAGGAGGACAGAGTGAGACTCTGTCGGGGGGCAGGGGGAGAGAAGAAAGCAGAAGAAAAATTGGGGGGCAGCACCTGTGGCTCAGAGGACTAAGGCGCTGGCCTCATATGCTGGAGGTGGTGGGTTCAAACCCAGCCCTGGCCAAAGAAAAAATCTGGAAGAGGTACATACGGAAGAAACTGATTGCCTCTGCAAGTTGAAGTCAAGGGAGAAGGGACTGTCTTTGACTTTCACCTAATATCCACCTTGACTGTCTGAATTTTTACCACGAGAGTGTATTACTTTTACAATAGTATCAAAAAAGTTGTTGATGCTGTTGGTAAGATCACTCAAGCTGCAGTGACCTGAACTGACCACAGGGGGCATAAGGGAGTTGTGGAGAAATATGTGGCCAGCAAGTACACCTGACACAGCTGGGATAGTGGCCTGACTGGGAGACACTGAGTGACCCTCTCATTCCTGCCCCGCCCCTAGTTTCTGCCCCAGTTCACACAGACCACCTACTTTCACTAGATAGGTGTTAGGGTTCTAAGTCAATTTCTTCCAAAGAAGGTGTGGGGTGAAGAATTAGGTTACTAGATTTGGCAAATAAAAACTCTGGATGCCTATCATCCTGGGAGGCTGAGGTGGACTGTCTGAGCTCACAGGTTCAAAACTTTGTCTTTAAAAATAGCTGGGCATGGGCAGTCCCTGTGGCTCAGTGAGTAGGGCGCCAACCCCATATACTGAGGGTGGCAGGTTTGAACCTGGCCCCAGCCAAACTGCAACAAAAAATAGCCAGGCATTGTGGCAGACACCTGTAGTCCCAGCTACTCAGGAGGCTGAGGCAAGAGAATCGCCTAAGCCCAAGAGCTGGAGGTTGCTGTGAGCTGTGATGTCACAGCACTCTACTGTGGGCAGTAAAGTAAAACTCTGTCTCTAAAACAAAAACAAAAAAATAGCTGGGCCTTGTGGTCAGTGCCTATATTCCCAGCCACTCTGGAGTTTGAGGCAAGAGAATCACTTAAGCCCAAGAGTTTGATGTTGCTGTGAGCTGTGATGTCACAGCACTCTACCGAGGGTGACAAAGTGAGACTCTGTCTCGAAGAAAAAAAAAATACGAAAACAACTCTGGACAGAACACTGAAGACATAAGACATCCTGAACAGGATATACTTACACTAAAACATTATCTGTTGCTTATCTGAAATTCAAGTTGAACTGAGTGTACTTTATCTAGTAATCCAAACTGAAAAACACAAAAACAAAACTGCAGGCCAGGTGGATCCACCTGCAGTCCCAGCTACCAAGGAGGCTGAGGTGGGAGGAGGGATGAAGCCCAGGAGCTTCACTGGGACTTCACTGGCATGCCACTGCACTCCAGCCTGAGCGACAGAGTAGGGCTGTCTCTCTAAAAACAAAACAAAACAAAACAAATTTTAAAATTAAAATAAATTAACATAATAAAAATGTAACTAATGAAATAGATTAAGTAAAATAAAATTTTAAAAATATAAAATAAAACTACAAGTTAAAAGACTTCAAAAATGCCTCCAGCAGGCAAAGAGAGCCCGCGTCCCGTGTCCACCCAACAGCAGTGCAACAGGATAGCCACAGCCAGCTGCATCCTATCCTCTGCTCTAGCCGGGCCCTGTGGAGAGGGACGCAGAGTCACAGAAATCCGGGTCTGTCCCCCAGGGCTCTCTCCACTGGGAGCCTGAAGGATGCAGTGGTTTCTCAACTGCTTTTAAACCAAATCCAGGGTGTTCTAGAAATGGCCTTCTGTGGCTCTGAAAGGAGGGCCCGAAGAGTGAGCAAAGGCCGCTCTGTATCAGGAGACCTCCCACCCCTCACCGCCCCACGGCCTCGGCCTCGCTGCTCTGTCTTGCCGGGAGGAGGTTGCCAGCATCTCTGTGTCCCATGAGATCCCGGAACTGCACTACTCACCAGGGCCCCGTGGGAGAGGGACCTGTGACAGCTCCTGCAGCTGTACTCTACTGCTCCTGTCATTCTGCCACTCAAATCCCAGGCGTGACACTGCGTGGGCAGAAACAGGTGGGGGCTTCTTGTTTTTCCCCCACAAATCTGAATGCTGAAGAGTGCCAGAGAACTTTTGCTCACTTGGGGAAAAGCCAATCTGTGCCTTAGGAAGGGCGATAATACACTGTAATGTTAAATTAATAATACCTAAGACAGTCGTAATGGTCCCAAACCTTGTGCTCAGTAGCCCAGCCCCACTCTCTGGGACTGTATCCTAATGAAATCGTTCAAAAGAATAAAAGTGCCTGTGCATACCGTTTCCATTACGGCGTTTTTGGCAGGAGCTAAAAGTTGGAAACAACCTAACACCCTACTAACGGAGCGTAGTTAAGTAAAAGATTCTACGTGGGCAGAGTGGAAAGCTGAGCCGTCAGTAAGTGATTACTGCAAGGTCTGCAGAAACACCCGGAAATGTTTCTAAGTCATCTTAATGAAAAATGGCTTAATAGGAAACGGCATATGCTCATGGATCACAACTCCTTCAGAATTGCTTTTATCTGTAATTGAAGATTTTGTGTAAATAATTACAGATTCGCACACAGCGATAAGAAATAATAGACGATCTCATCTCTGCCCAGTTTCCCCCAGTGGTAACATCCTGCAGAACTATAGTACCCCCCTCACCAACACGTTGCTAGTGATCCCATTGCTGCAATCCCATTCAGATTTCCCCAATTTTACTTGTATGTGTGTTCTAAAGAGTTTTATCACAGTTGTAAATTACAATTTTATCAGAGTTGTTTTTTAAAGAACAAGTGTGTGTCTATAGAAATACGTTAAGATGGTGGGATTTGAGAGGTTTTCTTTTAAATGTTTCCCTTTAATGTTGCTATGTTATCAATTAAAAGGGGAGGAAGGTCGAGGCTGGGCACGGTGGCTCACACCTATAATCCTCGCACTCTGGGAAACTAAGGTGGGAGTACTGTTTGCACTCAGAATGCTCAAGACCAGCCTGAGCAAGAGTGAGACCCCATCTCTACTAAAAAAAGAAATAGAAAACAGCCTGTAGGCCCAGCTATTCAGGAGGCTGAGGCAGGAGGATCAGTTGAACCCAGGAGTTTGTGAGACTTTGTCTCCCAAAAAGGGGGGGAAGGTTGAGCAAAAAGAGGCAGAGAGGAGAGAGGGGGGAACAGTGGACTGAGATGTTGGAGGGCTGGAGTGTCTTCCAGTAGCAGGGCCAGGCCTTGCGGGGCCACCTTGGGCAGATCAGGGAACATCCCTTGAGCTGCAGTTTGCCGACAGTCAAATGGGGATAATTCTCCCTACTCTATCTCACAGCCTTACTATGAGGTCATTTTTGCCGAACTCAGGCCAAGTTATGCAGGCCCTGAACACAGTCAACTGCCCAACTTAAGGAAGAGGAACCCTCTAGGGGTCCCTGGGTACCTCTCACTGCCTCCTAACCACTCATAGTCCAGCTTCTACCAAAAAGGGAAATCTCTTCACCAGGCAGGAGACGTGACAAGGAGCTTCCTAAACACTTCCAGCTGCTAGAGCCCTGGTTTCTAGAATTGGACTGTCAGGCTCAAAAATGAGTCCCCTGGGGCCGCTGAAGAGAAACACAATCAGATAGGGAAGAAGCAAATACCACAGTGCCCGCTGGGCCGCCTCTGGCTTGCCTGACTTGGGTTTCTCTCCAGTGGGACCTGCCGAGGCGCCTTCCTAGGCCTCTCCTTCCAGCTGTACTCTGGGCTGCTTGTGAGAAAGGGTGTCAGTTCCCACACTGTCCTCTCCACTGGGGAGAAAAACAGAGGCCGCGTTTCTGAGGATGTTCCAACTTAAGATGCTTTGTATTTTATCGCTAGCTCATGAAATGCCTTGTTTACAAGAACTTCAGGACTGCTGTCCCGCAGCTACATCCCTGACCTTCACTGTGTTTAGCCTTGCTATCCCTTTAGCCTAGGATGCCCTTGGCCTTCTCTGTCCTATGAACTCCCACCTGTTCCTTTAAGGCAGAGGATGGAAAACTTTTTCTGTAAAGGCTCAAATAGTAAATATTTGAAACTTTGTGTATGGTCTCGGTCATGGCCACAGAATGAGTATGACTGTATTCCCATTGCATTTTATTTATGACCACTTGTTATAGCTTGAATTGCAACCTAAAAGATAGGGTGAGGTCTGTATCTGTGAATGTGACCTTACTTGGAAATAGGGTCTTTGCAGGTATAATCAGGTTAAGATGAGGCCATCAGAGAGGGCCATAATCCAATATGACTGGTGTCCCTGTTAAGAGGGAAATTTAGACATGCACACACACACAGAGGAGAATTCTCTGTGAAGAGACAGATAGGAAGGGAAGATGGCCATGACTTTGATTTTGTAAGCCTCCAGGACCGTAAGGCAATAGCTTCTGCTTTTTAAGCTACCCAATTTGTAGTACTTTTTACAGCAGCCCAGGAAACTAATACAAGGCTAAAACTTCAATGTCATATACTGTTCTCATGTCACCAAATATTCTCCAGATACTGTGAGTCAGGCTGGAACCCAAGGAGGCCTGCAGATGTAGCACAGACAGGCAGGCAGCTGAGAAGAGCTCCTGGGATGAGGGCTCGGCCTTTCCTCCTCCCACTGCTGGAAGGGTTCAGTGACACATGAGCCATTCCCCTTCACAGCTCATTGAACTTGGGTGACCCTGAACCAAGCCGGGCAACCAGAGTCTCTGTCCCAGAAACTTGAGCAGAGTCAGAGACAAGTCAGCCAGCACCAGGGCACGAATCAGAGGATTATGAAGGCTGAGACATGAGACCTTTAGTGTTGGCTGAGAGGGGGCCACGTAGAAATGAGAGAGCAGAGGCAAGGAAGGAACCAGACAAACAGAAGGGCAGAGGCAGGGTGTACAGAGCCCCCGAAGGAAGGAAGGATAGGAGAGGGCCGCTGTCTGGGAGATCTTGCTTACTCTGGCACCCGCTTTCACTCCTATGCTGTGTTCCATGAAATGCTCTGATTATTATTCCAAGTCCCCCTTGACTTAAACAGCTTAGGTGGGCTTCTGGTCCTTGCAGCCAAACCAGCTGCCACGAGGCATGCTCACAAGAAAAGCAGGAAAGACCCAGCCTCAAATAGGTCCTTAAAATAGCCTGCCCATGCAAGGAGGGCCCACCTGCTTTTGAGGGCTGGGATTCCTTACCTCTCCCCGGGGGAAGCCATTTGGGGTGACTTCTGGGAAGCAAGTATTCCTCAGAAAATAGGGAGCGAGAGGCCGGGCGTGCTGTCATCTTAAGTAATCACACGTGTAATCTTAAGTACCCTGGGAGGTCAAGGTGGGAGATTCACTTGAGGTCAGGAGTTAGAGACCAACCTGAGCAAGAGTGAGACCTCCTTCTCTACAAAAGAATAGAAAAACTAGCCAGTAGTCCCAGCTACGTGGGAGGCTGAGGCAGGAAGATCACTTGAGCCTAGAAGTTTGAGGTTATAGTGAACTATGATGTATGATGATGCCATTGCACTCTAGTGAGTGACAAGAGTGAGACTCTGTCTCAACAACAACTGGGGAAAAGAAAAAGGGAGGGAGCTGGGGCTGGGATTCCAGCAATTTCCCTGGTGATAGCAATGGGTACTAACACTCTATTAAAATGTTGGATCTGGGTAGCTCCTGTGGCTCAAAGGATTAGGGCGCCGGCCCCATATACCAGAGGTGATGGGTTCAATCCTGGGCCTGGCCAAATAAAATAAAATAAAATGTTGGATCTCATTTATTAAGGACTCATATATAGCTCTATTGCCACCTGATATACATATCCGAGAAAGGAGGTTTTCTTTCTTTCTCTTTTTCTTTTTTAAGATGAAGTCTTCCTCTGCTGTCCAGGCTAGAGTACAGTGGTGGAATCATGGCTCACTTTAGCCCTAAATTCCTCCTCTTGCCTCAACCTCTGGGGTAGCTAGCACTATAAGCATGTGCCACCATGCCCAGCTAATTTTTACAGTTTTTTAGTAGAGTCGAGGTCTTGCTATGTTTCCCAGGCTGATCTTAAACTCCTGGTCTCAAGTGATCCTCTGGCCTTGGCCTCCCAGAGTGCTGGGATTACAGGTGTGAGCTATAGCAGCTGCCCAGAAGGAGGCTATTAACGGTACCCATTTTACAAACTGAGTCTTTAAAAACGTTGAATTGATTATCACAAAGCTAGGATTTGAGCTCTATCTAGTCTGTCTGCTTTTTCTGCTTAGTCACACTGCATTCTTACCATACTTAAGATCCATATGCTTAGGTCTGAGTCCTCTGGCTGCTGTAGTCTTGTAAATGGAAACTAATCAGTCGCAGAGAAGCGATATCAATTTTCCAAGAGCTGAGCAGCCTCAAAGCAGACTGAGGACAGCCAGGCATTCGTACTTTCTACTGACTTCAGCTGTTTACAAGTCTGTCTCCATGACAAGACCGTGCTCTTTGATGCAGGGCCTCTGCCTTCTTAATTTTTTACTTTATGCTGACAACCATGGGTAGTGATCTCTGGCTGCTGTTGTTTTGAGTTGTTTCAATCCAATTTCCTTCTGGTAATAGGCTGCCGCCCAGCCTTGTGCCAGATCACTCTAGCCTGGCCAATCAGCGTACCCAATAATGAGATGGTATACGATTAGCAGGACCAATCCGAATTATTCTCTGGAATAGATACAAGGCTATGGTGAAAATTCCACTGAGGCTGCAAGCTAAGAGCATGTAAATTCAGGGCTGTCAATGGTCATCTTTCCCCTACCTGTAAAGAGAGAGAGAGAATCTGAATCAAGTTAGCTCCAGTTCCTAAGGTCTGTTAATTCTGTGAATAATCCTGGCATTTTCCCAAACTCTGAGAGAGTCGTTTTCCTTTTTTGTTAAGCATATGGTTTCATAATATATAATATTCATACCATTAGGGATATAATATGATTCACCTCCTGGGGTTCAATGGTGGAGGATGAGTGATCAGAAAGTTTCTGTCATGGTACCAGCCAGCCCCATCTTCATGCTGGGAACAAGGAGAATTCCTGCTATACCACCCAGCATCTCATCTGTCCTCTCTCTCTGCCCTTTGTTTGTTTGTTTAATTTTTTTCTAAGCTTTTTATTTATTTATTTATTTAGCAGGCCCAGGTCAGGTTTGAACCTGCCACCCTTGCTTCATGAGTCTGGCGCTTTAACCACTGAGCACACAGCCAGACCTGGAGACCCAGCACACTTGTCAGACCTTTTCAGTAGGGGCTCCTGCTATACAGACATCCAGATGGCAGTTCTTGGGATCCTTTCTCTCATAAGCCCCCACATTAATCCAAGCATCTCGGCCTCCACCCTCCATAGTTATCCCATTCTCTGCCAAGCCACCTTCTATCAGCCAAACAGGGTTCTCCTTTCCATCTGACATATCTCATGACCCTGGCCAGGCTGCCACCATCCTTCCTGTCTGCCCAGGCCATCCCCAAGTTTCTAGACATTCTCATTTCAAAGTTGCTCCTTTGAAGCCTCCTTTCCCAGAGATGCCAACTGGAGAGGCCTGGCTAAATCTAAGGAATGCCACTCCTATTGGCCAGGCTGCCTCTCCTCCACAAGTAACTCCAATCTGAGAAGCACCTGGCATGGTTGTGGGGTCCAGTGTGCACAGCCCAGTTCCATAAAGAAGGGTGGGTAAGGCCTCCTGAAGGTGGAGGATGCAACCCAGCCTCATCTACAGATGCCTCAGCTCACAAAGAATATGCATGTCATGGTTCCTTTTTATAATATTTAAAAGCAAACTATACGTATGCATGTGTATATCTATGCATACATACACACATATTCACGTCACATATAAACAGGTTACATTTATATACATATAACATATATTAACATATGTATATGTAGTAGAAAGTATACTATATATAAATAAAAATGTAGAAGTATTTTTTTAAACTATAAACCCTATAAAGATAGGGTTCTGCTGTGTCACCCAGGCTGGAGTGCAGTGGTCACCTACAGATGCCATCATAGCACACAGCCTTGAACTCAGCAGTGATCCTCCCACCTCAGCCTCCTGAGTAGCTGGGGCTGTAGGTGTACTATACTACATCTGGCCCGGAAGTAAATATTCTAAAATGGCAATAGTGGTGGATTTTTTTTTTTTTTTTGAGACGGAGCCTCAAGCTATCCCCCTGGGTAGAGTGCCATGGCATCACGCTCACAGCAGCCTCCAACTCCTGGGCTCAAGCGAGTCTCCTGCCTCAGCCTCCCAAGCAGCTGGGACTACAGGCGCCCCCCACAACGCCTGGCCAATTTTTGGTTGCAGCCATCATTGTTGTTTGGCGGGCCCGGGCTGGGGATTCGAACCCGCCACCTTAGGTGTACGTGGCTGGCGCCTTAGCCGCTTGAGCCACAGGCGCCGAGCCGGTGGATGCTTTCTAAATAAAAATCTTTTAAAATAAAAACTTTATGGGCAGTGCCTATGGCTCAAAGGAGTAGGGTGCCGGCTCCAAATGCCGGAGGTAGTGGGTTCAAACCCAGCTCCAGCCAAAAACTGCAGGAAAAACAAAAATAATAATAGTAAATAAAAATAAAAAATAAAAACAAAAACTTTACTGAACCATACTTATATACAATAATCTGCACCTGTGTTAAATGAGTTTTCATGAAGATATACTCTCACATATTTTTCAATATTTTTATTTTCGTCTTGATGCCTTTTTTTAAAATTCAGTAGACATGGGCAACTTGAGTAATTAGATCAAAAAAGATAAAAGCATGTACTGAGAGAGATAGAGAGAAATCATTTCTTAGTCTCTGGCCTCACAGGCCCAGCCAAGGGGAGGCTGCTCCTTAGAGAGGGCAGAGTGGCCTCTGGAGGTGGCTCTCAGTGGACCAGCGGCTTCATTGCCTCAAATGGCTTCCCACAGCCACTCTGTGAGAACCAGTTAAGGCAAAATGTTTTCCCTTCGTGCGGTAAGTCGAAAGTAAGTAGAGAGTCACAGAGCCAATAAGTGGAGGTCACGGACTCTGAGTCCAGTGTTCTTTGTAGATGCCATACTTAACAAAAGGACATGCCACCAAGTATGGGGAGCCCAAATGTACTTTTTCCGGGTGGGCAGGGGTCCCTGGCACCTCAGAGCTGCAGGGAACGAGGCCAACAGCCTGTCTGGGCACAGTAGTGTCAAAACCTAGCCATCTAGGACGGCAGCTTGCTCCCTTCCCTTTCACCTGGGCTGGCCACCAACTTGACTCAGGAGGGGGACAGTAGAATGTGACCCTGCGCAGGCAGGAGGCCTGTTTCTGGGAGACCTATTGACACCTCACCAATATCTCACGAGTACTCAAAAAGGATAAGCATCAGCCAGCCATGCCCATCTTTTACTCTTGGCCCCAGCATGACAAAAAAGTCTTTGATCTTGGCCAAGCCTACCCAAGAGGAAAAGGAAACACCCCTTATCTTGGCCAAGCTTACTGTTGAAGAGAAGGAAAGTCCCCTTCTCAGAGAGCTGGGCCAGGGAGAGAACACTCCCTGTTCTCACACCTGGTTTCCCCCTACTTCAAGGGAGGGATCCTACAGAGCTGAGTGCCTTAGGGCACAAACCCAGGCAAGGGTCAACAAGGCCTCTCCTCTGGGTTGCAGTGAGCGATGATGATGCCACTGCACTCTAGTCCAGGCAACAGAGTGAGCCCCTGTCTCTCTCTCTCTCTCTCTCACACACACACACACACACAGCCCAACAAACAAAAAACCCAACTCTGCTCTCCTTTGTATCTCCTCACCTCTTTGGCTTTTGGTGATATCAGAAATTACTTTATAATGTGGAAAAAAAGTTTTGACCTTCATGTATATAACGGCTAGACAGTGTTAGAGATGGCTGAGTTTATTTGTTTAATAGTTATTATTATAAGGGCTGCTTTGTGTTTAGGTTAAAGAAAAGCATGGTTTGGGCATCTGGAGACCATGGCCTGGAGCAGTGTTTTTCAATCTTTTTTATCTCACAGAACACTTGAACCTATAGTTCAACTTCTAAGGCACACTTAAATTATATTGATCAAAAAAAAAAGGTAAAAGAAAGAATATACTTACTGTGTTTTGAACTTCTTTTGAAAATTAATGATCTTTAAATTTTTTCATGGTATACCTAAGATCATCTCACAGTACACCAGTGAGCCATGGCACAACGCACACCAGTTGAAAAATCACTGGTTGGCTTGGCGCCTGTGGCTCAAGTGGCTAAGGCACCAGCCACATACACCTGAGCTGGGGGGTTTGAATCCAGCCTGGGCCGGCCAAACAACAATGATGGCTACAACAAAAAATAGCCAGGCATTGTGGTGGGCACCTTGGGAGGTGGAGGCAGGAGAATCGCTTGAGCCCAGGAGTTGGAGGTTGCTGTGAGCGGTGATGCCACAGCACTCTACCCAGGGCAACAGCTTGAGGCTCTGTCTCAAAAAATAAAAAGAAAAATCACTGGTTTAGACTCAGAGCCTGTAGCACAGTGATTATGGTGCCAGCCACATACACCGAGGCTGGTGGGTTTGAACCTGGCCCGGGCCAGCTAAAGCAACAATGACAACTGCAACAACAACAACAAAAAATAGTCAGGCGTTATGGCAGGCACCTGTGTAGTCCCAGCTACTTGGGAGGCTGAGGCAAGAGAATCATGTAAGCCCAAGATTGGAGGTTGCTATGAGCTGTGACATGACAGCACTCTACAGAGGGCAACATAGTGAGACTGTCTCAAAAAAAAGAAAGAAAGAAAGAAAAATCACTGATTTAGAGTCTTGCTGCCAAGGGATAAAAGTGGAGAGGGGAGCAACTTGTTTAAACCCAGGAATTTCACAGGATGGTTTTTATTAGCCAAATGGCCAAATGGTCCCACAAGTTCCAAACCTCAATGACCCTGGGGTACTGAGACAGTTGCCCCCCACCCCAGGTGTCCTTAGCCTTGGAGCCAGTCTTGACGAAGTTAGCTTACCCGAATTCCTCAGGTAATTTTCAAAATCCTCACAACGCAGTGACTCGATAGTGTTGCTTCTGCCTTTTGCTTCCTGCTAGATCATCTCTAGCTTCTCAAAAATAAAAGACAAAAGTGGAGTTTTGAGTCTTTACTTCCTCACTGGGATGAACGTGTGTTTCTGAAGTGGTCCAACTAAAGACCAGGCTTGTTTCTTCCTGAACTACACAGACTCAGAGCTGAAGCTGCCGTCTGCTCGCCACTAAGAAGAGTTCAGGCAAATGTGTTAGGAGCCAACCAAAATGTTCTCCTACTTTGCCCCAGTAAGTTTTATTTCTGGGAATCTATTTCCAAGAAAAAATACAAAATATAGGGGGGAAAGCCAAAGCAAAGATGTTTACTGGTACTCTTCGTAGTTAAAATATATATAGAAAAAAACAAACAGCCAATAAGGAAATGCCGCACAAACATTTTTTAAAAAGAATTCTACGTCCACAGTGAAAAATACTGAGGAAAAACTAGGATAAAATTGTAATGTCCATTCACAACTTTGTGGGGAAAAAAAAAGTGCCCATTAAAAAAAAGCCAATTGGTAGGCATTTCCCCCTTTTCCTCAAACATCCCTAATAATTTCTTTCAATACTGCCAAAGTAGTGGTGCGAGGCCCAGGCCTCCCCCAAAGTCTTATATAAGAAAGGAACCTTGTGGCTTGGCGCCCATAGCTCAGTGGTTACGGTGCCGGTCCCATATACTGGGGCTGGCGGGTTTGAACCCGGCCCAGGCTTGCCAAACAACGACAACTGCAACAACAAAAAACAGCTGGGCATTGTGGTGGGCACCTCTAGTCCCAGCTACTTGGGAGGCTGAGGCAAGAGAATCTCTTAAGCCCAAGAGTTTGAGGTTGTTGTGAGCTGTGACACCACAGCCCTCTACCAAGGGCGACATAGTGAGACTCTATCTCAAAAAAAAACCCAGAACCTTGAATAACTCATCCTTAAGAAACCCTCAGCTTGGGCGGGGCCTGTGGCTCAGTGGGCAAGGCGCCGGCCCCATATACCGAGGGTGGCGGGTTCAAATCCAGCCCCGGCCAAACTGCAACAAGAAAATAGCCAGGTGTTGTGGCGGGCGCCTGTAGTCCCAGCTACTCAGGAGGCTGAGGCAAGGAAATCGCCCAAGCCCAGGAGCTGGAGGTTGCTGTGAGCTGTGTGACACCACGGCACTCTACCATGGGCGATAAAGTGAAACTCTGTCTCTACAAAAAAAAAAAGAAAAGAAAAGAAAAGAAACCCTCCGCTAGACTTCCCACTTAGGAGGTAAAAATGCAGCACAGCATAGAATGCCTGAGGTCTGAGAGTTGAGATGTGGCAAGAATGGTCCCAGTTCTTATGTTTATTCAGATTGTCACCGCAAATGGGTGGGCACAGGGAAATGTTAAGCAGTCATGAGGACAAAGGGGACACCGTGTGAAGGGCTCTGCAGACCACAAAGCACTGTCCACCGGCAAGATAGTTCTCATGAGAGCTGGGCAGCAAGAGGAACCCAGGCTTAGGGACTGGAGGAAGACCTGTGCTTCCTCCATGTGGCTGTCCAGTGCCGCTAACTGACCAGGGCTCCACTGCACTCACTGAATCTGGGTTGTTGGCCGAGGCTCTCCCTTATGCTGAGCTGAAGCTGCCTTCCCCACTGCTATTTCCACAGGCTACGTGGGACCCCTAGAACAATCCCAGCCCCACAGGCTCACCCTGTCCTATCAATTCTCACTTTCCCTATGCTTTGGTTCATTCCAGAGTCCCTCAACAGTCTAGACTGTCTACCACCCTGGCTGCTCAACTCTGGACACTCTTGTTTTTTGGCAAACTCTGTTTGGTGGGGAGCAGCGCTTCTGGTCAAAACTCCAGACACACCTGACCGAGACACAGGTGCGAGACATTCCCCTCTCCCTGCTCTGGTCTTAAAACCTCCATTGCTCAGCCCAGGCCAGAATCTGTTTTCCCAACAACTTTGTTTCTCTATAACTAATTTTGGGGCTTTAGGTCAACCAAACTCTCTTCCACAGCCCCAACTTAATGATTTAAAACTTGCACAGGGGATGTTTCCAACGAAGGCCTTGTAGCTGGCTGGGGCCCATGCTAGCATGCAGAACCCTCCCCACTTGGGTGCTTAAGCCCTCTGGAGAAGGTTGTGAACGGTCATAGGGAAAAGGAGACGCAAGACAAAAGGACATTATTACGGTGCTTTTTCCATTTTTCTTTTTGCACAAAAACAGTCCATTTATTCAAGTGTTCTCCAGCACAAGTACATTAGAAAGGAGCTTTATTATATTCTTCTGGGCACAAAAAAAAAAAAAAAGTGATGAAGGCGGAACTGACAGACTTTCTACATCTGTTGTACGCATTGACCTCTTTAATTATTTCATAAACAGCTATGTCACGAGCATCACTTACACAGAGATACAACAGGACATCGGGTGGGCAGGGTGGGGGCCGCTCAGGACCCTTTCCCATGTGCCCCACCCTGGATGTCCCAGAACCAGACTGTGAAATGTACATTATTATTGTCAATAAATAGAGAAGCAACCCTAAAAAAATACAGTGGTGAAAGGATGCCAGAACCAGGAGAAAAAAAAAAAAAATACAGAAAGGTAAAAAGAGGAACTTAAGAGAAAGGAAAGGGGGCTGGGAAGGGAAGAGTCTGCAAAGTCCTGCATTTAGCTGCGTGGAATGTGGAGTAAAAGTGCTCTGCCACCGGGGTCAAAGCGAAATCGTCTGTAACAGTAAAAGGTATTACCAAATCAGCTACGGAGTTTATTCTTCAGTATGAATACATGATTTCCCACAAATAAGTAAGCACCCGCTACTTCAATGCCTCAGCTAAAACACATGAAATCGCTCATTTAGTTTTCAAGTACAAAGTTAAAATGCCTTTTTAATAATAATATATCAGAGTAAAATAATAGTCTCTTTTAAACTCCACTACAAGAAAACAAAACAAACAGTCATTGTCCAGACAGCAGACTTAATTTAACAATATATATTTTTAATAAAATGTTTTAGCACCTTGTTGAGTCACCTCCTCCCTCTGCGTATTCTAAGGAATTTCAGCATTTTTGTTGTCTGTTGAATTCTAGGGCTGTGTAACCGAATTGGTCTGTGAAGTGAAATGGGACCAGGGTGATACTTTAGACCTCTGCTCATGTCCTCAGGCACAGGGCTGGAGGCCCCTAGGCTGGGGTGAGGGGAGACACCCTCCCTGCCCTCAAGTGGAGCAGATGGGGAGTTTTCCAGTTACTGGAGTTGGAGGAGCCCAAGGGCCTCTGGGCGGGGAAGTGAGCACCACCACTAGCAAAAGGATCTTCAGTCGCTGTCTTCCCTGCCTTCACCTGCTTGTTTCTCCCTCCCCTAAAACTCCACTGCCCAGGAGCAGAGACAGGTCACCAACCAAAGGCCCACCTTAGCTGGGTCTGAAACACATAGATACAAGATCCTTGCCCCTCAAAGACCCCGGCCTTCCTTTTACCAAAACATGAAGATTCTGGAGCTAATGCTACAGCGTGGAGTCTGGCCTTGAATCCACACCCTCTCCTCCCAGGCCCTTCTCACACCAGCACGAGGCCCAAGCAGCAGGGAATGGCAGGAAGGGCCGCGCTAGCTCCGGATCCCCCCTTCAGAACACTTTCTTTCCATCCTGTGGGGGCAAAGGGGAGGCTTCCACTGCTCCTTGCCAAATAGGCAGGACTCCTGACAAGACGACCCCAGTGTCTCTCTCTAGTTATCAGCGCTGGAAACAAGCAGACCAGAGAATGCCTGGTGACAAACCTCCTGGGATCAAAATGTGGGCCTGGCTAGAAACTTAGTTCTCAACAGAATCTTTGCTCTGCCGTGCCCAGACCAAAGAAAACACGGTGCCAGGCAGCCCCTCCGGCCCTGACCCTGCTGCTCTTACAGCTCTCCTGAAAATGACAGCTCCCAAAGACGCTTAGAGCCACAGCATCTGCACCAAGCAGAGAGAGCAGCAACAGAAATTTAAAACTGCCTCCAAAATCTACCCTATGTAATACTTATATAATCAAAAATACGAAAACTAATGATGGCAGTTTTCCTGTAAGAACACCTCCCAAATGGCTCAGCTGTCCTTCCCTCGCTCCTATTACAGATTTGCCTTTTGGTGCTATAGGAGGTGGGTTATCTCCATGTTGGCTCTCTGGACTCCCTGCGGCTGCTGGCTGGCTAGGCCTTCCTTCCTGAGGGGTCTCCGCATCCCGATCCATACTCGGCATATGCTCTAGCCAGCCAGGCCCACTCCCAAAGCCAAGAGGCCTGGATGCTGTTAGGAAGTCTGCTTTCTAACAGGACATTCAACAGCAAGAAAGCTGTGGGTTCTAGAGAAAAGCAGATAGCAACAGACTTGTCGTCGTCATCTGCAGACTGTAAGACCCCTCTAGCGTTCCCCTGCCTGCTTGTGCTCTGGCCAGTCAGACCCACAGGCAGGGGGTAGCACCAGCTCTCTGCTACAAACTGGCTTTCTGCTTAGGCAGGAGCCAAAGGCTTTGCACCCCAGCACTAACACTAGCACCCATGACTTCCCCTGGCACGTGCCACGGTCTCTTTGGCACCATGATCCACCTGGCACCTGCAGGGAGCCTGTCATCTTCAGTCCCTAGGACCCCTATTTCCAGAAGGAAAATGGGCCTGTTCTTTGGAAAGAAAATTCTACAGGGAACACACTTAGCAGTTTCTCCCACACCGTCCTAGTTTCCCCCACTCCACTGCCTACAACCTCAGCTTCCAGCAAGTGTTAACAACTCCTGCCCAAATCCTGCCACCCTACCTCAGCCTATTGAAGCACAGCTTCCCTTTGGAAGGTGACCCAATCTCTGTCCTGATGCCACCCCCACCCTGGGCCTGGCAGTGGATTAAGCACGTCCCAGCTTAACCAAGTTGGCACATTCCCAAGGCCCCCTGACACATCTACCAAGTTCTATCAGGAGACCAAGCCCATAGATTGGGCTGAAAAAAAAGCTGGTGATTGTTACCACTTGTCCCTGGTGGGGGGGGACCCCTGGGGTGTCTGGATCATTCTGGGGTCTGGTCAGGTTTGGACCTGGAGGAGCAAGTACTCTGGCCATCAGCCATAAGGGCTCCAGTGCCCGGCACTTACTCTGAGTGAGCCACCCCTGGGTGGAGCACCAGGCCCAGTCAAACGGAGCTTGGGCCACTGGCAAAGGCCAGCTCCTTCACTTAAGCAGTGGCTTGGGAGAACCTTAAGCATTGGAAGAGGAAGGCCCTTGAGGACTCTGTCCTGACACTGGGAGCTGGGAAGACCTTGGCTTTGGCCATTGGGGGAGGGAGCACCTTGGACTGCCTGAGGCAGCCCTCCTCCCCCCAGCCCTCCTGGAGTGGCACCGCTGGAGTGAGGAGGGGACAGGCAAGCGGGGCAAGCACCACAGTCAGCACAGGGGACTCTGGGAGGGGCACTGGCCTCCCCCCCTCCTAGCTGCTCCAGCCCCGCAGGGGCCCAGTTACCACCTGCCACAATGTCAGGGGCAGCAGGAAGTAACTGGGTGTGATCTTCAACACCAATCTGTTAAGGAAACAAGTAGATCTGGCCAGGACAAAGCACCCCCAAAAGGAGACAGCCACCAGCTGTGTGAGCTTACTCATGAGCAATGAGCAGGGGGCCAAAGCCTCGGTTTGATTTTGTCACTAATCGCTAATTTGCTTTATTCAAAAGATGAGGTTCACTGTCCCATTTTTTTTCTTTTTCCCCAATGGAAGCTCCCTGGTCCAGACAGACCTAGGTGTGAATTTGATTTTAATTGGGAGAGAATAGGTAGGGGGAGTTGAGGACTGACTTTACTGGTGCCTAGAGTTGCAGGTCAGTATCACAGGTTGCTAACAGAAGAATCTTTTGACATCACCAGGGGCAAAAGAGATAGAACACTACCTGCTAGAGGAGAGCACCGGCTAAAATAAAACCTCCTCCTTTTCCTGCCTTCAGCACCTAGCAACTTCTGGGATTGACAGTCTACCTGCAATCAGGGCAACAGAGGTAAATAGCTGCACGGGCTGACTCCACGAAGTCCAGAACCCTGGAGAATAGCGCTGGGAGCTCCCTGGCGTGTGTGTGAGTGCATCGTTATGCATCGGTACAGAATAGAAATATGTTCCTGTGTATGCATGTGAGACTGATTGATGGGTGTGGGGCTTACGTCCGAGGTGGGGAGCGAGGCTCAGCACACTGAGCCTGCGTCCCCCACTCCCCACTCCATAATATTTCTTATACATGACCCTATCTATGTATTTATAGAGCGCCTATCACCGTAGGCCCCATCTTTCTAGGGACGCGGACTCGGGGCCGTGTGCTTGCTGGCACACCTCCCAGCTCTGCCAGTCCCAGGAGGTGCCATCCCCCCTCCCATTATAAAATATATATCTCTATATGCCACATATCTACATCCCATCTACCCAGGCAAGCACCTGCCCGTTGGGCCCTCACCCTGGAGCCAACAGCGCCGTCCTTTCCTACTGCCAACGCCAGGCTGCCTGCCTTGGTAGCAAGTGGGACAAAGTGCTGAGCACTTGCGGCTCCAGGTGCTGCTGACTCGAGGTAAGAGCACAGCTATCATCAGACCAAGTACTAGAAAAGAAATACACACCACTCCAATCACACACACAAGGAGAGAGCCTGCCCGGTCCTCCCTCCAGCCCTGACACACCTGACTCAAGAGGAGGGGAGTAGAAGAGAAGAGTGACGAGCCCGGAAGGCAGGCCTCGGGGACTCCCTGGCCGCCCCGTTGCCACCATGCCCAGTGGCCCACCTGGCCCAAGGGGTAGGGAGCCAGGGCACCAGAGCCACAGCTAACTTAGAAGCACCCTGCTCCCCGCACCTTGGTTTGAAACCTAAAGGGAAGGGTGTTGGGTTTTTGTTTTCTTAAAGAAAATCTTAAAACAAACATAACTATAACCAGAACCATAAGAATAACTATAATAAAAGGTGTCATCAGCCTCCCAGTATAAAACTGCAGCCTTTGGAGATGACCAAAAACATCACATTCCAGGGGCCAGGAGCCGCCTTGTGCACAGAGGGGTGGATGGTGGGGGCCTCATAAAAGAACACACAAAAGGCGACTTAGACAGGAAAGCACCAGTACATTTTGTATGTTTTTTTATTTGCTCCAGGTGGGGTTTTTAACTGTCACGTTCCCACACTCTGGATTATTTCTGATCCCACCACAAGGAGCCCTCAAATCAGCTAAACTGGGAAATTGGGAATGAAGACTCCTTACCCTGCCATCTTGCCAAGGGAGTCTCCTTTTAGAAAAAATAAAAATCAAAATGTTATTGCATGAGTCTGGATGAATTCCACGCTCAGCTTTCCACGGTCCGACATCTTCCTCTAACCCCCTTTTTGGCAGGGAGAAACGGGAGAACACTGCTCCCAAATCCTCCTCCTTCACTTTGTGTAAAAACCAAGGGGAAAAACCCACCTTGATGGTGAGTCATCTGCAAACTGTCTCCCTTTCTCCATCCTCGGTCAAACCCTTTGCACATAAGGCAATGTGGAAGCTGATGTTTTTACTCATCTCGCTGTTTTAAAGCACCATTATGAATTCAGGTTGTACAGTAGTTAACAGTACCTTTTATATATATATCTCTTATCTATCATATATATATAAACTGTAAACAAGAGGTAACAGCGGCTTCTAGAAACTGATTTTCTTCAAGGTTTCCTGTGTGGTAGGCACCTGAAATACTGTAGAAAAGTGTCCTGTGTGGTGGTCTTGTCTCCCTGCTGCTAGCTGGGTTCTGTTCTGCATGACCAGGAATGGTGCTGGCAAGACAGCTCAGTGG
The DNA here is from genome assembly GCF_000181295.1 of Otolemur garnettii. NCBI lineage: Eukaryota > Metazoa > Chordata > Mammalia > Primates > Galagidae > Otolemur > Otolemur garnettii. Next base: position 16,264,733 of record NW_003852417.1, read on the forward strand.
CTGGGAGGGAATTCTGCCACCTGAGTGTCTCTCTATTTCTGCCCTCTGTGTGTGCTCCTATCTGATCAGGCTAGAGACAACAAAAAAAGATATATAGTAAAAAAAAAAAAAAAAATACCCAATATATAGATTTCTATAGAATTTCCTTTTTTCCTCTCTCTCATCTTACCTCTGCAAAGTATTGTTACTATTTTTTTTTTTTTTACTTATTTTTGCTGCAATAACCTTCTTGTTTCAGTCACAGCAAGAAACAAAAACCCAAACAAACAGAAAACCCCTCTGAAAAGAGAAAACAAAAGGTCTGAAAAAAAAAAAAGTGGGGGGGGAAGGGGAGGAAAGGGAGGGGAGGGGCTTGGTTTTGTTTTTAAATAGGATTGAAGATTAACATTGAAAATCAGGAGATGATGTCCAACCCTTTTCACAAGGCAAAGCCCTCCGGTACCGCCTCTGTGGTTTTTGTTTTAAATTCCTTTTTCTCTTCTGGGTGCTGTTACTTCTCTCCATCCTCACGTTCTTGGTGTTTTATTATGTTTTGTGTTTTTTTGTTTGTTTAACTTTGTATCTACCTCAGTTTGCCCCCATGTCCCTTACACACAAGCAAAATATTCCTTCAGTGGAGCGAAGAGGTGGCGGATGACTGGCACGCTCCATGACCGGCCCAGAAGTCTCTGCCTCGCCAAGCGGCTCATGTTGGAGACGTCGGTATAGTGGACGGGGAAGCCAAACACTCTGGGGGAGAGAGGGAAGAGAGGGTGGGATGAGGTTTGGCCGGGCTGCGGCCGGGCTGCCCTGGCCTACACACTAGGACCAGGCGACCAATGACTGCCCATGTGGAAGGACAAGGAGTGCCCATACCTCTGATGCATGCATGCTTAGTTCTGCTGAACCTACTGTCCTTTACAACCAATCCAACACTCAGATCACTGACCGTGTGCCAGGTGCTGTGGTTTTAAAGGTAGTAAAACCTGGAGATTTATGACCCAGCAGAAACACAGTCTCTTGAAAAATACTTCAAAAATACCTCTAGAATGTGTTCTACAATTCCCCTTTAATGGAGATTTCGACACACCGTGGAGATCTCAAGTCTGTATGTAATAAATATATAACCCTAGTGTCTCCCCTATAAGAGGAGAGAAAACTAAAAAGGAGTTGAACTCTTGCCTGACTCCAAAAGTTGAAGGATTTCCTGTTTGCTCTAGTTGTTTGTGTAAATGGTCTCTTTATCTGGCTAAATCCTTGTTATACTCAGAGAATGAGAAGATAATCTAGCCCTGTGGGTCCAGTTTGCACCAAACCAGGGTGCTGAGGCTATAAGGTCCATCTGTCTGGTCCTGCACTCTCTTCGTTTATACAATACCTACAAGTTAAGAAAGCTCCTGGAGGCTAGGCGCCTATAGCTCAACCGGCTAAGGCGCCAGCCACGTACACCTAAGGTGGCGGGTTTGA
>NW_003852417.1:16266411-16283990 GCF_000181295.1 Otolemur garnettii
AAAGCTCCTGGAGCCACAGTGTTTCTCTGAAGTTTAGCAGGAAATCTGGGAGCCACGGTATTATGGACTGATTCCTAGATCCTCTCACTTTGGAACCAGCCTTAAAATATACTGGAGCCAGGGTTGCCAGGAGTTGGTCATGTTGGGAAATGCCTGGTAAAACCCACTGCTCTTGTGGTACTTGAAGAAAACAACTCTTATGGGGAAAAGCAGAGAACCCTCCCGTAAGCACAGGGGATCAGAGCAGTCCACACTACACCCATCCTGCTGGCACACCCACTCGGTACCTTTCCATTTCAGTGCACCATAAGATGTCCTCTTTCTCATTCATGAAGACGGGGAAATGCTGGTCTTTGCCCTGCTTTATGGAGTTTGACCTAGTAGTAATGGTCCGCACTTTGCTGAACTAGAAGGTGAAGAGAAGAAAAGAGGAATGAGCACAAATTCATTCAAATGACAATGGTCATGTGTCTACCAAGTGTGCCAGGCATGCCGGGAGTGAGCCTCCACCGACCCCACAGCCCTACTTTTCTTCCTACTTTGAGGTTACCTGGCTACCCTTAGTCCAGTCTAGCTAGCCAAAGACTTGAGAGGCAGAAGCTCTAGCCACTATTCTTCCTGAGTCTTTCAAAGACTTGATTCTTTCAGAGGTGAGGTCACTTGCAGGGTAAAGGATACAGGGAGTCCTGAATTCTGAAAGCTGCCCCATAAACCCACTCCAGGAGATTTCAGCTCCAGAGAGAAACGGAGCTTCCATATCACCAGAGGCTGCTCTGTTCTGAAGGTTTTTGCGATAGGTCTGTATCTGGGGATGGCTTCGTGAGGGAAAAAGAGCTAAAGGCTGGCAGCCCTGGGCTGTCCTCTGGCTGAGTGGCCTCATCACCCTGATACATCTCCTAGACCACCTTCTCCACACTAGCAGTGCCCAGGACCCCTGGAAGGACATGTAGGACATGGCTCTGGCCACCACTCTACCTACCCCTAGCCTTTTCCCTGCCCCCAGCAGAGGCCCGGGACACTTGTGCTGACCTTGGCTATCCTGCCATGCTCCAGACACTCCTGCAGCTCCAGCTTATCATTCACAGTGGATGCCAATGGCCTAGGAGGCAGAACAGAGAATGTAACAGCAGAAACCCGGAGGACAGCAAGAGGTCACCCAGAGGTGCTACCCTCCTAAAATCTCTCTCTCTCTCTCTCTCACACACACACACACACAAAAATAAACCTCTTCAAGCTCCCCCTAAACACACCAACACACATTTCAGCCATCCAAGGACAAAGCCCCACCAAGTGTTAATCTTTTAAAGGTAAATTCAAAGATGGTCTCAAACTAACAATAGGCAGATAACATCTACCAAGAATAGGGGGGAAAGGCCCAACTATTTTTATATCTGTTATTTTAAAATACACTGAGTTTTAGGTGTTGTATCACAAAGCAAAGTTTGGGGGTGACAGACTGTTGTGTCTTGATTTGCGGTCAGGGTTACACTGGATGAAGTTCAGACTGCACAGGCACAGTTAAAGAGACTCAGATGCTGCACAGCTCCCTGAGGACTAAAATTCTGTGACACTAAATGCGTCACTTCTCAGGGGACAGACCAGATAACTGAAGATTACCTTTAGTGCTGACCTTTTCTGACATTTAAGAAAATGTTGTATTTTTTTTTTTTTTTTTTTAAAGACGAAGACTTACTGTGTTACCCCATGCCAGCATACCTTGGTGTCATAACTCACAGTAACCTCAAACTCTTGGGCTCAAGAGACTTTTTTGCCTCAGCCTCCCGACTAGCTGGGACTACAGCCACCCGCCACAACACCCGGTTAGTTTTTCAATTTTTAGTAGAGATGATGTCTCACTCTTGATCAGGCTGGTCTTGAACTCCTGAAATCAGAGAGCCACACACCTTGGCTTCCCAGAGTGCTAGGATTATAGGCATGAGCCACCACATCCAGCCAGAACATTTTAAGAAGTTTCCTATAGCTCTTAGTCTGTGACCCCAAAGGGACCAAGGGGCCCTTTGGTCAAATCGGGCACCTCCCTGTGTTTACATACAGTCTACTCAGCCCTGTGTGTCACCTCTGCTCCTCCTTGAACTTCTGAGTTAGAAGAAGCAGGTGAGAACAAGCCCACAGGACCAGGCATGTCAGGAGACACTGACTCAGTGGCTCCATGAAAATACTGGACTGTAGGCTTGGTGCCTGTAGCACAGTGGTTACAGCGCCAGCCATATACACCAACGGTGGTGGGTTTGAACCCAGCCTGGGCTAGATGAACAGCAATGACAACTGCAACGGGAAATAGCCATTGTGGTGTTGTGGTTGGCTCTGTAGTCCCAGCTACTTGGGAGGCTGAGGCAAGAGAATAGCTTAAGCCCAAGAGTTGGAGGGTGCTGTGAGCTGTGACACCACAGCACTCTACCGAGGGCAACATAGACTGTCTCAACCAAAATATAAAAAAAGAAAATATGGGACTGTATAAACCCATCCATTTTCCCAATATATATTCCAATATACACTTCAATTTTCCTAGTACTAGACTGTATAAACCCATCCATTTTCCCAATATAGACAAGTTATCTCGGGAATTTGGGGGTGACCCAGACAGGTTTCAGGTCAGCTGCCCCACTGACCTACCTCCTTCCCAACAAGCTCTTGCAATAGATGGTAACTCTGCCAAATGAGTATGAGATTAGAAAGGTCCCACAACCTCATGTGAATGGCAAAGGGAAAGTATTTGACTGGGGCCAGGTGAAATGATGTTTCCTATTTATATGTTTACCAAAGAGGTTTAAAATCCATGAGCCAAAACAGTCTTGAAACTATTTCTCTCCACAATGCATATCTAGATTGGGTGCCTCTCATTCTGCTTTTGAACTGCAAACTCTGGAGCAATTCTTTTCTCTTCAAAGGCCTTTTTATAGTGCAATTACTACATCTGAAGAAACAGAACTATATTCACTTCTGGATATTAAAATCTTTTTGTTGTTGAGACAGGGCCAGCTCTGTTGGCCAGGCGGAGTGAAGTACAGTGGCATGATCACGGTTCACTACAGCCTCCAACTCCTAGGTTCCAGTAATCCTCCTGCTTCAGCCTTCCAAGCAGCTAGGATTACATGTGGGTGCTCCACATCCGGCCAAAATCTTTATCTGTGCAACTTAAATGAAGAAAATCCTTCTAAAAAAGGACCTGCAGCCAAGGAAGTATGTGATTAGTAAGTTAAGCAGAACCCTCAAACATGCATGGTGCTGTTTCAAGATTCTCCCTCCTAGACCAGGATGTGGCCCTTTCCCATCCCCAAAGCCACTCTCCACAGCTGAGGACCAGTGGCTCTGGATACATCACCAACATAGCACAACCAACTATGTCAATGGGCTGCACGAATGCACTTTTAAAGGTTCTGCTTAAGATCGCTAGCTGGTTTCTCAGACAAATATTTTGTACCCTGACTCCCTCTCTTTCCCCAAGGACAAGGAAATACAGAAGAGCATGGCAGAGCAGCAAGCTGGTCAGCAGAGGTCAGCCCAAGAGGGCCCTCAGGACCCCCTCCGCCTCCCATGGGCCATCCTGCCTACAGACCCTGGCCCACAGCCACCCAGACCTGGGAGGTCTCACCAACCTGTTCATACCAGGAAGGTTACCCCAGAAGTAGCGAGCCCTGTGTGCAGCTGACACTTCTTTGGCATCAATCATCACAGGGTTGGACTGTAAAACAGGAGAGAGTTTAAAGATGAGCAAAGGAGGAATATTAAACATTGCTAGGTAATATTGCTGGTTTAGACTCTTAAAGCCTTGAAGGCTCTTTACTGCTCTCTCAGGAATCAAGCACTGGGATAGCCTAAAGTCACCAGCAAAAGGCGGAACAAAACCCAGACACATTCCACATGCTCTCACTGGAACATTCTAGACTAGCATCGTCCAACTTCTGCAATGGTGGGAATGTGCTCTATCTGCACCGCTCAGTGCTGTAGCCAGAAGCCCACTAGCTACATGTGGCTATTTTGCACTTGAAATGAGGCCAGTGCAACTAAGGAACTGAAATTTTTAATGTTAATTTAAATAGCTACATGTGGCTAATGGGTACCATACAGGATAACACAGCTTTAGGCTACCCAGATGCCCCAAGAAAGAAAATTCCAGCAAGTAAGGGTATGTTCAGTACATGTCCTCATTGTAAGCCAAAAGATGCCTTTTCAGATTTAAAGTCAGAACACTGGCTTGAGGTGTTATTCACCCCAAGACTCAGAAGCATGGGCTCAAGCTCCCAGGTGGCCCACTCCAAGAATGCCTCTAGCTGCAGAAGTGCTCTGTGTATGGCTCAAACCTGACCTATAGACAAGCTAGGCCTCACTACAAAGATTAAAAACTCAGATGCCACAAAGCATCTATCAAGGTGCCAGGTCCTTCTGGTCAGGGAAAATTGGCTTTGGCAGTCTCAGAGGTCCCCCAGTAACACCACATAGAATTCCAAACTCCAGAAGTCTGGCACCCCATCTAATTCTGTGACAAGTCCATCAAGCCCTGAGGGCCACACCCATGATACCATCTATTAGAGAGGGACCACCAGTGCTTTCTGAGCTGGGCCTCTGATATTGCTTCCTCCCTTTCTATTTGGGTAGCCCAGAGCTTCCCAAACAGGCCCTTGCAAAGCGTAAGTCACCAGTCCCCAGCTCCACAATGCAGATGAGACAGGGATAAAGCAGCAGTCCAAGGCAGAAGCCATTAGTGAGCTGGTCAAACCAAGATTGCTGGCTATACCTCGAGAAATCGCGAGATGTCCCTCTTGTCACTAACGCCCATGGCCACCACATTCTCAAAGAGCCAGAAGAAGGGGCGATCATCTCCCTCCTTGGGCCGCGCATCATGCAGGAGGCGGTAGAACTCAAAGAAGAGCCGGCCAGTGCCCTCTGAGAGGTCAGAAGAGAAAGCCATCAGCTGGGGTTGTCTAAGACAGGTGGTGTGGCTCGGGTGTGGGGAGGGCAAGGGCAGACAGGGTCATTGGGAACAGCTGTCCCAGGGCAGAAGTATCCAAGGAGGAAGCCTGAGTGCAGAAGCACCAGCTCAGAAGGTAGAGGCATGAGGGCAGCACCTACCATAGAGTCCCTTTCGGGCAGGGTTGACGATGGAGAGATCATTGCAGGGACTGCCCCCAATCACCAGATCGAATGGGCCCCACTCCTGGATCTGAGAGGATAAAGGCAATGTGATGGACCTGCTGTCCAGGGACAGAGGCAGAAAAAAGAAAGAGGAACTATCTGTGAATCTGGCAAAAAAGTCCTTGGCGCAGAAGAGGAGACACGGCTGCTCTGCTTACTTCCCCACTGTGCAGCCGTGGGAAGTCACTGAGGCTGTCTGGACTCAGGTTCCTAAACAAGTGAGGGACCAACATGGGTCACCTCTGAGGACAGCAGAGAAACCAGCAGGCACCAGGCAGGAAATGCACCACTCACTAGAAGGTGGTTTAGGCAGATGCTGAGTCTGAAGGTGCCCTGCACTCTGAGTAGATGTGGCAGTGTCTGGGCCATCTGAATGCCCTCCAGATGCCCTTCAGAATTCCAGAGGGCTTACCATTTCAGAGATAGGCCGAGATACCTAGAAGAGCAAAGCCACACTGCCAGAGCCTCCCAGAAAAGGAGGTTAGTAAAGCTATTTGCCACAAGTATCAGGAGAGGAATTGCCCAAGCCACAGCACTCTACCAAGTAGAAGGGGGCTAAAAATAGCCCAGGGAGTAGCTGGAGCCCCAAAAGGCAAGTCCCAAATTCCCATTCTAAATTTGCCCTTTACCTTCTTAAAACAAGAAGGAAAAATGGAAGGAGAAAGAGAAGGGAGGGGGGTAAGGGGCAATGAATGGAAGGGAGCAAAGGAACAAAGTGAAAGGGGGTTGGGGGCTGCAGGGGTTGAGTGTGCAGGGAGGGAAGGCGGGGCACCTCCCACTGACATACATGCTTCTGTGTGACGCTGCGGACGTCCCCGACGTACATGATCTTCCCCTGGTGCCGCACCATGCCCACTGTGATGGAGTCTTCACACACCTCCGATGCAATGTAGCGGTCCACCTGGATCCCCAAGTCCTTCAGCACCAGGAGCCCTGTGTCAGTCAGCAGAGAGCACTGTCACTCAGAGCTATCCCCTCAGCACCCTGGTCCTAAGCAGATGAGCCCTCTGGCCACCAGGACACATGGGTCAGCTGCAAGGCCAAACCCTGCCCACAAAGCTGCCTCAGATCCTTTCTGGGTCAAATTGGAACATCACTAAGTACATCGAGGTTGTTTCAGGCCTGGCTGGGCCTACCTGGGAGATAGTCAGAGGGGAGGCAGGCTGACCAGAGGGTGGTGGCTTCAGGATCCACCGAGAACAGCAGCTGACTTTTTTGGCGGCCTTTTCTTTGTTGTTTCTACCATCTACACCTTGGTCCTTCCTCAACCCCTACTGCCTCACACTGCAATTCTACCTCATCCTTCAAGACTCAACCTAAATGACCTTGGACTTCCCTCCCCTTCCTTTAAGCCGCCGGCACTGTGTACCCCTTGGCACCTCATTAAAGCCATTTATATTCCTCACTCATGCCCTCTCTTGGATTGCAAATGGTCGTCAAGACAGAGTAGGATGCTTCATGCGCCATCTTTCCTCCTGAGCCAACTAACTGCACTGACTTCCTCACCACGATCCCTCCATCCACACTTGCTGAGCTGAGACAAGGCATCAGTCAGAATAGATCCAAAAGCTTCAGGAGAAATGGTACAGTGGTGCCATTTCTACTGTTCCCATCAGATGTTCCCACCAAGGAGATTTTACAGCCACTTGGCTTGTGACATAACATGTTCTAGCCTGGGAAACTGTAAATGAATTTCTCTAGGTTTATAGAACATTAGCCTTGAGCTGAGAATAGAAGACAGACATCTGGCCTACAAAGCCACCCCCACCCTCAGCCTTTGGCTAAGGACCCCCTCATCAGATGAAGGCACAAGTTCTCAGGAGAGTTATTCCTTTCTTACAAATTGTAAGCCCCTGCCTGGGTACAAGGAAGAGGAATAGATAACATATAAGTACAACCTTTCAAGAGGCTTTCTGGCAACAAGAGCCACATCAAAAAAAAAAAAAAAGGAAAAAAGGGAATCCCATGCAGTATTTAAAAAAAATATATAGTTTTATTTCTTGACATGAAAAAGTAGTCATAATAAGTGACAAAGCTAGTAACAGAACAAACAGCATGCATTTACTATCCTCTTTATCTATCTGTATGCATATGATTATATAAATACACACACACAGAAAAATCTAAAAGGACAAATATCAAAGTATCAATAAAAGGATAACAGATACTTTTTTTTTTTTTTTTTTGAGACAGAGCCTCAAGCTGTCCCCCTGGGTAGAGTGCGTGGCATCACAGCTCACAACAACCTCCAACTCCTGGGCTCAAGCGAGTCTCCTGCCTCAGCCTCCCAAGTAGCTGGGACCACAGGCGCCCGCCTCAACACCCAGCTATTTTTTTGGTTGCAGCCATCATTGTTGTTTGGCTGGCCCAGGCTGGCTTCGAACCCGCTGCCTTAGGTGTATGGGGCTGGCGCCTTAGCCATTTGAGCCACAGGCGCTGAGCCAATAACAGATAATTTTTAAAAAGCTCCTTTATAACATCTGTGTGTGAGTAAAACACAGCAGAACTATGTACATTTGTGCTTTGGTCACGAAGTCCAAGTCTGTCCTTGGAGGCTTTGTGAAATCTTTGTTGATCCTAATGACAGCTCTGTTCCTTGCGGCAGAACCTCCTTCATTAAGGAGGTGCACAGTCAACAGGACAGTATTTTACTTTTTATTTATGGCCAAGTCCCGTGTCCATGGACTGCTTACTTTTTCATTTAACATAAATGTTTTCTTTTTAGTATAATATTTTAACAGCTGTGATGTTAATCATTTTGTTTCACCAGAACATGGTCCCCCATCCTGGGACTAAAGGACCAGCACCTCTCTTGGGTCTGTGCCACTCACCTGTAGCAATTCCGTCAAAGAGAGATAGCACCCGGATGGGCTTCCTCTTCTCAGCTGGGACAGGTGGGTAAACCTTCGGAGGGTCCTAAGCAGAGAGCACAACAGGTCAGGTAAATACCTGGCAGTGATCCACAGCCCCCTCCATCCCAGATAGGGCTGGCCCTCCAGTCAGACTCCTCAGACCTGCGCAAACCACCACCAAGTCTCAGCAAAAAGAGCTCAAGACCTCACCCTATGCCCAGCACTCACAAATTCCTGGTCGTGGTTATTGGCGAAGAACATCTGGAGCCTAGAGGGCCAGTCGTCCCGCCGCCGCAGCAGCCCATAGGTACCCTTGTGCCCACACATGTAGCAATTCCAGGGGTCTTCCTTAATGGCCGCCTGGGCAGCCCCTGGCCCCACCAAGAGGTCCACACACTCCACACAAAAGCACCTGGAAGGAAGCCCAGTGAGCAGAGGGGATCCCCAGCCCTGACCCAGAAATGCCATGGCGTGCCACCCGGAACAGAAGCACCTAGCCCAGAGCACAGCTGGGGAACGGCAGGCAGGTCCTGGCCAGGGAGGAGGGCCAGCTCTGGTCGGGCGGCACCTCACCTACAGCAGTTGTTGTTCCCGCACATGAGCACCTCGCGCCCCCCACAGCAGATGGTGCAGTAGGACTGGTAGCCGTCGTCGTCGTACTGGTACGCACACTCCAGGAAGCAATTCTAGAGAGCAGCGCACGGGGTCAGAAACCACCAGGGCAGGACCCAGGGCAGCCAGCATGAAGGCAGGCCTCGAAATTGGCTTGGAACATTGACTCAGCCCTGGAGATAAGATCCCACCACCCGCCCAGCCTAGCTCAGGCCAGAACCACAGATCTGGGAGGGGAGAGACCATGTGTCACCCCCTCACTGTAGTAGACAGAACCAAAGAAGGGTCTGAGAGCCAGAGGAAGGGAGGAAGCTCAACACTACCTTCTTCCTTCCTAGAGGCCTGAGGCCTTTCTCCTGGGGCTCCCAAGGGCATGGTGACCCTGCTACCACTCTGCCCGTCCTGCCCCAGCTATTCAGCTCCTACCCCCTTCACATTAGTGACACTGTCAGCCCTGCCCACATCTGGGGACTAGAATGGGGCAGTCCCCATTCTAGGAAGGAGAAGAATTTTTCAGACGAGAAAAATAAAAGCAACTCAAAAGCTTGAAGGCCAAGGGCCCGTGTTATCAAGACCCTCTGCTTCCAGAGTAAGCCTTAAAGTCTCACGCCAGGTGTCTTCCCCCTACACGCCCACAAAGACAGGAAGCGCAATCAGCCAGGGGACCAAGAGCTGCCCTCAGCTATACCTCCTGGGTGGGTGTGCCCCTACCTTGCAGTTTTGGCACATTCCTCCAATGAAGAGAGGGTGTTCCAAGGTGACATTGAGGCTTCCACAAGAAATGCAGATGTCTGAAGAACAGAGGGAATGAAGTGAGCACCACCAAGGGCTCCCCAACCCAGGACAAGCTATGGAAAAGGGGTATGCTGGAGCAGCCAGAAAAGGAGGCAGAAAGTGAGGGAGAGTACACTATGCAAAAGGGAGGCACAATGTCCCCAGCCGCAGAAGGCCACTTGTCTGTTACAACAGCAGGGCCACCATTCGTGAGAGGGGACAGAGCAAAAGAGGGACAGAACCCACTCGTGAGAAGTGGGCACTGGCTGAGGCCACTTTGAGGTATTTCCAGGGCAGTCTTCAAGTCTAGGTCCCTGCCCCTAATCCTGGTCCCAGGCCCCAAACCAGATATACTACCACCAGGCCAATGAGACAGAGGTGGGATAAGGTAGGGTGACCAGATTTTAACATTGGTAAGGAGGGACAACATGGGGGACGGGGCAGGGCAGTGCCTGACAACAATGCAAACTTTGATAAGCAGTTCTCAATAATCACTTCTCAGCAATTATTTGTTATTATTACAGTTTAACATTACAAAATTAACAAAAATAATATAAAACGCATATTCTGGCGAAATAGCCACATGGCAACTGAAAACCGTATATTCCCTTCTTGTTCTCCCGCCCGTTCATGCATTCTTTCCAAAAAATCGGGACTGTTTTAAAACACCGCAGGATGTGGGACAAATTGTTGAAAAGCAGGACTGTCCCGCCAAAAGCGGGACGTCTGGTCACCCTAGATAAGGGCAAGTAAGGAAAGGGAGGCCAAAGGCTGTCTTCCATTAAAATTCAATCAGATCCCAGAGGGATGACCCTTGTCTGATGCACTGGGGTGTTTCAAACCCTAAAGACCAGCCCATGCCATTGACAGGAAAGCAAAATCACAGCACCAGGAAGATGGTGTGTGAAGCAGGCCGGAGGTGCTGGGACTTGCAGGATGCCTCCCTTCCCACTAACACCACAGGGCTCTTCCTAAGCATCCGCTACTCCAGGCTGGCCCCAAGCTGGGAGAGCCAGGACACCTGGGTGACACTCACCTTCGATGTTCCGGCACTTCTGCCGCACCTCATACACCAGCCGCTCTGCAGAGGGGAGGGAAGCCGGCATCAGAGGAGGCCATGGGCCACACCCGCTCCTCAGAATGCTGGCCTCCCGGCGCCACTCCTTCCAGAAACAGGCCAACTACCTCTTGTGCGTTCATCAATAATCTCCTTGACCTTGGGCTTCTCTGTTGTGCTCTTTCGGGGCTTTTTGGCTGGTGGGGGTGGCGCATAGGCAGCTGTCTCAGGTTCAACCCACATGTCTGTGTAAACTTCTTTGTAGGGATTCTTTTCCTCTGGATCAGGAAAGCAGGTGACAAGCTCACAGTTAAAGGGTAACAGGGAACACCAGTCTTCTCCCTTCCCCTCCTCTACCTATAGTGGGGTACAGCTGAGTTCCTAAGCTGTTCCTACCTCCTCCCAGGTTCCAGTGAGACAATGGAGAGAGGATTACTCTGGAGCCCCAGAGCAGCACTGCCTGACCCTGACCCGGAGGCAAAGGGGACCCTGGCCATTCCCACTGGGCTTCTTCATAGGGGCTTTGGTAACTCCCACTAAGCATGGCTTTCCTAACCCTGGCGTGGGTCTCCCTGGTGGGCAAGAACCCCAGAAGGCCGGGCTGGGCACCTGCATTTACCTTCTGGTGGCTCCAGGCCCTTGGGGCCAGAGGGCTGGAACCCCCCGAGGGCCCATTCAATCATTTGCTTGTTCTGCACCTCCACAGCCTTGGCAGTGTCACTCTCATCACTGTCATGACACGCTGGGAACAGTTTCCCTGAGCGGCTGCTGGCCACCTGGAGGGCAACATGTGGGGGCAGGGTGTGTGTCTCAAGACAGGCTGGAAGGCGGGGAAGTCAGACCTGAGTGTACTGGGAGGAGGGTGGGAAGAGGAGTGCAGAGAGGGTGAGCGAGGTGGGGAAGCTGGAGAGAGGAGGCGGCTCTGCCTGGGGCCTAACCACCACACTACGGCTTCCAGTCTCCCCAGAGGGATGCTCACCTGCAGGACTTCGTAGATGGCTTTGCGGTACATGGGCTGCTTGTTGTAGGTGGCCTGGTGGAACGCACTACAGAACGAACTCAGTGGCATCAGCTTCTCCACACACACCTGGGGAGCAAAAACGGCCCCTGGTTTGCTGCTTCCCATGCTCGAGCACCCACTGTGTGCCTTGCAAGTGCCAGATGGTGGGAGCACTGAGATTCAGTCTTGGCCAGAAAAAGGGATAGGTGCATTGACAAATAATTATCTGATGCTAAAGAGTTGTCAGACCAAGAGTGGGGGTGGACCTGAACGCAGGTGGGAAAGGGATTCTAGCAAAAAGTTCCTGAAGGCTAAACCTGGGCAGGCAGCCCAGCTCTGGGAGCCAGGTGCAACTTAATTATCTCTGTGGCTTCTTCCACTCACCACATGCAGAGTCGGGAGCCTACCCCCACCACCCTAGTTCCAGATTCCCCCCAGCCAAAACCAAAGGCCCTAGGACCCAGACCTTATTCTCCCCCAGGCTACTGCTAAACCCCATGACTCACCACTGAGAACTTGCCGTCTCCGAACCACATGACCCAGCGGGTGCCTTCAGCTGCTCGGCTCCGACCCGTCATCCACCAAGACACAATGCGGCCTGGCCACCAGGAGAAGCCCCGCAGTTTCCCCCACACCAGCTCCCCAATGCCAAAGCCCCGGCCGTCCTGGAGCCCCAAGGAGCAGAAATCATTACACGGTGGTCATGAGGCCCTGCCACCCTGATCCCCCCGTGGCAACCCCAGCCCTGGGCATCTGGGGGCAGGCCAGCCAGGAGGGAGCTCCATCTGGACGAAGCAGGACAGAGCAAAACCACGGGGGACGGAGAGGCCTGGGGTCAGGTGGAGACAGCGAGCGGCCAGTGAGAGATGGAGAGAGCAGGATGGGAGGGGCTGGCAGTGTGAAGGCCCCAGTTATGAGCCGCACAAGGCTGGTGAGAAGCAAGCCGCTCACCTCGTACTCTGGTTCATCATCGGCTGCTTTGGTGGTGTTCTTGTCCCCTGCATCAGCACCCACGGGTTCAGGCGTGGTGGCCACAGTGGGGGATGCGGGGTCAGTGGGCTGCTGCACAGCGGGAGGGCTAGCCTCCTCCACCTTCTGAGACTCCCCAGCCCCCTGGTTCTCTTCCACAGCGTTCATTACTGCAATTACCTTGGCTTTCTTCTCAGCCTGGGGAAATAAGGAACAAGAAGTCACCTCGACCCATCCAAGAATTAGCAGGGCCACCTGACTGACACTCAAGGGGCTCCTCTCAACCTGTCTGTGGTGGTCTGGGATAGCAATAGAAAGAAAAGGGCTGGACACTAGAGTTCTTCCTCAATGTCCCAACTGACTTGCCATGGAAAATGGACGTCGGGAGATGAACTCAAAAATCACTGGATTCCAGCCTTCTTTTCTGCCTCTTAGCAAACTTTCCTCCCCAGTCTTCCTCAACTTCATCAGCCTAGCAGTTCCATACCCTTGGATATGGAAAGGCTAATTCTATTCAACTATCAATCAGGCCCCCTTGTCAGGCACAGATATTGGCTCCATCCTCTCCTGTCTTATACTCTCAACCAAGAATGGTATTGTTTCCCTCTTCCTCCACAATTTCTCTGGGCAATTCTAGTTTTGTGAGGTTTATTCATGATGAAATCATTGCTCTGGGTTTAAAAAGCACATCTCCCCTAGCACGTGCCAAACACCACAGAAAATTCCCTAAGCGCCTACCTGTTCCCAGGCTCAAAGGCCATTCTGGAGTTCTTGCAGATTTCACCCAATGTACACTGCTACCAGATTCTACCCCTTCTATGTGCACCTTTCAGATCCATAAATACAGTTGCTCCTTCAATTATTTATGAGCACCTACTACTGACCAGGCACTCTGCCATCCCACCAACAAATAAGTAATCCAAACCCCAGTTATTCTCCCACTGAACGGCCTCCATCCTTTCACCATGCCACACTCATCTTTCAGGCTAGGATCCACGCGCCCATTCCTTCTCCAACCCTGCTCCAGGATCCCTATAAAGGAGAATGAAATCCTTGATACTTAGCTATGAGAACCATTCACCCTGTACCACATGTAGGAAACAGCATTCTAACTTCAAGGCTTTGCACCCATTTCCACCATACCAGACTTTCAAAATCCCACATTCTACATGTCTTTCAACATGAAGCTTTCCCTGAGAGACCAGAGCTGCAAACGCAAACCCGTCCTCAAGATTAAAAAAGCACATCAGATGGGCAGCGCCCGTAGCTCAGTAGGTAGCACCCTGGCCACATATCCCCAGGCTGGTGGATTCAAAACCGGCCGCCAGTCGGGCCAACTAAAACAACAATGACAACTGTAACCAAAAAATAGCTGGGCGTTGTGGTGGGCACCTGTAGTCCTAGCTACTTGGGAGCCTGACACAAGAGAATCACTTACGCCCAAGAGTTTGAGGTTGCTGTGAGTTTATGATGCCATGGCACTCTACCGAGGGCGATATAATAAGACTCTGTCTCAAAAAAAAAAAAAAGTATCAGATAGGAGCGTAAGGAAGAGCTCTCATTACAAAGTCAGAGCTCTCCATTCCTGTGTCAGCCTTGCAACTAACTAGTTAGTAGCTGACTTTGAAGCAGTCCCTTCCTGTCGGAGTTGCTCCAACCTAGAAAGGCATTTGGACTGAAGGATTTCTGTTCACTTTCTCAGACCTCTTTAATCTGAGTCATGTATGTATCAAGGATTCCAAGAACTCTCTCTCCCAAAGCCCATCAATGGACAGTACTCCCCAATCCAAGGGGTCCCAAGTTAACCTTTGTTTTAAGCTCAGTGGTCTGGGGTACTGTCACGTGGATTCATTTTATTTCATTCAATCTTTAAGTCTTTGACTCCCAGCCATAGACCAAATCTGTTTCTTATGACAATTCCTATAACACTGAGAATGTTAGTCCTGCTTCTTTCTCTGACTCAACAAATTCTAAAATAGGATAAGGTATCCTTTGCCCCCGGTCCACAAACAGCTGGGAAAGTGAGCTCACGGATGATGGGGGCGAATGTGGGCATAAATTGCTCAGCCCTCCGAGTGCATACTCACCTGGTCGAGACTTTGCCCTCCTCTCCCTATCTTCAATTAGCCATCACCTCCTCCCCCATAAGAGGCGTTCTAGAGTCTATGGGGCAAGGGATCTCTTCTCCAGGTGGCTACCTCCTCTTCTGGGATCCTCAGCCCCACTAGTCACACTCTCAGACAAGAGCTCATCTAGCTGTTGCTGGCTCTCCGCCATGCCTTCCCAAATTCAGGCATGGACAGCTGATCCAGGTTAGGGTGCTGCTTCAGATGACCCAAAGGCCCTGCTCCCAGGTGTGACGGGGCCCTAGACCAGTACGAGGTGTGCAGGTGGCAGAGGACAGGAAGGGGATAGGACCTGCCACCACTTCCAAAGCAAGTGGCAGCAGGTGGGCGCGGGCTTCTCCCCAGGCTCCCCAGGTCTAGAAGAGAGTCGTGCCTGACACCACCATCATCACTCCTCCACAGCCCTTTGTCTCTCTTCTCAACCCCTCCACAGAGAGTTCCTGAACATTCTTCTTCCCCCACAACTTCCCCCAGCTTGTCAGATGCTGCTGCTGATAACTACTCAGCATCCCCAACCCACTTGGTGCAGAACACGCACCCAGCACGGTTTGGGCTGGCAGAGGAGGAAGGGGCCTCCACCAGGACGAGGGCCGTAGGGGTGGAGAAAGGAGGAAGGAGGTGGGTTAGCAGCAGGAGGCCAGAGGAAAGGGGAAGAAGGGGCAGCAGGGTGGGGGAGGGGCTCATTAGAATAGTCTGCCCAGGGCAGTTCGGGAAAGCATCCTCCTTTCCACTTCTACTGCCCTCCTGCCCAGGCAAACAAAAGGAGAATGAGGGTTAGCGCAGGGCTCTCCCATTTGAGCTGATGGCTCCTCTTCCGTAGAGGGATCAAGAAATTGGGCAAGATCCAAGAGGGGCACTACACCATTCTCCAGAAGCCACCTGGCCAGAGTTTGTCCAGCTCAGGAAAGCAACTGATAACTCCGCTGCCTACTGCTGCCTGTGCTTCAGCAGTTCCATCTCCTCAAGCAACTGTCCCGCCTCCACCTTCCCCTGCAACTCAGCACTTCCCATTCCAAAGGTCAGAGGTCTGAGCACCACCGCCCCCAAACCCACGCAGCCTCCTCTGGGTGTCACAGGCCAGCATCGAACTGGCCCCCACAGTCTCCTGTCAGGGTCACCCTGCCCCCTTGCACCCTCAACCCCTTCTTGGCTGCCTGCCGGGTGGCTTCCAGGAACTTGGAGGTAAGGAAGCTGTCCCTTCCAGGCGACTGCAAGCTGGCAGGGCCCTGAGGGCAGCATGGTCCTCCAGCCAGGGATACAGGTCAACTAGGAAATGCCAGGCACCCATCTGCATGCAGCTCAGCTAAACCTGCTTCCAACCCAACTCCTGGCCCACCAAACCCACTCAGCCAGCGCCTGCAGTTACCACTGCCCAGGCTCCCAGCGGGCTCTCCTCCTGTCCCTGAGAACACCAGGTGCCACTTGAGCTGGTGAGGAGTGGGGCCTTGGGGCCCCTGAGTAAGGAGTAGGTGGGCCAGCACTAAGTCAGCATCTGCAGCACTCAGGCCAGGCAGGGACACCGCAGCTCCTGGGCCAGGGAGGCATACTTGACTCTTTTCAAACTGAGGGCTTGCAGAGATCCTCCCCCCCGGCCCTACAGCCTCCCCGCCCCCAGTCTCCGTCCAGGAACCTACCCATAAGGCCAGGTGCAGCCCCTCTGCGGTCCAGCTCAGGTGTGAGCCCCGGCCCTGAAGCTCTGTAAGTAGCTGCCCGTCTAGGGGGAGGGGAAGGGGGCGATGGGGCTGGGGGCGGAGGGGGCCAGAGAGAGGGGAGGGGGGCTGTGGGGGGGAGGGAGGGAACATTTTCTTTGTCTAGAACTCCAGGTCACGTGGGCCCCGCTGGAGTGCCTGGTTGGCTGCGGGCGGGCCGGGGGAGGGGGCCGGCGCTCCGACGCTGGCGGTGAGCCAGCCCCTCTCCTCCGGTTCGAGGGGCGCGGGGGCCGGGGGCGCGGCCGGCCTCCACCCGTTCCCAGGGCCCGCCCCGGCCGGGCAGGAGGGAGCGACCCCGCCTCGCGGGGCGGGCCTGCCCAGCCCCCTCTCCCCCAACTCTGGAAGAGATTAGCGCAGAGCCGGGGGGCTAGGCCCGGACCTGCGGGGAGCCGCTGGGGACTGGGGGCCAGAGGGCCGGAGGGAGGGAGAGAAGGGGCTGCGCTCGGCTTGGAGCCCTAAGAGAACCCGGAGTCCGGGCGAAGGGAAAGCGCAGATTTCCGACGGTCTGGGACAGCCAGGAGAAAGTTGTTAAAAGTGAGTTTCTCAGAACCATAAGAAAAAAAAAAGCTTACAGATAAGAGGGCAAGGCCCAGGAAGTTGGAGGAAAGCTCAGAGAGTACAAGCTGAGAGTGACAGAGGGCACCCGCACAGAAACTGGGAGCGCTTCATGACAAGAGCTCTTGGCGCGTGGGGGTGGGGGTGTCCCGCCTCCGCACTACAGGTGGATGGAGGGTGCCTTAAAAAGTGTGGCCCAGGAATTCAGGCTCTCAAAGCCTCTTCCTGGTTAAGTCCCCAAGGCCCCTACTACATCACTCTTGGGTCTTCCAAGGACTTCTCATTTTCCACTGTGGGGTGGGGGGACGGACAGAGCCAGGGCGCTACTTCTTCATTCCCAGGCACGAACATCTGCAGATCAAGAAGGCTTTACTCTCTTCCTGGAGCCTCCAGCTGCAGCTTCCAGGTGCAACCTCCTCCTGAGCAAAGTCACCTACCCCCAAGGCAACAGCAATCCCCACCCATGGTCCCCTTCATTAGGTTGGTTGTAACATCAGATTAAGAAGCAGACCCTGTTGACCCTGCTCTCAAGGAGTTGAAGATACCACTGGACTTGGAGAGATATGAAAGGATCCCTGAAAAACAAACATACATAAAGATAACTATACCGGCTTGGCACCTGTAGCTCAACCGGCTAAGGCGCCAGCCACGTACAGCTAAGGTGGCCTGTTCGAATCCCCAGCCCGGACCCGCCAAACAACAATGATGGCTGCAACCAAAAAATAGCCGGGCGTTGTGGCTGGCGCCTGTGGTCCCAGCTACTTGGGAGGC
>NW_003852417.1:16285037-16298043 GCF_000181295.1 Otolemur garnettii
TTTTTGTAGAGACAGAGTTTCACTTTGTCGCCCTCAGTAGAGTGCCATGGCATCACACAGCTCACAGCAACCTCCAACTCCTGGGCTTAAGCAATTCCCTTGCCTCAGCCTCCCAAGTAGCTGGTACTACAGGCGCCTGCCACAATGCCCAGCTACTTTTTTGTTGCAGTTCGGCCGGGGCTGGTGCCCTGCCCGCTGAGCCACAGGCACCGCCCAAGAGATGGTCTTTAAAAAAAAAAAAAGATGACATGGTGAAGACAGCCTACTATCCCTCTTGGGGCCATCAGAGCAAGCAACCCCTGAGGAAGGAAGCCTCTAAATCAGCTTTCTACATATAAAACTGGGGAGTACTAAGACCCAGAATCCATACAGCTAGAGAAAAGAGCCAGCCATAAAAACAGACGCCTTCTGCTCCAACCCATCCTTCAATCCAAGTAAGGTACCCACTCAGTGAAGCAGGATGAGAAGCCCTGAGTTATGACTCCTGCCTGCTCCCAGCCTTTAACGAATGTAATAGGACTTGCTTAGCTGCTTCTCACTGATCTCTCCTCAACATCCAGGCCTGGCGAAGGGGCAACCTGAGACCTCACCCCAGGCCTCCTCTCAAAAGGAAGCTTCAGATTCTGGATTGGCATCTCCTTTCAGACACTCTGGCTCATTTGTGACATCTTTTCCATTACAACATGGCTAAACACCTCAGACTCTACCCTCTGTGGTCTTGGGACTTCTTCACACTGTAACTATGCTAGGACCCCAGGTGTCACAACTGGCTAGCACTGTTCACTTTCTCTTGGCCTACACAGAAACCAGGCCCTCCCCTTCAAGCTGTCAAACTTCCTTATTCTCATCCTTTATAGTCAAATCTTAACCTCTTCCACACAACTTCCCAACATAAGCAAAATTAAGCCTGGTCTCCAAGGAGTCCCCCCACTAACCTAGGGCAGCTTCCCTCTCCTGTAACTATGAAACATTACCCTTTTATAGACTATGAGTCATTTAAACAGAAGTGTCTTTGAAGGGGACAGTCAGAACTCAAAGCAGGAGAGACCCCAAGATCTAGGACAAAGGTGATTTTAGTAAAGGGGTAAAGGGAAAAAAAAGAGGAGCTTTCAAGAATCCTCAGGATACACATGCTCTTGACCTTCCAGAGTAACCCTCCTCTGCATAGTTACTAGGATAGGTCTTTGTACTGAGATAAAGATAGCCAACCTCAAATAGCAGTGTCATGTAAAATAAGCCATGTTCTTGGAATTGTAATAAAAGTATGTTGAAAGGAGGAACTCCTGGATGAAAGGAAGATATAGTGGATGTCAAGAGCCTAAAAGTGGTGCTGGAGAGGAAGTATCCAGCGTGGTCCAGCAGAGAGGCTGACCTGAGAGAGAGGGTATAGTTCCTGTTTGGCAGGCAGACAACAGTGATCCAATAGGCCACCAAAGCCTGATGAAAATACCTCTTAAGGACACCCGACTCTCTCGGCCTTGAGCCTGTATTCATCAAGCAAACTTCTAATTTTAATTACATTTTCCAATGACTCTGATACCAGTAAGTTGCCAGAAAACAGCAGGATAAGTATTATGATCTGTGTGGCAAGGACATGTCCTGTTATAAATTAGTAAATTTAACATTCTGGTGTGTACTGCTCTCTTGGGTCTTTGAAGAACACAATCCCAAGTATGTTAATTTGAATTTCCAGCCTCATAGAAGTTAGAAGAGACATGAGGCCATGATAACTCCACCAAAGAGCAGAAACACTAGGAAGTTCAGGTGGGAAGAGCCTCTCCTCCCTGACTGGTTTTAACTCAAGAGTTCGGCACTCTGTGGCATGCTTTGTCATAACATTCTGTCCAGCAGGATGAGGGCAGGTTATGCTGCTGCCATCACACAGGACATGTACCACCTGAATATGTTTACTCAAAATCAGAGAAGCCATGGACTCTATATAGTCATCTGCAAAGCAACACAGATGAAGTTACTGCATGTTTTCTGCCACACACCTATTTTCACCGGTCTAAAGACCAGGGAACTCTTATCCAGAGTAAAAGCCGTGAGATGAGGACGAGTGTCTGTTTTCAACCTGTCTTGCCTACAGCTCAAAAGCCTCAGTGCTGAGCAGTCAACACCCTACACAACATTCAAGGCCCTCCTGTATCTGGAGGTCTCCATGTAATGTCATGAAGCCCACTCTGGCCACCCACTTGGTATTCCTCACGTTATTCCTTCTTGGAACGCCTGTCCCCTTTAACCTCTCCCAGCCAAAATCCTTCTATGCAGTCCATCAGTCAAAGTTTCTCTAGCCCTGGGCTGTCCAATAAGGTAGTTACTAGCTGCATGTGGCTATTTAAATTAGTTAAATGCAAATGGAAAGTCAGTTCCTTAGTCACACCAGCCATATACCAGTATCTAAGAGCCACATGTGGCTGGAAGCTTCTGTATTGGATGGCACAGATTTCCATCATTGCAGAAAGTGCTTTAGGACAGTGCCACTCTGGCCCTTGACCTATACCTTGCTCCACTGTGCTTTATCTTCCCCTGTCCACTCCCCTCCCCCTCCCCTACACTCCCATAGCACTTTGGTATGTATACTCTCTTAGAACCTGCTGGTCTTTGCTTTGCCTTGTATGAAGATTGAGTGTGTAACTCATCTCTCTTCTCCATGGATTATAAATTCCTAGAGGGCAGAGACTGGATCTTATTTCTTATTCAGCTTCATATGGAAGCAATATGGGCCGGAGCACCTCACACAGAATAGAGGATTAAAAAGGTGTTTGCTGAACTGAATGCAACACTGTCTCAGAAGCCTTACCCCTAATCCACTGCCCAAGTTCCAAATTGGAGGACAGATCCTTTCCATCGCAGAAATCCTAATAATTGCTAAGGGGTCCCAGTCTAGCGCTCCCCAAAGAGGCCAGGAATCTTTGTTTTCCTATTCCTCTGCAATCCATATGGAGGTTGCAAGCAAATGACCAGGACTGGGTTGCTGGCAGTAAAGCTAAAAATAGCCACAGAACCAACAGCATGGAGTTAGCAGGACTTGTTGCTAAGGAGACCAGTCATAGAGAGAGCAACTAAGCAGGGAGAAGGTGGCAGATGTGTACCCGGAGAGCAGAGGCCATGTTGGGAGGACTCTAAGTTGACAGGGGTCCAAGGCTCCCACCTAGTGATGGGCTTCTGCCTACTAGCAGCTCCTGAGTAATGCTCTAAGCAGGGCAAATGTTCCCCCATCCCTCAGTAACCCATCTCCATGGAAACCACCAGGACTGGGGTGAAGTACCAGCCCCTAGAAGGGAGGCCCTGCCTGGAGCTGGTTGTTATGGCAACATCCCCCCTTCCTGTCATTCTCTCTCTCCTGGCTTCTCTTGAGGGGGAAAGATGGGAGCCTAGTCTTGGCTTAGCCAGCTTGACCAGGCAGCAAGCACCTGCTTTCTAACAAGATCAACCTGCAAGGGCTCTCCAGAAGCTCCTAAGAACCCAGAAGGGCCAGGCAGTCCCCAGACATGGCAGAGTGTCCTTTTCTTTCCATGAGGGCCCTACAGATCATGTTGCCAGGAGAATCCTAAAGTTACCTGGGCTTAATTGCATCAGGATCACCCAAGGAAGATTTTATAAATACAGATTCTTGGGCTCTACCCATACAGATCCGCAGGCTTAGTGTGGGGCCCAGGAATCTATTAAAACCCCTCTAGGTAATTCAGATACTAACCAGGTATAGAAACCGCTGATATCCTGGCTGTTTGTTAAAATGAGAAAACTGAGGCCTCGAGGGGACTGAGCCCACCTGAAGGGTCGGCGCCATTAACTGAAGAGGAAGTGGTCTGGATAGAGGAGAGGCAAGAAGAGACGGAGTTCAGCCCCCTCTCACACACACACATCCCCACCTCTGTGCCTTTCCCTCCTGTTCCCCTTTTCCAGCCAAATCAGCTGTTGTTTGATACTGAATTGTGATTTAAAGCTAAAGTTCTTGACACAATACAGAAGGTGGGAGGCTAGGAGTCTGGTTCCCAGAGGGTATAGAATGGTGGCAGCCCAGGCAGATGATTCGCACTGAAAGGGAAATCCATCCTCCTTCTGAAGAAAAGCAGAAAGGTCACCATGGCAACTGCAGTGTGCTGGACTTGCTGGGTGCTACACCATCACCCTAAACCTGGGCCCTGCAGCAGAACTTCCTCCCTCAGTCTGGGGAGAGGAATGGCATTTGGGCAAATGCTATGGGTCTAGTTTCAGGACCTGGAAAGAAGCTGTGTCTGCCTAAAGCACTGGAGCACCTGGAGGAGGTAGGCTGGTGGAAGCCATGGGCCTCCATGCTTCTGTGACAGCCTAATTGTGCACCCACCACACATGAAACCACAGCCCTCATTCAAGGCAGCATGCAATTAGATGGTAGATTATGCGGCAGAGATGCTTTTTACATGCACTGAAGGAAACCCGAGGATGCTGGTTTTGGTAGAGGCAGGAAGACTCAAGGGAAAATGGAACAGCGTAAACTAGGAATGGGCACGACCTCCCAGGTGTATCAGACAGGAATGGCCAGATTGTGGAGGGCATCTGTAATTGCATTAGCTTCCTGGCAGATGAGAGCAGAAATGGAAAACACAAGCATAGCCTCATGGCTATCTGTTAGGGAGGCAGAGCACGAGGAGACTGTCGTGCGGTAACACATTAGATAAATTGTTCTGAATATTGAACTTCTGATCAAGAGAGCAAAATGCTAGAAAGCCTCTTCTCGCTTACCCTTGACATCTCAAGCAGCCCTGGTTCCGCCTGGTTCCCCCATTCTCTCCCTGTGAGCCCTCTACTTCCTGATGGTGTACACTGGGAGCCCCAACTTGGCAGACCTGCCACAAGGCTTCTGGGCTGCCTTCTTCCCCACTGTGCCCACCTACCTTCTCTATCCAGCAGTTTCTCCACATGGCTCATCCTTTCTGGTGACTTTCATCCCCTAACTGGGAACTGCAAGGTCTGCACAATGCCACCTTCCAGTGTGTCTAGGGGCCAAAAGGAGGGCAGGAGTGGGGAGTGGCAGACCTCACTGGCCCCCTCCCAGGAAATCCAGCCAGCAGGGTTGTGGGGATGTTGGCGACAAGTCTTGAGCTGAGCAGGGCATTACAGCTGCTAGCAAGACCTTAAAGAACTTCCTAGCTTCTTTCCATCCTGGTTTCCTAACCAGCCTAATGGCACCACAGATACCTGCTAAATAAGATCAAAGGAAGTCAGGAGGAACTGACAAGTGAGAGGTAGAAGGAACCTCACTCAGGAGAGGTTTGCTTTAGGACTGTTGTCACTTTGCTTTAGGAACTGGAGAAGTGTTAATTTTATACTAAGATGGGTGTGGGCAAAAGGAACCTGGTAAACCTTAACAACCTGACCTGTTTTCCCCCCATCCCCAGGCTCCAGGGGTCAAAGGGAGGAGCCTAAGGCACTAGCATTCAGATTCAGGCAGGCAGACCCGCTCAAGTTTCAGGATCCAAAGAGAAGACGCAGGAGGAGCCCAGTGGACCCGCATCATTGTAACTACAGCTGGGAACAGCAGGAACCCTGTCATCTCCATCCCAAAGGAAAAATTTAAATTCCTGGGCCAAGGCCTTTCCGGTCTCCTCCCCCTACACACACCCTGTTTCGGGTGTTCCCTAGGTCTGTCAGCCTTAGAGCCACACTTGTTCCTCCGCTCAATAAGCTATCTGGGCTGTAGGTCAGAATCACCGGGAGAGCTTTGGAAACTACTAAATTCCTGCAGAGATTAATCCAGCTGAGCAGCAGGGTTTATACAAAACAAAACTCCCAGGTGACCCTAATGTGCAGTGACACCCCCCCACCCTCATGGGTGATACAATAAATGCCTTTATCAATGCATCTGTTTGGAATCTCTTCTGTGCTGGATACGATTTACTTTCATGTAATCATTTGAAGCTTGGTGATTCTCAAACTTTAGTAAGCCCCAGAATGATCTGGGGTGCTAGCTAGAAAAATCAGATTTAGAGGCACCAACCACCCCAGAGATTCTGCTTCAGTAGGTTCAGAGCAGGGCCCAGGGATATGAGAGTTTAATGCATTGCCCAGGCAGTTCTGATAGGGGAAACCTACATTTTAAGCAACACTGAATTCAAATAGTATTTTTGGTATGTATAAAATAAGTTTGACTCAGTTTTTAGTTTCCAGTATCACCTAGAGTCAAATAATATTTATGCTGCCCACCATTCATTGACTAAAGAGGAATAGGGGAAGAGTCAGATGGCATCTGTGAAGAGCTGCCACTGACGAGGGGTCAGTTAGGAACGTGGTGAAACTCGAATGCACTGTACACACTGCCATGAGCGGGAGTGCGAATGGAGAGGTGAAGGGGGAGGGGTGGCCTCAGGGACTCAGAGGTTGAAAGGGCTCCACAGAGTGGGGGTGGGGGGCTCAATAGGCCCCTAATTAGTGCAAGAAATCCTTACAGATGCTGACCTGGTGGCCATCTGTTCCCAGAAGTCCCATGTCCCTGTGCCGGTTATCCTGATCCTCTCTACTGGGACTGCTGACTGTGCTCTGGGCTCTTCTCTTCCTGTCTGCTGCCTGTGAACCCCTCCACCTCGAGGACTCACCAGGCTGAGTCCAGACCTACCTTTTCAGCTGCCCACTAAACCGCTCCCCCTCAACCTTCCAGCTTCTCAAAAAAGCTTGTCTAAAACCTTTCTTAAGAAAATACCCTCACGGGCGGCGCCTGTAGCTCAAGGAGTAGGGCACCGGCCCCATATACCAGAGGTGGTGGGTTCAAACCCAGGCCGGGCCAAAAACTGCAAAAAGAAAAGAAATATCCTCTCGACCTTGGCGTAGGCAGAAAATTCCTAGAGATTGCATACTAATAAAGGGCAAAAAATGGACAAATTGTGCTTTATTAAAATTAAAAACTTCTACACCGGGTGCAGTGGTTCATGCCTATGGTCCAGCTACTCAGGAGGCTGAGGCGAGGAAGGATCACTTGAGCCTAGGAGTTTGAGGTTGCTGCAAGCTAGACTGACGCCCTAGCACTCTAGCCTAGGCAACAGAGTGAGACTCTGTCTCAAATAAAAATTAAAACCTTCCACTTATTAAAATACAACCTTAAGAAAATGAAAAGTTCATCTGTACCTTCTTGCCCCAAACCTGCTCTTCCTCCAGGATTCCCCATCTCAGATAATGATGCCCGCAGTACCAGGCAGGTTTCTCCCTTCCCTCTAACCAGGACCGTTCAAGTCTGCCTTGGCCTCTCAGTCAAGGCCAAATGTAATGCCCTCCTATCTGGTCCTGTTTCTAAACATCCTCTCTGGGCACCCTGACAATGCTACCAGGGTTATCTTCCTAAAATTCACGTCCAACCTCTCACGTCCCTGCTCCCCACTGCAGAATGAGGCCTGAATTTCTCACTGTGGCAGGAAGGACTTTGATGATCTGACCATCTTCCTTTCTAGTTTTATCTCTTCTTACACATCCTCCCCAACCCCCCTGTACCCTGGTTACCAGATCTCTTGCGGCTCCCTAGACCCAGAAGCATCATACCTCCTCCTCTTTGCCCTCAGCAGTTCCTTTTCCTGAAAGGCTTCCTCCTCTTTTACACTTACTGAAATTCTCAAAGGATGCCTGCCTCCTCCTGGAAGCTTTCCTAGATTCCCCAGAAGCTCTCATCCTCCTTTATGCTTTGTGTTCTGCTCTTGGTTCCAGGAGAACAAGCAAGCCCCGTGCTCTGCTTACCTCTGGGGCTTATTGTGAATACTCCACCTCCTCTACTAGGCAATGTGTGCCTCAGGGACAGAGATTGTGTCCAGTTGTTTCTCTCTCTCTCTACATATATATATATATATATTTTTTTTTTTTTTGAGATAAAGTCTCACTATGTCACCCTCAGTAGAGAGCTGTGGTGTCACAGCTCATAGCAAACTCCAACTCTTAGAGTATATACAGGAGGTGGTGGGTTCAAACCCAGGCTGGGCCAAAGCGATTCTCTCTTGCCTTAGCCTCCCAAGTAGCTGGGACTACAAGCACCTGCCACAATGTCTGGCTATTTTTTTGGTTGTAGTTGTCCTTGTCCTTGTTGTTTAGTAAGCCCGGGCCAATTTCAAACCTGCCAACCTCAGTGTATGTGGCTGGGGCTGTAACCACTGTGTTACGGGCACCGAGCCAATGCCCAGCTATTTTTTAGAGATGGGATCTAGCTCTTGCTCAGGCTGGCCTTCCAACTCGGTCTCCCAAAGTGTTAGGATTACAGGTGTGAGCCACCATGCCCAGCCATGACAGTCTTTTTTAGAAGAGTTTTTGTAAGGATGCTTTACGTATGTGCCTCTAGAAGAGGCATATATAGGAGATGTCTGAGAAGCCACGCAAATATTTAATTTAGAATTTATGTACAAGGTAGTCTAGGTGACAAAGGAAACCACAGATTATGATTCTAGCCCCTCACCGCCAACCATTATTAACTCTTAGACTCTCTGGGGTCATCTAGTCTATTTCTGTCACATTACAAGCCTGGCAACTAGAGTGTAGAGAGGAGAAAGATGACCTCAAATTGATCAGCTAATCTGGCAGAAGCTGAGACCAGAAACCAGGCCTCCCAAATCTCATTCCAACATTCTCCTAATCCAATTTCACAACATCATACACATGGTCAGGAGAAAGCAGTAATTCAAGGGCAAGGCTCAGGTCCACATTGAGTGGAGCAGGGAGGGACTGGTCATAGAGCTGAAAAGGAGCCAAACCTCACAAAGATGGACACAGAAGCAACCTGAACAACTGCTGCTCAGGAGGTGGAAGGCCAGGCCAGCTCTCTTCTTCTCCTCTAAACCATACTTTAATTTCATAACAACCCAAGACTGGAAACCATGAAAACTGGGTTATAGCTGAGGCACCTGGATGTACAAAAGTGTGAGATTTGGGGTCTAGTTTTACCCACCAAGCCTCTCATAAGGATATCTACTTACTTAGAGATATCTTAGTTATCTAGTAATAAAACAAGAATTAAAAATACTTACAAGGTTAAATTAGAAAGTATGAGAGTTAAAAGAGTCAAGGTTAATTCTAGACCTTTGCTTTGAATAGTAAGGGATGGCAAGGCTATCCTTTGAAATAAAGAACACAGACAAAAGAAAATACTTCTTACTAAGTATAATAAATGCAGATACTATATTTTGTGATTGTGGTGAAAGTGAATACTAAATAAAGTTCAATGCCATTTTCCCTAGTTTAGGATTTACTGGGGCAGGAGTTGGACCCCAGGCAAGTTACTAGTCACAACCCCCCCCTCTTATTTTCTCACCTCCAAAAAATGGGGTGTTATTTTCTGTGCCCCAGAAGAAGAGAATACTTTAGTGTGCAAACAGCCCATCCACTTAAAGGACAACAGAAGGTCCCTTTGTGACAATTTTCACAGCCTATGGTAAAGGCCAGCCCCGGAAGTCACTACCGATTACGAGCTGTCACAAGAGCACCTTTAAAACATGTTCAGCCGTTTGGTAAAGTATACTTGCTGTGCCTGCTCCAAATGCCATCATGTCCTTCAAGGGTGATGTTATTTTTGAGGCCACCCTGCAAAAGGTCAGGTATGGCAAATAAGTGAGGAATGTCTGCAGGTCCAGATACCCTAAAACTGCTACCCATACACTTGCTAATAATTTGGTTCTAGGCCTCATTGAGACTAGTTGCCACTTTTCCTAGTCTCCTGAACCAGACCAAAGCCCAGGAAGGAGATCGTATCTTAGTCATCTCCTTCTTCCCAAAGGCCCCAGCACATACTACCCTCCATAGTAGGTGTGGAGTGATTGCTTATTAAATGGAATACAGCACAGCAGGAGGTGGCCCTCGGGACATCCACTGGCTGTTCTTCCCCATGACAGGAAGCACAGCCTGTTGAGACCACAGGGCTGTAAAGCCAAGGGAAGCGACATTTGCTAAGTTCATAGAAGTGGCAGCACAAATGGCCAATAAACATATGAAAAGATGTTCAACCTCACTTATTATCTGGGAAATGCCAATTAAAATCATAATAAGATACCATTTTCCCATCCATTTACTTAGCAAAATATTGATGTTGGCAAAGGTGGAAGTCTTCTCATACCCTGTTCACAGGAGCATAAATTAGCATTGACTTTTTTAGGAGGCAGTATGGCAGATGTTTTTTTGTTTGTTTGTTTGTTTTGGTTTTTTGGGGGGGGGAGGGACAGGGTCTCACTTTGGCCACCCTCCTTAGAGTGCTATGGCATCTTAGCTCACAGCAACCTCAAACTTTTGGATTTGCCTCAGCCTCCCAAGTAGCCGGGAATACAGGTGCCTGCCACAATGCCCAACTATATTTTAGAAACGAGGTCTCGCTCTTGCTCAGCCTGGTCTCAAACTCGTAAGCTCAGGCAATCTACCCACCTCAGGCTCCCAAGTGCTAGGATTACAGGCGTGAGCCACTGCACCCGGCCAGTATGGCAGATTTTATAAAATGCAAAACCATATTCCCTTTGACCTGGTCTTTTTCTCTCTAGGTTATCTATCTCAAAGAAACAAATGCACAAAGAGGCATCACCAAGGATGTTCGCTGCTGCAGCGCTTAGACAGTCAGATGTCATAAACAACATAAATGCCCACCAATACAAGAATGGCTGAATAAAATCACGGTAATCCATACAATAGGATGTAATAGTAATTACTTGGCTAGATTGCCCAAACTCATTGTAAGTGAAAGATTAACTGTAAAAAGAATTGTAACATGGTTCCATTTATGTAAAAGAAAAATTAAAATATAAAACTGTGAGGCAAAATTATATGTTTACACATGTACACGGACAGAGAACAACTACGACATGTATACACCAAACTGTTAGTATCAAATACTTCTGGTGAAGGAATTAAAATTATAGAAGGGTGATGCCTGTGGCTCAAAAGGGTAGGGCGCTGGCCCCATGTGCTAGAGATGGTGGGTTCAAACCCAGCCTCGACCAAAAAAAATAAAAATAAAATAAAATAAAATTACAGAAGGAGGGTAGATAAAAGAATGTGTTTGTGTAATACTTATATAAATTGAAATAATTTCTATAAGAATATCAAGCTAATACTATATACTAACTCTGGGTTTAGAATTATCTATTCACTCAGCACTCTTTTACCCTGGACCTTCCACAGGCCAGTCCCGGGGCAGAGGTACCCAGAGGGCCTGCACTTAATAAGGTCCAGTTGGGTAGAGGCAGAAAACAAACTGGTGAGTACTGCACTCACAGAGATGAAACACACCTGGGAGAACAGAGTCCAGTTGAGTCTACCCACAGAAGAGGGACCTTAGCTTGAGGTTAAGGTCAAGGGATGCCCAGGGTTTCCCATCTCATAAGATCTCACTTAAGGCAGCATTCGAACTTGCCCCCAAAAGTCATAGTAAAGGGCACCCTACCCTTTAGGAATGTGATGGCTCTGCTACCTGCTGGGTAGGAGGGGGAAGGGAGAAGAGACTATGAAATTTGGGCCACAGATTATTCCTTAGCATCACTATTTAATATCTATCAAGCATCTAATAAGTGCAAGGATGCTCAAGTTTAGAGTTCCTAGCTTCAGACTGGGAGCCAGGATATGATTTCCTTGTCTTATGGTAATTTAGAATTCAGTTGGTGTGAAGAGATTAATGAGAAAGTCATAACAGCAATGGGCTATTAACTGAGCCCTAAAACCATAAGCAGTGATACAAGCTGGGAGACAGCAAACTTCCCTGGCTAGGTGATGTCCCAGCTGCCTGCCCTAGGTCCCTGTAAGGGCAGGAATAATGAATTAACTGGCGAGAAGCCCTTCCTAATCCTAAATCCAAAGCACTCCCTCAGGGCCCATTGTGCCTGATTATTATGAGGAAGAGGAGACCCAGAAGCTCTCCTTTGGGAGGAGGAACTGTCTCACCTCTGTCTCCACCACTGCCTGGGCTGGGTTGGGCTGACTATGCCAGGCCAAGGATCCCTCAGCTCAAGCCCAGTGGAGGGAACAGCAGAAACCCAGCTGGGGTAAGACTTGGGCATCACCTTACCCACAGGGAGCTTCCCATACTGGCCCCTGCCCCTGATATTCTCCAAGTATACCTGTCAGCACCCCTAGAAATACCACCTGGAGACCAAGTGCTTGGGTTCTTGTCATGTGGAAACCCAAGGGCCCAAGCCCTTAGGACCCCAGGAAAGGGGTTCCCCATTCACCAACTTATCAACTGCTTAGCCAATCAACAAGTATTCACTGAGTCTGCTCTCCCTGCCCAGCATCAGGTTAGGCATGACGGGGAGACATGATTATCATATAAGAAATAGTGGAAAATGCCCCATGAAATACAACTGAGTGCTGAATCCAACAATATTAACAGTAAGGACTATAGGGGTTCAGAAAGAGGAAGTAGTCAGTGTGGACTGCAGAAGTCTTAGAGAGCTTTCTGGAGAGACAACAGCTCTTGGCCTCAACCCTGAAAAATAGATAGGGGTCAGGACAGTGGGAACAAAGGCAGGGAGGAAGGAAGGAGCATGGCAAGGGCAAAGGGGACCGTTCCCTCATAAGGGACTTTCCTGAAGAGAACCACAATTAAGTGGATTGGGTTGATTGTGGAGATCACAGGGTTGACGCCTTGAGAAACAGCTAGAGGATACCTGGGGGGACAATGGGGAGCCACTGTAGATTCCAACATGCAGGGCTGGGCATGTTAAAGCAGAAATTAATACATAAGAGTACTAGTGAACAGGTTAAGGAACAAGAATGGGAGGTGGAACAGACAGAAGACAAACGCTTCCCAGTTCCGGCATAAATTCCCACGTCAGCCTCAAGGATGGAGACTATACCCCATTTTCCTCATCCATTTGTTTTAAATTTAATTTGTTTTGTGGTATTCTAAATTGTAAGTTTTGGAGAGGGGAAAACCTCAGGAGGTTGGTAATCTTGGGCAAAAGGAATGACAGGGGGAGACGCGTAGAAAAGAAAAGTAATGGGCTTGGCACCTGTGGCTCAAGCGGCTAAGGCGCCAGCCACATACACCTAAGGTGGCGGGTTCGAATCCCCAGCCCGG
>NW_003852417.1:16298813-16300502 GCF_000181295.1 Otolemur garnettii
AAAAAAAAAAAAAAAAAAAAAAAACAAAGAAAGAAAGAAAGAAAAACAAGAGTGGCGCCTATGGCTCAGTGAGTAGGATGCCGGCCCCATATACCAAGGGTGGCAAGTTCAAACTCAGCCCTGGCCAAACTGCAACAACACCAAAAAAATAGCCAGGTGCTGTGGTAGGCGCCTGTAGTCCCAGCTACTCAGGAGGCTGAGGCATGAGAATCGCCTAAGCCCAAGAGTTGGAGGTTGCTGTGAGCTGTGACGCCACAGCACTCTACTGAGGGTGATAAAGTGAGACTCTGTTTCTAAAAAAAAAAGAAAAGAAAAGAAAAGAAAAACAAGAGTAGGCCTCACTTAATAACTATGGTCTGATTCTTCCCCCTGATTGACAAGGGCAGTCAAGGGAAAAGGAAATTAAGCTGGGGGTGCACTTTGAGGGAAGAAGCCTCCCCAATTGGACACACAGACTAGGGAATGGGGTGGGTAGAGGCTAGGGTCTGGTGACTGCTCTACAGCAGGACACACAAGCCCTTTAGGCCTGGCCTGGCCTCACACCACCTTCCAACCACATTTCCTGCTGCTCTCAGCCTACACCCCCTGTGCTCCACCATCACTGTCCTTGCATTCCCTAAAGATCATACCGTTTTACGCCTCAAGACCTTTGCACACACTGTACTCTTCCTTCTGAAATGATCTGAAGGGGATCTTCCAGTCCCTTTCCCTAAATTCCAGTTTGTCCTTTTTTTTTTTTTTTTTTTGAGACAGTCTCATTATGTCACCCTCAGTAGAGTGCCAGGGCATCACAGCTCACAGCAACCTCAAATCCTGGGGCTTAATTCTCTTGCCTCAGCCTCCCAAGTAGCTGGGCCTACAGGTGGCTGACACAACATCTGGCTATTTTTGTTGTTGCTGTTGTTGCAGTTGTTGTTTAGCAGGCCTGGGCCAGGCCTGAACCCGCTAACCTCAGTGTATATGGCTGGCACCCTACCCACTGAGCTACTACCTCTTGCTGACGCATGGATGACCCCAGGCAGAATTAGTCTAAACCCCTACTGAGGACAATGGTATTTCTGTAGGTGCTGTGAGCCCTCATCCTCTTTGGAGATAAAGAGGACTCCTCTAAGCTTCCAGATATGGAAGGTTCTGGTTACAGGCGCAGTAAAAATGCCCTGAATGAAGTTTTAAAGAGCAGGTGCTGTGTTCTGAGGTTAGGAAGTGCTGGCTGGACCTTCAAGTGACAACCCCAGGGAGACAGGTGGAATTGAGCACTGAAGCCTGTGTGGCTGGTCAGGAAGGGAGGTGTCTTTTTGGGAGGAGGGTGCGTAGCTGGATCTCAGAAAGCCGATGAGTGGTACGTATCAAACTGGCAGAGGGCAGGGGAGGGGGTGGCAATCTGAGGAGGTCACAGTGATGGGCAGAGGATGCTGCTAAGCAGATGCAACTGCAGGAGTTGAGGAGCACTGCAGAGACTGAGGAAGGCCTAAGGACTCAGTTTCAGAAGTAAGGGTCAAATGCCAGAGAAGTAAGATGAGACTGAAAAAGAGGATGGATTTCCATGCTCTTGTTACACCACACAGAAATAGGCCTCCTGGCTTGGTGCCTGTGGCTCAGGCGGCTAGGGCGCCAGCCACATACACCTAAGGTGGCAGGTTCGAATCCCCAGCCTGGGGCTCAAAAGGGGCCAGCCTAGGGAGTAAGCCC
>NW_003852417.1:16300586-16306082 GCF_000181295.1 Otolemur garnettii
ACTTGAGCCTAGGAGTTGGAGGTTGCTGTGAGCGCGATGCCATGGCACTCTACCCAGGGGGGATAGCTTGGGGCTCCGTCTCAAAAAAAAAAAAAAGAAATAGGCCTCCTGGCAACTGTAGTACTATTCTTGATCTGAAGAGGACTTGGGAATCTCGAAAGCTACCTGTGTTTTCCCAACATTCCTGACACCTGCAGCCAGCTGGTCCCAAGTCCCCAGCACGGCCTGGGAGGAGTGTGATGTTCTGGAGCAAAGCCCCTCACAGAGTAGGAAGTCTAAACTCTAACTCCATTCTAGCCCTGTTCCTAAGTTGCTGTGGGAGCTTGTGCCCAGTCATGTCAAGCTGTAGCCCCAGTCCTCCAGTCTGAAAATGAGGGATCAGTAGTCCTAAAACTTGTAATGGAGTCTTTGTGGGCATCTTTGCTCATCGCATACAAACAAGGAATAATTTTACTAGCCAAAAATTGTTTGAAGGTCTCCACACCCTGGATCACACAACTAAGTCACACAAAATACTTTAAACTAAATCAACTTTTTAGTTTTTCTGTTAATGCTCATTGTTACCTTCATTGGGTAGGTGTGGGGAAGCAGATGCCAAGGGTTGAAGATCTACTAGAAAAGGTTTTGATAAATTGTCAAAGCCAGTTGCTAGATACATGGGAGTTCCTTATACTTCTGCGTATATCAGAAAATGTTCATAATATTTAAAATCTTTTTTTGGACTGTACCTAACAAATGCAATCAGTGTAACCTAATTCTTTGTACCCTCAATGATCTCCAAACAATTTTTTTTTTTTTTAAGAAAAGAGCCTTGCTAGTTCACAGGAACCTCAAACTCTTGGGCTCAAGTGATCCTCCTGCCTCAGCCTCCTGAGTAGCAGAGACTACAGGACATAACTACGGGTTAAAAAGTGAAGCTCGGTCTCTCCAGGTTTAGAGGGTAGACACTACATGAAGCAAGAACAGCCCAGTTCCTAAATTTCCATCCAAAAGACAACACTTCTAAGCTCAGGGGTAATGCCTCTCTTGCCCCAGACCTCAGACAAAGTATGCTGTTTCCAGGCTCTTCCAGGAGAGTAATTTGTGCCCTCCTGGATCCCAAAGGAACTGGAAACAATTAAGAAGCCAGAACCTCCACTCCGCTTAGACTTTCTCCAGAGCAGCGGTTCTCAACCTATGGGTCTTGACCCACTGTATTAAAAGGCTGCAGCATTAGGAAGGTTGAGAACCACTGCTCAAGAACAAGCTCTCACACAATGACTAAGGGGACTGCCTTCCTTTGGAGGCCTGGGGTTAAGATGAAATGAGAGTTAGGTGAAGTGCCCATATGGTGGCAATTCTGGTGGGAGCAGTTTCTTCTCACTTTCTTGTACGGGCAGGTTACCACCCCCTCCTCTCTGTACCCACTTTCCCTACTAATCAAACATACAAGACAACAAACAGCTCAACAGTTGGGGCTTGATGGATAATCTCCCTCCTGGGTCTTTCAGCCTCTGCTGCAGCTTCCTCACCTTCCTTCACACCTAAGCCTACAGGCTGCACCCTTGCCCCCACCCCAAGCATCTCTGATTCAGTCATCAGCTCCATACCATGGCCAGGTCTCAGTGAGTTTGGCTTTCCACAGGGCTGGGAGACTCTCCTGGGAAACTGCTTGGTCCTGAGCCACCACTCTCTCTGGCCTTCCTCCCTGGCCCTTTCTCATTGTTCCCCCTTAGTCCCCATGCCTGACACTCCTCCTGTCTCTGAGGCATGCTTGTTGGGGTTTCTGTGGACATAGTCCTGGCACTTTGTCTCTCCCCTCTTTCCTGAGAGAGCTCCTCAGTGGCCAGGCTTTGCCTCATGCTCCCACCTAAACCTCTGCAGCCCGACTGCCCTCAGCTCCATACCTGGCACCTCGGCATCTCACACTGAGCTTTCCATCCCATCCATCCCAAACCGCTTCCTCCCACTGGCTCCCATCTGAATACATGCACAGCCATCGCCAGGTATGCCTGCTGCGCCGTAGGAGTTCTTCTCAAGTGCACATCTCTCTGCTCCGCGCATCCATCAGCAAGCCCCACTATTTTACCTCCAAAATACATCTCCAAGCTGTCCACCCTGTCTCCATTACTGCCACCTGAATCTACAAGTATTCCTCTGCTTAAAAACCTTCAGTGGCTTCCAAGAACACTCAAAAGTGAACCAGCTTTTGACCAGACCCTGCCAGGCCCTATAAGACTGGACCCTGCCTGCCTCCCCAGCCACGTCTGGCCTCTTCCTCCCTTACTCTTTTCATCCGGGGCGTGCAGTTTGCCAAATAAGCCAGGGCCTTGCTGGTGCTGTTTCCTCTATCTAGAGAAGTCTCTGCTCCTCATGCCTCACACAGCCAGCTCTTTGGTTCCTTTAGATCTTAACTGAAATGTCCCTTCTTCCAGGAAGCCCATCTTGACCACACTGCCTAAAGCAGGCCTCTGTTATTTTTTATCAGCCCCTTGATTCAATTTGTCCAGAATGTCAGCTCCGTGAGGGCAGGGACCATATACACACAGAGCCTAGTACACTGCCAGATACAGTAAGTGTTCAATGAACATTTGCTGGAAGAACCAACCAACCAGTTGCTACTTGAGGGGAGACTGAGGCTCAGGTAGGGTCTGACAACAGCCCTAGACGGCGGCAGAACCTAACTTCTGGCTTTCCAGTTATAGAAGACACCTCACCTCCCTTTTCCAGCGTGCCAGCCATTCGTCCCGCTTGCGCTTGCTGATGTAGTAGGGGTCCCCCGCCTGGAAGGTGAGCCGCGGCATGGGCCGCTGGCGGAGGCTGGACTCCCAGCCCAAGCCACCCCGCAGCCGGCCCCGAGCGCCCTAGGACAGAGAGATGACAGAGAGGCATTAAAGTGGGCACTGATAGCCCCCCTGCAGAGTTTATTCCTCCTAGAGTGGGGCTGCGGAGGCACTCCCCTGGAATGGCATGTAGAAACTCCCAGATAGGGAAGACAACTCTGGAAGGGCTGGGCAAGCCCTGTCCAGGACAAGAAGTGGGGGATGTGCGTGGTGGGGTGGGGGCTCATGGACACAGACCACTTTGTGGGGGGGGGGGTTCCTGGTCTCTGGAGGAGGATGAGCTGGCTGCCTTGCTGGGGGACTTCCAACCCTACACCTACTTCCTCTCCTCACAGAGGGATGTGTACACAAGGGGGGCCTCCCTCTGCCCCCCTCCCACACACGCCACAGTTGGGGAAAGAGGTGTGGCTTTCTTCTAGAATCAGGATCCACAGAGCCCCTGGGGGGTAAGGAAAACACTTGCCTCCATTTTCATGGTTTCAATGTTGGTCTCCTTCTGTTCTTTGCCTGTGGAAAGGAAAGAACAAAGGGACCGTTGGCAGAGGTACAGGAGTAGCTGGGAGGCCCCACCTTGTGCCTGGGGTTCCTGCCACAGGGGACAGAGGTCCTCCAACCATTTCGTGTTTAGGTGTCAAAATGATGGCCTGTCACATGCCAGGCACTGTGCTCAGCACGAGGCCTACAGCACAGACAGAACTGAGGCAGGGTTTGAACCCCAAGTATGAAGGAACAAGAGGAAAGTGAGGGCTATGGTTTCTGGCCCGTTGACCCTGTCTCACATACGCAGCAGAGGACTAAAAAGCACCTGCTGCTCCCAGTCAACAGAGCTCCTTTGCCAGAAGATGGAGGGGCAGAAGGTGAAGGGGTACAATTAGGCTGCACTTAAGAGGCCAGAGTGTAGAATCTTTCCCGCCCTGGGCGGAAGTGCTTGGCTGCTCGGTGTGGGGGCAAAGATGTCCTCCAGGCATGGGTGTGTGTTGAAGGGGGAGGGGCAAACACTGGGCCATCTGGAACAAGACCTTGGTGAAGCAACGTGATAAGACTCAACTGCCTCTCCTGGAAAATAAAGATGCTGGAGATGGTTTCTGAGGTTTTCCTGCAGTTCTAATTATGATGGTTCTCTTATTACCTCATTCTGTCCCTCCATCCCCTGCCCTACTCTCAGGCCAAGAGTTCAGGCTTTACTCTTAGACTTGGAGTTGGAGTCCAACTGTCTCTGGTGACTTAGGTAACCTCTCCTAGCCTGTTTTCTTCACTGAATCAAGGTAGAAAAACGTTCTAAAAGCATCAGGTTCTTGTGTCCATTAAGTGTTTAGAGCAGGGCTTGGCATACAATAGGTGCCCAACACATGCAAGTGTTCCCCTTCCCTAAGAATTGCCGGATACACAGCAGTCCTTGCTCCTCTTGCCAGTTTCTCCGCAGTTCCAGGAAAATTAGTGCCCTTTCCCTGCGCTCCTCCGGGATGCCCTGCCCCCTCCACAGGCCACACCCCAGGGCCCGGTCGTTTGCCTTCCCCAGCTTCCTGCTGGAGTTTGGGGGCCCTCCTTCCACCTGGGCCCATGAACTTCTTTCTCTGAAGTTGAGAACATTGAGTTTGGGCCCAAAGCAGGAAGGTCACCAAAGTTGGCTCCTGGTAGCTTGGGGTGGGGGGAGACAAAGAGCCCAAAACGGAAAAAACAGCCCCTACTTCATCTCCTGGCTCGGAGCGGAAGCCAGCCCGGCAGTCAGCGCGGCCTCTGGATGCTCAGCCCGCCGAGGGTATTTCCCTCCGGCTCACCAGAAAGTCCCGGGCTCTGCCTGCTCTGCCACGGGGCCCTGCAGTTGGTCCTCAGCAGCAGTGCCCTGGGTGACAACACTGGGGAGGGAGGGAGGAAGGGCCACCCCACGGGTCGGGACCCTGACGTCGGGCATATCATGCGGGTGGCCACGGGGGCGGCTCCCAGGCGTCTGCCATGGGCACCTGCGTGGGTGGGTGAGAGCGTGTATTTGCCAGTGCTTTGTATGTGACCCGCCTTTTAAGGTGTGTCACACCCGTCATGTCTGTCTCCCCCTCCCCACTTCCTTTCCGGCCGCTCTGCCCCCACAGCCTGCACCCCACCTTTTTCCGCAAACCCCCGCCCGGCCAGGCCGACCTCCACTCTCTGCCCGCAGCAACTCCAGGCGGCCAGGAGGGGGCGCTGGGAGCAGCAGCGTCAGCGGGGTTGGGGGCTGGGCGCGGGGCACCCCGCGCTGGCTCCGGACAGTCTCCACCCGAGACAGCACCCTCTCCCCAGCCTCCTTTGGACTGCGAACGTTCCCACCCGGACCCTTCCATGGCACTGGATTAACATTTACAGCGAATCACATATTCACTTAAAGAAAATAAGGGCTGAGAAGGAATGTGAGATGACTGAAGACCCGTCCAGCCCTTAAATTCCGCAGACAAGGAAACTGAGGCCTGGAGAATGCAGTGACTTCCGGCCAGAGCTAAGACGAGCTTTCAGGGCTCCTGATGCCCCAGCCAACTCCCTCCCCTGTGCGCCACCATCGTTCCTTGATGTGCACCCCTTTCCTGATTCCCCAGGATACCCCAAACAGAATGGCTTTTCCTTATGCAGTTTCCAACTGGCTTCTTTCTGGAATTTTCTCCCAGATAGACTCTGCGCATGCCCGCTTGATATCTCTCTCTCTCTC
>NW_003852417.1:16306102-16306989 GCF_000181295.1 Otolemur garnettii
CACACACACACACACACACACACACTCACACACACAGAGCAGGCCTTCCAGCCTGGCCTGGCTGCCTCAGAATGCAGCACTTGTCATGAGTCAGGGAGGGTCAGCTGCTCTTGGAGTACACCCGTGCAGCCCAACTGCTCCTGGCCCAGACTCAGGGTCACAGGCAGGTCCAGGTGGCTGTGTGCCTGCCAGGGTGGCCTTGGCAGGCCTGAACATGACCCTACGCCATCTCAGGTCAGGGGGGCAGGGGAGGCCAGAGTGCTCTGACATTTACCTCTAGATCTGAGACTAGAAGTTTCAGCCAGGGTCCACCCAAGTTCTCTTTAAAATGAGCGCAGATCTCCACAGCAGGGCAGGGGCCAGGTCTGCCAGGCAGCTGCCCGCCTGATACTGGGCTCCAAGCTCAGTCAGCGCAGCGGGGAGCTTTGGGCTGACCTTAATCTAGTCCTTTACTAGCTGTATAATCTGGGTAAATAACCTTTCTGAACTCTCAGTCTCCCCATCTGAAAGATGGGGATAAGAATCTCCCTCATAGGATCTTAAGGATTAAAGAAAAGCATATGCACAGAGCAGGGCTTCTTAACCGTTAGTACGAGTGGAAGCATGAGGAGCTCTTTAAGATGTAGCTTCAGGCTCAGTGCTTGTAGCTCAGTGGCTAGGATGCCAGCCACATGCACCAGAGCTGGCGGGTTCGAATCCAGCCCGGGCCAACTACAACCAAAACATAGCTGGGCATTGTGGCAAGCGCCTGTATTCCCAGCTACTTGGGAGGCTGAGGCAAGAGAATAGCTCAAGCCCCAGGAGTTTGAGGTTACTGCGAACTGTGATGCCCCAGCACTCTACCCAGGGTGATATAATGAGATTCTGTCTCAAAAAAAAAAAAAAAA
>NW_003852417.1:16307320-16317339 GCF_000181295.1 Otolemur garnettii
CCGAGCCCAAGTCTGCTTTTCTAATGTGTCCACTGGCAACAGTCTGTGGACCATGGTAAGAATTAAGGATGGAGAACAGCCAATATAGCAAATATTCAGTAGAGGACAGCCATATGACCATGAGTACTGTCATCATCATCACAGCATTGATGCTGAGAGTGCAGGAGTAGTCCCAAGGCTAGCAGCGGCCCTTCCAGCTGCTGTCCCTTATCACTCATCTCACCAACTCCCCTCTTCCTGATCCTTTCCCCAGGGCATACTAGCAGTGTCAGGGGCTACACGTACAGGGAGGGGCCCAGATTACAGGCACGCTGCCTTCAAGTCCAGTGTTTTTGCAATATAAGAACTAATGAAAGTAGTTCCAGAAGAGACGGACAGGATGCCCTCAAAAGAGACCTGGAATGAGGGGAACTGAAAGGAGACCACAGCCAAGCCACATCCTCTCTGGGGCCTCAGTCTCCTTCCTCATCTGAACAACCAGCTGAGCCTGTATTCTCTGTCAGCTGACTACAGGAACCGTGGCCAAGCCTCCACACCTCTGATCAAGCCACTGCCCACCACACCATGGCC
Organism: Otolemur garnettii; assembly: GCF_000181295.1. Taxonomy (NCBI): domain Eukaryota; kingdom Metazoa; phylum Chordata; class Mammalia; order Primates; family Galagidae; genus Otolemur; species Otolemur garnettii. The sequence goes on from NW_003852417.1 coordinate 16,307,891, forward strand.
GAGCCTCCAGTAGGCCACCGCCCAACCCTATAGGGTACCCCTCACCAATCTCAGCATCCAGGCCATTCACAGAGGTCTTCAGGGATCCCACCAGCTCTGATTGATCCCCGTCAGTATCTCCACTTCTGGGTAGCTGGGGCCACACAGGGGTGTCCCATGCCAAATTCTGGAGGTCAGGGAGACTAGGGGCATTTCTGCCTGCCATACTAAGCTCTAAGATTCTGAGGAAGATCCACCTAATATCTGAAAGCCCAAGCCCAGGAATCATCCTTGACACCATCTTTCCCCTACCTCTCATATCCCTGCCATTTGTCATCTTGTTTCATCTCTGCTGCCACCTCACTCATCAGAGCTTCCCTTCTGACACTTGCAGCAGCCTCTTAACCTCTCATCCTGCTTCCCTGCCCCTCTGTTTCATTTCAGGATCCGGATGACAAAGTGATCTTTTCAAATAGCCAAGGTGATCACGTCACCCCAAGAAAGCAGCCTTGAAGGCCTGGTGCAGCCCATCTGTTCCCACTACTTCCCGTGCTCTTCTCCCTTGTTCTCTCCACTCTGGCTTTGTGGCTTCTGCCAGGTCCCTGGGTGCCCTGTTCTCACTGTCTCACTCCACTCCCCCTCACCTGATGGACTAGCTCACCCTTCAGCTTAGGCCAGCCCAAGTTCCTTTATTATAGTACCTCATGAAACCAGATTTCATTTCCTTTAGGGTACTTATCTCCCCATATAATCACACATTTTATTTTATTTATTTATTTATCCTTTTTTTTGAGACAGAGTCTCACTATGTCACCCTAGGTAGAGTGCCATAACATTACAGCTCATAGCACCTCAAACCCTTGGGCTTGAGCAATTCTCTTGCCTCACCTTCCCAAGTAGCTGGGACTATAGGTGCCCACCATAACGCCTGGCTATTTTTTGTTGCAGTTGTTGTTGTTTAGCTGGCCCCAGCTGGGTTCGAACCTGCCACCCTCTGTGTATGTGGCTGGCGCTGTAACCACTGTGCTATGGGCACCAAGCCTTATTCTTTTTTTTTGAGACAGAGTCTCACTTTGTTGCCCTTGGTAGAATGCTGTGGCATCATAGCTTACAGCAATCTCAAACTCTTGGGCTCAAGCAATTCTCTTGCCTCAGCTTCCCAAGTAGCTGGGACTACTACAGGCACTCCCCACAATGCCCAGCTACTTTTAGAGGTGGGGTATTGCTCTGGCTCAGGCAATCCACCTGCCTCGACCTCCCAGAGTGCTGGGATTATAGATGTGAGCCACCATGCCAACCCTATAATCACACATTTTAAAGTGTGGATTTCTCATTAATGTCTGTCTTTCCAGCCAACTGAGGTCCTTCAGGACAAGAACTGGGACTTTGTTCCCAGCGACCTGGTAGAGATCCCAGCACACACTAAATGAGTATCTAATAAGCACCTGTTGATTGACCAAAGCAGGAGCTTCTGAAAAGAACTAGAAATGAACATAGGGAAACTTCAAACTGAAACCCTCAAGGCTAAAGAGCAATTTTAGAGCTCCAATAAGGCAGGAAGGCCTCATGGAGCAGCTTGGCACCAGCCGTGGTGGGATCTGAAGAACCTAGAAGTCAACTGGAACTGGCCCATGGGGAGATGCCATGTTCAGCTGGGAAGGGCTACAAGCTTCTCCTCTTGCGCATCTGGCATTGGTAGCTAGAGGGATGGTGACTTCTCCCTTTCCTCCTTTGCTTCATTCCATGCAGGCCCTTCCCACAGTCTCATGAAGGGTCAGAGTAAACACAAGAAGGGCTGGACCATTCAGGATGTATCTCAGAACCAAGCCCCAGTCCAGAGCAGCAGAGAATAGTGGGGGGGAGGGGGCATATGACCAAGATTTAATAAATTCTGGATCTGCCACTTAAAATTGGGGTCCATGAGCAAGTAACTTCATCTCTTTAAGCCTCAACATTTTGTCCTTAAAATGGAGATAATAATGCCTCTTGAATATGATTGTTTGGAGGAGTAAATAAAATAACAAATGCTTCAGAAAGTGCTCTGCCCATAGTGGGAACATTGCAAATATTTGTGAAATAATAAATGAGTGAAAGCTATTTAATAGGTTTAGAAATCTCTTTTCTGGAAATGTGCTCTATCCTGCATGAATATTAGGTTTGGATCCATGCAAAATAAGTCAGGCCAATTAATCAATTTACTCATTCCATCATACACACTTGGAAGGAAGAGGTTTTGGAATTAAAATGCACATATGCAAAACAACCTGGCAGGGCCCTGGGAGGATCAAATGTGATAATGTATGAGAAAGCGCTTTGTAAACTGTGAAGCCCTGTACAAATGCTAGTTGTCCTCATTACTAACATGTTTACAGCTTGGTTGGCCCTGAAATTGCTGGCTTAACCTGAATGAGAAAAGTGGGCAACTTTCCAGGATTTCAGGGCTAGGCCAAAAAGTCCCCAGATGAAGAGGCCTGGACTGAGCAGTACACAGACCACCCTCACCCCAGCCCACCCCACACGCCCCACTGTCACAGTGAAGTTTCCAGTGGAGTCAACCAAACTATGGTGGACTCAGAACCTCTGCACTGAGGGAGGCCCGGAAGACACCTGCTGCCTTGAGTGCCCAGGCCGGGGGCTACAAAACAGCAGTCCCCAAGAGCTGCAGGTCATATGGAAGAGTAAATGGGCCAGGTAGGGGCTGAAGGAAATGGAGGGGCACAATCAGTCAGGGAAGAGCCCACCATCATCCTAGTATAGCAACCATTGGCACTATGCAAGCCCACCGCTGCCAGATCTAGCTTTTTTCCCCCACAGAAGCCAAAACTCCAGATTTTTATGTGAAATTTTTTGATTTTTAAATACTAGCAACTAATTTTTTAAATGTTGAAAACACTATATGGGCCAAATGAAACGTGTGCCGATTGCATTCAGCCTTGGCAGGCCAACCTTCAGCTGCCACCTGGCCCATCCCTCCTGGGGCCTGCCAGAGACCCAAGTCCCTGGCCCTCAAGGAATCTCGGTGGGTCCAGAAAAGGCTGCCCCTTGTGCTGGGGACTCACCCTCTTCAGAGGCTCCTCGGCCCTCCTTGGGGGTGCAACAGCCATTTTCCACTGCTCTGGAGGCTTCGGACGGGGTGTTAGCTGCACTTTCTCCTTCTGCTGGGGCCCCGCCCTTCTGTCCCCCAGCAGGGCTCCCCTCTTCTGGCTGGGGCTCACTCCGCTTCTCCAAGTCCCCATTGGGTAACAGCTCTGAGGGGCCTGAGTCCTGGGCCGTGGATGGGGTCTTGGAGGTCACTGCAGGGTCTTTCGGTGTGTCGCTACTTTCCACCTGGAGAGATGAAGGAAAGAAATACAAGGGGAGGATTAGACCAGTGGTCTTAGGCCATTTTGGATCATTGATCTTCCGAATTTCTGGTGACTGTTACATCCCCTATCCAGAAATTGTGTTCACAAAAACCTTCATGAAGTAGATACATTCGTATTTTGCTTTCAGTGTCAAAGAGTTTATAAGCCTGACCCCTGAGAGGTCTGTGGAATCCAGTTTAAGAAAAAGGCAGAGCCAAGCAGGTTTGCCAGCCTGATTTCACTGCTCAAGGAGCACCCCTCCCACACACGCTGAGGTTACACAGGGCCTCCAAGCCCTCTCTGCAGCTCCTATTAAAGAACAAATGTTCCCCTTAATTCAAAGAGGACCCCCTCTCCAAAAGGTTCCAATGCCACCAGCTCAATTCTGGGAATCCAGGCTGGTCTGACTGCTGTGGTCAGGGCTACACTCCTAGCTTTGTCTTTGGTCTCTTAAGGAAGGAGGATCCAGTGAGGCCTCTGCCAGATCTGTGAAGCAGGTCTCTGTGCCCAAAGCCTAGCATAGCTCTTTTCACCGCAGCCTGGGCCCCCAAGAGTTCTCCCAGAAAAGCCAAGGACCAGCAAGCACCTTGCAGTCTCTGTACAACCCCTCGGCCAGGGCTCCCACATTGCTCCCTCACAAAGGAATGTACCGCTTCCCTCCCAGAGTCAGAGAACTGACCATGCTAAGGTTCCAGGTAATAAAAATCTAATCAAGAGTAATCCTGGCTGTCTTCACGTGTCCCTGCATAGTGGACAAAGCTCTTCTCTCCACTTCTGACTCCTGTGGAGTTTCTCAGCCTCCCTTGGAAGTAGGTGAGGAACCTGGGGCTCTCTGAGAATTTTGTGATTTGCTTGAGGTCACACACTTTGTAAGGACGGACCAAGTGCAGGAGAGCTGGATGCCCTCAGCGCTATGCTGTGTATATCTAGTTGGTCTTCAGCTGTCTGGAAGCAAGTGGCCAGGACACATCAGGAAGAATGGAGGTGTCCAGCTTGGGGCAGGAAGGGTCCCTGCGCTCAGAGCTCTGCCATGCCCAGAAGCACCAGGCTGCCCCACTGTCTCTGTTTATGGAACGCTTGCCCAGCAGAGGGCGGGGGAATGTCAGCTCAGTAAGGCACTGATCTCAGAGAGCACCTCGGTTTCCCTGCCTGCAAGGTGGGGAGCACCTAGACCAATACAGGTTTTGTCTTTCCTAAGTCTTCTTTTTTTCCTATTTATGAAGATCAGACACTTTTTTTTTGGCTGGAGCTGGGTTTGAACCCGCCACCTCTGGTATATGGGGCTGGTGCTCTACTCCTTTGAGCCACAGGCGCTGCCCCAAAATCAGACACTTTTTTGTAATAAAAATTCAAACCATACAAAAATGACTAGTGTTAAAAAGTTAAAGTTCCTATTTCAACTCCCTACCCACCAAATCACTCCCCCAAGGCAAACCATTATTAACAGTTTGGCGAGTATCCTTTCCAGACTTTTCTCCATGCATCTACAGTCATGTGTAAGTTACATGTTTATATACATGTATTCTTACCCACATTCAGATCCAGAAATGTGTTTTTTGAAAAGGGTAACATACTAGTCATAATGTTCCGCAACTTGCGTTTTCACTTAACGAGCATAGTGGGCATCTCTCCATCCCTGTGCATATGGATGTTGCTACTCTAACATTTATGCAAACAGTTCCTTGAGGGTGGGCATTCAGGTTGATTTACTTTTTGCTGCAGTGAACATCTTTGTGCTTACAGCTCTGTACACCTGTGTGCCTCCATGAGACAGAGTTTCACAATTGGACGGGCTAGGGGAAAGGGCCCGCCCATTTAAGTGTATAGAGACACTGCCAAGTTCCCTCCAGGCCACTCGAGTTCACACCCTGGGAGCACTCTGGGTACCCCTTCCCTCCCCCTGCACAGCTGATTTTCAAGGTTGCTTCTGCTCTAAGGGTCTAGGACTTGAACTCTGAGTCCACTGCTAATTGGTGAGGAACCCCACAGGTGGCAAATAGGGACAAGAGCCTTGGGAAAAAACAGGACCAAACCTGAGTCCTCTCATGTGCGCTTCCCTCCCTGGATCAGGCTCCCAAGCACAGGGAGCAGCCTTAGAGGAAGCAGGCGGCCCTCAGGGGCCTTGCCTACTGCTGTCTGTGACTGTGCGGGCGGCTGGCAGGCCTGTTTCCAGGAGAGCCTCCCCTGGAACATGTGTGCGCTCCTTAGAGTTGGGAGGGAGGGCTGCAATAAGAGGAAGAGGAGGCATCTAATGGAAGTGAGAAGTCTTCAGCTGGACTCTGGGGCCTGGGTCGATGCTGATGCCAGCAGAGCCGGGAAGGCCAAGCGCAGTAAGGAAAATGAAATAAGCAGACCCCTGTCCACCACCTTATCCTCCACGCTATGTGTTGGGGCCCTCCCAGAGCTCATTACAGTCTCTGCCACATCTCTGCTTAAGCATACAGAGCTTAAGACTGATCCTCTCTGGTATAACATCGGTCACCCTCCAAAGCTCGGTCATGCGCCCAGGCAGGCTGGAGAGTGGAGTGCCCAGAAAGCCACCTTTGACGGCCCAGCTGTGTGGGGTACCACATAGCCCCAAACGTGGCACTACCAGGGAGGTGGGTGTGGGGTCCGGCTGGCCAACTCAGCCTGAGTTTAGGTCAGAGCCAATCGCTTACCATGGCTGTATCTTCCTCCTCCCATTTACGGCCCCACAGATACCTCAGGTTGGGGCAGGCTCTGACCCCCCGCAAGGCTGCTCAAGACAACTCCACTGTCACTTCCTGCCTGGGCCACATGGCCTCCTCTTACTCTGGGACTCACTTCCTGTTGACTGCCAGCCAGTTCCATGGCATAGAGACCTAGGACTGCCAGCTCTGAGACCAACACAGGCCCAGGGGCTGGACCAACCCAGTCACACACACACACACACTAAGTGCCACCCCTCACCCCCAGGCCTGCCCTGGAGAACCCCGGCCTGTAGCAACATGGGAAGTGCCTTCCAGAGATGCCTACGAAGGTGGGAGGGAGTCAGGCATGCGGGGTAGGAGGAGCCACAGAACTCCAGCCCCAGCGTTAGCTCAGCGGCTGAAATCCCAGGGCCTCCAGTCCACCAGTCTACACTCTCCTCTCTCCCCAACCAACTCAGCTTCCACCACTGGCCTCTCTGGTTCTGGGCGAGCCACGTCAGCCAAAGCTGTCAGGGGGCTGACAACTCCTGCCCTGGTCAACTTTCGGTCCATCTCACCCATCAAGAACCCCCTAAACTCAGTGTGCTCCAAGGCCCAGGATAACTGGGCCAGCAAATGCACCCAGAGGCAGGCATGAGGTCAGCAAGCAAATGGCCTGAAACAATTCTCCAAATATCGAAAGAGGAGCTGGGTGCTAAGAAGGCATCTTAGGCATGAAGCCCAGTCTATAAACCCAGAAGCGGCTACCCCAGCCAGGCATGCCCTCCCCTCAGCCCCTTCTCTCCTGTCCACTGTCATCATTAGCACGGGGACTTGGCTTGCTCCAGTGAGGCTTAGCATGGCCAGCCGGCACCTAATGCACACCCACGGCTGACTTGTGAATGGCAAAGACTAGATTCAAAGTGAGAGACTGCTCACAACTTGAGAGGCAGGTCAGCTTTGCTGCCAGGTCAGATGTTAAACAATCTACTTTTGTCTGCTTTGATCTTGACAGTTGCCTGGGAAGGAGGCACAGCACACTCCCGAGATACTCATTTTGTCCATCACCTGGGCAGCATTTGGTAGCCATTTTAGAAGGCACCAACAGCAGTTGCAGCTGCAGGAGACAATTTCAGAGTGGGATAGCTTCAGCCTGTCACTTCTCCTGCTTTGGGAGTGGGGAGCTGGGATGGCAGCTGCAGGGTCGTGAAACTAGTACCATCCAGGATGTGAGCAAAGTCTGGGCCCCCACTGTCTGCCTGTGCCCGCCAGGTATGCCTCATTCTGAGTCTTCAAACTGTCAGCCCCTTCAGGGACCCTCAGAGTTGGTTTGCCCTTCCTTTTAGGCAAGACCCCCGCTACTCCTGCTGCTCTGTTGCCCACCAACCCTCTTTAGGTGTCTCTGGTGAGCGGCTTATCCCAAGCAGGTTAAAGAGTACTTGTCAACTGGGGGAGTTTGCAACCCTCCACCCTCCACGACATTTGGTAACAAGTGCAGAGACATTTTTGGTTGCCACAAGGAGTAGGGTGCTAGCATCTAGTGGGGAAAGGCCAGGGAAGCTGCTCAACACCCTACAAGACACAAGACGGCCCCAACAAAGAATTATTCCAGCTACATCAGTAGAGTCTGAAAAGCCCTGGGTGGAGGCTAGAGGAATGACCAGGGACTGCCTTCACCTAAGGAATATTTTTTAAAACTTTTAATAAGCTGGGGTGAAATAACCATAACATGAAATCGACCATTTTAACCATTTTTCAGTGTACATTCACATTGTTGTACAACCATCATCACCACTAATCTTCAGAAATTTTTCATCATCTTGAGCAGGAACTCTGTCCCCATTCAACACTAACTGCCCATTCCTTCTCCCCTAGTAACCCCTATTCTACCTCTGTCCTCTATGGCTGCAGTCCCCAACCCTTGGGCTGAAGATTGGTAGGTACCAAGATAGCGGAGAGTGGCCTGTTAGGAACAGGGCTGCACAGCGGGAGGTAAGCAGCCCCAAGGCAGCTAGCTTCCTCTGTATTTCCAGCCCCTCCCGGTCACTCACATCACCACCGGAGCTCTGCCTCCTGTCAGATCAGGAGCAGCATTTGAATCTCATAGGAGGGTAAAGGTGCACTCCTAAGGTGCCATGTGTTTGAATCACCCCGAAACCGTCTGTGAAACTGTTGCTGGTGCCAAAAAGGCTAGGGACTGCTGCTCTAAAAGAACATTTTAAAGTCTGTGTGTGTGTGTGTGTGTGTGTGTGTCTCACATTCACACACACCTGGGAGGATCTATGCGTGGCCCAGGCTTTGGAACCTTAGCCTCATCCCCAGCTCCCAAAGCGCCCCCTCCACAGTGGGCAGGTGTGCCCGGCTGGCCCAGCCTTACCCTGCAGGAGGGGTAAAGTCCACTCACTGGCAGGGAGGCAGGCAATCTTCCCAGCCCACTGCTGCTTTGTTTACAAGGCTCTTTCTCACCCTCCCTCCTTACACGGGAAGCTAATTACTTGTTTACCCTGTGTCTCCCTCCCAGACTGTGAACTTTCCCTTGTTTATCCTTTTACTTCTCTCCACTTACAGCACTCTAGTGTCAAGCACAAGACCTGGCACATGTATGCTTATGAAATTCATCGATTTAGTTGTCTTAGTGATCTTGAGGTAGCTAGTGGCATTCCCATCTTTCGGAGGAACAAGGCTAGGAGGCTTGCCTCTGGTCATACCCTGACTGGGGTAAAGCTCCAGGGGTGATCCAGGGACAAGAGAGGTGTGTAAAGGCTGACTCTCTCTCTGGCCGAGTCTCAGGAAGAGCCCTCACAAGAAGGGAAAGGAGGCTTCATGGGCTAGGAAAAGCCAGGAATAGGGTGCCAGAGATCTCCCTGGCAGGAAAAGCCAGAGGCAAAGCAAGGAGCCTTCTGCAGTGACCAATTCTCCAGGCCTGTCACAGTCCCTTTGCTCAAAGTCTGGGCCAGACACCACAACTGACTGCTCCTTCATCCCAGGTGGGGCCCCTGTCTCCCGAAGTGGGGCAAAGTCTGAAACTCTCAATGGGAAAAGACTGATTTGTAAGTTGCTTTATTATAGTTTTAAAAATGACCCACAAAAACTAAAACCAGGTATTGGAGAGGTGGGGCCCCGGTACCTGGGCTTTAGGAGCCCATTCTCTAGGCTACAGCCCCACATCCAGCACTCACCTGGGCTGGGAAGCTTGGAGGGGGCAAGCCAGGCAGATGCCTTCCTCCCTTCTACCCAGGCTGGGGCTCCTCTGGCTTTCACTGTGAGACCCTGACATGGTAGTGGCCTCACCTTAGTTACCACAGAGGGCGATGCCTGCTGTGGTGCCTTCAAGACCTCTATGGGCTCTGGGAACCCTGGTGTGTCTGGCCAGCCACAGCTTCTTGCTGTATTGATTGGTTGATTGATTTTTATTGAGACAGAGTCTCACCATGTCGCCCTCAGTAGAATGCCGTTGTGTCATAGCTTACAGCAA
>NW_003852417.1:16318115-16321345 GCF_000181295.1 Otolemur garnettii
GCCTCCCAAGTAGCTGGGACTACAGGTGCCCGCCACAACGCCTGGCTATTTTTTGGTTGCAGCCATCACTGTTGTTTGGCGGGCCCAGGCTGGATTTGAACCCGCCAGCTCAGGTGTATGTGGCTGGCACCTTAGCCGCTTGAGCCACAGGCGCCAAGCCACACCTGGCTATTTTTTAGAGACAAGGTTTCACTCTGGCTCAGGCTGATCTCAAACCTGTAAACTCAGGCAATCCACCCACCTCAGCCTCCCAGAGTGCTGGGACTACAGGTGTGAGCCACCACACCTGGCCTTGGAATTTTTTTTTTTTTTTGAGACAGGGTCTCCTTTTCTTGCCCAGGTTGGCATGCAGTGGTGTCATCACAGTTGGTGCAGCTGCAAACAACTGATTCTTTAGACTTCCAAGTAGCTGGGACTACAGGTATGTGCAACTGCACCCAATTCAGGCTGGTCTTGACCTCCCAGCCTCAAGTAATCCTCCCTTCTCAGCCTCCCAAAGTGCTGAGATTACAGGCATAAGCTGCCAGGCCTGGCTCTTGGCCTCTTGACATATAGTCACACCCACAGACATGGAGGTACACCCCTGCTGACTGCAGACACCCACTGCTGGCCACAGGACAGAGATGCACAAGGAGGCCAAGCAATGAAAACAAAACACCTCAACATGTTCCCACCACTCACATTGCCACCCCTTGCTCTTTCCAGTCCCTTGGCTCCTGAAGGCCCCTCACATTCTCCCAGCCTGGATTTTTCCAGGTTGACTCTAGTTCCAGGAAACAGCTGCATGTCCACATAAGCAGGGCAGCTCTGCCCCTGAAGCACTGGCATTGCGTCATGACTACTGGCCCCCAGTCCTTCTATCTGCCCCCTTCCCTGGCAGCTCTCCCCAGAAAGCCAATTGCAGCTGGAAGTGGCCTGTGGTAGGGAGAGCCAGAAAGGTCCCCAAATGGCCTCCTGCTCAGCCTTCCTGCGGTAAATTGGATCCTGCTCCAATATTTTTTGTTTTTGAGACAGAATCTTACTTTGTTGTCCTGGGTACAGTGCTGTGGCGTCACAGTTCACAGAAACCTCAAACTCCTGGGCTCAAGTGATCCTCTTGTCTCAGCCTGCCAAGTAGCTGGGACCACAGGCACCTGTCACAATGCCTAGCTGGCTTTAGAGACAGGGTCTTGCTCTTGTTCAGGCTGGTCTCAAACTCCTGAGCTCAATCCACTCTTCTTGGCCTCCCAGAGTGATAGAATTACACACATGAGCCATGGTGCCCAGCCTTGGCTCTAATACTTTGGACCCAGGACCCTGCCTCCCCCAATTTCCTTCTTCCCCATGGAATGGCTAAGAAGCTGGCAGTGGTGTCAGGGAAAGCAGGGGCAGAGGCCAAAGAGGGCCAACTCTGTACTCTCTGGGCCAGCCTGGGAACCCCTCCAGGCCCCACCATTCCCCTCACCACTTCTGCTGGGAACTGTCCCCCTCCACTTTCTTTCCTGAGATCTGTCCACCTGTGTGTATCTGAGGTGAGTGAGTGTTCTGGGTTTGGCAAGGCCTCAGAGGGCGCTTAGTCTGTGGCCTCATGAGGCTGCTGCAAGCTGTGGCAAATGGACGTGAGGATGAATGTGCATGTTGAATGTCCAACCCACGTGGGTTCTGTTTCCAGCAGGGACACCATCCACCTGAAAGAGGGCCTGGCTGTACTCTTTGAAGTCAACCTCAAAAGATTTCTGAGGGAGCTGGAGGCTCCTTTTAAAAAGCCATTATTATGTATAGAAGATCCACATATTTAAGTCAATCTCTTTTGATGGGTTTTTTTTTTCTATTTTCAATCTCTACCATCCCTAAGATGATGGATTTGGTAAGAAGGGAATCCACCATGAAAAGTGCTTTCTCTTCTGTGCTTCATTTGCCTTTCTGAAGTTTTGTTTTGTTTTGTTTTTTGGAAACAGAGTCTCACTTTATCACCCTCAGTAAAGTACTGTAGCATCACAGCTCACAGCAACCTCCAGCTCTTGGGTTTAGGTGATTCTCTTGCCTCAGCCTTCTGAGTAGCTGGGACTACAGGTGCCCGCCACAATGCCCAGCTATTTTTTGTTGTTGTTGTTGTTGCAGTTTGGCCAGGGCCGGGTTCAAACACACCACCCTCAGTATATGGGTCTGCTGCCCTACTCACTGAGCCACAGGTGCTGCCCCTTTCTGAAGTTTATAATAGGTGTCCTCCCCCACCCCAGCTGGGCTGTGCTCATCCCACCCCACACCCCACCCAATATGATTTCAGAGGCTTAATCACATCCCCTCTTAGACTGTGTCTCTCCAGACTGGAGAGTCCTAATCTCTTTAGACTATCTGTCCTCACTTGGCAGCCCTGCCTTCCCCTGATCAATTTAGCTGCCCTTCTCTGGAGTTCTTCCAGCTACCTTATGTCTTTCTTGAGGTGAGAGAACCAAAATGTACAAAATTCTCTAGGTGGGGATGATCAAAGCAAACCCGTGCCAATAGCTCTCCTGGGCTGCATGTGCTGGCATGTACCTGCAGCAGCCGCAGCAATGCAGGTGCAGCTCGGGCTCTGGAAAAGCTCACGTGCCCCCGGAAGAGCATGGAGGCTGAGACTATGGGAATGAATGACTGAATGGAGGGGGCCCTGGAATGTGTAGGGGTGAAAATAAACACAGGTGTTTTTGAAAAACAAAATAGAGATTCTGAGATTTCACTTAATTGCTCCCCCAGAAGCACCAACTATCTAAAGTGACTTCTGAGGGCAGCACCTGTGGCTCAGAGGGGTGGGGTGCTGGCCTCATGTGCCAGAGGTAGCAGGTTCAAACCCAGCCTTGGCCAAAAAATAAATAAATAAATAAATAAATAAATAAAGTGACTTCTGAAAGGGGCCCTGCCTGACAAGCCTCCGGTGGCCATCACTGGGGCCTGCTGCATCTTGGTTCCCTTCCTCTACCTCATGGCTGGTGGCCAGGAGCACAGGCTCTGCCAATTTTGTCCCACTGTTGCCACTACCCACAGGCCCTGGGATGTTTTCTGGCACCTTCCCCCAATCTCCCCGCATTTGCCTATGCTTGTGCGTGGGCACCAGCCATGCTCATGTGTGCCAGAGTGGGTTTCCCAGACAGGACTCCCACCAGTTATCCTCCTCAAAACCTTCCAGATAACACATTTTTTCAGAGAAAATAAAGGATAAAATTCCGCTCAGGCTGCCTGCAAATTACCTTTCTTTCTTTCTTTTTTTTTTT
>NW_003852417.1:16321652-16328011 GCF_000181295.1 Otolemur garnettii
TCCCTAGTTCACCCAGCCAGGCCTCTGGGCCTCCCCATAACTCCACACCTGTATGTGTTGCTCAGTGTGGTCCTTAGTGGCAGGACCTTCCACTTTTCCTTCCATGGCCCCTCTCTTTAAGGCCCACGACAAGCCCCACCTACTCCAATCCCTTCCCTAGCATCCTTATAAGTCTTGTGACACTTGAAGTCCAGACCCCTGACCAGGCCCTTCTGGACAGGATTCCAGCAGGTGCCAGTTTGCTCAGTTGGGGAACAAGCAGATGAATGCAGGGACAGGGTACAGTTAAGTCTCTAACCTCAGAGTGACATGACAGTCCTCTTTCCCTAAGCACCAGGAGACAGAGCAGGGAGCTGCCAGTACTAAGGCAGCTCAAAGGAAGAAGAGCCACCCTGGAGGGGCTGACCAGGGGCTGGAGCCCAGGAGTGGAAGATGCTATTTTAAGAAGTTTGGGTCATAAAAACTGGTGAAACCAATTCACTGAGTCAAGCCTCCATGGGTTTGCACACAAGCAGTTCTGATCTGGAAACAAGGAGGGGATTTGAGCTCTGTCTTAACTTGGAGAAGAATCAAAAGGTCATATTAGGCTATAAAATTAGCCAATACTGCAAACCCCTGACAGCTGCCTTTAACTATGCCCAGCTGACTTAAGCTGAAGCCGAACAGTTCTCCAACTTCCCAGTTTACACCCCAAGTCTCTGCCCCGAGGTGAGACAGTCACCCTCCATGGAGCAAGTAATGCTAGGCTAGTTTTGCTCAGTTTCGGCTCAGCTGAGCTCAGTGGCAGCTCCCAGCCCCCTCCTCCCTCCCTTTCTGGGTTATTCTTAGCAAGAGGTGACCTCAGAGTGCTCCCTCTGAGCAAAAATAACCCCGGAGGAAGTTGGTGGATATAAATCTCAATGAGTAAATACATATAGTTAGTACACAGGGGATAGACCCCACAGGGCCCATTACCCGCAGAGTCCGGTGGGCAAGAGCAGAAGCTGTCCCTCCAGTGCCCTGACTGGAACCACCCATGAGGGACAAAGGCCTTTGCAGGACCATGTTGGCTTGTGACCAGGAAGGAACCAGCCTCAGACACCCTCACTTGTCACCCTGCAAGGTCCTCAGGAGCAGTCCCTTCCTCCCAACCCTGACAAGCACACCCACACGCGGGCTCAGCCTCCATGCTGGTCCCCCTCCCTGTCACAGGCACTGGCCAGCCCGCAGGCCCAGGCCCAGGTGCCAGCTCCCTTCCTACGCCCCGCCCAGCCAGCACTGGCTTCCTGTTTCCTGTTGCCGGCTCAGACCCACACTACAGACTCACCAGGCTGCTGCCAGGTTTTAAGCAGGCCCACCTCATAGTCCTCAGCCCACTGCAACCTCCCCTGCTCACACACAGGCTCCCGGGTATTTGGGTTAACTGCCTTCCTCAGTTATATTTTCTTTGTATGTTCTTTGGACCAGTTCTCCACACCTTTTCAAAGAGCCCTGCATTCATATATTAACTTAAAAAGGACCTTTGGGTAGATAGCTGGGAGCCAGACCCCATGGCTGCAGTGGTGAGGGGAGGAGAACATCATGGACAGGCTTGCGGTTGGGAGGTGTGGAGTTTACATCATTCTGATCATTCTTCTGAATATGGGGATGATACCGACAGTGGGCCTCACCTACTTTGCACCGGTTTGTTGTCAGCATCAAATAAAGTAATCATTGTGAGAGGTCTTTGCAGGCAATAAAGTGCTGCACAACTGTAAGCCTTTATCCGTGGTCTCTTGTCCTCAGTGGGGTGGGCAGACAAATGCACAGTAGCTCAGTAATTGTGCATTGGGAGTGGCACCAAGATGAGCTCTCTCCACCTGCTTTTCAAACTATTTGGGGTGAAAGGTCAGGTTTGGGATTTTTAAATTCTCAACCCACCAAGAAATGTTACTTTTGTAAACCATAAAATCACACCTGTGGATGTGGTGATGCTATCACATTGACACAAAAGCTTCAGAAAATACTAGAGTTCTCTGTGGAAAGGTAACAATCTGTTTCTCAAGGTGGGAGCTGCAGAACACTGCTGTCCAAGCCCGTCATCAGTGGACTTGCAACTTGCCTTTGATGTCTTGGTAGTTCATTTTTATTAATTTTACAAATAGATCAAGAAGGGAGAGGCCAGCATAGGTCACAATGGCTGAGCTGGGCTTCATTTTCAAGCCAGGTTTGATGGGCTGTGGTCCTGGGATGGGCAGAGAGAAAGGAAGGCTGTGGACCACATAATGGGCATCAGTGAAACAGCTGGTGCGTTCAGGGAGTAGGGAGAAGACAAGGTTCTCTGGCCCAAGGAATGGTGTCATCAGGCTCAAGGGGAAGGAGCAGTCAGATGGTAAGGAACTGGAATGCAGAGGGACATTACGGATCATGTCCCCTAGGAAATGGAGTCCCTGGAGAGAGATGCACCAGCTACTGAACTGTGATTACATGTGGCCTCTTCCCTCTTGCATAACATATGGCTGCCAGTAAACCTCGTGCACCTCCAGGGGCACCTTGCAGATAGCAAAGTACAGGACTGGCAGTGTGCGCCACCTGCTCCACGTCAGGGGCCAGTGTCCTTTGGCTGGGGTGCAGGCTTTAGATATGGGGACCCTGCATGGCTTCTCAGCAGCTATAGTGGGAGGTGGCATGCATCCAGCCAGTCGTTGTCTGGATATGGTCTAGCCTGAGTCCCAGTCTCCACCTGTGGCTACCTGGGCTCTTAGGAGAGGCCCCAGGGTGGGAGGGAGTGGAGGAAAACAAAGCTGACTGGGAGGCCACTGATCCCGACCCCAGAGAATAGCTCGCGTGGGGATTCTTGTAATCACAACTGTGATTACATGTGGTCTCTTCCCTCTTGCATTTCCCGCTTGAAACGTAAGTCTTCTTTATCTATGTGGCTTCCCCATGTGGTGGGAGCTCAGTATGTGCATAGTCTGTTGTACTTGGGAGGAGGGATGCACAACAGACTCTGGTGTGCAATGCACTGGCCTGGGCACACGGGGGTAGGTGGAGACTGGTTAGGGTGAGGGTGCAGCCAAGAGGCCAAAGACACCCAGGGACAGACAGGCCTTGGTGGAGAGGAGGAGAGGGTCAGGATTCCTTGGGGCTGGGGGGTAGTGAGGACACTCGTGAATGTGCCTTGACTATCCCTGTCCGATGTGCAATATTGGTCTAAGGGAAGCCCCCAATGTGCAGCCATGGTTTCTTCTCTCACTTCCCGGCGTCCACCAACCCCAGTCACATCAGTGAGGACCTGAGCCAACTTCCCGCTCCTCCCCAGGCTTAGCAAATGGCACACTCAGCTGCTTTAAAACTTCCTGGTTGGGGCAGCGCCTGTGGCTCAGTGAGTAGGGCACTGGTCCCATATACCAAGAGTGGTGGGTTCAAACCCGGCCCCAGCCAAACTGCAACAACAAAAAAATAGCTGGGCATTGTGGCAGGCATCTGTAGTCCCAGCTAATCGGGAGGCTGAGGCAAGAGAATCACCTAAGTCCAAGAGCTGGAGGTTGCTATGAGCTGTGATGCCATGGCACTCTACCAAGGGCAACAAAGTAAGACTTTGTCTCTAAAAAAAAAAAAAAAGAAAAAAAAAAACTCCCCAGTTATCTATGCCCAGGGCCACAGCTGCAGCTGGTCCCTGAGAAAACTTTCCTGCTGCTCTCCTACAGGGGCAGGGAGGAGGCTGGGACCAGTACCTGTCCCCAGTAGTGCCCAGGCCTCCAGCCAGAACCCTCCCACTGACCCCTGGCTGCAGCAAGAATCCCCACACGAGCTGTTCTCTGGGGTCGGGATCAGTGGCCTCCCAGTCAGCTTTGTTTTCCTCCACTCCCTCCCACCCTGGGGCCTCTCCCAAGAGCCCAGGTAGCCACAGGTGGAGACTGGGACTCAGGCTAGACCATATCCAGACCACGACTGGCTGGATACATGCCACCTCCCACTATAGCTGCTGAGAAGCCATGCAGGGTCCCCATATCTAAAGCCTGCACCCCAGCCAAAGGACACTGGCCCCTGACGTGGAGCAGGTGGTGCACACTGCCAGTCCTGCACTTTGCTGTCTGCAAGGTGCCCCTGGAGGTGCACGGGGTTTACTGGCAGCCATATGTTACCAATGAGGAGCCAGCTCAGAGAGGCTAAGTAATATGCTCAAGGTCTCACAGCTGGGAAGCATTAAATCCAGATGCTGCTGCTTCTGTCAAACTGTGGTTGCTGTGGCCTCCTAAAGAGCACAGGTTTGGCCAGGAAAGAGGAGGCCTGGCCTTTGATGAGGCTTGTTGGTACTAGAACCCACCTCTATTGTTCAGAAGGGAAACCCGAGTTCCAGCCAGCGACTTGTTTTAAGGTCACATGGATGGTGAGTGGTGGAGCTCAGGTCTTTTGGAGTCCCAAGACAGTGTTTTTCCTTCTGCACTGGAGCCTGCTCCAGGACAGGAATGTACGACTCAGAGCCACTCATGGCCCCATCTCCACGAGCTCAGCCATACCCTTCCTCTCTCCCATGGTCCTCTGACGTCCCTACCCTCTGACCTCAAGCTTCATCTGCCTCAGTGATGTGCCCTCCCTCCAGTTCCAGATGCTCACAATAAAGAATCTGAGGGTTACTGGGTCTCGGTTTGTTACAGATGGTGGCTATTGTCCTCAGCAGCTGGACTGGGGACAGAGGGAGTTTGCTTTGAAGATCACAGCTGCCAAGCCCAGGAGAGTAGCACGGCACTTGTGTGGATGCAGGAGTACAGTGGACTCTGACTCGCCCCCCAGCCTTCTCCCTCAAGGTGCCCTTATGGTAGAGGAAGGTGCAGGGGACCAGGGAATCTGCTGGTGCAACCTGCAGAGTCTATTACATGCCAAAATTCCTTTGAAGTTTCATTTTATCTTTCAATGTCATGGGAATTTTTCATTCTTGGCCATAAAATATCCATGTTTGCTTTAATATTAAAATGTTTAAAATTACCAGTTAAATTACTCCACATGGATCCCTCCCCTTCCAAATCTTCAAGCAGAATTGGCAGGGATGCATCTCAGGACCCAGTACATTCCCAGTCTCCTTCCACTAAAAACCTTCCCCCGCTCACCTTCCTCTTCTCTTCAGGCCCCTTCACCCTGACTCTCTACCCCAAGAGAGGAAATCCCACCCTACTGAGAATACTTCCTGGAAGGGCTGAGTTACAAATCCCAAGCCCTTGGCTCTAATCACCTTCTTGCTCCCAGTTTACTATTTGCAGCTGGAAGGGGCTAAAAGAGAAAAGCCAGCTGTCCTTGGTGCTGGGAAATAATTACAGCGCCACCTCTGAGTTTAAGGTGCCATGGCCTTGGCCTCCAGAGTTCCAGCACTGGCTCCTAGGAGTCTGGGGCTTGCAGGCTGGTCCTGCACCTATACCCCTGCAGGACTTCAACAGTGCCCTGGTCCTCCTCCTCTCTCCCCAAAGGACCCGGCAGCCTGCATCTCTTCCCTACTGTTTGACTAGATTCCCAGGCCTCAGTTCCCTTCCTCCAGGTTCTCCAGGTGTGGGCTAAAGCCCAGGGTGGGTGTATGGCAGGGAGAGGGAGCAGCCCACCTACAGAGGCCAGGGAGATCTTAAGCCAGCCTGGGGATTCTGGGAGGCTGTCTTGCTGCCTTTCTGGGGAAGGCTGAAGTCAGAGGCCTGGTTCAAGTCTCAGCTCCCAGAACCACCAGTCAAGTCACCTGGCCTCTCCAGGCCTCCAACTCTTGATGCAGAAAGCAGGGAAACGTTGAGGGTGGTTGTGGGGCATAAAAATATGCATGAGTCATGCAGCTGGAGGGGCAGCTCACATCACTGGTCTTAACGTCCCCAGGTCCCTGCAGGACACACATCACTGCCATTCAGAGTACAGGCATGTGTGTGCGTGGTGGTGGGAAGTCGGAAAAGATACTCACCGGAGGGTGCTTGCGCTTCCGCCCAGGCCTCCCCACTTTTCGGGCCGTGGTGCTGGGCTCCTGTCGCTCCTCCTTGGATCGAGACTCCTCCTGCTCCTCTCCATCCTGTGGGCACAGACATAGCCTGTGAGGCCAGAGGCCAACCCAAGAGGCACATTGTTTCAGGTCTGTTCCGGGCTGTCCTTGGCCTCCTCCCATCCCACCCCCCACAGGCCACACTTCCAGGGCTGGACCACCTCTATGGGTTGCTCTTCACTCCCTTCCTTCCTGGTAAAGCTCGAGGTACTCCTTAGAGTCCTGTTTAAATACATCCTTAAATACCAGGCTCAGTGGCTCATCTCATGCCTGTAATCCCAGCACTCTGAGAGGCCGAGGCTGGCAGATTGCTTAAGTGTAGGAGTTCGAGAACAGCCTAAGCAAGAGTGAGACCCCATATCTTTTTTTTTTTTTTGAGACGGAGCCTCAA
>NW_003852417.1:16329418-16344327 GCF_000181295.1 Otolemur garnettii
AAAGAAAGAAAATACTCAATTCAGTGACATCTACTTAAAGTCTCTGCAACACTTAGGACTATTGCAGAATATGGAGGACTTCACAGCTGTTGTAAATATCCCTGCCTGAAGCCTTTGCCATGTGGCGTGGGCACTGCACATGCTTGTCACCCAATAGGACCATCACAGGGATCACGTCATGGCTCCTTTTTCTTCCCTCATTCACTGAGTTCTGGACCAGAAGTTCATTACCAACTCTTCACAAAGCACCTGCGCAGGGCCCTGAAATGCCTGTCTCCTGGGGCACAAAGACACAAACCTAGAAAGTCCTGCCTCAAATACTCCAGTCTGGCCACAAACCACCCACAAGTCCCTTCTGACTCAGCCGGGCTCCAGCATGACTAATCACCAACAGAAATGACGCTGGGGAAGGAGAGGGAAAGGGACCCCAACCCAGCAGAAGGACAACAGGCTACTAATCACCATACACAATGTCAAGAAGCAAAGATGGCTTCATAGCCCTCCCTGGGGAGAGCACTAACCCAGAGCAATGTTAGCACCACAGATGGAACGGAAGAGGGTGCACAGGTTCCTTGGGGATTTGATGGAGCTGGCCCTCTAAGTCCCACTAAACTTTCATTTTCTATGATTACAAAATACCTTGTGGTTTGCCACATTAATTTTCAGAGGATGGTGGGCCATGCAAATGGAAACCTACTGTGACCAACTGCAGACATTAGGTCAACAGGAAGGGCATCGCTCGCCCCTCCATCCATCCATTTGAGGCTCGTCTATGGGACAGTCCATCCCAGCTCAAGTTCCAGGAGGCCTCCCAGGACATATACATAGGGTTGCACCAGGCCTACCACTAAGTGATGGCCATGGTCAAGCTGGAGAGAGGATGGTCAGAGGTGCAGAGGAGACCCCAGTATACTGTGGGAGCAAAGAAAGGGAGAGCTGCCAGCCCAAGAGATCAAAGTCATTCCATGCAAAGACGCCCAGGATGAAGACTTGGTTAGGGGTCATAACAGCTGACCTCCGAGAGTACTGTCACTAAGCTGTGCAGAATAACATGGCAGTGAGTGCTGAGGGGCTAGAGAAGGTCTAAAGGGACAATTTAAGGAATCCAGCCAAGGAAGGATCTGGAACAGGGACAGGGAGCTCCAGGGATCCTCGAGGGGCTCTTTTTGAGAAAGCATAGCAGGGGAATGATGAGGGCAGAGAGAATGGGGGGGAGTAGCCAATAGGTCGGAACCACCTCCCACAGGAGGCCAGGCCTTCTGGCTCTGAACTGTCTCCTGGAGACTCCACAGAACCCCTGGGGAACCACACAGAGAGGAAATATTACCAATGCATAACATCTGTGAAGGTTTTTTTTTTTTTTTGAGACAGAGCCTCAAGCTATCCCCTTGGGTAGAGTGCCGTGATATCACAGCTCACAGCAACCTCCAACTCCTGGGCTCAAGCAGGTCTCCTGCCTCAGCCTCTCAAGTAGCTGGGACCACAGGCACCCACCACAACGCCCGACTATTTTTTTGGTTGCAGCCATCATTGTTGTTTTGGCAGGCCCAGGCTGGATTTGAACCCGCCACCTTAGGTGTATGTGGCTGGCACCTTAGCCACTTGAGCCACAGGCACTGAGCCATCTGTGAAGGTTTTGATTGGATCTATACAACTGCTGTGAATTTCATCCAAGATGGGGCTTTTGGTCCTTTTCTACCACATCAAAGTAGACACCATCTTGATCAGTACTTATAAAACCATCTGTGGGGGTCCATGTGCAGTCATGGAAAAAGCAAAGTGCCTAAGAGTCCAGCTTGTCCATTTCCTAGTCACAGAAGCAGGCTCTCTGAGCCTCACTTTTCTCACCCATAAAATGGGAGTATGAAAGTATCCATCGGGTTAGATTCATCTGGGTGCAGTGGCTCACGCCTGTAATCCTGACATTGGAGGTGAGGTGGGTGGATCACCTTAGCTCAGGAGTTCAAGACCAGTCTGAGCTGGTCTGAAGGCAGAGACCCCATCTCTACTAAAATAGAAAAACTAGTGAAGCATTGTAGCAGCGCCTGTAATCCAAGCCACTCAGCAGGCTGAGGCAAGAGGATCACTTGAGCCTAAGACTTTGAGGTTGCTGTAAGCTATGACGCCACAGCACTCTACCCAAGGTGACAGAGTAAGACTCTGTCTCAAAAAACAAAACAAAATAAAGGTGTCCATTCTGCCTGCCATTCAGAGTTTTGAGAAGAAAGTTGAACAAATGATCTATTCCTTTGTCTACTCTGCTCACTGCTAAATCTCCAGAGTCTGGAACAGATTCTGGAAAAAATCTATTTCTTTAACAAGTTGCATTTATTACAGAGGGATTCATTTGGTTTTCTAACTTTTATTCTGAACTAATCAGAAATGTGAAAGCCAAGGAAAGCTTTTGATTAGCCAAAAGGAACCATAGTCACCACCCAGCAATAACCTAAAAACAAAGACACTTGACATTTCAGGATGGGCACAGGCTTCCATCAGGCACATGCTGAAAACTTCTGGGGCCCTATGGGCCACACCTCAGCCACACACAGACTTGCTCTGACTCCTCACCTACACGCGCACTGGGCCTGGCTACCGTTGGTGACCAGTACGTTTCTTCCTTGATGGGTTAGATTCAGTGCAACCCAGCCCAGGAGGAAGGAGTGGACCCTCTGATGCCAGGCTTCTCCGCTAGATCTGACGGGTCCAGAGAGTGTGGGGAGCACCAGGCAGGGTGCCATGTGCACAAGGAGCCTGCATCCGAGCGGCACACAGGAGCAAGATGGCTCTATAGCTGGTCAAGCATTCAGGCCTCACTCCTGGCTGGTGCCTGGGAAAACCAAGACCCATGCAAGCCCAGGTCAGGATTCACACACCAGTCTGGACAACTCCTGGCCCTTTCCATGTGGCCCTGAAGCACAGCTTTGTGCAGAGCGTGGTACCTTCTGCCAATGGATCATTCTGCTGCGATAGAGCGACAAGTTGCAGGGCAAAGTGTTAGGCGAAGCTTTCTGCTCTGGGCCTGCCTGAGGTTCACTCTGCCAAGGCAGGGGGCTAACGTGCCGAGAAGGGTGAGCAGATGGCTCAGGCCATGCTCCTCAACAGCTCCAAGGAGGCGTATCGAGTGGTTCATTCTCGCATCTGTCACAGGGTCTGTTTTAGTCAGTGTCTTTGCTGATGGGTTGAGCAAAGGAATTTAAAATATGCTTATCAAATCTGCAAATAGCACTGAATTAGGAGGCGTCGCTAATACTCTGAAAGAGAAGAATCTGATCCACAGTGACTTGGAGCAGCTGGGAAACAGTAACACGTTTAGCAGGAACAGATTTGAGCCCAGGTTGGTTTCCTCATCTGTCAAGTAAGAGGATGAATTTAGTCCATCCTTCCAGTGGGGGAGGGGAGAGCTGTTGAGAGTGCAGAGCTGGCTTAGGAATTTTGCTCTGTTCTCTTCTTACTAGTAATTTCAAGCTATTTAACCCGAGTCTTGCTTTCCTCATCTGCAAAATGGGGATGATACCTACTTCACAGTCATAGTACAAGAAAGGAATGAAGGAATATAGTGAAAGTGGACACATGACAGTCTCTCAAGAATCACTAACTTCCTCTGGCCCCACATATCCTGATTAGAAAGAACATTTCGTCAATGTGTGTCCCTCCCATCCCATCCTCCTTCCCTGCTGCCCTGCAAATCCCAGCTCACAGCCCTACACATGCAGCTGTCACTGCCGCAGACAGAGCCCAACATCTGGTGGGTGGTGCTGCCACACTGAGATACCCAGGAATACAGGGGGCTCTGTGCACTTTCCAAAATGCAAAGCTGATTATACACTCCGCAGAACGTATACTCTTGCTAAAAGGGCTCAAGCCAAGCTCCTTAGCCCAGGAGGAGGGTCCCAGGATCTGGCTGCATTGCCTTGGCCTCCTTACTACACTGGGTTCCCAAAAGACCTCACCAGGTATAAAAGCAGACTGCATCCCTCCCCAGCACCCAAGTGCAGACTGTTCCCTCTGCCCAGACCACCTTTCCCTCAGGTTTACCAGCAAACCCTTCCTCACTTTTCCAGCCCTGCTTCCTGAATTCCCTTGCTCTGAGCCCCCTCCGTGCCTCTCCTACCTAGACTGAGCTGAAAGACCCTTCCTCTCCTCTGAGTGGGCAGTGCCCAGGTCTGGCCGATGTTGACATCTACACCTGGTACAAGGCAGGCACACAAAATACCTAAGGAGTGACTGTCACTGAATAAATGCTCAATAAATGACAGAGACCATCTACACAGACGCACACAAACACAACTGTGCGTGCAGCCCCGAGGCGACTTGGATGTTTATGACTCCAGAATCAGGAAACAAGATGACTAAAATGTACCAGTACTTTCTAGACTCAAACATAATTGTCACTTTATATTTATGTCATTCTTTGCAGCTTTCAGAGCACTTTCACATTCTATGGCCTGTTAGATTAGGTGGTTCCCATCAGCCTCTCTCTAAACTTCCGAGGCTAGGATTTGACCTACATTTCAACACTGCTCACTGGACGGATTATTTTAAGCCACATGCAATGTCTCATTCTGATGTGCTGCGCTATGACGATCATAATCTCTCACGTTTGTAGGGTACGTAGTAATTAACAAAGCATTTTTACCTGTGTTATTTCATTCTTACCCTGAGAACAGAGCTGCCATCATTTTTTCCCCCATTACACAAATGGGAAACCTGCTGCTCAGAGAAGTTCTCTGACTTGCAGAGATCAGAGAGCCAGGAGGGGAGGTTTCCAGAACCAAAAATGAAATCTTCTGGTTCCCAGCCCATGGCTCCTTCCACTCCAACAAGCCACTGTACCCTACCATGCCACGCTTGACAGACACAGTGAAATACAAGGATGTGGGCGACCCAAGATAAAGGCTCACACTGGCACTCAGAGAGACACAGACACATTCAGCTGGCCATGCCCAGACACAGGACCCCTCCTTGTGAGAAAGAGATGTTCCAAAAGGCCCAAGCCCACCGTCAGCCAGCCTGACATACTGCTCCCCTCAGGACTTAAACCGAATGCTACCGACTCTGCATCATTGAGCAGATGTCTCAAGTTGGTGCTTGAGTCGAGGGGATGAACTTGCCGGATCTAGCCAGCCACTTGCCCCAGGCCCCTGGGACAAGGCGCATGCACAGCTTTTGCCAGCTGGCTGGCTGGCCTCCCAGGGACTGTCTGTGGTCAGAGAATTCACTGAAACGAACTGGCTTCTGCAACAAACAGAGCACTGTCCTGGGCACCAGACTCCACAAAGCTACGGCCACCTCTGCACACTCCACATGCTGCATGTAGACTCACTCCAATACAGACAGGCCTGGGCTGACCCTGCAGGGAGGCTCTGGCTCCAGAGGTGAGGGGCAGAGGCTGAGTGAGGATAGTGTGAGCTGTTAGGCAGTGGTCCCAGGAATCACTACGGAGCCTTCCAAAGCCCCCTGGGTTTTTTGTTCTTAGCCATCCCCCAGCTCATCAACCTTTTACTTCAATTATTTAACACTATGCTATGACAAATATTCATTGGCTACTTAGCTGTCCTCATATGTAATTCTTGATGAAAGAAAATGGCCCCTGGGTATATGCACACAGCAGGGGCTCTAGAAATGCTAAATGGCTGGAAATGGTGGTGCCTGGTTCCCCTCCTCCACAGCCTGTCCCCCTCCTAGGGGCCTCACTGTCTTTTGGAGGTGAGAGGTAAGCAGACTCTCATGTCCTTGAAGCAGCACATCTGACCCATGCTCACCTCTGGGGTCTAGGTACCACCCACAAGACCAGGCACAGGGGTGTGCTCAAAAACTCTATTGAGCACTGACTGTGTACTGGATGCGAAGATAAGCAAATAGGGAACTCAGTTTTGAAGGAAAGACAACAGTAAGCAAGTAGACCCCCATACTGAACCCAGAGTGCGGAGTGCCACTGCGCTGCCTGCAGCCACCCCCATAGGCACCAAGCCCACTCACATCCACTTGCCCAGTTCTAAGGGCCCTCACTTTATAGCGGGAAAGATCCAGATAAAACGACTTTGTAGCCATAGGAGCTCTGTAAGCCTCCACTGCTTGTGTGTAAAATGAGGATGGCAACAGCGGGCTCCTCCTGATATTTTGTGACAACTCAATGAGTTAACTGCTGGGCAGAGGGGACTCCTCTATCTGCCCTTCCATGCTGAGGGAACATTAAGTGGGCGGATCTCATGAGGCCACTGCAGGGCATGAGTAGGCTTGTACCAAGCCCAGGTGCCAGAGAGTAAGGTTCATCTCCCAGTTATCCTGGGACTTGGCTCCAGCTCGGCACCCTCTCCCCCTCTGCAGGGCTAAGCCCAGTCTTTGCTGTACTAACCTTCTCAGAAGGGCTGGGGTCCATCCCTAACCTGGCCATTCAGAGCAGGACTGACCTTCACCCAGGCTCCTGAAGGTATCCACAGCTCCCACCATCAGGAGTTAGGTCTTTCTGCCACTTGCCTTGATTTTGCTTCTGTGTGACAGGTAAAGGGGCCTTAGGCCTCTAGTGACTGCAGAGCCCAGAGAGAGCCTTCCCTCCATGTGCCAGACTCTAAGCCCACACCATTCCTACTCCACTCATGGGGATTCTTCTCCCACACCCCTGCAATCCATGGGGCTGCAGTAGACCTAAACCACAAAGGTGCGGGCAGGCAGGTAGGTGAGTGGCCAAGTAGATAATCCAAAATAAATTATAAGGCTAACTTAATGTGCGCTAGGCCCCTGTGTTAACCACCAACCACACCATCTCATTTAAAACTCTCAAGCCGATAAGGAGCGATTTTCCTGTTCCAGACCACATTACCAAGTCACATGGCAGAGTCCAGGTTCAAACACAGGTCTATCTCCAGACACGAACCAACTCCCATCCAAGGTATTGACTGCAAAGTTAACTAAATTTGACATGTATCTAATTTCAGAGAATTTTAGAGAATCAGAACCCTAGAATATAGGTCCTGGTTAGCTGTTTAGATTGCAAATCTGCTGAATGTGCCCAGGCATCTAATACTCTCCACTGGGCTAAAACAAATGTACCATTATCATTAGCTGTGTTTCTGAAGAAACAAGGGTCAAGTGGAATTTCTGTAACTACTTAAGCGTACTAAAGGGGACGCTATAGTGACTACTGTAAAGCAAAGGGCCAGCTCTAAGTGACCAAATGGGGGCATCTGAGTGCAGTAAAGCCAGTGGAGGTGACAGGCCTGTGGGCCAGCAAGAATGACTGACACTGGAGCTGGCAGAGCCCCCACCTGAGGATGCATGCCCTGTGCCACATACAAGAGTGGAGGAAATGCTGGGAGCCCAAGGGAAATCAGGACTTGCCAGGCCTCTAGGCTGGACTTTGAGGTGAGAGGGGAGAGAGGGCCACAGCCCCAGTGCCAGCCTTATGTATACATATGCGCGCGCGCGCACACACACACACACACACGGTGCAGACATGCACACCCGCTGCTGCTTCTACTGCAAGGAAGAGCACTGCCCAGGGGCCAGCCCCAGTCCAGGGGCAGGCTTGGCTCCCCATCTCTGTATCTGTGCCTCTCCTTCCCATTGGGTCCTACGGAATGTTTACTCAGTTTACCCCATAGTCTGTGGAGCCCTACTATGTGCTGGGTATCTGGGAAGGGACCTATATCTGAAGAAAGAAGGAGGGAGGAAGAGAGACAATGGAAGCAATGTGTCCAGAGAAGGAAAGAGGCAGGAAGAAACGATAAGAAGCCAGTGTGTCTACAACAGCATCTCCACCTGTTGTATCTGTGCGTGCACGTGTACACATGCACACGAGCCTGTGTATGTGAGTCCTTGCTGGAGATGAAACTCTCCCAATATCTACCCTAGGGCAAGAGCACCATTCTCCCGCAGTGCAGTAGAAGAGAGCTGAGCAGGACCCTGGAGCATCGCAGCTGAGAAGCACTGCTCACTCCATCCCCTTCATGCAGCCTCAAGAGCACAGAAGCCAACAGCACAGCCTGCCTGGGTTCTAGCCTCAGCTCTACCACTTACTAACTGTGTGCCTTTAGGCAGGTGACTTGACCTCTCTGAGTTTTAGTTTAGTCCAAAGTAAGATAGAATGATGAAAATAATAGTGCCTACCTTATGAGGTAGCTTTAAGAATTAAATAAGACAATGCACGTTGACAGCGCCCGCTGGATGGTCAGTGTTCAGTGCATCTTGGCCAATATGTTTCTGAGGCCAGAGGAAAGAAGGGGGCATTGAGATCAGAGTCCCAGTCTGGGGCTCTGGCCCCCCTTCTAATTTATATGTGGGGATCTGAGGAGACCCTTGGGATGCTCTTGGTGCCCTCTTCTGCCCCTTGCCAGCCCTCCCCACATGGCTAACACCCACCTCTATGATCCTAGGAGGATCTCCCTTCTGCTGGCCTCCCACCTCCCCCCACCATGAGGCCAGACCCCTCCCTCTGCTGTGGCCACATTTACCAGCTGCTTTACCCAACCAGCCCCAGAGCTCAGTCCCCCTAAGCCTGCCTCTTCCCAGTCCCCAAGTAGCCCCCGCTCTGCCCACCATATGGATGGTGGGTGGAGAAGGTGGTATCTGTGCACTCCCAGCTGCAGCCTACCACCCATAGTTCTGCACTCCACCTGCCTGACCCTGGGCTCCGGAGTTATTCTCCCATGGACGGGTCTTAACCACTCTCATTTTCCTTTCCACTCTACCCACAGACCATTTCCTAAGCACCTACTCTGTCCTATTCCAAGTCCTAGGGAGTCCCATGGAATCCAGGGGCCGGGGCCAGCCATCATCCACACCAGTGGTTCTCAATGTTAATGTGCAACAGAAGCCCATAGAGGGATGGTCAAAACACAGGTCACCAGTCCAGTCCGGTCCAGACTCAGCAGGTGTGGGTTGGGGATCAAACTTTCTCTTCCTTCCACCTTCCCAGGTGATGCTAAAGCTGTGGTTTGGAAATCACATTTTAAGAACTGTTGGCTCACTGTATTCTGTAATTGGAGGCAGACTAAAAGTAAGGGCTTTGTGACTTTAACCAAAGAGGAGGGTAGAAAATTAGGGAAAGGGCCCGCCAGGCAGAGGGAGCAGCATAAACAAAGGTCTGGCAGCTGTCTGCGGAAGTAGTGGGGCAGGAGAGAAAGGTTCGGGGAGGTGTGGCCAGGGAGGAGGCCAGGAGAGCACATGGGACACGCTGTGGAAGGGCCACACCTATTCCCTCTGGCTCATTAAACAGTCCCTTTGTGCCTGACACCTCTGCCAAGCTCCTTGGGCTGCATACCTAGCCTATGTCTCCCCCTCTGCAGTCACCCAGCACTCCTGTCCGGGGCCTGGCTTTCATGAGCTGCCTGAGGCTGTCAGTGCCTCTCCCCGCCCTCCCTGGGCGGATCCCTGGAGCTGCTGGAACCAGCCCAGAGGTGCCAGGGAGGTGTGCCAGGTGAGCCAGCATGCATGGTGTGGGTGTCGGTGGCTGGGGAGGAGGCCCAGCTGTGCCCCAGCCCTTGTCTATCCAGATCACTGCCATCTTTTGGCACCACTACCTGCCTGCCAGTGTGTGAGTGCGCACACTCTATCAGCACCAGGATCTGGGGCTGGGTGTGTGTTTGTTGCCGCCTGAGCCAGAGCAGTTACTATGGGTAGGTAATAATAGCAATCACAATCCTTCATAATTGGACCAGACTTTGCTATCTGCAGGGCACTTACATGCCCATGACCTCAACTGACTTCCACAACTGCCCTGTAAAACAGGCAAGGCAGGAGTCACTATTCCCATTTCCCAGCTGAGCAAACACAAGCCCAGGTGGCCTGAAGTCACATCTCCAGTAAGTGGCATACTTAGGACTTAGACCTGGGATTTCTGACTCTTTGTCCAGTGCTCCTTCTCTCTCCTGACCTGTCATAATATATAGCCCAACCTGCTGTGTCCATGGGTGGGGTCAGAGGCTCTGCTGCCTAGGGCACAGAAGCACAGTCTAGTAACAGGAGGAGTTTGTCCAGGCTGTCCCCATCTTCCCTACCTATGGCTGGTACATGGACAAGGAGCTGGGTTAGTGTTTGTCAGGATACTGGACCCAGAGTAGGAAAGGCTCAGGATCACCTCATGAACAGAAAAACCAAGCGAGGCCCAAGGAGGCGAGAGAATCAGCCATACCCACCACTCAAGAGCACAGGTGGCTGCAGGGTCGGGGTTTGCATGCTGTTGGGGTCCTAAGCCAGAGTTGCCCAGAGGCCTGTGGGAGAACCTGGACTGTCAGTTCTCTTCCCATGGGGTTAGAAAGGACCAAACAGAACTACAGTGGAAACACACGCTAAGAACGGATGTCCTGGGCTCACACAAGGATATCCCAAGTATGTCCTGCTGCTCCCAGACACCACCAAGCACCATGATCCGTTAGCCCTACCCAGGAAAGGGGTGCAGGCAGGGGGAACTGAGGGGATAAAGGCACAGCAGACAGGCCAGGGAGGCCCATAGCTGTCACAGCTTCCCTGGAATGGTGGCAGTGGTGTTTAGCATTTTTTGATGCAGGGGACAGCAGAGCTGGGGAGGGGGGTTAAGGAGTGGCTTTTCCTATGGATGGTCACAGCTTGGAAGGTCCCAAAGCAACCTGTGGGGATCCAGCAGAGATTCCCATCAATCTGATGTGGTCTCCTCTCCCTGATTAGGCCCGATCTAGAGTTCAGCAGAAGGGCAGAAAAAGTCTCCAGCTCCTGAAGCCAGGTTAAGGATCACCCAGTGACACTGAGGGGTGAAGAGGGAAGGGGGACAGGAAATCACCTCTCCAAGGTCTGCTGGTATGGGGAGCCTCGATGTCTGCATGCGTGCATGCGTGCGCGCGCGCACGCGTGTGTGTGTGTGTGTGTGTGTGTGTAACTCACACAGCCTCAAGTCTGCAGTTTCTCTGCACCAAACTGGTCTTCACCCCTCCCCCAGAAGCTACCAAATACCTGTGGGAAACAGAGGCAGCAAAAACAGAGAGGTAAAGTGAGTCACCTGAGACTCACAGCTAGTGAGAGGTGGATCCAGAAAGGACCCCAGATTTTGGGACTCTGTGAGGCTGACCCTCACAACTGCACAGACCTGGACTTTAAGCCTCTGCTCAGGCACCATGGCAGTTAAAAGCTCAGGTCCTGGAGCCAGCTTCCTGCTCCCACACCAGACTCTAACCTCTCCAAGCCTCAGTTTCCACATCACCAAAACAGGAAAATGAAGGTCCCATCACTCTGTCATGAAGCTGTCTGTCATCATATGGGGACAGGGCACCTCCTCAGGCGCCAGCCCCGGCATCCCAACCACAGCCGGCTGCTCACCTTTCGGTCCTCCTCCCGCTCCACAGCAGAGCTGCTGGTGTCCCCGGGGCCGCTGGAGGGCATGGCAGGCAGCTGGGCTGTGGGAGGCAGGCCGGGGCTGCGCGGGGCTGGGGGGCTGCTGGGCTTTGGGGAAGGAATTATCGTGGTCTTTGTAGGCAAGAGTTAGAACCTAAACATAGATGACGGTGTTGAGCCCGCCGGTGAACCGCTGCCTTCGTCTGCCTGTGCGCTGGGGCTCCAGATGACTCCACCTGTGGGGGAGAGAAGGTGGTCAGCGGGGCAAAGCACCCCAGTCCCACCCGCCTGCAAGGCCTGGCACCTCCTACTGACCAAACGCACTGCTTCCCTCCAGCCTCACCAGCACCCCGGAGAGCTGGGACACTGAGGCAGCTCCCCACAGGGCCGCCTCCAACCCCAGCAGCCTCTGAGGGAGGCAGCAGCCAACTCCAGGCCTCAGCGCTGCTGTGGCCTCTGCCTTCTTCCTTCTCTTCATTCACGGCTGTTCTTCCCTCTGAAAGCTTCCCGCACCCTCCCTCCCACTCCAGCCTGCCCCTGGGAAATCCCAGCCTCCCCCCGGAGGCACCCAGCCTGCTACATTTTCCTTCTGATCTGCCCTCAATCCCACCCCCACCCAGCTCTGCCACGTGGAGGAAGTGAGCAGCAGTCACAGGATGTCATGAAATGAATGTCACCTCACTTCAGGACCAGTGAGCGCCTGTGCTGGGCTTGGAGAAAGCTGAGGTCTGAACTCAGGCTGCAGCCAGGCTGAAGGCCTGGTTTGCTCTGCTGTCTAGAGGACACACTGGTGAGGGGAGGCCACAGCCACGGCCACAGCCACACTGAGGCAGGATGCGAGGCTATTCTCCCCCACCCCTTGAATCAGTCCCATTTGCCTGCAGAACTGGTGGGCTTGAGGGGGCCCTCCGAACCCACATGGCTTGTTTAGGAGCTTTTCTTCCTCCCTGCTCCAGGTGTGGGCCTTGAGCCAGTGAAATAACAAAGCCTGCGCCTCGGGCCACAGCTGGGGTGGGGTGTTACAGCTTCAGCCCCCTTCACTCAGAGACACAGAGCGCCCCTGCTCCCCACCTCCCAGGAGGAGACAGCAGCCAAGCCCCTGCCTTCAGTGCGCCAGGGCCCAAGGCCCAGGAGGCGATTGGCAACAGGAGGAAAGAGGGAGGCAGCTGGATCTGGGCCCACCCACACCCTTCCCCTTCCAGTTCCTGGTTCTGCTTCCCTGGCTCCTCTCCCTCCTGCCTGGGCTTCTCCTCCCATCCCCCTCCAGTCAGAGCTCCCTGGAAAACCAGGAACAGGGAAAAAGCACAGGCTTGCGTCTCCCTCGGGTCCAGCCCCTTACCACAGGGTGCGTGGCTGCCTGGGTGGTGTGTGCCCCAGCTCTGGCTCTGCCCTGGAAGTAGTGGAAGGACCCCAGAACTGGGCAGAGCCTTCTTAGGGCCAGCGCCATAAGAACTCCATCAGGCCAAGCCAGGCAGATGCTCCTGCCCCACAGCTGAGCCCCGGGGAGGCCCCAGGTGCAGTGCATCTTACTCCCAGGCCCCGACTCAGCGCAGAGAGGGGCTCAAAGAAGGCCTGAGTGAATGAATGGTAACCTCAAAGGAGCGCCATGTGTCAAGAATCGCCATGTGCTCAGCATCGGACTTGGGCTTGTATTTGGGCAGCTACTAGTACTATTCCTGGTTCACAGTGGACTCTAAGGCTCACAAAGGTTAGGACTTGTCAGAGACTTGAACCCAGATCTATCTCTGACTCTAGTGCTGTGAGGAGCTGGGTTCTCTATGAAGCCCCCCCT
Source organism: Otolemur garnettii (assembly GCF_000181295.1). Classification (NCBI taxonomy): domain Eukaryota; kingdom Metazoa; phylum Chordata; class Mammalia; order Primates; family Galagidae; genus Otolemur; species Otolemur garnettii. The sequence goes on from NW_003852417.1 coordinate 16,342,512, forward strand.
TATACCACCCCACAGGAACTACTCCAGTCTGGTCCAACCCAGAACTCCATGTAGCTTCCACCCATTTTCAGCCAATGATTCCCCCTCAAGCCTCCCTCCTCATTTGTGACCACAAACATCACTAATCACCCCCATCATAACCTTCAAAAGGATGTAGAAACTGGAGAGGCAGTCTGGTTAGAAAGAACATCAAACCCAGAGTCAGCAGATGTGGCTTCTCTGGCTCAGTTTCCACATCAGTAAAATGGGAGAATTGGGCAAGATGATCTACAAGACCTCTTCTAGCTCTGACCTGCCAAGCGAGTCACAAGGTCCCAGGGGCAGCAGGGAAGGACAGGTCAGTGGACAAGTAAAGGCCAAAGAAGGCAAGGGTGCCCAAAAATGGAGTCAGCGAGACCCAGGCACAAAGTAAGAGGAGCTCGTCTCCACACTGCCTAAAGCCTAGAGATACCCTGGGCCACCAGAGGCTCTGTGAGAAGAACCCTTTCAGAGAACCTCTGGCTCCCAGGAGGTGAGGAAGGAAGTGGGAGGGAAAAGCATAACATCACAGGGCACCCACCCCGAGGGCAGACTCCCTGGAAAGGAAAGGAACAGAATGGAAACCTTAATTCCTCCTCTGTCCTCCAGAAAATGCAGCTGTCCTGGGTCAATCCTAGCTCCCTTTGTGTTGCTCAATGGACCAGGCTGTCAGTAGATGTCCCTCAAAACCACCCTACATCATCTAGAATCACCCAGTATGTAGCCAGGCAGGCCAAGTACTGGCAACTTGAGGTGCCTCATTCAGTGGCCAAGGCCAGACCTCCACATAGCATTGCCCACCTGTTCAGTTCATTCTTCTCTCATGAGTCCCCAGTGCCAACAAAGCAGCGAGTGTCTACCGCCCCAGTCCTTTGAGCAACACAATCCTGCTGCTCCCAGAACCCTCCCCACCCAGACCAAGGGTGCACCACAAAAACCACCATCACCAAGAACCCTACCACCAAGACAAGCAGCTCTTACTTTCTCCTTTGTCCTTTTAATCTCCACAGTAAGCATAAATCATGTTTATAACAATGACTTAAGAAATGTTTCAGGAATCCCATCATGGAAACATCTTGGTATCACAATGGATGGGGTCACTGTTATCACTGCTTTGGTTATGAAACTGCTGTGGAAAAAGCATTGGAAGTTTTTAATATACACACCAAATTTCACTACCTTCTAAATTCATCTAGTAAAGAGATTTTTTCGGAAGACACAAAAATCCCAAGATTGGGCTGAACAGGAGAAGGAAAACCCCCAACAATATTTTGAAATCTGGAAAGCAGAATGGCGATGGCCAGATTTCAGACAGGGGTGTGAAAGCGGATTTATAACACAGAGTCTGTAACAGACGCTTGCTAAATGGGAGTACCAGGTACTCTGAGACTGGAGGTGAGGAGGATGTGTGTGTGAAAACCGCAGGCTGAGTGGAAGACCCACCTCAGATACATAAAATAAGGGGTCTTTACACAGAGTTGACTGGCACAGCTGAGAGTAAAGGTGATATATGAAAACCAAGGACATGAAGGTTATATAATGCTTATGTGGAGTCCCTCTGACTAGTCCCCCACTGGGCTCCACAACAGTGGTAGCCAGACCCTTACCTTCTTCTCTGAATTAGGCCAAGAGGAAAAACCCAAGGATGCCAGTACTGACATCAGCACCAAAATGGCATCAAGATGGCTTGTTCAGGTCAACCAGTGTGGATTTGAAAGTCAAGTGGTGCTCAGAGCTTCCAATCGGCTTTTTAGTGCCCTGGTCTTAACCCAGGAAGGACAACCAAAGACCACCAGAT
>NW_003852417.1:16345298-16386436 GCF_000181295.1 Otolemur garnettii
AAAAAAAAAAAAAAAATTAAAAAAAAATTAAGAACACTAAGCCAAAGATCCTACAAGATTCCAGAAAAGGAGAAAAAAAAATGACATATAAAGGACCAGGAATCAGGATGACTTCAGATTGCTCAACATCAGTCTTGAAAACAAGACGACAAAAGACCAATACCCTCAAAATTCTCAAAGAATTAAACAAATCTTAAACAATTCTTCACTTGGAAGTGCAGAATTATCAGCCAGATTATCGTTTACACATGCACGAGAATGAAGACATTTTCAGACACAAGGTCTCACACTCCTTTGTCAGGAAGCAGGAGAAGGTGACCTGGCTCGGCTGCCCTTGCTCAGTGGGCAGGGTGCCGGCCACATACACTGGGGCTGGTGGGTTTGAACCCACCCCAGGCCTGCTAAATAACAATGACAACTACAATAACAACAAATAGTTGAGCTTTGTGGCAGACACCTGTAGTCCCAGCTACTTGGGAGGCTGAGGCAAGAGAATCGCTAAGCCCAAGAGTTTGAGGTTGCTGTGAGCTGTGATGTCACAGCACTCTACCAAGGGTGAAATAGTGAGACTCTATCTCAAAAAAAAAAAAAAAGGAGACGGTGTCCTCTAAGACACAGAAGACCCAGTACAGGAGAGAAGAGAAGGGAGTCTCCAGTGTGCAGGTGAAAAGGGGCTGCAGGATGACTGCTTGGCACAAGCCAGAGACAGCTGTCCTCATCTAAACAGTGCAGCTCTAGCTCTAGACTTGGGCATGATGGAGGCTGCCTTTTTACCTGACAGAAGTACAGGTGTCACTGCCGTCTGCTGCTGTCCGAAGCCAGGAACTGAATGGATGAGAATCTGTCCTGAACAAAGTGCTCCAACTAGGGCCACCAACCAAGCAAGAAACACAATAGCCAGAAAACAGGGACTCCAACTCGAAGGGAAAGGGAATTCCCAGGGGACCACAAAAGGAAGTCACAGAATGTCAGCTACGATATGCCACGTGCCTAGAAAGCAACCAGTCTAGAGTAAAAGACAGTAGATAACTCAAAAAATGGAACTGAAACGTTTCTTACTGTGATCACCCGTGTGGAAAGCCATACTGGAAGGTGTGGTGGGCCCACCACAAAGAAATGATAAATGTCTGGCGTGTGGGGCATGCTAATTACCCGGATCTGATCATTACACTATCTACGCAGGTATCAAAACATCACATGCACCCCATATGTATGTATGATTATTATGTGTCAAGGAAAACAACCAAAAGTAACAGTATTGTTACGGAGGAATAAAACTACTTTTTTCGCATTAAAAAAAAAAAAGAAGTTGGCCACGCGCTCCTCGGTGGCTCACACCTATAATCCTCACACTCTGGGAGGCCAAGGCAGAGGGCTGCTGGAGTTCTGCAGTTTGAGACCACACTGAGTAACATAGTGAGACCTCTTCTCTAAAAAAGTTGAAAAATTAACCAGGTCCCAGATTCTCAGGAGGCTGAGACAAGAGGATCTTTTGAGCCAAGGAATTCAAAGCTACAGTGAGGTATGATGACACCACTGCATGCCGGTCTGGACAATCAAGTGAGATCCTGTCTCAAAAAAAAAAACTTGTGATAAGATAAGCAACGAGTTTGAAGAAAGTAAGGCAGATGAAAAAACAAGGTAATTATTAACTTTAGAAGAAACAAAAAGAAAGGAAACTTGTACACTATAAGGCTCAGCTGTGAATAACAGTTGCATTGACATAATGTAAACACTGCATGTTGATTTAACAAATATAAATGTGTGTGTATATGTATGTACACACATAATATATTACTTTGGTATGTACCACAAAGTTAATGGCTTTTAGAATAAAACAAATTCCTTATCTTTCAATTCTCCAAGTCAGAAGTCAAAAATGGCTCTCCTTGCTGGGAGTGGTGGCTCCCACCTATAATCCTAGTACTTTGGGGGGCCGAGGACAGGTGGATTGCCTGAGCTTATGGGTTCGAGACCAGCCTAAGCAAGAGCAAGACCACGACTCCACTGAAAATAGAAATAAATGAGGCAAGAGGATCACTTAAGCCCAAGAGTTGGAGGTTGCTCTGAGCTATGATGATACCATGGCACTCTATCAAGGGTGACAGCTTGAGATTGTCTCAAAAAAAAAAAAATAAAAAGAAAGTCAGGCAGAGTGGCTCACGCCTGTAATCCTAGCACTCTGGGAGGCCGAGGTGGGTGGATTGCCTGAGCTCACAGGTTTAAGACTAGCCTGAGCCAGAGCGAGACCTCATCTCTAAAAATAGTTGGGTTCTGTGGCCAGCACTGTAGTCCCAGCTACTCCGGAGGCTGAGGCAAGAGAATCGCTTGAGCCCAAGAGTCTGAGGTTGCTGTGAGCTATGACACCACAACACTCTACCGAGGGCAGCAAAGTGAGACTCTGTCTCAAGAAAAAAAAAAAATGGCTCTCCTCACTTAGGCCAAAGTGAAGGTGTTGGCAGGGCTACGCTCTTTTCTGGAGGCTCTAATGAGAATCCATTTCCTTGACATTTTCAGCTTCTCTAGAGGCTGCCCTCTTTCCTTGGCTCGAAGGCCCCTTCCATCTTCGAAACTAGGGATGGCCAATCTTTCTCCCATTGTGGTGCCCTGAGTCTCCCTCTGTCACCTTCTCCCTCTGACTCTCCTGTCTTTCACTTCAAAGGACCCTCGTGCTTCTACTGGGCCCACCCAGAAAATCCAGGATCACTTCCCCATCTTAAGGTCTCTAATTTAATCATATCTGAAAAGTCCCTTTTGCATGTAAAGTAACATATTCCACAGGGGATAAGGACCTGGCCTTCTTTGGAGGGCTATTACTCTGCCTACTACACGCGTACATATATGACATAAAGCATTTCCGAGCGAACTTTCAAAGGGTGCTGTTAATAGCACGCCTACCACAAAAACTAAAGGTTGGCCACGTATTTGAATCTACTAAATAGGAAGTCAAATGAAAATGGCAAAATAGATGAATCAAAACTATGCACATTACTCAGAAACATGAGATATAAACTTGCTAGAAGAAATAGCTAAAAGAATTAAAAGTGGCTGCCTCTGAGAAGAGGACGAGGGTAGGAGTGGGCAAGTACTTTGTTAAGAGATTTTAGTATTGTTTGACTCCTTAGATTATGTGAATACTACTGAGAGTAAATAAAAATGAATTTTTAAAAAGAGAGACTGGGGATGGGAAAAAAGATCTACATCCCAACTGCAACTGTCAGTTGTGTTTGGTCTCTACTTCCTCCTCTACGAAGAAGAGTGTAGCCAGGGCCCTTCCACCTCTGTTGTGCTATGAAATCATCACATCCCACAGAAGAACCAGCGTCAGCTCCTCCCACCCACAGAGTTCCATCACCAGCTATAAAAGTGGTACCTCCCTCTCCACCCTCCACCCCTCACGAATTGTCAAATCCACCAAATGCATCACTCCCACCAGGTCCAGCCCAGGCACGGAGAGGTGCACCTCCTGTCGGTACCACCCACATCCCTAACACACCCCGCTCTCTCCACCCCACTTCCACCAAAGACCCACATTCCCACCCTCTCCTAGAGCACAGAACAGTCCCCATCTCATTGGCTCCCACCCCACCACTGTCCCCAATACTATTCTCACCTTCCTCACCAACTCAGCCCCACCAGCACCCCAAGCTGGCCACCCAAGCCTCATCTCCATTTTTGCTCCAGCCAACACCAACTACCCCTCACAGGAGGCTAAAGATAATTATCATCTTTCAAAAACAAAACCAGTCATTGCCCACAAACCTAGATCCTCGTTCTGCCAAAACTAATGCCAATGTTATCACCTTAAGAGTCCCTTCCTCTCTCAAGTCCCCTTTCTGAGTTGCTGGAGACTATCTCACCCTCTCTGTGGCAGGTCCTTCCCCCTCCCCTATCAATCCTGCTTTTCTGGACTCTGGTTGTTCTGGTCTATCTAGACACCTTCCCCTCCTTCCCAGGGGGTATTTACTCATCAGAGGGTTTGGGCTATGCCTGTGCAGACCCCAGCCTCTACCCCAGGCACAGAGTGAGGATGTGACCAGGCAGAGCCAACCAGAGGCCACCCTGGAACTTTTCTACTGATGCAATGGAAAGATGCTAATAAGGTCGGATGTGAGTCAGGAGCTGCTGGCTGCTAGCTTTCCACCATGTGGGGCGAGCTTGCCTGAGAACAAAGTGCCAAGAGATGAAGGCAGAGGGATAAAACCTTGCAGGCACTGTCTGGGCCCCTGATCTAGCTGTACCTGGAGGCAGGGGCATCCCTGAACTTCCGGGTAACGTGAGCTTTCACTGCTTGGGTGTGAGCGAGAATGTGACTTGCAACTGACACAGTCCTGCCTCACACACTAATCTCAATCGCCCGAAGTCCTCCCTGGGAGGCTTTATTTCTCACCAACTGTTATGACCAGAGACAAAACAGAGCCTCAGTTTTCTCAGCTATAAAATGGGAGAAATAAAAGGCCTATCCACCTCCTGGAGAATAAAAGCAGATGCATTAAAAATGCTACGAGAGTGCCTGGCACAGAGAACATATCCAATAAATCTTAATGATTATTAGGCCCTGACTCAACCAGCCCACAGATTTCTCTCCTTTCTTGAAATCCCTGGAGTGCCTTGTAGCCTTCGCTCAAGCAGGAGCTTGTATTTATTAAGCTCCTACGGCTGCCAGGCCCCTGAGCAGAGCTTTACAATGTCAACATCTCATTAATCCTCATACCTCACCCGAACCCTTTGAAGTGAGTACTATTTTTATCCCCATTTTACAGACGAGAAAAATGAGGTACAAAGAGATTAAGAAAACTGCCCAAGGTCACACAGGAAGTGATGGAACCAGGCACAGTCTAGGTCTGTCCCATTCAGAATCCTACAGTTTTCCAGCCTATGGTGGTCTCCCACCAGCAGTGTGTAACTGCCGTGGGTATATTGACTTTGGGCATGGAGTGGTCAGAACCAAGTTTCTAGTCAGTCTCCCTTTCTTGGTTAGGCTTGTCTGTAGTGGGGGTGAGGAAAGGAATGGGGGGGGGGCTGCAACCTTCTAAGCGTGGTAGTCAATGAATCATTCCCTCCTTCAGCTGTCTGCGGAGCACCTGCCATGTGCCAGGCACTGTGCTAAGAGGCATGCCCTATTCCATTCAATCCTCATGACAATCCTGTGAAGCAGGTTCTACTGTCACCCAGATTTTATAGAAGTAACTGTGGCTTAAGACAGGTTAGTACCTCTCCAAGGTAGCGCAGCTAGAAAGTCCCAGGGCAGGATTATGAAGCCAGGTCTGTGTGACACCGGAGCCCATGTAAATGTGGTGGCACTTTGCCACGAATGAGCATGCTGGATCCCAGAGCCAGCTCTGTGACCAAATATCTATGCCCGTGGGTTGACCCCAATCCACAGATAACAGCCTCATGGCTGGATTTCCTGTTTGATCATAGGAGGAGGTCCAAACAAGTCCAGAGGGTGACAGAAGGCAGAAGAGCAGCCACCCACCTAATCATCTGCCAGGGTGGTGGTAAGCTCCAGGCCTGGGGCAGGCTGGGGCCAGCAGAAAGTAGAGGGGCTACTAGAAGGAGGTGTCTATCTGCCAATCCTTGCCCTTCCTGCCATCCACTGGGGCTGGATAAGGATGAGGGGTGGCAGGAAGGTCTTGGTGCCACTTTTAAGTAGATGCCAATTATCCTTAAATTGCTCTGACTTTCAGAAATACCAGTCACATTCAAACCACTAGCTGGTGACAGGCCAGCAGTCCTGCCATCCTATTCCCACTGCAAAGCCCACCTGTCTTGCTCCAGTCACACCACCCTCAAAGCCATGGTGCCACCAGCATTAGCACTACCAGCGTAAGCACTTACGATCACACACCAAACCTGCTGCCACCGTGACGGCCACATGGGCAGAGAAGAGTCTGAATCAGACTTCTCTGCTCATGCTAATGGTTACCATGACACAGTCCTGAAAGGAGGAGGGGGAAAGGTTTATACCCAAAATAGATGCTGTTAAGGAGCTGAAGTTGTTCTCATGAGGCAGAATGAGCCAACACAGACTTCCATAAAGGAGCACCCATTTGCGAGTATTGTGAGCCGAGAGAAGCCCTGTCTGGGCGTCATGTGTGCTACGGCGTCAGATGGGCTTCCCGTGGCCTGGGAGCCAGAGGGACAGGGTGGCCAGACTCAAATCCTAGGTGAGAATCAGCCATGTGGCCCCTGACAGGAGCTGCAGCAGCCACCAGCAGAGAGCTGACTCCACCTTCCCTGGTGGAGGCAGTCCCAGGTCCACACTTGTGTTTCTCTGTCTCACACCTGTCAGCTCTAAAGTCATTTCACTTACTCTTCCGTTTGGCCCTGGCTTCCCCCACCCCATATCTCTGACCCGTCCGGGGACACTGAATGTCTTAATCCCCAAAGGGAGAGCTTCCACCACAATGGTACCACTGGCAGATAAAGACATCCATAGTTGCCCGGCTTTCTGAACCTCATATGCCGCTGAACCAATAGTCAAAAAACAAAAAAGGAATTACTCCACTCGCTAGAGGGCCCATTCCTAGTTACCAAGTTACCAAGGAGGAAGCAGTGATTCTAGTTACCAAGGAGAAACTGGATTGCTGATACAAGACAGAGCCAAGCAAGACTCTGCCTGGAACCCAGGGGATTTCCTTAGGCATCTCTTAGAACTTCCATACAGAAGTAAGGCTTTATGGGAAATCACGGTAACTACAACAACAAGCAGGATAACTGAAGAATCAGATCCTTTGGGAATGACGGTTTGGGTTACTTCACCAAGGAAAAGAAGTATGACCTGCTGAGGCTCTGGCTGAGGGCAGAGACACACAGAATGGGTAATGGGATCAGGAGACCAGAGCGCAAATGTAGCCTTGTAAACAAATGCAGACATGAGGACTGCAGTAGCTTTGCCTATTTTCTATTCACTTGATTTACGTGTGTTTGTTTGCATATAAGGGAGCTATTCTTTTTTTCCTCTTTCTTCCCACTGTTGTCAGTTCATGTTATCATTTGGTCTTTTAGGTAACAGAATGTTCAGTGGGATTGTTACTGAATTTGAGAAGTTATTGATATAGCCAGAAGTGATTGAAGTTCCAGGTTCTGCAATGCAAACAGCTTCTCCAGTGGCTGGCTGTAGCAATGCATGACAGTCAGCAGCACCCATAAGTCAGAAGGCTCACCCAGCACCCACCTTGGGGAGTTTAATAGCGGTGTGCCTCCAGCAAGACGCCTCCCCCTGAACAACTTTCCTTGAGACACAAAAGGATGGATTTCTACCAAGTCCTGGGGGCTGATATCTAGCAAGTTCTGCCAGCATGACACTATAGTCACTTCTGTGTCATCCAAGGAGCCATGGTCACACCTGCTCCATCAAGGCCTGTGCCCTGGGGAATTTCTTACTTGGGTACTCTGTGGCAATGTGAGTTGTGACTGTTTTCATGCCTGCTAGTTCTGCATTATTTGGAGCTTTTTAGAGCTCTTTTTTACCTCTTTTTACTTTTTTTTTTTTTTTAAGACAGAGTCTTACTTTGTTGCTCTGAGTAGAGTGCTGTGGCGTCACAGATCACAGCAACCTCAAATTCCTGGGCTTAAGTGATTCTCTTGCCTTAATTTCCCGAGTACCGGGACTACAGGTACCCACCACAATGCCTGGCTATTTTTAGAGATGAGATCTGGATCTGGCTCAGGCTGGTCTCGAACCTGTGAGCTCAGGCAATCCACCCACCTTGGCCTCCCAGAGTGCTAGGATAATCGGCATGAGCCACCATGCCCTTTTTACTTCTTACCAGCCTTCTTTTTACTTCTTACTAGTCAATCTCTCATTACTCCAATCACCTGTTGGTAATAACTTTTTTTGAGACAGAGTCTCATTCTGTTGCCCCAGGCTAGAGTTCCATAGCGCCATAGCTCACAGCATCCTCAAACTCCTGGGCTCAAGCAATCCTCCTGTATCAGCTTCCCAAGTAGCTTGGACTATAGGCACCTACCACAATCCCCGGCTATTTTTTTCCTATTTTTAGTAGAGATGAGTCTTGCTCTTACTCAAGCTGGTCTTGAACTCCTAAGCTCAAGCAATCCACCTGCCTTGGCCTCCTAGAATGCTAGGATTATAGGTGTGAGCCACCATGCCCAGTCAATAATTCTTTATATCAATATGTGGTTCTGTCTCCTGAATGGACCCTGACTGATACAGTCACCCACGATCTCAAAGGGCCCATTTCCACCCTCATGGTCCCTGAGCTCAGGTCAGCATCCTTGCCAGGTAAGCACTCCCTGCTTCAAGCACTCACTCAGTAGCCATTTACTGAGTGCCACTGTCAAGCCAGGCCCTGGGGTGAACAAGAGGCCCCTGCTTCTTGGGCTCATAAGCAGGTGCATTCTCTGGCACCCCCTCCTATCCTCAGGTCCTCCTGGCTCCCTGCTCCTTGTTCTCTCCCACCTTCAGACTCTGCAGCTCTGTTTCTTGGGCTGAATGGGACTTTTGCTCCCACTTCTTGCTGCCCCTCAAGGTCACATTCTGCCTTCAACTTCTCTCTAAATTCTCCTCCTCTAAGACACCAGGGCTTAAGTTAACACAGACCTCCTACTGCCAGGGACTCCATCTTTCTTTATTTTCTGGGTATCCTCACCTGGCTAACTTGTCATCTTTAAAATCTTGCTTCTCCAGAACTCTTCTTGCACATCTCTCCTTCAGAGCCACCTTAATTCCTGGCTTCTCCCTCAATGTGGAATTAACACTCCCTTCCCCTCAGCTGCCTAGGCCCAAAACTCTGCAGGGAACTCAGGTCCCACCCTCCTGAGTCCCATATCCAGTAGGCATCTGGGCCTCAGGCTTCTTTTATCCTCTCCCCCTACCCCGGCCCTGTGTACATAGGGCAGAGTGAACGGGTAAGTCACTCTGCGGTGGGTCTCCCTGCCCCTGGGTCTTAACTTCCCACCCCAGCCTCTCAACAAGGATTGTCCACACATACCAAAACCTATGATGAGAATTTTAAAAAACTATGGTGATGGTTCACAACTCTGAATATACTAAAAACCACTGAATCGTACACTTACATGGGTGAACAGTATGGAATGTGAATTATATCTTAAAAGCTGTTAAAAAAAAAAAAAACCACCCTGGGATGCCAATGATTTTCACACATGGTAAAGTCTACACCCTGGTCTGGTCTTACACCAACAGCTGGCTACATTGTGGACTCTGCCTACTGCTCAGGCCTCGCCTCCCATTGCTCCCAGCTGACCCCATCATTCCAGGCCCAGTCCCTGCCTGCAACTGACATCCCTGCTCCCATCCTGTGCCTGTGCTCACACAAACCTCTCCTCTAAGAGGGAGGCCTCTCCCAGAGGACCCACCAGCTCCCTCCCACCGTCCCTTAGTCTAATATTGTCCCTCAGTCCAACATCGCTCCTTCCTTCTCCTTCATCCCTTTTCCTCAATGACTAAGGGTCTTCAGTCCACTTTGGCTGGATGGTCATTTAGTGTGTCATATATGTGTGGCTGGGTCTGTTTCCCCAAACAGATGAGGGGAGAGTTCATGTCTTGCACCCTGCTGCCCCCACCCCATTCCGGGTGACCCTTGAGGCAGAGAGGACTGTGTGAAGTCACTCCCAGGCAGCTGCAACATCCCCAGCACAGTGCTGCGGTGCCTAGAGTGACCCCCCACAATCCCCATTCCAGGGGTCGCTTGGCAGAGCCCCCCAAGGCACTGCACCCATGGAAAGGCCATCTGCTCTACCATTCCCAGGCCAGAACATACACCTGCCACAGGGTCTGCAGGCCCAGCTGTCCCGGGATCCACAGGTAAAGTGGGTGGTGAGGGTCCAAGTTAGCAGTGAACCACAGGACACCAGGGGGGCTGCCCCCCTCCAGGCTCATTGGGGCGAGTCTGGCTCACCTATAACTACCCTCTCCCCACACTGCCCATGTGTCCCCAACCCCACTTCCTAGACCAAGTGACACCAACTGACCATTCAGTTGACCCTCCCAGGTCAACACTAGGAAGTCCCCCAAGGGTTTTCAGGGCCTGGGAGCTGCTATTGGAGCTGAGCTGCCTCCTCTAACTAAAGTAGGAAGGAGCTGGCTGCTCTAGCAACTTCCCAAAGGCCCCTGGTGGGCTTTCTCCTCACAGCTGCCCCAACCTAAACCTACCAGGTCAGGGGTTAGAGGGGGCAGAGGAAGAGCCCAGGCTTCCCAGAAGCACATTCTAGAACCAGCCCCTGCTTCCAGCAGCCTTCAGGTGGCTTAGCCAGACCCCACCTCAAGCCTAGAGCTGGCCCTCAGAGACATGGGCCTCAGTTTCTCAAGTTGCAAAATGGGCTTAGAGTCCCCAACTCGCAGTCTATTTTAAGACTTAAGAGAGAGTCTGTGAGTGGAGTGGTTAGCATACTGCCTGGCACCGGATGGGCAATCAATAAATGTTAATTTAAAAAATATTATGTGATTCAGAAGGATGAAAGGCCAGTAATCTGTTCTCAGGAAACCCAGACTCTGGCTTGTGCTCTCTCCAAGGAATGGCTGCTGTGCCAGGGTCTTCTCCTCGAGCCATGGCTCCTCAGTCTGCCTCCGACCCTCCAGCCGAGGTCCCTTGCTGTTAGAATAGGTAACTTCTCTACCAGAGAACTGCATTCCGCCACTGCACCACTAAGCAGGCTCTCACAGCTCCACACAAAGACAGACAAGCACACACAAACACAAACACACAGGCACAGATGCAGGCTCACGCAGACAGGCACACACAGATGCAGGCTCCCGGACATACCAGACACACACACACACACACACAGATGGACATGCCCAGAGACCTGCAGAGACAGAAACTGACAAATGACACACACACACACACACACACACACACGGCCACTCGCAGAGACCCAGACACATAAACAATCACACACAGAGGAGGGCCCGGGCACGTGTGCAAGCTCAGACCCCTTGCACTGCAGACACGGAACGCTGGGAGCCAGAGGACCCCAGAGGGCCTCCCCCGCTTAGGCCCCCACGTCACAAATTTCACCTACTGTATGGGCCAAAGAGGCATTTGGAAACCAGCTTGGGAACCTCATAACCATGCACAACATTGTTCTGAGAGAACACACAAAACATTGCCCTATAAACAAACATTTGCAAGAGAATTCCTCCAAAAGCTGGGAATTGCCTGTACTAGAAAACTAACAGAGCAAGAAGAGAAAAAACCGCATAAACTCGGTTTGCCTCTGCAAAATTAATACCAATTACAAAAACATTTATGTGAACTGCTTACCATTTACACCTAATTACCATGCAGCACAATTATGCATATCATTAAGGGTATGCCAAATTAATTATGCTATATGTTTCATTTGATTACACCACCATACTCTGCGTTCATACATGCCGGCTTCCAGAGGGCCGCCCCGTGGCTCAGGCACTGCTGCAGGTATGTACGTACAAACCAGAGAAATGTGGGTTTCCCCATTCCCACGTTTCCAGGTCCCTTGCCAGAGACACCCAACTCCTGCCAGGACTTCTTATCTACATCACCGCCATAAGAGGCCCAGCTGAGAAGCCCTCTTCCCACCACGCCTCCAGAGAGCAGAGGTGCACTGGAGGTCTCTCCGTGGTGTGGCTGTATGTCACAGGGCCACCATGTGTGCCCCTCACAGAAGCAGCCTCTCCACTGTCCCCTGAGGTCTGATTCAGCCCACACCCAGGCCAAGTCAACCCCAAGTTCAGCTCCCAGACCTACCAGGGCTCTGCGTCCCTTTCCCCCAGCACACTGAGCCAGGTATAGGGCAAGGTCCCAGCTGTGATCCCACTGAGCCCTTTCCTCTCCACACAGCCCTAGGCAGCTCTGCACAGACCACCCCTTCCCCTTTATTAAAAAGAAAAAAGGAACTGACACCCCTAACTCCCATTTAGCTTGGCAGATGCTCTTCAAATACACTGGGGTAGAAAAGAATTGGGAACAAGAGCATCAACAGAACATGATAATTGGACTTTCCCAGGAACAGGGAACTCCAAACTGACTAAGGGGATAGGAGGGAACAGGCCCCTTGGGAGGCAAAGAACCAGAGAGAACTCAGAATTCGGAGAGGAGAGCTTGTGTGCCTCCTCACACCAAAGAGTGAAATTACATGGCTGAATTTTATGCCTCAAACACCTGTGAGGCCACTAGCTGAGGATTCTTTGAAAGGACCAATGAAGTAAAATATTGAGGTTTAGTGCAAGAAGCAATGTTTAAAACAAACCCACAAGCCTGTGAGGTTATGTCCATTATGCAGATGGCGAAACTGAGGCTAAGAGCGATTACATGATCTCCCAAGGATACACTGTGAGCAGGTGGCAGAGACAAGGGGAGACCACTATCTGTTCAGTGCCACATCTCGAGGCCCAGCATAATGCCTCCCTGCCCCTTGAGTCCACCTGGGTTCAACAATGCTGATGTGGCTTATGTCATTTTTATAGAAATTCTTTGGAAAGAGCCTTTAGATTATACTTCAAGTAACACACACAGCAAGACTCATTCAGAGAAAGTTTTTGTTTGTTTCCTTACCAAAAATGCTGTCCCTAGCTTGCTGCCACCTATCTCTGCAGACCTGCCTCTGAATGGAGAGTGGCCGGAAAGTCAAACAGTTTGACATCAATTTCCAACTATGTGGATTCTCAGAATATCATAAGACTCACCCCAGGTCGTGCAGCCAGGAGCAGAGCGACAGGATCTAGGTCTTGCAGCTCACCTTTTGAGGAAATTACTGTGACGCAGAAGCCCGACTCAGGCCCCCAAACATCAGCATACCTAGTACACGTGGTGCGAACGCCTGGTTAAGTTACTTCCTTCCTCAAAAATCTGCCAGTTGCACACCCAAATGCACCTGCCTTTCTAATGCTTCACTCCGGGCTCCCCACCTGCCGGCTGTAGGACTCAGCTTCTCCTGCAAGCCCAGCCCTGCTCCCTCTGGGGAAATCCTACCCACCCCCAAGCCCCAACTCCAATCCTGCTTCCAGCGGGAAGCACACACAGTTCTCACCCCCTCACTTGAGTGGCATCTCCACCCACACAGTTGGCTGAGCCAGAAACCAGAGGGTCTCCCCCAATTCCCCTCATCGCCTCCATCACCCAGCTGTTCCACTGACTCTGCTTCCTAAATGTGGTACAAAGCACGCCTCCTCCAGGCCCACACTGCTGCTGTACCAGCCTCTCGCCTGGGTTCCCTGCCCCCCCATCTCCCCTGCCCAAGTTTTCCTCCTCAATGCCCCCAAATGATCTTTCTCAGATATAAATACCAAGCCAGACACCCATCGGTGAATAACATCCCAGCCTTCCATGGCCAGTCTGGCTCAGCCCTCCAGCCTCATCCCCATCATTTTCTACACTTACAGCCACATCGGGCCAGAAAGTGCCCTTGCCCACCCAGCAAACGACCACCTGCCCTTCCAGACTGTCCCTCCCCCTTCCTTTTCTGAGCTCCAGTAACACCTGGCCAGGGCTCCTTCCACCCTGCTAGACCCCACCTAAGCCGCAGTCTCCTTGAGGACAAAAACAGCTTCTTCCACCTGTGCAGTCAGTGCCTGGCACACAGAAGGGCTTTCCCAGATGGACAGATGAACATCACTCATGGATGTCAAGCAAGGGACTTCTGGAGAGGAAAAGTAGATACTGCCAGACCTGCCAGCTTGGGGGCCAGCACCTCACCAGCCTTGCCCCAGCTCACTCAGCTTCCAGGCTGCTGGCAGGGTGTTGATGGAAGAAAAGACAGTGGCCAGAGTTGCTGGGCTTCCCAGCTGAGCTTCCAGTCCCAGCCAGGGCCCTCAGGCCACCACTGGTTGGGATGGGAACCACCTGCCTGTGAGTGGATGGCAACAAGTACCACATTGTTGCTGGTAATAAAACCATTAGGAGCCATTGCTGTGTGCCAGCTGCCAGGCCTGTGGTCTAGACCCTCCCATGCCTCCAGGCCATGGGGCATAGTCAGGTGCCAGCAGGCCCAGAACCCAGGAAAGAGGCCACTGCTTGTTGGGCCCCAAAGAGACCAGAGGGTAGGGAGGAAAAAAGGGCCCAGAGAACCCAAAAGAGATTAAAGGAGGTGCAGCCAAAGCCTGGCTTTACAGAGGAAGAAACAGAGGCCCTGAAAGGCCAAAATCCCTGCTGGCACTGGCTCAGATAGTGAAGCCTAAGGAGGACAGAGACATCTTTCTCTGTCCCTGCCACTCCCCTGCCTCCCACTCTGGCCCAGAGTCCACTGAGGGCTTGGGGGTCATTCTCAATCAAGTGGCATTTGTAGGATCTCACTGCATAGAGGGTTCATTGGGGTCATCCTCACCCTGGAATGACCCCCACATAAAGAAAAGGAAGACATACCTACTGAGTACCTACTCTCTGGTGCCAGGCAGAGTGCGGGCTGTATTCATTAAACAATCCATTCCATTCAAGCCATCCCTGTAAGATGTGGGTGCTATTCTTATCCCTGATTTACAGATGAAAAACCTGCAGCTTTAAGCTGTTTAGGGCCAGCAGCAACTGAGGACTAGTAGGGCTGAGATGTTAATCCAGGTCTGCCCCATTCCCAAGTGCCTGTATTGCCCTGCACATCTGTTCCCTACCAGTCTGGACTGAAGGAGCTGGTTCGCAGAGGGACCAGCTCTGTGCTGACCTCCATATTGCAGGTCCTTTTATGTTTCTTCCTGCCTATTCCAGGGGACAGGGCTAAAGAAGTATAGACATCTTTAACAGGCACAGCTGCAGAGGGCAAAGGACACACTAAGAGACTTCTGGCAGAAGAATTTGTATCTGCCCTTCCCACACCTCTCCACCCCATTATCAGGGTCACCTAGATCACAGAGTTGGGCATAATGTGAACCCACATGCCAGACAAGTTCCCCAGGCATCCCTTCCACCCCTGCTGGGGTCTTTATGACCTCCCAAGATGCTCTTGCCATGCTTCAGCTGGGTCCCCTGAGCTCACTGGGCCCCAGTAATACTTCCAGGTTCTGGAGAACCATCTAGGTTACTACAGTCCACCAGACTGATGCTTTTTCAGAAGATGCTCAGTGATGTGTTTTCCGTCTTGGGTCACAACGGAGTTTCAGAACACCATCCTACAAAGCTAACTTCTTTTCTGCTCTCATCCAATCACTACCAGCTCAGAACTTTGCTTACAGACCTCTGCTTACAGACCTGGGTGTCTCCAATATTTCTCTCTGCAACCTTTTCTCAATAAACAAGTAGCTGAATAGCCTTACCCTTTGCTGTCAGTCTCAAAGCCAGTTTCTAATCCAGTTTCAATATACTATAAAATAGTATATTCTTTAGGTTTAGCATGATTTAATTTTTAAGGTATAGTTTTATTTTCATTGTTGTCAGCAAGAAAGTAACACATGTTCATTTCCATTTTTTCAAAGAGTACAAAAGTGTACAAAGTAAAAAGGCAAAACCTTTGTTCACAGGTTGGTGTGTATGTTCCAGAACAACTTTTCCCATGCATGTGCAAGCCTATACGTGTGTATACTTATATACATTTCAAAACATTTTACAAAAATGAGATTATACTATGCATTTTGAGTAATACATTACCTCTAACACATCAGAACAGATATGCACATACCTCATTTCAAAGGCTTTTAGGGGATTTAAACAGATTCCCCTTTACCTATAAATTTGTTTATCCCTTCAGAATCTATAAAATTAATTACACAGGACTTCCAGAAACCTCCTCCCAAACAGGTTCTGCTTGCTGGGGTATAAGGATCCCACTGGCCTAGTGTGGGCTGGGGCACCCCATGTGCCTCCCAGGGTCATCTGGGGGACAGAGGGGGAGCACACTGCAAAGGCCTCCTGCCTCCCAGGCATTTCCCATGACATAGCTCACATTCAACCAACAGGTTACTAAGCCACAAATCTAACCAACCCCCCTTCACTATTGCAAGAAGAACATCAGACTAGGAGCTGAAGCCCAAGTTGTGGTCCTCCCATTACTGGCTCTAAGAGATGGCCCTTCACCCCTCTGTGCACACAGATGGGGCTGCTAATCACTTGCTCAGAATTAAAAATGACCTTGACATTTGAAATAGAAGTAGAGTGGGAAGATCAACAGGGATGATAGTGAGCAGGACCATGAGGAAAGAGGGTATAGGAACCTGGTCACACATTTAATAAGGCTGGGAAACCTCAGGGGTCAGAGAGGACCACAGGACAGGAGGGGGCAATGCAGAACTACCCGAAAAAATCTAGTCCATGTTGGGATTTGGCTAGGAAAGCCTCAGGCGTCGGTACCTCCCCACCCCCCTACCATGCACTGTCACTGTCCTTCAGATAGGCTAGTGGCCTATGATGTGATTAGCAAGGGAGATTTAGCCTGGCAGGCCCTTCCCACTGGCCATCGTTGCTGGGTGCTGTCAGTTACCTATACCCACACTTAGAAGCACCAGGCCACCTGCCAGGGTATCTCCCCTTTCGGTTGGCAGCTCATTCTGCAGAATATAGAGAAGAGAGAGTGGAGGGCAAGGCAGAGTTGGGCTGCATGGGTAGGAACTTGCCTTCTGCCCCCATTTCCCTTGCACTGGCAGTACCCTGCAGGAATGTTCTAAATGCTGGGGTGTCTTCACTGAGGGTAAGCAAGGGGGGACATGCAGACCTTTGGGAGGCCAGAAAGCAGACCCTTCTCTCCATCCTCCATCCACACTGAGATTACCAAATTGCTGTCATGGTATACAGAGCAGACCATATCCTGGCATCCCCCTTAATCGCCACAACCTCCTGGGGTTGGTGTAATTTAAACTCCCGCTCTGTTCCTCTCCAAGTCTGAGCTTTTAAGCTCTAGTCTTTGGTATATAAAGAATCGAGATTCTATACCATTTGGCCTCTTCTCCCCTGTCAGGGTTGGCTATGACTGTCTCTGTCATCTGGGTGGCTCAACAGTCACCACAATCAGGGCAGCTCAGAAGAACCCTCTCTCCAAACCCTGGCCACCAGGACAAGCCAGGCCCTAGTCACCTCTAGCCACAGCTGCCCCAGATGAAGCCCTTCTGGACAGTCTGGCTTCCTCCCTCCTCAGCCTAGAAGCCCCACTTCTGTTCTCTGAGGCTCTTCTGAAGTGCCTCTCCTCCAAGAATGCTTCCCTGATCCCCTCAGTTGGCTGTGACCTTGCTCTCCTTTGAACACTTTATTTCTCCCTCCCCTTGATGCTGGTCTCACCCACAGTCTTTCATTGTAAACTCACTATGTCCCTCAAAGTCAGCACAGGGCCTTGCTCACAGGAAATGCTCAGCTACTCTCTGGAAAATGGAAGAAAATATGGGGGGGGGGGAATGCTAGTGCATTCAAGAGCATAAGCAAAAAAAGCTGCAACTGCAGAGGGAGGATTTAGGGAAGATGCACAAACAACCTGTTGACAACGAGATGTATTAAACTCCGGTACAGATTTCTAAATGGTGCTGAGGAGCCTCCACCTCTGAAGATTCTGAATCAGAATCAGCTCTTTCCTCTTCTGACATGAAACTCTGCAAAAGAGGCAAGAAGGTGGACAGGACTTCCCGGAGCACTTGCTGCAGTGCCAGTCCACGTGAGCCGCCCAGATGACAGAGACAGTCACAGCCAACCCCAAGCACTTCTGCTCTAAGAAAGCAAGGCACGTTGGCTCATTCTCATCCTCACAATAGCCTGCAAGGAAGACTCTACTCTTACTCTCATTATTACAGGTGAGGAAACTGAGGCCCAGAGAAATTAGTTAGTTGCCCACGATTCTGTGGGAAGTGTCAGAACGCAGCTCCTTCTGATTCCAGGGCTCTCACTTACGCTGTCTTGAAACTAGCTCCTGTTGACTAGAGTCCTACCTATTCACACGTGGCTGCACGTACACCATGCACATGCAAATGTGCACAGACACACACGCACTGAACCCCATCCTGCCCACACACTTAGCCAAGTGGGGGCAGTCTCGGAAGCAGATATAAATTTCAGGCTGACACTTTATGGATCTCAGATTTGGTCATGTTTTTAGGGAAAAATAGTCAAAGAGAGAAATGACTGCAAATGAGTCCTCAAAATTTAAGGGGAAAGGAATCTAGCCCCTTAATTACTCAAGCCCTGCTCAGAACAGCAGAAAGTCAGCCTCAGAGGCAGGCGAAGCGCTCCTAAGCTCTAGCATCTGCTAAAACAAAGATACAGGTGGAAGCAATTCCCCAAAGACTGCACCCTGGCCCTCACTACTAGAGGCCAGAAACACACTCAACTCTCAATGGGATATGAAGTAGGGGGGTGTGAGCACCAACTCAGGGGCCCCAGGTCATCAAGTTGGAGGCAGCAGGAAGTGACAAGGGAGACTAGGATGTGACAGGCACACAAGTGGCCCTTCAGGCCTCAGGTTCTCGGTGGCACAGCCAACGCTGGGAAGAACTGGGCCTAACTGCACACAAACAGCCCGCTACCCAGTTCCAAGTGCTCTCAAACTCAAAGTTCTCTTTTAGCTTGAAATTCTAAGGCTTGGATTCTAACAGTGACATTTCAGGCCCAAGGATAGTAAGAGAGTGGTCTGTTTTTAACTCACCCATTAGAGAGCTGGCAAGATTACTCTCATAGTGCCCCTCCCTATGAAACCTTAGGGGTGTGTGGTTTCCCCTAAAAGAAGCCTTGGGGGTGTGTGGGCTCTTGCTGGGAAAGAACTTGAGTCTCTCAGGAAGATTTAAGACTAAGAACCTGGCCCCTAAGTAGGCAATGGCCACTGGGCAGAAGGAGAATGGCAGCTAGCAGAACAGAGTCTGGCCACGAAAAGTGCCTCTCAGGAGAGGGCAGGGTGGCAGAAAAAGGACAGGGTGGTGAGTGACCATTCCTCATTCAGCAGACATCCAGAAAGGCCTCGCTGAGTGTCTAGCAGGGACTCAGAAAGAGCCAAGGCAAGGTCTCTGTTCCTCCGAGATCACAAACTGAGAGACTGACACATGGGAGACAGCAGGAGCCAAGGAAAGAGCAATATGTGGGGCTGTCTGAGTTCCCCAGAATGCCGGCTAACTCCTTTCTTCCTGCTGGGGACCCTGGACAAGATGGCTTTTTGAGAGGATCTTTGGCAGAGATGGGCGTGAAAGTGACAGTGAAATATCCATAAGGGACTGAGAGGCGTATTGTGAATTGGACATAAAAACCTCAGAGATTATTCACACACACGGATTTATACATAAACCTACACACATGTGAGGCTTAATGGAGGCTGTACTTACGCATCCTCTGCAGAGTCAGATGTGACCAACCTGTCTCCTGCAAGGCCCCCACCTCACATACCACCTCTCCTGTCCAAGGACCATCCTCCTAGGAAGCCATGCTCTCTCATACCTCCTTTCCTTAGAAACCTTCCCTGATCACCCCTGTGCAGTGAAAAACAGACCACCCTGCCCCCATCCTTGGGTCTGAAATTCCACCACCAGAGTCAGAGCCACAGAATGTTAAAGTTGGAATGGACCTTCCGGCTCTAGTCCAGCCCCCACCCCACAGAGGAATCCTGTCTGCGGACACCCTGACAGATGGCCACTGGCATCCTCTCCTAGCCGTCTCCAGGCTTCGGAGGGCAGCCCTTAAACTGTGGATCAATTTTTGCCTTGAGTATAGAAGGAATTCACCTTTCCTAGGGTTATTCTCCTATTGAAAGCCCTGGTGCCCAGCTGGGGTGACAAGGAAAGCCTTGGTCAGCCTGAACCAGGAGTTGCAGACAAGCATCAAGGAGCCCAGCAAAAGGCTGGACAGGGCTTCAGGATTCAGAGCAGGAGGGGGGCTCGGGAGGCAAGGTAGGCAGGTGCCAGAGCTGCTGCACAAGTTGGCGTGGGTCCCTGCAAGGATGCAGCACATGTACACACATACAGACACATACACGGAATCACACTTTGACAGTTGCCTGTCACACAGCCCAGCCAGGGTTTCAGTGGAACCCAGAGGCAGAGAGGAGCACTTCCCTTGCCTCAGAAACCCAATAGGAACTCCTCACAACCCAACTCTCCAAAAGTAGGCAGCTCAGAAAAGTACCTGGAGGTGGCCGCTGCCAGCAGAGGGGACAGTCCACTCCACTGACAGCCAGGCTCCCCAAATCCCATAGGCCAATCTTAACACCCCAGCAATACCCAAGAGAATAGTTTCCCTGACTGCAGCTGTCACATCTGCCTGGGAGGGAGGAGGCGCTGGAGCAGCACCTGATCCCAGGATCTCTTCCCAGCTTGCTCGCCCAGGAGGCGGTTCAGCCGCTGGCAGCGTGGGGTGAAACATGAAGACTGAGCAGTCCCCCAGGGATGCTGATGGCAGTCTCTGGGCACAGCAGTGAGGGCCAAGCTGGGTCACAGGGCGGAGGGCGCTTCTCCTGAAGGCTCCTGTCTCTGCTGGTTTGAGAGAGGAGGGAGTTGTGTGGCTTAGGGGCCCCAGTCCTTCCTCTGCCCCCGCCTGCCGCTTGCTGCAGGCCAGAGCTGCCCAGCTGGGTGCAAGACGCCATCTTGGGTCAAGGTGCAGCCACAGGGGGCTCCCTTCAGGAGCCAGAGTAGAGAGCCCCTGAGAACCAGTGGGGCCCCACTTCCTACCCAAATCTCCAACACCTCCTCAACGCGCCATGCAGTAGAGAGAGGTTGGAAGGACCGAGGGGATGGAGAAGGGGAGAAATAACGCGGGGTGGGGAGAGGGTGCCCCCAAGAAAAGAGGCTCCAGGAAAGCGAAACGCAGTTTGGCAGGCGGGGGGCCGTGAGCCCCAGCGAAGAGGGGCTGGGGGAGGCCAGGGGGACGGGCCTTGGACCCGCGCCAGCTAGGTCCGCGCCGAAGGGGAGGGAGGGCAGGGCAGCCTGGGGGAGGGGAACCGGGGTGAGGGCGGGACACGGACGGCGGCCGCCTGCGGCTCCGAAGCTCGGGGTCTCTCGGGGTGCGGGAACGTGGGGCCGAAGACCCTGATCAGCAACCTAGGCAAGGCCTCGTCCTTCACTGTGCAGATGCGAAGCTTTCAAGGACACGTCTGCACCGGCCCGGCGGGGGTGCGTGTGCGTGAGTGTGTCCGCGTGCGTGGGAGTGTGCGCTGGGGGGGGGGGCTGCTGAAGGGGGCGACCCCGGGCGGCCCCACCCGCGACGCTCCCAACCAAGGCCCCGCTTCTCCCACCCCCGCGTTTTCCGGCCCCCGCGGCCCGGGGACGGGATCCTAGCCCGCCCCCGCCCCGCCCCCACATTGCGGCGCCGCCACCACTGCCTCCTCGGCTCCCACGGCCCGCGGCGGGGACAGGGAGGAGCCAGGCACGACGACCCCCTCCCATGCCGCCTGGCCCTCAGTGGGGAGGCGTGCCCCCCCCAAAAGGGCACTCTTTCCACCCCCGTCGCCCCTCCCAGATCCGCTGGCGCCCCGCACCCCCAGCCACAGGTGGCCGGAGGAGGATCTGTGCGCAGCGCTCCACGGCCCGGCCCCGCGATCACCCCTCGGCCCGCCCCCGGGGGCCTCCGGGTCCTCCGCCCCGCGGGGCCGAGGAGGCCGGGAGCCGGGGGGAGGGGCGGGGGGCCGGGTCGTGCCAGGCTGCCATTTTCTGCCGCCGCCGCGGAGCCTGCGCGGGGCTCGGCCCCCGCCCCCTCCCTCCGGGCCGCGGCGGGGGCCAATAATTCTGGGTCGGGGTCCGCGACCTCCAGCGCCCCGGCCCTAGGCCCCAGGCAGAGCCACCGGGCAGGGACAGAGCCCGGAAGGCGGGGGCGGCCAGGCCCGGGCCCCTGCGGCAGCGCTGAGCCGGGCACCGAGGCTGAAGCTGGCGGCGGAGGGGGGCCCCCCGCGGCATTGTATAGACTTGAACTTGAGCCCGGAGCCGGGCGGGGGCGGGGAGGGGGGTCCGCGCCGTGAGCGGGCGGGACGGGAGGGGGCGCCTGCCGAGCCCGCGGGGACATAAACAAACCCTCAAATCCCCCGCGCCGCCCGGGCCAACCCGCCCCACGGTCCCCGCCCGCAGCTCTGGTCCCGCAGGCGCCCAGCGCCGAGTTGCAGGGGTCCAGGAGCGTGCCCCAACCCAGGTACTGCCCGCCGCGGTGCCCCCGGCCCGGCCTTCCCTGCTCCCCGCCCGCCTCCGAGTCGGCCTCTCGGGCCGCCAGCGGCGGCGCTCATTACCGTGTGGCCGGTCGGGTCGGGCCGGCCCGGCTGCGCGCCTTGGTGCCGCGGCGCCGCGTCCCGGCTCGTCCTCTGCTCTCGCCGCCGCCGCCGCCCGCGCGCCCTCCCTCCCTCCCTCCCGGCCCGCCTGCCTGCCTGCCTCGCTCGCTCGCTCCCTCCCTCCGCTCGCTGTCGCGCTCCCTCTCTCCGCCTCCTCCGCCGGGTCCCCCCCTCCCACCCCTTCTCTCCGCCTTCCTCCTTCCCTCCCTCCGGCCGCCCGCGGGCCCAGGCCTCCGCCCGCCACTCGCCCCCCGCGGCCGCGCTGGCCCGAGCCCCGGAGCTGTGGAGCCGGCCCGGGAGGCAGCGCAGACTGGGGGGCCCCGGGGCGCCGCGGCGGGAGCGGCCTGGGAGCGCGGCCGGTCCTAGCGCCCTCGGCCCGACTTCTTGGCCCCTGTGGCCCCACCGGGGGTCCCCCGCACGCCTTGAGAAGGAGGGCCAGACCCCGCTGCGCCCGACCGTGAGCCGAGCCCGGGCAACCCGCCTCGGCCATGCTCCCGGCCACTCGGGCTTCTCGGGTCCGAGCCAAGCCCGGGGCCTTGCTGCAGCCCTCCCTAGCGGGGCATCCCGCTACCTGGCGTTGCCTCCGCGCTGGGTCCCCGCATCCAGCACTGGCCGCAGGGACAGCGGCCCCTCCTCTCCCCTGGCCGGTGTCAAGTGCCTCCCCCCGCAGCCCGCGGAGCCCCCGGCGGCTTTCGTCCTGCAGTTCTCCCGACCTCCACCAGAGCCCACTGCACTCTGTCTGCCTCAGCACTGGGGCTGGGGACAGCAGCGCCAGCCCTGCCGCGCCGCAACCCCAGCCAGGTGCCGCTGCGGGGTGGAGGCCAGCCGGCTTAGCGGGACCAAGGTCGGAACACCAGCCTTCTCCTGGCCGTTTTGGAGGCTCCAAAAGCTCTCTGAGATGAGCCGCCTGAAGGGAGTGAGCTCCCCATACCTTGAGGTGTCCAAGTAAAGTTGAGTGCCCTCAGTTGGGCACTGGAAGACAAAGATTTCGTGGGATGGGAGGTTGAACTGAATGACATTGAAGGTCTCTTCCAGCTTTGAGATTTTGTGCATACCTACACTCCGCCCTCACCCCTGCACTGTGGGTGTTGTTCTCATTCCCCTCATAGCTCACAGGGCTCCAGGGTTCTGACTTTGGGCAAGGCTGTCTAATTCCACCAGCACAGCCACCCTCTGTTCATCTCTCTCCTCCAACAGCTACCTCTAGGGGCTTGGGGCTGAGCCATCTGACCCCCAGCCTCCTCACTTGGCTCCACGTTCTGTCCATTGCCCCACCAGCCATCCCCCACCCGAACACACACACACACAAACCCAGTCCTCTACTGTGTTACAGTGCCCTGAGCCCTCTACCTGGCATGTGGTGAGCTCCCATCCCACGTGCCCACCTCCCATCCCACATGCTCACTGTGGGCAAGGGTTACTGAAGATGGCACCCAGGCCCTCGCTCCTACAGCTGGTCCTATTTTTCCTTTCTCCCCACGCAGCACCCCTACCCCCAGCAACTCCACCCCTTTGAGGGTCACAGGTACAGAGTTACCTAGTTCTTTGGAACCCAGAGCTGCTTCAGGAAGCCGTCAAACGAGACCAGCTCCTTCAGTCTCCCCCACCTCCAACCAAAGCCTCAAGATCGGATACCACTCGCTGGGTAATTGTCTTGGCCTTTTTCATTGTCATCCCCTCTGAAGAGGCTACAAACCCTTGAAGATAAGCCCTGCTATCCATGTCTCCAACTGGCCAGTTTCAGAGATTCAGTGCTTTGTGAGAACAAGGACCACCACATCCTTCATCTCTAGTCCAGCACTTGGCATGTAGTTCTCAATAAACCTTGGTTGACCTCATGTGTGTCTGCAGGCTCCTAACCTCTTTGCTTTCTACATCAAGATGGGCATCCGAAGACAGTTTGGTGGAGGGGAAGACCATTTTTAGAAAGATGACTGTCTACCTCTACCTTCAATAAGAGCTTACATAACACTGCCCCCAAATAGAAGGGCTCGTTTACCAAGCATCTGCCATGTGCCGGGCACCAGACATGGCACTCTCCACTAGTCTTTGCCAACCCTGTGAGGTAGCTTGTACCATCCTCATGCTACACAGATGAAGAAACAGAGGCTCAGGCAAAGCCACATAGTTGGTAAGTGGCAGAGCCAGGATTCAAAACCAGGTTTTACCTGACTCTGAAATCACCATACCACCCCTTGAAAACGTAGGTGCTCTGAAATTCTCAGGACTAAGATGGGCAAATGTAAATTTCTGTTCAATCAGGTTATTTATGATTGTGTTGTTGGGAGCTTCTGAAGTGTGTGACCGTGGATGTCTGTCTTGGTGGGGGTCAGGAGGCCTAAGGTGGTCATGTTAGGGGGCTTGTGTCCAATAAGAAGCAACCATGTGGCTGCAGGGTTGGTTCCAGACCGTGGTCCTAATGGCTTTGGTCATTAGGAGGAGGTGTATCAGTACTAGCTAACCCTCATCCCCACATCACACTGCATCCAGCTCAGCTTAATTTAGCTTTTGGCCTTCTACAGCCCCTCACTTGTGTTTGCCCCACTGTTGCCTTACCAGAATCCTGGTTGATCTTAGACAATCTAAAATGTGGTGCAGAATCAGGGTAGGCTAGGTTATCCTGAGGATACAAACAACTCCAAGTCTCAGTGACTTAAAACCACAGTTTCTATGGAAAGCAATAAGGTTCCCCCCTCCAAAATTAAACATAGACTTACAATGTAACCCAGTGGTGTGGCACCTGTGGCTCAAGTGGCTAAGGCGCCAGCCACGTACACCCAAGGTGGCAGGTTCGAATCCAGCCCGGGCCCACCAAACAACAATGACAGCTGCAACCGGAAAAAAAAAAAATTGCCAGGCGTTGTGCCGGGCGCCTGTGGTCCCAGCTACTTGGGAGGCTGAGGCAGGAGACTTGCTTGAGCCTCGGAATTGGAGGTTGCTGTGAGCTGTGATGCCACAGCACTCCACCCAGGGGGACAGCTTGAGGCAATGTCTCAAAAAAAAAAAAAAAAAGAATATAACCCAGCAATTCAGGGTATATATCCAAATGAATTGGAAGCGGAGATTCAGATAGATATTTGTACCCCAATGTTCATAGCAATACTACTCACAATTAGTCAAAAGGTGGAGTCAACCCAGATGTTCATCAACTAGTGAAAAGTAAAATGTAGTACATACGTATAATAGACTATTTGCCTTAAAAAGGAAGGAAATTTTGACATCTGCTGTAACATGCATAAATCTTGAAGATATTATGCTAAGTGAAATAAGCCAGACACAAAAGCACAAATACTACAGTGTTGTAGAGATAGAAATAGGTGGTGGGTCCCTGGAGCTGGGGGCAGAGGGAGTAGGGGACAGAGTTTCAGTTTGGGAAAATGAAAAGTTCTGGAGATGGACAGTGGAGGTGCCACTGAATTATACATGTAAAAATGGTTAAAATGGTAAAGTATATCTTACAAAAATATAGCATAGTCCAACTGTGCATTAAGTTTATTGAATAAATTAGCAAAGAACCACATGTGACATCTTGCTCGTGTTACATGTCTATCTCAGGTCTGCAGAGAGGTAGAGATAGGGGACTCTACTCATTGAATATTCAGGGACCCTGGCCAACAGAAGAACCACTATCCCAAGGAGGGCACTGGAGGGTATTCAATTAACAGTAGACATTTGTCACTACAGGCAGCTGTGTGACTCTATCCACCTACAAGGATCCAGGAAGTAAGTGCTACCATGGGCCTAGGAGTGGGAAGAACCAGCACAGTCAGCACCAGTGACTGCCACAGGGGCCCTTCCAGCCCCTTTAGCTGCCACATGTTCCTCTAACATCTACTGAGAGACTCCAGTGGGAGATTCAGCCCTAGGCCTCTTGACTCAGATGGGAGAAGTGGTGGTACAGGCCCTTGGCCTCAACACCCTGCCTCACCTGTGTCCTCTCCATCAGTCCATCTGTCTTTGCCCTAGTAGATGACCTTCAATCCTCCTCTCTGGCACACCTACCACCCCACTGGGTGATGTCAGCCTCACAATGACTCACCACCCAAGTCCTCTTAAATCCCCTTAGTGTTCACACCTATCCAAGAGCTACATCCTGGACCCCATCAGTGTAGGTTCTTCATCTGTAACACATGCTGATTCTTAACATCTACCTTCCAGGTAGAGAAGACTCCATTGTGACAGCAGAATCCCAGCCTAAATTAACTTAAACGAAGGAATTCAGCTATTTAGAGTTTAGACAGCAGTTCTTAACCTGTGGGTCGTGACCCCTTTGAAACAATGGAAATACATCCTGCATATCAGATATTTACATTACAATACGTAATCATAGCAAAATTATGAAGGGATGAGCGTTATAAAGTAGTAACGAAAATAATTTTATGGTTGGGGCCATCACAAACATGAGGAACTGTATTAAAGGGTCGCAACATGGCTCGGCACCTGTGGCTCAAGCGGCTAAGGCGCCAGCCACATACACCTAAGGTGGCGGGTTCGAATCCCCAGCCCGGGCCCACCAAACAACGATGGCTGCAACCAAAAAATGGCCGGGTGTTGTGGTGGGCGCCTGTAGTCCCAGCTACTTGGGAGGCTGAGGCAGGAGACTCGCTTGAGCCCAGGAGTTGGAGGTTGCTGTGAGCATGATGCCATGGCACTCTACCCAGGGGGATAGCTTGAGGCTCCGTCTCAAAAAAAAAAAAAAAAAAGGGGGTCGCAACATTAGGAAGGTTGAGAAGCACTGGTTTAGACAGTTGGGAAGTCCAGGGTTGTGAATTCAGGCATAGGTCAATTCAGGGGTTCAAATGGTCAAATGTCAGCCCCAGAGTGTGCTCACTTGTCAGTCCCCCCTCCACTATCACTCATGTCTGCTTCCAACTACATTGGCATCTTTCTCTCTTATTTTAAACAAACTCCACAAAGCCTTAGAAGATGACAACCAGCAATGTCAGGTTCACATTCTCCCTGCTTAGAATCCCACTACAAGACTATCATTTTCCCATCCTTCAGGAAGTCCTCTACCGCAGGTAGAGTGTCATGGCGTCATAGCTCACAGCAACCTCAAAGTCCTGGGCTCAAGCGATCCTCTTGCCTCAGTTTTTCTATTTTTAGTAGAGATGGAGTCTCGGTTTTTGCTTGGGCTGGTCTTGAAGTCATGAATTTAAGCAATTCATCTGCCTCGGCCTCCCAGAGTGCTAGGATTACAGGCATGAACCACTGTGCCTGCCCCAGGAGCTATAGGTCCTTTAACAATCTCTCACTCAACTCAGAACTTCAAGGTCTAAGCTACACAATTGCCCAGTTTATGGTTTTGTTTTGTTTTGTTTTTTGAGACAGAGTCTCACTTTGTTGCCCTTGGTAGAGTGCTATGGCATCACAGCTTGCAGCAACCTCAAACTATTGGGCTTAAGCGATTCTCTTGCCTCAGCCTCCCAAGTAGCTGGTACTATAGGTGCCCACCACAACATCCAGCAATTTTTTGTTGCAGTTGTCATTATTGTTTAGCTGGCCCAGGCTGGGCTCGAACCCAACAGCCTTGGTGTATGTGGCTGGCACCATAACCGCTGTGCTATGGGCACTCAGCCCAGTTTATGCTTTTTATTTCAGTTTTTTCCAATGTTATCTCACTCAAGGAGCCATCCCTACTAGAAAAGTCCCAAGGATTACTTCAGTTGTTCTTCTGGCTTTGGTCACAGCCCATCCTGAACCAAGTTCTATGGCCAGTGGGATAGCATGGATTACCTGCCCACCCTTGTAAGTGGGTGCGAGAGGTGGCCCTGGGATGGACAGATTCAGACATCACCCTATGAAGGAGGGCAGGGCTGTTCCTCAATGCAAGGGGTGCTAGACAAACATATTGCATGGCACCCAGGGTCCACATGTAGCCATCCCCTCATGTATACACTTTTAAAAATGCTCCTGCTACCTGGCAGACTTGGTGGCTACACAACGTCATGGCTGTACTAAATGCCACTGAATCGTATACTTTAAAGTGGTTAATTTGCTGGTATGGTGGCTCACACCTGTAATCCTAGCACTCTGGGAAGCAAGGCGAGTGTATTGCCTGAGCTCAGGAGTTCAAGACCAGCCTGAGAAAAAGTGAAAATAGAAAAAATTCTACTAAACATAGAAAATCTGAGGCAAGAGGATCACTGGAGTCCAAGAGTTTGAGGTTGCTATGAGCTATGATGCCACTGTACTCTACCCAGGGTGACAGTTTTAGATTCTGTCTCAAAAAAAAAAAAAAAGGTCTTAATTTAATGTTAAATGAATTTCTTTCTTTTCTTCTTCTTATTATTTTTTATTAAATCAGAACATTGTACATTGATGCATTTATGGGGTTCAGAGTACTGCTTTGATATACAATGTGAAATGCTTACATTGAACTAAGTAACACATCCACCACAATTATACTCATTTCTTAATAGTTTAGAAATGTACCATTGCATCATGCACATTAAGTGAGGTCTCCCCAAATACCCTCCCTCCTCCCATATCTCCCCTCCCCTCCCCTCTCTCTCCTCTTCCCTTCTACTTTCTGGACTATAGTTATGCTTTACCATTCATACAAGTGTGTAGGTGATTATATATTGATTTCATAGTAGTATCAAGTACATTGGATACTTTTCCCCCCATTCTTGAGATACTTTGCTAAGAAGAATATGTTCCAGCTCCATCCAGGTAAACATAAAAGATGTGACGTCTCCATGTTTTTTATGGCTGCATAGTATTCCATGGTGTACATATGCCACAATTTGTTTATCTATTTATGGGTCGATGGGCACTTGGGCTATTTCCATGTCTTGGCAATTATGAATTGGGCTGCAATAAACATTCTGATGCAAATATCTTTGTAGTAAAGTAATTTTTGATCATCTGAGTATATACCTAGTAGAGGAATTGCAGGATCAAACGGTAGGTCTACTTTTAGTTCCTTGAGTGTTCTCCAAACTTTTCAGCTTGACTATTGTTGGCATATATAAAAGCTACTGACTTATAAGTCTTGATTTTGTATCCTGAGATGCTGCTTTATTCCTTGATCACTTCTAAGAGTTTTGAAGTTGAGTCCCTGGGATTTTCCAGGTATAAGATCATATCATCAGTGAAGAGTGAGAGTTTGATCTCCTCTGACCCTATTTGGATACCCTTGATCGCCTCTCTTGCCTGATTGTGATGGCTAAGACTTCCATTACTATGTTGAGTAGCAACATAGTAGCAGTGGAGACAGTGGGCATCCTTGCCTCATTCCTGATCTGAGTGGAAATGTTTTCAATTATACACCATTCAATATGATATTGGCTGTGAGTTTGCTGTAGATGTCCTCTATCAGCTTAAGAAATGTCTCATCTATGCCTATTTTCTTAAGTGTTCTGATCATGAAAGGATGCTGGATATTATCAAAGGCTTTTTCTGTGTCAATTGAGAGAATCATATGGTCTTTGTTTTCTTTTTCTTTTTTTTCTTTTTTTTTTTTTTTTGAGACAGAGCCTCAAGCTGTCATCCTGGGTAGAATGCCATGGCATCACAGCTCACAGCAACCTCCAAATTCTGGGCTCAAGGGAGTCTCCTGCCTCCACCTCCCAAGTAGTTGGGATTACAGGTACCCACCACAATGCCCAGTTATTTTTTGTTGTTGTTGCAGCCATCATTGTTGTTTGGAGGTCCTGGGCTGGATTCGAACTCGCCAGCTTAGGTGTACGTGGCTGGCGCCTTAGCCGCTTGAGCCACAGGCGCCAAGTCTGTTTTTTATTTTATTGATGTGATGTATTATATTTATAGATTTGCATATGTTGAATCAACCCTGTAACCCTGGAATAAAACCAACTTGATCATGGTGTATAATTTTTTTGATGTGTTGCTGTATTCTGTTTGCTAAGATTTTATTGAATATTTTTGCATCGCTATTCATTAATGACATTGGTCTATAAATTTTCTTTCTTAGTTGTATCCTTTCTTGGTTTGGGGATCAGGGTGATATTTGTTTCATAGAATGTGTTGGGAAGTATTCCTTCTTTTTCTATACTTTGGAAAATATTGTATAATATAGGTACTAGTTCCTCTTGAAAGGTTTGATATAATTTGGATGTGAAGATATCTGGTCCCAGACTTTTCTTTTGGGGAGGATTTCATATTGCTGATACTATTTCAGTGATTGATATAGGTCTATTCAAGATTTCTAATTCTTTCTGGTTGAGTCTAGGAAGGTGGCGTGCTTCCAAGTATTGGTCCATTTCCTTCAGATTTTCATATTTCTGGGAATAGAGATTTTTATAATAATCATTGAGATTTTTTTGAATTTCTGAAGCATTTGTTGTTATTTCTCCTTTATCATTCCTGATAGACAATATTAGAGATTTTACTTTTCTATTTCTGGTTAGGTTGGCCAAAGGTTTATCAATTTTGTTAATCTTTTCAAAAAACCAACTTTTTATTTCATTGATCTTCTGAATAACTCTTCTGTTTTCAATTTCTTTTAATTCTGCCCTAATTTTGGTTATTTCTTTTCTTCTGATGGGTTTGGGGTTGGAATGTTCTTCCTTTTCCAGTTGCTTGTGATGATCCATTAAGTTGTTGGCTTCCGGCTCAGCTCCTTTAGCTCAACCGGCTAAGGCGCCAGCCATGTACACCTAAGGTGGCGGGTTCGAATCCCCAGCCCGGACCCGCCAAACAACGACGGCTGCAACCAAAAAATAGCCAGGCGTTGTGGCGGGCGCCTGTGGTCCCAGCTACTTGGGAGGCGGAGGCAAGAGACTTGCTTGAGCCCAGGAGTTGGAGGTTGCTGTGAGCTGTAATGCCACGGCACTCTGCCCAGGGGGACAGCTTGAGGCTCTGTCTCAAAAAAAAAAAAAAAAAAAAAAAAAGTTGTTGGCTTCCTCTTTTTCTGTTTTCTTGATGACTACTTCCAATGCTATAAATTTCCCTCTTAGGACTGCCTTTGCAGTATCCCACAGGTTTGATAATTTGCATCTTCATTATCATTTAGTTCCAAAAATTTGGTGATTTCCTTCTTAATAGCTGCTCTTTGATCCAGCTATCATTCAGCCTAAGATTATTTAGTTTCCATGACTTTGTTTGAGTATGAAGATTCCTATTGCTATTGAGTTCACCTTTTATTTCATGTGGTCTGAGAAGATACAAGGAATAATTTCTACACTTTTAAATTTGCTGAGGTTAGACTTGTGTCCCAGGATGTGATTTATTTTGGAGGATGACCTGTGGGCTGATGCGAAGAATGTATATTCAGTTTTATTAGGGTAAAATGTTCTATAGAGGTCTGTAAAGTCCATTAGTTCTAGGGTCAGATTTAAGTCTAATATTTCTTTGTTTAGTTTCTTCTTGGAGGATCTATCCAAAACTGTCAAAGGAGTGTTAAAATCTCCAACTATTATAATGCAGGAAGATATCAAGTTCTTCATATCCATTAGCGTCTGCTTTATGAATTGAGGAGCATTCTGGTAGGGTGCATAAATGTTAATTATCGAAATCTCTTCACGTTGGGTGTTTCCCTTGACAAATATGTAGTGACCTTCCTTATCTTTCTTTATCTTTGTTGGTTTAAAGCCAATTGTATCTGCTACTAAAATTGCAACCCCTGCTTTTTCTGGTTTCCATTTGCCTGTGTTATACAAGTCCATCCCTTTACCCTGAGTCTATTTTTATCCTTTAAGGTAAAATGAAATTCTTATATATAGCAGATATCTGGTCTGAGTTTATGTATCCAGTCAGCCAGCCTGTGCCTCTTTAGAGGACATCTTAGCCCATTCACGTTAATTGAGAGAATTGATAAGCCTGGTTGTGTTTTGGGTGTCATGATTTTTGGATGTCCAGGGGACATTTTTAGTTCTTTCACCACTGTGTAAGTTGGATTTTGTTCAAAAATTTCTGGGTGAGTTTACTTTGGAGGTAGATCATTGCACTGGTCATTGTGGAAGATGGGTCTGAGAATATCCAAGAGAGCTGGTTTAGTTATGGCAAATTTCTTCAACATATCTATGTCATTAAAATATTTGATTTCTCCATCGCAAATGAAATTTAGTTTAGCTGGATACTGGATCATGGGCTGGAAGTTGTTTTGTTTTAGGAGATTGAAGGTCAATGACCTTCTTCTGGCTTGAAACATTTCAGCTGAGAGATCTGAAGTCATTCTGATACTTCTCTCTTTGTAGGTAATGCTTTTCTTACCTCTGGCTGCTTACAGAATTTTCTCCTTCATCTTAACTTTGGCAAAGTTAATCACAATGTGATCTCCTAGACAGGAGATGCTTTACTTGGATTGAGTCTTGCTGGGGTTCTGAAATTGTCTGCGATCTGAAGTTCTATATCTCTTGCAATGCTTGTCCTCCAAAATCTGGTAGAGTAGAGCATCTGTACCTTTAGGACCATCCTCTTATCCTTCAGAAATTCCTGTAAGGTGAATGTTTAATCTTTTGGAATGATCCCACAACTCTCTCAGGGAATGATCAGTTTTTGCTCTCCATTTGTCTACCTCTTTGAGTGTTTGGGAACGTTCAAGAGCTTTGTCTTCAGTTTCAGAGATCCTTTCTTCTGCCTGGTCAACTCTATTACTGAGGGATTCTACTGTATTTTGGAGCTCCTCAAATAACCTTTTCATTTCCTTGAGCTCTGCTATCTCTTTTCTCATTATGTTTATATATTTGGTGACTTGGGCTTTGAATTCATTAATTTCTTGAGACAACTTTAGAACTACTCTTTGGAATTCAATTTCTATCTTTTCTTCCATTCTATTCATCTTATTTGCCATCCATATTCTGAATTCTATTTCTGACATTTCAGCCATTTGTCTATGCATGGCACTTTCAGTTATATCTCCTTTGTCATTACTTGGGGGGTTGATCTACTCTTTTTATTCATGTTGCCAGAGTTCTTTTGAGTCTGCACCATGTTTATTTTCCACCATTTGGTTATTAGAACTGATAGGATGAGATTGAATTGGGGTTCCCATGTAGTAGAGATAGCCCCTTACCAAAGCACTAGGCTTTGTAATGGTGGATTATCTCCTGCAACCTTACAAAGGCCCCTTTCAGAGTTTTGGCTGGAGACTCTGAGGACCTACTTGGTGAGATAGCACAAGCTACCTCTGTTTTTGTTTTTGTTTTTGTTTTTGTTTTTGAGACAGAGCCTCAAGCTGTCCCCCTGGGTAGAGTGCCGTGGCATTACAGCTCACAGCAACCTCCAACTCCTGGGCTCAAGCGAGTCTCCTGCCTCCGCCTCCCAAGTAGCTGGGACCACAGGCGCCTGCCACAATGCCCAGCTATTTTTTTTTTTTTTTTTTTTTTGGTTGCAGCTGTCATTGTTGTTTGGCAGGTCCGGGCTGGGGATTCGAACCTGCCACCTTAGGTGTACGTGGCTGGTGCCTTAGCCAGTTGAGCTATAGGTGCCAAGCTGCTACCTCTGTTTTGATATCAGCCAACCTCTACCCTATCCTAAGAAACCACAGTATTAGGTTTAAATCTCAACTGTGAAGAGATACAAACAGCTGTGGCGCCCAGCCCTACCCTTCAGTTCTTTTCCACTACAGAACTTCGAAGGGCAACCTCAGAAAGTC
Organism: Otolemur garnettii; assembly: GCF_000181295.1. Taxonomy (NCBI): domain Eukaryota; kingdom Metazoa; phylum Chordata; class Mammalia; order Primates; family Galagidae; genus Otolemur; species Otolemur garnettii. Next base: position 16,378,960 of record NW_003852417.1, read on the forward strand.
CCTGAGTGGACAGCCCCAGACATGGGTTCCAATTAAATTGTCTCAGGCAGTGAAAACCCTGCTCAACAGAGAAGGACTCAAGGGTCTCCAACAGCACAATTGGAGCCAGGGATCCACACTCCTGTCCACTAGACTCAGTCCACACTGTTGTCCGTTTCCCTGCCCACAGGCCCCATTGGAGCCAGGGACAACACCCCTGCCCACCAGTCTCAGTCCACTGCCTGGCAAGTCTCTGTTCACAGGCTCTGTTGGAGTCAGGGAACCCAGCCCCACTCTCCGGTCTCAGTCCACATCCAGCTAGCCTCTGCTTGCCAGACTAGTTGGAGTCAGGGAACCACACCCCCACCTGCCAGTCTCAGTCTACTGCCTGGCAAACCTCTATTCACAGGTTCTATTAGAGTCAGTGCACTGCACTCTGCCCGCAGGTCTCAGTCTTCACCCAGTAAGTCTCTGCTCACTGGCCCTGCTGGAGACAGGGGATCACACCCTGGCCCTCAGATCTTGGTTCACACCCAGTAAGCCACTGCTTGAGGGTTCTGTTGGAAACAGGGGGCCATGCCCTTACTCTCAGGTCTCAGTCCACACCTAGCAAGCCACTCCTTGCAGACCTAGCAGGGGCTGGGGACCAGCCCTGTCTGCCAAACTCAGTCCACACAGGCAACAACTCTCCCACTGTGAGTGCCATCAGAGCCAGGGGTTCTGCACTCCATCCTGCCAGACACAGCCCGAACCAAGGGTCAACACCACCAGTGGCCAGGCATAATAATAACCAGGGGACTGCTCCTCCTCCCACTGAGTATCCCTTTCTTCCCACAGCCTTTCTTCACCATTAGTGACAGATTCCATCCTGATGGTTGGTAGTCCACACTATGCCCAGATCTCTCAGGACAAGACCAAACAGCCATGCAATGGGACAAGGGTAGACTGGGAGTTTGGGCTTGTGGGAGGAAATATCTGTTCAATTTTATGCTTGGCAGGGTGGTGTCTAGGTTCATAAATGGGACCTCCTTGGAGAAAGAGACCTGGAGTTTAGCAGCTCTCTCCAGCGAGGTAAAATGAGAGGTCTTTTGTTCCCTGCTCCTTCGCAGATAGCCTGCGGCAGGCCTCCCACTTGGGGGAGGGGTTTCCCATCCGCTAGTCAATAGGCTTTGTACCTGTAATTTGTTTTCTTGAATGCTCTTCCTTGGAGTTACAGCTTGCCGAACTTCTTTCTTGGCTCATCTCCCCACTTTTGGCTTCATAGAGTCCAATTTCGTCCAGTTTTTCTTCCTCTGCTCAGGAGCCTCTGCCAAGGGTTGCTACCAGTCAGCCATCTTCCCAGAATTCTGTTAAATGAATTTCATCTCACTAAAAAAGATATTGTTAGAAATGTTTCTACTAATATAAAGAGGCCACTTCATCCACAACTACAAATGCATTTACTCTCCTTCCTCCCAAAAAAGATAATCCAAATCCTGGCCAGCTCTAAGATCAGAATCTCTGAGAAATATGCATTCCTCTCCATGAGATCTCAATGTGGCTTCTTATTATCCCCTACCCTGTAGTTAAATTGTAAAGTCAACTGCCCCCAAACACCAAAGACACAATGGTGAAGAGAAATAGATCACCCACAATGAAGACTGACTTTGGAAGAGGGAAGAAGGGGAAGAGACCACAGAGGTTACCAGTCCATGGCCTATATCAGTGGTCTCCAACCTTTTTGACAAGTTTCATAGAAGACAATTTTTCCATGGACTGGGGGTGAGGGAATCATTTTGGGATGATTCAAGTTCACTTCATTTATTATGTACTTTATTTCTATTATTATTACATCATAATAATTATACAACTCACCATAATGGAGAATCAGTGGGAGCCCTGAACTTCTTTTCCTGAAACTAGATGATCCCATCTGGGGGTGATGGGAAATAGTGACATCTAAAGTGTGTTGCTCATGTCCTCAGCTCCACCTCAGATGGTCAGACATTAGATTCTCATAAAGAGTGTGAAAGCTAGATCCCTTGAATGTACCATTTACAGTTAAACTTCACGCTCCTATGAGAACCTAATGCTACCACTGATCCCACAGAAGGCAAAGCTCAGGTGGTGATGCAAGCGATGGGGAGTAACGATAAATACAGATGACACTTGACTTGCTCTCCTGATGCTCACCTGCTGCTATTTGGCCCAGTTCCTAATAGGCCACAGACCAGTACTGGCCTACAGCCCTGGGGTTGGGGACCACAGGCCTACATGACACCCTACTAGTAGGTAGCCAGGGCTCACATCTAGGCAATGGAGCCAGGTCCTAGTCTGATTTCCTAGGAGAGTCTCCCTGGGTTATTGTCCTCTGTGGCTGCAGCTGAGGAGCTAAAGTGAAGAAATCCCCTTTGGGTAAGACTAGCTTCCTATTAGCCTGGTCATGTCTCCCTGGGGATTCCTCCAGAGGCTGAGCAATTGCTGAGTCCAGGAATTGCACTGTCACTTCCTTATAGCCTCAGCTAGCTGCCAATCAGCTCATTTCCTGGGAACACCAGGCACTAGTTAGTAATTAGCTCTTGGAAGACCCAAAACTTCTGAGTTGGTTATTGTGCTTGCACCCATGGTTGTTGTGAGCATTGAAACACAGAGTGGGTATGAAAGTGCTTTGTAACCCATAAGATGCCATTATCCTCATTCACAGAGAAAATCATAGACAAGCCCATTCTGTATGGTTTTACATATGTGAGTACATAGTACTTTTATTCTATTACTTTTACCCTCTTTCTGGATCTCCACAGTGACTACTGTAAATGTCCCCCCAGTCTTAGATGCTGATTCAGACCCTTCTGCAAGCAGATACCTTAGGAATATATCTGCATTCCCTTATACTGCCCCCTGAGAGCACCTAGAATCCATGAAACTTCAATAGCAATGAGCACACCAAGTGTCCAGATCTTGGTTTCTAAATACCATCCTTTACAGAAAGAAACTGGACCTTCTGGGGAAAATGGCAGATTCCAGAGTTGGGACAAGCAAGGAACAACCTGAGCCCAGAGCATGTGAAAGTAAGGATGTGTTCAAAGAATGATGGGATACAAAGGTACTCCCATGGGGTAATATGAAACAATTTGAGCACCAAAATAAATGATGAAATCAAAAGATCATAACCCACAAAATTCACACCGGCAGAAATAATGAATAAATAGCAAATTTAATGAGGAATGAGATGTTTACATAATCTCAAAGTACTTTCCACAAAATCCTTACTAATTACAAAGGAAAAAAGAGTAACTTTAGAATGGCAAAGTCTGGGGCACATCACTTTAGTCAAGTGATCAAAATCAAAGTTAGTATCATCAGTAATGGGCCAAGTCAAAATGGAGCACCACCTAACAGGATTCAATGAGAATGATTTAGTGTCACTTCTATGATGTTACTGTCAGGTGTGGACCTGAGTCTGATCCTGAAGAGACATCAGACAAACCTACAAGGAAGGATAGGCTGCAAATTAACTAGTATGCATTTTTTTAAAGTGATAAAGTCAGGCAGTGCCTGTGGCTCAGTGAGTAGGGCGCCAGCCCCATATACTGAGGGTGGTGGGTTTGGACCCAGCCCTGGCCAAACTGCAACAAAAAGTAGCCAGTGCATCTTACAAGGGTACATATGAAACTTACTAAATGTAGAATATAAATGTCTTAACACAATAACTAAGAAAATGCCATGAAAGCTATGTTAACCAGTTTGATGAAAATATTTCAAATTGTATATAAAACCAGCACATTGTACCCCATGACTGCATTAGTGCTATGATTTAATTAAAAAAAAGAAAGAAAGAAAAGAAAAAAAAAACTCTAAAAATTGCTACTTATAAGCAATTAAAAAAAAAAAAAAACTAGCTGGGCATTGTGGCCGGATGCCTGTAGTCCCAGCTATTCAGGAGGCTAAGGCAAGAGAATCACCTAAGCCCAAGAGCTGGAGGTTGCTGTGAGCTGTGACACCACAGTACTCTACCGAGGGTGACATAGTGAGACTCTGTCTCAAAAAATAAGAAATATATGGTAAAGTTTTGGGGGAGTATTGGGGTATCATGTTGACAATTTATTCATAAGTAGTCAGGAAAGAATAAGTACTTCTATAGGCGAAATGCCTATATGGCCTCTGGCCAAAAATGCTGTTTGAGAGAGAGCAGTGAAAAGACTTTGTGCAGGCATACTTGCAAGAAACTGAGGCAGAATCCCATCTGGCCAGGTTGGTTGTGAGTGTAACATGACCTAGGCTTTGGCTGGAATAGCATTTCCAGACTGTGTTAAGGAATTAAGGCTGACTTTATAAGGCCAATGAAAAAGCCCTTTGGAAAACTGGCCAGATACCTGTCAGTAACCTCTCCTGATCTGTGGTAAGTGATGAAGGTCACTTGCTGACGGGTCTGGGAATGGAAATGTGCTAGGGGACCTCAAGAGAAGAGGCATTTACCCAATGCATACAGGTATCTAATGGCACAGATGAAACCTGGCCTCATGAAAGGCTTTTGAGAAGTCCAGCCTGAGAATTCCTTATACAAGTTTACAGCAAACCCGCCCCCCCCCACCCCCGACTTAAGGCCTACATGAGAGCAGAGGTTTGCACACAAATTCCTGTATGCTCAAGAAGTTTCTTTATGCCTTGTTTAAAAGATCCGAAGTAACAGCCTCCAAATGGCAAGGTAGCAAGGGCAGGTATTCAATCTACCTTGTTCCTCCCTAGCCTCAGACATCATCAGATAAGAACAAAGAAGTAATGGCTAACAACATGTTCTCCATTAAGTTATGTTAAACTGGGTTATGTTGATAGGGTTATGTCAAAAGGTGTATGTTGAGTGGGTTATCAGATGTCACATGATGTTTAACTAGATCGATGAGGTTACTGCTGTATGTATAAAATTCCCTGTATAAACCAACTGCAAATAAAGAAGCTCGCCATTTTGCCTGAGCAAGCAGATGGTCACCTTTATTTAAAACACAATCTCTTTTTTTTTTTTTGAGACAGAGCCTCAAGCTATCCCCCAGGGTAGAGTGCCATGGCTTCACAGCTCACAGCAACCTCCAACTCCTGGGCTCAAGCGAGTCTCCTGCCTCTGTCTCCCAAGTAGCTGGGACCACAGGTGCCCGCCACAACGCCCAGCTATATTTTTTGGTTGCAGCTGTCATTGTTGTTTGGCAGGTCCAGGCTGGATTCGAACCTGGCGCCTTAGCCACTTGAGCCACAGGCGCCAAGCCTAAAACACAATTTCAATAAGTGTGCTTATTCTCTGCAACATTGCTTTTCCGCGAGACCCTTACGGCAACATACTTCATACCATATTTACAACTTTTGTGTAAATTTGAGGGGTTTTTTGATTTTTTTTTTTTTGAGACATCAAAAAAAAAAAAAAAGCGCTGTAGCTCAAGTGGGTAAGGCGCCAGCCACACACACCAAGGCTGGTGGTTCAAATCCAGCCCGGGTTCACCAAATGACAATGACAACTATAACCAAAATAAAAGCTGGGCATTGTGGCAGGCGCCTGTAGTCCCAGCTACTTGGGAGGCTGAGGCAAGAGGATCACTTAAGCCCAAGAGTTGGAAGTTGCTGTGAGCAGTGATGCCACAGCACTCTACCCAAGGCAACAGCTTGAGACTCTGTCTCAAAAAGACAAAAGAAAAATATCTGTCATCTTGGCTAGAGTGCAGTGGTATCATCATAGCCCACTGCAACCTCTTCTCCCTCAGCCTCCTGAGTAGCTGGGACTATAGGTGCCTACCACCGTGCCTGGCTAATTATGTTTGTATAGAGGGGTCCTGTTTTGTTTAGCTTGGTCTTGACCTCCTGACCTCAAGCAATCCTCCTACCTCGGCCTCCCAAAGTGCTAGGAATTAGAGGTGTGAGCCACTGCCTGACCTGATACTGTTTTAGTTTTAAAAGTTTTTAACAAGTACCCTAAGGGATAAAGCTTTTTTTTTTTTTTTTAAAGAGACAGAGTCTCACTTTATTGTCCTTGGTAGAGTGCTGTGGCATCACAGCTCACAGCAACCTCCAACTCCTGGGCTTAGGCGATTCTCCTGTCTCAGCCTCCCAAAAACGAGGCCCACAGGCACCCGCCACAACGCCCAGCTATTTTTTTGCTGCAGTTTGGCCGGGGCCAGGTTTGAACCTGCCACCCTCAGTATATGGGGCTGGTGCCCTACTCACTGAGCCACGGGCGCTGCCCAGAAATACAGGCTTTTGCCTTCTTACCAGGAATATATATGAGAGAGCTTGGGCCATTGAATATATTGCCAAACTCTTTCATTTTTGCTCGTGTAGTAAATGAGCAGTGGTCTCTCTGTATGTTTTCTTTTGCATTTCTCTTATATAAGCAGGTTGGGCATTTTAAAAATATGTTTAAAGACCATTAGCTTTTATAAACTGAGCACTATCAGTTTATAACTTTTGACCATTTATCTATCAGATTGGATAGATTTTTCTTCTTGATTTTTATGACCTCTTATAAATTAAATTTCCTTATAAATTTCCTTATAAATTGAGGAAGCTGGGGCAGTGCCTGTGGCTCAAAGGAGTAGGGCACCAGCCCCATATACCAGAAGTGGTGGGTTCAAACCTGGCCCCAGCCAAAAACTGTAAAAAAATAAAAATAAAATAAAATACCAACATCATATTAAAAAAAAATAAATTGAGGAAGCTATTCCTTTGACTGTGATGTAAGGCAACAATTAGTTTTGTATCATATATTTTGTGCCTAGCATTGTGCCAAGGAGTCTGATGAAGCAGTCTTTCCCTATGAGGGGTTTCCATGAATTCCAGGCAGGTGTTAGCCAGTTAATTATGAGATAATTGTAAAGCTCAAACAAGAAGTGATTTGGGCTGGAATGAAAGTATTCCTGAGGAAAACGGATCTGAGCTGGGTCTGAGGAGTGGTTGGGTTTTGGCAAGCGAGGGCATTTGGGCTTAGGGGGCAGTAGAGCAAGAGCATGAGCATGGGATATCTCTGGTCACTCCCCCTTAATTCTCTCTCCCTCTACCCTTGCTGCACACCTCAGGCTTGGTCATCCTGTGTAAAGAACCTCCCTAAATCTGCACCCCTCCCATCACGTCTTTAATCCTTTCTACCCCCACTTCCTGCTGCCCCTCAAGAGGGAAGAGGGAAGAGGGAAGAAGCTGCCACTTTTTCTAGGATGAGTTCAAGAACTTAATTATCACACCTTGTGTATTGCGTTCCATATAACTCAATAAATCAGGTGTCATTTTTTAAGTTAAACTTTTTAATTTTGAGATAATTTTAGATTCTCTTGAAAAAATAAAAAAATACTCAAAAAAATTTTAGATTCTCATGCAGTCATAAAGAAACACTATAGACAGATCCCAGGTACTCTCTTACCAGTTTTCCCCAGAGATGATTTCTCACAAAACTTTAGTGTGCTGTCACAACCAGGATAGTGACATTGACCTGGACATTTCCATCACCACAGGATTCCTTCCTCTTGTTGCCATTTTTTTTTTTTTT